>NW_027518692.1:32705000-33342500 GCF_043159265.1 Tasmannia lanceolata | reverse complement strand
CATCACTCATTAATGTGCTGTTTTACACATGATGATGATTTGGTGGGGAAGGTTTTAGAAAATTAGGGCATCATGTCCCAATCAAGGTGTGTAAATGGTTGTTGTTCCTTGGAATATGGGTTTGGATGATTGGGACAATTATCCACTTAGTTTTGAACTTTTGGGCACATCCCATGTTATCTCTTCACTTTATGCATGTGGTGATGCATCCCTCAATCAACCAATCCCCATCACCTTTGAGCCACCTTCATACATACATATGTACATACCATTCATGTGCATATATACATACATATATGTGTGCATACATACGTATATACATCCATGCATGTATGTATGATGTATGGGATACCATGCATGTGCATATATACATTTTTTTTTTAAATTCCGGGTTTAAAAAATGTATGTGTATATTCACATGCATGGTATGTTCATATGTATGTATGTACACATCCATACAGATATTCATACATGTACACATACACAAGTATTCGTGTATACATATATACATATATGGATACATATATGCATACATACATACATATATTCATGAATACATGCATACAGACATTCATACATGCGTACATTTTTTTTTCCCAAGGTAATATTTTGCCTAGATCTAAACAGCCCCTTATTTGGTATTACAATTCCAGGCAAGCTGTCAACAATGAGTTTTCAAAGAAAGAATTGGGGGTGAATATCAAAACAATAGGGGTGCTTAAATCAGTCCCCCAATAAATTTAGGCTACTGATATTGACACTACCATGCTTTTAAATAATTGCATAAACTCAGCTTGTCATTTCTTTTTTTATTGGCTTGCAAAAGCGTTTTGAGAACTGTAATCTTTGACAACTGTTTAAATAATAAAAGACGAGGAGTTAGTTGAATTATCAAAACATGTAGTGCACATTTTAGTAGCCTATATTTATTTGGGATTTGCTAGCGTCCATCACAGAAGGCTTTTCAAGGATAGCCTGTTGCATGTGAGAGCAGCCACATCGTGAAAGAAGACAAAATCTGCTGAAAAGTGAGCCTATGTGGCTGCTCTCACATGCAACAGGCCATCCGCGAAATGCCTTCTGCGATGGATGCTAGCAAATCCCTTATTTTACTTATTTAGAAGTTTGTATTAGAACAAAAATAAGAGAATGATTGAACTAAATAATCTGTATAGACACATTAAAATAGTGGATAGAACATTATAATTTTTTCCCGAAAATTCTACTGCAGGCGATGTAGGTATGACCTAAGCCACTTGGATTCGAAATGGATTGTGACCCAAACACAAGGCTCTGTTTGATTGCTCAAAAGCATAACTTTTGTAGGGGTTTTGCTTGTTTTTTGTGTGCTAGCTCATCAAAACCGCATCCTTGTCTCCTCCCAACAAAATCCAAGCAAAAAAAACATGTTTGGATCTCTCTCTCTCTCTCTCTCTCTCTCTCTCTCTCTCTCTCTCTCTCTCTCTCTCTCCCCCCCGGTAATGTCCCATACAACTACTCTACAAGCTTGACAACCAACACTACTTTCCACTATTCTAAGAGGTAAGTTCCAGGTAAATCCAAGGCTTGTCTCCTCCCTGTTGACTACTTACACCACTACTCTACGAGGTGTAAACAAACATAGCCTTAAAAGTACGATCCCAAGAACACTCAAATGAAATCAGAATGACAAGGGATTCAAAAGATTGTGACCGAGATGTAGGCGGTTCCCATTCAAAATGGATCTTTTGACACCCTTACTAACATGTAAAATATAAAGCAATTAGTCATCACAAATCAAGTAGACAAAACATCTACTTATGTTAACACATATTAGATACTAAACTTTTTTATTTACTAAAATGGCCTTCAGATAACTCTGAAAGACTAATTATTTTGCATTTCTCATATCCCTAAAGGGAATTGCTAGCGTCCATCGCAAAAGGCTTTTCGCGGCTGGTCTGTCGCACTTCAGACCAGCCACCTCGTGAATGGAGACTTAGTCTCCATTCACGAGAGCTGTTGTCTCCATTCATGAGGTGGCTGGTTTGAAGTGCGACAGACCAGCCGCGAAAAGCCTTTTTGATGGAGCTTAGCAAATCCCCCCTCTAAAACTACAATTTTAATATGAGAAAATACTAGGCTAAATTTTTTTATAGGCAAACAAATCATGATTTTAGAAATAATTGGTAATGTTTTTATAAAAAAAAAGTAATTATACAAGATTTAGAGATCTTTTAAGAATATTCTTCAAAAAGGTTAACTTTTTGGGTGTTTCATAATTTTCAATGACTAATTGAGAAATATTTTGCAGACAAGGAATTTATAAGCAGAAAGTAAAAAAACAAATTAATAATAAAAAAAGGACAAAGGGAAGGGTTAGATTGTAAAAGAAAGGAAATATTTTGTCCAAACTCTACACCCGTGCATTGTAGGGCCCAACTGATGAAAGTTTGCCAAACCGCTGGACTCCACTTGTACGTTTCCCCCCCAATATTTTTCCTTTTAAAAGATAGGTGCATAAACTGCGTCCTCTTGTTTGCATAATGCTTATGCAAACAAAACTTTTCTCTTTTATACTATCCCATAACGAAACCAAGGTTTTAAATTTCGGTTTCAGAATGCCTTACGGTCCTCACCGAAACCGAATTTTTTGCCGAAATTTTGAAATTTCGTTCGAAATCTGACGAAATCTAAAAACATAATATTTATCTTCCCTGAAATTTCAGTCGAAATTATTGAAAATTTTTGCCAAAATTTCAGTCGAAATTACACGGAAATATTAAATAATGAATATTTTAACGGATTTTCCTAAAATTTCAGTTGAAATAAAGTAATGTTTCGAGTTTCCCCAATTTCGATTTTGGTATCCACCGAAACCCAAAATTTCGGATTTCAGTCGAAATTTAAAACCTTGAACGAAACTCAATAATCTTTAGGGTAAAAGACAAAATAATTACATTTTCAGTCTGAATTTATGAATGGCTAGTACTTTCAACTCTTCTTACCTAGGAGGAGTACCGTACAATCCAAAAGATCATTTTGCTCCTCCTTGCTCCTTCTCTAATACTTTCTTTTAGCACTTAGGAAGAATAAGAAGAAGAAGGAGGAGAATAATTGAAAAGAAAAAGTGGGAGAGTGCTAGAAAAAATGGAAGGGAAAAGAAGACTCGGTCAAAATGAGGTAAAATTGGCAAAAAAATAGGTGGAATAGTCAAAGATCGGGTGGACTCGACAAAAAATTGGGTTGGCTCGCAAAAGATTAGGTCGACTTGCAACTAATATTCGCACTACCATGTTTTGACAAGGGGGAGAAGTCACAATGCCTTTTCTTTTTTTAATTGGCCCTGAGAGCTTTTTGGTAATTGTAATAACCTTTGATGGCTGCTAGTAATAAAGGCCAAGGTAAGTTCACCCCATTATTAAAATTTGGTAGTGTGAATGTCAGTTGTCTATCATAATTATCATCATCGTAAATTTCATCAAAATCTCAAAAAACAATATTTATTATAGGGGTGCAACTCCGGCCAAATTTTCGGAATTCGGGTCGAGCATTTACCTTAAATACGGGTCGGGTTCGGGTTCGGGTAGATTCCTATTCACTTTTTAGCAATAGCTCAACCCGACCCGACCCAAGTTGCACCCCTAGTTTATATGTAAAAAAGAAGAAAAATGTGACCCCTTAACTTAAACACGAGTATTGCCAATGTTGTCTCCAGGCAACACCACTGTGATGTGCCAATTCTCTAATTTTTGTCTGAAAAAGAAAGGAAGCATTAATATCAACAGTAGATATAAACTTCCAATTAATGGTTACGACTGAGCAATTGAACTACTCATTTTAAAGTTGAAAATTTAGAAGGAAAATAACATGACACATGTCAGAAACATCATGAGATATTGTGAGGTGCAATTATGTAAGAATTTATAGAAATTGCAGTGATTCGGCCCACAAACATTACATCCAAACAGTCCGACCCCCTTCATTTTCATTAGGTGACCCAATTAAGATACAATCCTGAACATTTGAATAATGAAACTTTTTTACTTTTAGAAAAACAAGCTAATAAAGTATTGCCCCTTCAATGTAAATTGTTGGCCTTACCATGAAGAGGGTTTTCTTCTTTTTTTTAATTATTTTGCTAGAGATACAGTACAAGAGTCAGGGTTGTCCCAAACAACCCTCCTAATAGTAGCCATATCTGCACCAAATTAAGGGTATATTTATTATTTGGGATTTGCTAGGAACCAACCAAGAAGGCATTTCGCGGGCCGGCTGTTGAATGAGAGAGCAGCCACATCAGATGAATTAAATGAACAAGACAAAATCTGTTGAAAAGTGAGCCTTTGTGGCTTCTCTCTCATGCAACAGCCACCCCGCGAAATGCCTTATGCGATAGTCCCTAGCAAATTATTATTTTATCAAAACTCTATGGGTATTCCTGTCATAAAATAATGGCCATTAATTTTATTATTGGGTAAGTGGCATAGGGAAGAGGGCTGTTAGGAAGCTCCTTCAAACAAGTGTGTCTTCTTAATGGGCTCTAGGATTTTTAATATCTCTCTTTGTTAAATATCATTTTACTCCTTTAGTTAAGAAAAATGGCACACGTATTGGGGCCCCTGGCCCTTCATCCATCAAATTACTTTTAGGGTTTCGTCAATAAAAACTAAACCATTGATTTTGAAGTCATTTATCTAACCAATGGGATGTCCGGTGAAAATTTTCTAAAAAGGATTCAATAGCCGACCTCCTTAACTAGTTTGGGACAAAGGCTTAGTTGAGTTGAGTTGAGCTTAGTTTATCTAACGCATGGCAGAAGAAAGGGGGGGTCCTATCCTTTTTCCTATCTATTTTGTGGTGTAAGCTTTTGAAGCAAGCAATAAAGTACAGATTACTTGATTCCTTCTTCTCTATTATAGCGTTTTCTATCGCAGATGTAGTATTAATTATGTTTTCTCTATTAGTATTGTTTATCCCTTGATCTCCTAATCCTCTTATTTTCTTTTCTTTTCTTTTTTTAACTCAGAATTTATCTTGGAACTCGGGCATCATTGGAAAAATACAAGTGGGGGACATACTAATCCTCTTACTATATATTAGGAAAGATGGTATATATGTACCCCACTTGTGTGGGACATACTACCTTACCTCTGCTAATCCTCTTGCTCTATTAGGAAGATCTATCCAAAATCTAAAGACATTGTTACATTTATTGTCACAAGTATGATTGGCTAAAGAATCAACCCACAGTTTCAGCTCAGCTATGAGTGATTTAAGATCATGCCAATAGAATCTGATGGCCTAGGGAGGGTCTTTATAGCCCTTAAGTAAATTGACTAATAATTTGCTATCATACTCCATCCAAATCTTATTAAAGCCCAATGCTTTGCAATATCTTAAGCCGTCCAACTCCTATTCTCTTTTGTTATTGTTGTATCAAAACTTAGGGTTCCTCTAGTTAGATTCCCTTTGTTTGTGTCACGACTACTTTCCCATTGTTGTAATTAATGGCAAAATTGCTCTTAGTGATTAAATACAGCTTTAAAAAATTGCTTAAGTATATGGCTTTAGAGTTTAGATTGTTCAGCTTAGAATATAAGATAGAATAACATTTATTAAAGAGAGGCAAACAAAAGTTAGTTGTATGCATTTTTTTATTTTTTAAGCTTCTTTGCAAGCTTAAGAGTTATAACCTTGAGCAAACATATCTTGAATCATTGCAAGGTCAAAGAAATTGAACCCTTTTGTCACCTTATAATTCATTAATTCCAATGTTGACCCCCTTGTAAAAAAGGCATAAAAGACAAAAAGTAATGAGGGAAAAATATTGTTAGTGGAAATGAGAAGAAACCCACCTGAAATGATAAGAAACCTGGTTGTAACAAGCTTTTGCAATACCAAAACCAGTTTGGGAATCAGTTGAGAGAGGGCCCACTATTTATTATTGGTGGAATTCAAAGACAGCATGGAAACGCATGTGGGACCCATTTGGAAAATAGCACACTACCTTGTTCTTAATCCCATTCCCACCAAAAAATGAAACATAAAAAGGGCAAAAAAGCTATATAGCTGACAGAAAAAAGAAATGAAAAGTAAGAAGGCTTACTTTAACATTTTAGCTTTTAGGGAAACTTACATTTACACCCCCTCTAGTTTCTTACACATATACTTCTACCCTTGTGGTTCTAAACGTGACAACTACACCCCCTGTGATTCCATTGGGTTTTTTTAACTGGGCGGACCAGACGGCGAGGCGGAAATGACCAAAATGCCCTCGTCTTCCACAACTGAAAATTAGGGTTTTCAGACTTGAAAACTAAAAATTAGGGTTTGATTCAGACCCTTGTTTATTTATCAACATAAACCCTCGAGTTAGGAGTTTTATTTGTCTTCATTCACACCATTATCATGATTTGCACATAAACCCCAATATTTTAGGGCTTTTTTTAAATTTTTATCAATGTTTTTTTCTTGAAATGTGGGTTGGATGTAGCCATGGCGTGGGGTTTCATTGTCTGTGGTGGAGGTGACGGCGGTGGCTGGAGATGGCAACGGCGGCGGCGGTGGTCGGAGTTACGATGACAGCGGTGGGAAATGGCGTAACCCTAATCCCTCTGCAAATAAGGGTATTTTTGTCCTCAAAATATTAACCATTGTTAGTTTCAGTCTTTCCGTCAGCTTAAACTGACGGACAGTTGACGGAGGAGGTGGTGTACTTGTCACGTTTTGAAACCTTAGGGGGTGTACTTGTCACATTTTAAAAGTCAGGGTTAGAGTTGAATGTGTCAGAAACTAGAGAGGGTGTAAATGTAATTTTCCCTCGTTTTTATTTAGGCTTGATATTGGCACTACCATATTTTGATAAATGCATTAACTCATCTTGTCTTTTATTACTTAAACACCTGTCAAAGATAGTTGCAGTTCGCAAAAAGCTCTCAGAAACAAATTTAAAAAAAGATAAGAATTTGTGCAATTATTAAAACATGGTAGCGCCAATATCATTAGCCATTTTATTTATTTTTTGCGTTTTTTTTTTTATGATTAATGATTTTCTGTATCGTATGTTTTTCTTCTATTGGGAGATTGATGGTGGCAAAGGTCTTGGGTTTTTTGCAGGCTTTCCAGACCATTAACCACTCTCTTCTGACAACACTCACATGGCTAAAGACCCACCTACATTATCATCCCACATGGAAATGGGAGAAGAGACCAAACCAGATCTGACCCACCACATTTTCCTCTTTCATCTCCATTTAACTTCCCATGGAATCTCTTACTATCCTTGGATGAAAAGAACCATCAAGAATATCAGCTCTTCATTCTTCATCAGATTCATATTCATATATTGCATGCCCTCTGCCCACTTTCTTTAAGAAAACCAAACAACAACCACTACATCGTTTTTCTTTGTCTTCTCACAGGAAACCCAAAAAAAAAATAAAAAAATCATCTCATGGGTTTTTGAAGAAAGCAGTGTTGAGTATTTCTTTGAAGCCCAAGAAAGAATTTATTATAGGGTTGTGTAAAATTTGTTGTGGGTATTGAGAAGAAAGAAGAAAGCAGTGTTGTAAAATTTATTATAGGTTTGAGACCCAACGAAGGAATTTGAGATTTTTTTTTTGGGTTGCAGAGAGATTTTTATGAGATTTAAACCATTGGTGTTTCTGACCTGGAATTGGTTGGAAACATATGGATTTCTTAATTGAAGAGGGAGGGATTGAATGGAGACTTCATGTTGTGGGTATGTAGATTTCTTGTGTTGATATATGTAGGTTGTGAAGATTTGATTTACTAATTTTAGGTAAGTTTTAATAGAGCCAAATTCTGTTTTGGATAATGCCTATCCGTGTGATATAAGATTTCCATTGAGTACTTTGATTTGGTGGGTGATAAAAGCTTGAATTATGTTTTGGGCTTCAAGGGAAGGACTAGGATTAGGGGTTTAAAGTTTCTGAGAAGCCCCCATCCTGAGTAGGAGAAAATTGATGATTGTTTTAGGTTGTAAAACATAGGGCTTGAGCTTTAGATAGTTGAAGAGAGGAGGAGAGGATGTCGGCGAAAATTCTTCAGGCATTAACAGATGAAAACCCTGATTTGCGCAAGCAAATTGGATGCATGACTGGGATCTTTCAGCTCTTTGATCGCCACCATTTCCTCACAGCTAAGCGCCTCAATGGACAGAACCACAAGAGGGTTCCTTCAGGTACCTGTTTAACTGATTTTGCCCTGAAATTTAAATTCATCCCTGTTATTTCAACATGGGTACTTCTCTATTTGTTAAGATGATTAGTAAAGAGTCCTCTTTAATCTTGGTTGGTGAGGTTGCTTGAGTTTATTAATTTCTATTTTGAATGCATGAATCCATCTTGTCTGTAAGCTTCTGATCTATTTTGTATCAGCAGAATCTGACACAGGTATCGATTTCAAAATCGGCAAACGTCAAAAAGAAAGATTAGTGAATTCGTCGAAATATTATCAATTTTCAAAATTTAATTTTTCTAATAATAATACGGTTATATCAAGTAATATATTGAAAATTTTAATAAGTGAAGTAATATACTGTTTAATTTTGATATAAACAGCTTACTGTTAGGATGGATAAAATTCAAAACATTAGATAATTGAAAAGGCTACTGATATTGGCACTACTATGTTTTAATAATTCCACAAACTCAGCTTGTCTCTTTTTCTTTAATTGGCTGCTATGAACTTTTTAGGAACTGTAATAAACCTTTGACAGTTTTTTACATAAGAAAAGACAAAACGAGTCCTATGGGTACTGATATTGGCACTACCGTGTTTTAATGATCGCACAAACTCAGTCTTTTTTCTTTAATTGGCCTCTGAGAGCTTTTGGCAACTTTTCAGCTGTTCAAATAATAAAAGACAAAATGAGTTAGTGTAATTATCGAAACATTGTAGTGCCAACATCACAGCGTCATAAAATTGTAGTATAGCACTATAGCATTTAGAAAAAAAAAACAGATATTAAAATATTTTAACAGGATTAGTAGTATTTAAAAGTGTAACGGCGAATCCTGACGTATTGGAATATGAAATGTGTCCTACATGGGCTACTTCACCGGTTCAGAAGAATCCGTGTAACATATCTTCTGATGGAGTTCCAAATCATGTATCCAATAAATGCAGCCTTATAGTTTATACCAATTGATTGAGTGATCTTTGAATGGATGGAACATCCTTCTATTTCTCTATTTAACTTTCTTCGCAAAGTAGAAGTCTTAGCAGTTCATGAAGAAATTCGAGTGTCCTGTGGTGGGCACTTTTTCCTTGTTTTTTTTTTTTTTTTTTTTAAATGGTACTTTTGCCTTGTTTTTTTACAACTAGAGAAATGAATAAAACATGCTCCAATATCTCATAGGAAAATGGAATTCCTGTTTTGCACTAAACAAGATCTTTGATTAGGAACATAATACCAGTCGCATTCTATTCCAAACTTTGTTTCTAGACTGATTATAATTTTATTTTGCTACAGGTCATTCCCACGTGAATAGCGGCAATTTTGGGGCAGAGGCAATTACATGTTCTCCACAGAAAGAAACTGTAAGAATTGCTTACACTAAAAAACCGGTGACTCATATTGTAACTCGGTCGAGTCGCCTTGGCTTGGCCAGGCTCCGAGTACTGTGTCAAAAGATTGATTTTATAATCCAGTGACTCAGCTCTCAGCTGAATCAGACTCCGAAATCAAATAACAAGTTTCTGAATGGATTCCAAGTTTTTGAACAATATTTCTGAGTGTCTATCTCTATCATTCTGCTAATATTTATAACCATGTGTCTTATTATTGCAGGAAAAAAGCTTGAGCAAGAATCCAAATGAAAATCAACCAACCTCTTTTGAGTCATCCAGAGCGTCTTTATCATCTTCATCTTGTTCTTCTCCATTTTCTTCTCTTGACTGTAACAAAACAACCCAACCGGAGGCTTATTCGTTTGAGCGAACCAATTTTTCAGAGCACTCCTTAGGGAATCCACAGAAGTTACAGAATCCAAATGTCGATAGCGGATCCAATAATTATGCTCAGTCTGGACAGCAATCCCTTGATATCCGGGACATTGTCAAGGACTCCATCTACAGAGAAACACGTGGACTATCCGTTAAAACTGCAAGCAGAGATGAAATGGTGAATCATAATTTGAAGCATGGAGACTCCCCAAGACCTTTGAATCTATCCAAATCTTTGGATGGATCCAATGTGGTTGGAACAAATGGAAAACCCCGGATGCCTGTCGATATAAATGAATCACTCAGAGTTCTTTCAAAACTTAAAGAGGCGCCCTGGTATTTTAGCAAAGCCAGAGAACCATCACGATCTCTATGTGATGCAAAAGATGCATCTTTGTTTTCAGGATCAAAGGATGCTCCTCGGTTCTCATATGATGGGAGAGAAATACCTCGGTCTTCTTTTGATTCCAGAGACACCTACAAATCCACCACTAAACTTAGAGAGCTCCCAAGACTGTCATTGGATAGTAGAGAATGTTCCATGAGGAGTTCCAACTTAGACTCAAAACCAAACCCCATTTTAAATGAACCGCGAAGGAGCAATTCTGACCAAAATAATTCTAATAATGGAGCTCTGAGTCCACAAGAATTGGGAAGTTACAAGCGACCCCCTAGTGTTGTTGTAAAACTTATGGGGTTGGAAACACTGCCTAATTCAAGTTCAGAAGAAGACTGTGATCTTTATTTCGGCGCGAGAAACAGTAACTCCTCTAGACTATCAAAATTGACTGAAGAAAGCAAGCAAGATCGAATGTCACGGTCCCCAAAGAGCTCCCTCAAGGACCCTGTTTTGCCACAACTAAGAAACCCTCACTCTGTCACAAAACCTATTTCTGCTTCAAGGTTTCCTATCGAAACCGCTCCATGGAGGCAGCAGGATACAGGTCGTAGTACTCAGAAAACAGCATTCAAAAATCGGGAAGCCCATGCAAGGTCATCAACTTCCCAATCAGTTTATAGTGAGATTGAAACAAGATTGAAAGAGCTTGAGTTTCAGCCATCCAATAAGGATCTAAGAGCTCTTAAACAGATATTGGACGCAATGCAAGCAAAAGGGCTTTTAGAAACCAGGAAAGGAGAAGATCAAACTTCCCACATTATGATTCAGAAAAATTCCAGTAGCCATGATCAAACAGGGCCTCCTCAGAATGTGAGATCAGCAAACAGGCGCAACCCACCGAATAATAGTCGCTCAATATCTGCTCCCATCATAGGAAACAGTTCTCCAAGGGCTTTTGAATCTCCAATTGTCATCATGAAACCAGCAAAATTCATCGATAGGTCTAGTTCTTCTGATGGTTTATCGGGTCTTCGTAAGTTTAGGAATGGGGATTCTGTTGATAGCAAAAAGATTTTAGTCAATAACCGTGCGGTGGGTATGGACACAAATCCTAAGCTTAGTCTGAAAGAGCCTGCTAATCAGATACTGACTACCTCGGAGAAGAAAAACAGGGGACGGAGTGAGGACAAGAGTTCACAGAAACCTCGTTTACGGCCAATACAATCCTCATCCACGACCCAACATTTACCTAGAGAGAATTCTGGAAATCCAGCAAGGATTTCAGGTTCTTTAAGCCCACGGACGCAACAAAATAAGCTCGATTTAGAGAAGAGATCCCGCCCTCCCATACCTTTATCAGATTCGAGCAAACCCACTAGGCAATCTGTTAGACAACAAACTGAATTAGGTTCTCCAGGTGGCAAACATAGATTGAGATCAGCCCATGTGCAGCCAGCTGATGACCAATCAAGTGAGATTAGCAGTGGAACGAGAAGTTTTAGTCATCAGGGGGACGAGATTTCTTTGCAATCTGATAGCAACATTAGCTTGGCATCACAAACAGATATAGAAGTGACGAGTGCCTACCAATCTTCAGAAATGTATTGTCCTTTCTTCCAACAAGGCATCCAGAGTCCATCTGGCAAAGTTGGCAATAACACGGTTTCACGCTCAAGACAAAAGGTTTGCTTTTGCTTAGGATGCATTCCTGTTTGTTCTTTATTTTCTGCTCACTTGGTTAATATATGTTTTTTTGTTGCCGGTTTTCTCCAGAAATCTCTGTCAAGTTTGAGTGAAGATGGTTTGTCGGCAGAATTCACAATTGTTGCGCCAGAACAACCGAGCCCCGTCTCTGTTCTTGATGCTTCATTTTACAGAGATGATTTACTGCCTTCTCCGGTGAATAAGATATCAAATGGTTTCAAAGGTAAGGTTTTGAACTCTGTAAATGTTTCTATTGTTTGTACAATTACTAAGTGTAGGCACTTCTAGAAATTACAAGTGTATGACTGCTGATATAGTGATATGGTAGGAAATTAATATCTTGATTATATAATAACAAAAGCGTTTAGGGTTTGTTTCCGGCTTTCCGCTTCTTCTTTGCGTCAACAAACATTAGTAGAAGGCTTCATTGTATCTTCGAGGCAAGTTCGCGGATCCCTTTTGCACATCAAATACTCAACTGGTGGGACGAATAATGTCTTGAGGAAAGTGATGTCAAGTAGCGTGCCTTGAAGCAAAGTCACTTCCATTTTCCAAAATAGTAAATATATGCATTCTATTGCCTCCCATACCCACCTACTCCTTGCGGCTTCTAATAGCTGGGGTTACGAGGACTTGTAATGTGGAATTTGTTCAGTTATCACAACAGTAAACATGAAGCCTTATGGTTATGCATTACCATCTTGATTTCTCTCATATGAAGTTATTGTATTTAACCTTTTTTTTCTTTCATGATGGATGGGGTACAGTCAAGGAATATGTTATGATGTTATCTATGCAGGTCAAGTGACCTGTAACCCAAGACCCTGCCATACTCTTGCCATTGCACACAATTGGTACCTATTTTACTTCGAAACAGATACGGGTGGGTCACTTTTACCTTGGAATCAAGTCAGGTTTGGGTTAAGTCTTTTATCAATTTTTAGCAAAGTCTCAGCCCAGCCCAACCCAAGCTTCACCCCACTACATTTGTTTCCATAGCAGCTATGGTGACCTGGGAAATCAGATGCACCAAAACTTTCATAGTATTAGACATCATTAGAAAATAGAATATGTATGTAAATGAAAATTTTTATTTGGGGAAAAAATTAAATGCTTACCATTTCTTTGAATTTTCTTTCTTCAGATGATGAAACTCGAAATCCTGACAACACTTGCGGTGAAGATGGCTGGAACCGAATGGGTCTCGACCGCTTGTCTGACAACACACCGGCGAATTTCAGCTCTGAAATCGACCAAAAGAAATTGGAGAACATTGAACACCTAGTTCAGAAGCTCAGAGGATTAAATTCATCCCATGACGAGGCCACTACAGACTACATTGCATCGCTATGTGAAAATACGAGCCCGGATCACAGATATGTCTCTGAGATACTACTAGCATCTGGTCTCCTACTCAGGGACCTCGCGTCTAGTCCAACACCAATTCAGCTCCACCCATCTGGCCACCCCATTAACCCAGACTTGTTCTTCGTCCTCGAGCAAACAAAGGCTAACCGGCCTTCAAAATCTGAACCCAAATACAAAAATGACCTACAGTTGAAACCCGACAGGGAGAAGCTCCATCGAAAGCTTGTGTTTGACAGTGTCAATGAAATTCTCATTAGGAAGCTTGTATTGCCAAGTCAGACCGAGCCATGGCTCCAACCTGAGAAACTTACAGGGGCTAGTACCCCAAGTGGGCAGAAACTTTTGAGAGAATTATGTTCAGAGATCGACCGGCTCCAAGCATACAGATCGGAAGGTGGCCATGAAGAAGATGATGACGGGTTTCGATCAATTTTAAGGGAGGATTTGATGCGTCGGGTGGAGAGTTGGAAAGATTTTCGTAGGGAGATTTCGGGTGTGGTGTTGGACATTGAGAGATTGATTTTCAAGGATCTGGTGGATGAGATTGTGAATGGTGAGCCATCGACACAGCGAGCCAAACCGAGTAGGAGGCGAAGGCAGCTGTTTGTTAAGTAACTGAAACTATTTTTTTTTTCTTGTCTCAATTTTTTTCTTCTTGTTGAAATATAATTGTTGATAGAATTGAAGTTCATTTGTAGCTTTTTTATATATAGAGCTTGTACAAATATCTACTTTACAAACTTAAACATGCATACTTATTTACAATAAATACATGACAGTTCTTTTCTTCCCAACAGTCTTTCTTTCATTCCTTGTTATTTCAAACTGCCTGTTTAGAGAAATACTGATAAACTGATAGTTGCTGATAGATTACATGGCTTCGCATTTACAGGGCAAAAGGTCATTTGATTACATGGGTTCACAATTTACAGACAAAAGTTCATTGATAATCTGTATAATGAAAAATGCTAAAAAGAAAGGTGGCTGTTAGGCTCTTCCTTAACAATCATCTTTTGGGTCCTCGTGTTCCACGACGATACAATCATATTCGTTGATCTGATAGTTTGCGGGTTAGACCACCTTGATCGGATGATCTGGCCCCTTGATTCATGGAGAGCAACTGAGACCGCCCTTATCGGATGCTCCTAGCCCCTTGATTAATGGAGCCTTGTTTAGAGTTCCCTCATGATGCTCTACAAGATCAAGGGACTTAATTATACACACATGTCCTACGTGTGCATCGAATCATGGTTCAAAAGCTTAAATTCTTTTTATCAGATGATCATGATTAATTAATCTCAATGTACCAATCATAATTTTTTTTTTCAACTTGGAGATTATCTAGCAACCCAGGCCAGCACCTTACGGTTTACTGAAAAGAACAGTTTTTTTATAGGTAAGCTTGGGTTAGGCAAGACCCCTTCCGGTATATTAATGTAATAAAATATATTACAATCAAGAGCACAAAGCATCACCCCTATCCCTAGAGACCATAACTAAAAGAAAGGGGAACAAAGGAGCTCAGGCGAACCAAATTCTTCGAACTGACCCTATAGACAATAACTAGGAAAAACAAAGAAACTCAACAATCAATGGGTAAGTGGTGAGTTATAGGCTAGCTTGATGGGTGCATATTGGGATCGTCCTCATCTCGTTTTCCTTGTTATCAGCCTCTATCACATCCTCTTCAGAGGATTTGAAGAGGATTGTGAGTTTTCAATTTCCTCGGGGGCAAACTTCTTAGCTTGACCTCCAAACCCAAATACAAAAACAAACATATTAACCTTTTCCTCTAAAGCCACCAATGACCAATGCCAATGTTGAGGTGGATTGAATAGTTGTGGATGCAGGCTCGCAACTTTCAATGTCCTCTTAGTAGTTTTCTGTGTTAGATTCTTCTCAAGGAGCAGGCATGGGTGGATATCAATATGGGGTATAATATGGTGCTGTTTATGGAGCGTCCATTGATATAAAATCTCAAGACTATGGGTTTTAATTTTGTTTCTCTTTTTCCTTTTCTTAATTAGAGCGTCTTAAGTCAAAATGTAGAAAATCCAACCTAGTAACTGACGAACCTTTTGGGCACCTTTGGCTACAATGAATTTATTTTCATGATAAATTAGCTTCTTCATGTGGTGATCGTTTGGCGGCCATGAATTTATTTTCATGATAAATTAGCTTCTTCATGTGGTGATCGTTTGGCGGCCATGAATTTATTTTCATGATAAATTAGCTTCTTCATGTGGTGATCAAGGCTGGGAGAGGGATTTGTTTTCCGGAATACGAGAGGAACCCAGCCATAAGAACCAATGATTTGGCTAATTGTCTAGCCAAATTCAGAGCTTCTAGCGGCTTATTGTACAAGGGCCAATACCCCCAAAGTGCACTTTTAATCTGTTTCTAATTTAATAAAATGTTATATTTATGAGCAATGATAGATGCAAGGGCGGCCTTGCATAAAGGGCCGGAGAAGGACCCTTGATTGGTTCCACATCGTTAAGTGTAAACGGGAATTAATAATAACACAGGAATTAATAAGGGAAGACAGACAGATCCGAGATTGAGGTATGAAAAGTGCCAAAGCTTCCATGGCCAACAAATCACAACTTTGAGTCCCCTTCACCAATAAAATCTCGATAAATCCTTGAAAATACAAAGATGAGACAGTGATGCTCTAACTTCACTTCTACCTTGTTAAAATCCATCACTAGAGAGTTCTACCTTCGTGGTCCTTAGAGATAACCCTTACTCATTTTTAAAAAAAATTAACCCCTGTGAAACAGGGGTGCTTTTATCATTTTATTGGAACAGTTTTCTAGTATTTTTTATTTTTTTTGGTTATCCAGCCCCCACTCTGGAAAAACAGGCTGAGAAGAAGACCAGAGTCACATTATTATCTGCTACTAGACAAAGGCTATTGTTGGAAGGTGGCACTACAACAAGACCAAAATCATCACCCTACCTGTTTTTTCCAGTTCACATGCAAAGCTATCAGTTTTCCAGCACTTCTGGCAAACACCCATGACATTGGCACAGGCTGTAAGACCCATGGCAGTGTGGACCCACTTCATACCTTACAATTTCAGATAAAAAATGACACTCGCACGCCCAATGGACGCAATCAAATCTGTTGATCTAACCAGCAATTGCGAACACCTTGATCTGGAACCCAAAAATGATATGTAACTGTGTTTTTTTTTTTTTTTTTTAAGAAGAGGACAATATATTAATAAAGCCAATAATGGCAATCAGTACATGGGGACAAGACGTCCCCCAAATATATCAGACCTTACATGAGATCCCATTACAGATCAAGGGGGCCTTGAACTGAAACAATGACAGACTCCCGGTCCACCACTTCCCGCGCAAGTTTGTCCGCCATCTCGTTAGCCGATCGGTGCCGGTGTTGTAATTTTGGACGAATCAGAGTAACCAAGTCCCTGATATATAACCGAGTGTTGTATCACTCTTATGATGAGTGCAAGTGAGGTAGCATAACATAAGAAACTGCAGGGCATGGAGTTCTTTTAATTACTGCAACTAAGAGCATCTGAGGTCTCCCATAAATGTCCCAAGTGATTGCAAATTGGAATTTGCTGGAACCAGCTAAGTTACTCAATAGGCTTTATTGTAGCAGAACAGAACTTTAAAAACCTAAAAATCAGGTCTTTATGGTGAAATATGGTAGCAACTGTTGGATCTCTTCTTGTTGACTGGTTAGAGAATAGGTGGTTTTGAGAGAGTTGGTTCAAAGCAAGAAATAAAGAAATGGTTTTTTGCACAACGATGAGAAGAATGATCTACTACCAAAAATCCTTGAGTGAAATATAGTATTTGAAGTGAGGTTCCACTAGACCTGATAGTGATGCTGGAATTATTTGGTCCCCCAAGGCTGCGGCTTGCAATGACTAAGTTTCACTGAGTGTCAAATATGCAAGCTATGTAAACTGTAATAACATTAGCAACGATGACATAAGTAGAGTAAATAGTCTCTTTCCCATGCTCACTACAGAATGCCATGGGACCTGCTATAACAATGACACCCTTAAGAGCCCCAATTAAAGCATTCTCTCATGATGGTTAGGAATCTTCATGGTCTCACGCTCCACTCCTTTGCAAGTTGATCAGCGGAGTCATTTGCAGGCCACCTCATATATAAGAACTTTGGGTTTAGAATTTAGCACATGACCTGAACTTCAGCAATAATATTTGCTCGGCTCAATGGTCTCATTGCCTTGCAACTAGTCCACAATATGACGTTTGCTGAATCACCTTCAATAATCAAGACATGTCTACCTTTCACAAACCATTTTAGCCCCCAAAGGAGGGCTTTTGCTTCGGCCTCATTGGATCTACAAATCCCTGCTTGCCCATAAAAAGATATGGAATGATCGGCGTTGTCACGGAAAAAGCCACCAATACCACCATTTAAAAAAAAAAAAAAAAACGCCACCAATAACGGAAGGGCCTGGGTTGCCCTTTGCACTGCCATCAAACTTCAATTTAATCCATCCGAGCGGTGGTGGACTCCATTTCGGCGTTATCTTAGCCTATCTATCTCTCTTTCTCGATTTTCCTCCAATTACTCGAGACTTCCCCGAAGGAGTATTGCCTCTGAAATTATTCCTCACATGCGACAAGGTCGATCTTGAAGTCCATTATTAGAAATTATAAGGTGCCTGAGCAGCCATGCTCAAGCAAGAGGTAAGACGAGCATGCCGCCCTTGATATTTGATCCAAGGGCAGCATCTTAAAAAATGTGCCGCTGTTGGATCAAATATCAAGGGCGGTGCCTCTTGCACAATCATGCCCAGTTGGGCACCAGATAAAAACTCATTCTTCCCAGTCTCCTCGTTTCTTCAGAGAAGTGGCTGTTTCTTTCCCCCCAAATGTGCCAAATAAGGGTGTCCGGTACCACCCTTTAGAGGATTCGCTTCATTTTTCCAAACAGGCAGTTTATCCAATGAAGGATTGTGTTCTTTACCGATCTATGTAACACCCTTCCAAAGCTTCTAATGAATGCACTCCATATCCTGAAGGAAAACTGTCAATGTAAAGACACATGATTCCTCTCGTCAACCTGTACAAAAAAAAAGTATATTAGGAAGTAACACCATACTTCAGGAAACAAAACAATCAACAAACACACAAAATTCTTACTTGCTATGAATGCTAGGGATTCCCAAGAAATCACATCTCACTAGGGGTGCAACTCGGGCCTGATTGGGTTGGGTTGAGGTAGACCTGAAGGAGCCTGCCCTAACCCGACATGACATGAGCCCTAACCCGAGGAAGGATTAACCCGAACCCTAACCAACACACCTCCAACCTGAGCAACGATATGAGAATAGGAGTAGCTTAGGGACGAGATCTTTACCTAATTCCTCGATTTCCAGCAATGGGGTTGGAGGTGCGGGCATGGTGACCATGAAGTCTAGACATGAAACTCTTGCCATCAGATATGGCAGACATGGGATGGTCTTCTCCGTTTTGCTATTGAAGCTTTCTAGATTACAACATTTCCAAATAGAACAAAATACAAGATTCAGAAAATCCCATCTCTCGCAATGGCGGTCAATGGTGGGTTTTTTTAAAAAAAAACGATACCAATTTTATTTCAATAAAGGGTGTACAAAACACTAGGGACAAGATGTCCCGGTGAAATACATGCATCCATTTAATCGAATTTACATCAGTCCATAGATACCAGCCCCTCCCCTCTTCGTTCAGAAAAATGAACAATCACATCCGGGAGGCTCACACCCTCCTTGGCCAAACGGTCCGCCACATAATTTGTTGTTAGACGACGGTGCACAAAGGAAGGCCCAATACAATGAATTAAATCCCGAATCTCATCGATAATTATTTGATAATTGGTCCCACACATCGATTGGTAGCCCAAAAAATAACATTTGATGAATCTCCCTCCACAATGAGAGGCCCAAGACTGTGACTCAAAAACCATCGAAGACCAAATAATAAAGCCCGTGCCTCCGCTTCATTGGAATCGCACTCTCCGGCCGGACCGGGGAAGGTCATGATTTTAATCCCATTTGAATCTCGTAATACTCCGCCAATCCCAGCCGTCCCCGGGTTACCCATCGAGCTTCCATCGAAATTGAGTTTCAACATACGGGCATCCGGTGCACTCCAGCGAGGTTTGATACTGTTTCTTTTTTCGCTTTTCAGACAACACCGTCGCTCCATTTCCCAAGATGTGAGTTATCAAATATGGATATCCCCTCTTCCCATGGCCCCACGAGATTATGGCAACGATAATTGGAAGGCATATGTATTGACTAGGCTTCGACTTGCTTTTGAAAATTCTCTCATTCCTCTCCCTCCAGAGAAACCAACTTACGGCGTATGGAATGGAGTTCCTTAATTTTTGTCCGGTACATCCATTAAAAGCACTCGGCCAATTGATAATAGTTTTCGAAATACTACTATGAAGTACCCATTGCATCCCGAAAAATCTTATCACTGGTGGGGTTTTGGGTGGGGCAAAGAGGTTTTGAAGATGGTGGGGTTTGGTCGAAGAAGACTGATTGCTTTTGGGTAGGATGGGGGTGGGGAGTCTGGAGAGAGACTCATTTGGGATTTAGGGTTAAAGAATAGGTTTTATAGCTCTCAGCCCTTTTACGATTTTATCCTTATGTTATTCAAAATGAAAACTATGTCTCAGTAAAAACCTAAAAAAATGAAAATCGGGTTTTGTGTAGGGTTGGGTTGCCTAACGCCTCAACCCGAACCTGACCCGAAATTATTTTGGGTTAAATGTTTCCAACCCTAACCTGACCCTAGGAAATGCCAACCGAGCAGAAATCTGGTTGAACCCGTCGGGCTCGGGTTCGAGTTGAGCCCGACCCAAGTTGCACCCCTATATCTCACATCGTCTTTAGCCAACGTAGGAAGATCTCTCCAATGCCAAAAAAACATTATTTTTCTCACACTACAAGTACTGTTAGCAAGGATAATACGAGGATAAAATCAAGGATAAGCAATGTGCCATTGATCCGTAACATGGTTACCCACTCTAAACTGATGTGTCATTTTAGGCTTCAAATGAAGGATAAGAGAGTGAAGCTCATGTCAATAGTCAAAAGTGCAAAGGCTTTACAATATCTAAGGCCAACAAGAATGCTTCTAGCTTCTGCCTAGATATTGTTTCCCATATCATAATAATAAGCTAGGGCAAGCCAAATATGGAGAGAATGAATTGACAAGCATTTTTTCCCTGGATATTGTTTCCCATACCATAATAATAAGCTAGAGCAATCCAAATATGGAGAGAATGAATTGACAAGCATTTTTCCCTAGGTAGTCATAACTTTAATTAACAAACTAATCAGCTTAGAGGAACCCACCATCCACCAATTGCATCTCTCAATCCATATCTCCCAGGTTATAAGTGAATGGACCTTCAAAGCAAAACCAAAAGTTGACTTACTTTTCCGCTTGGATAACTCGAACCATTGAAGCAACATAGCGATAATGGATTGGTTCTCAAGAAGAGGCACTGCAAGATAGAAAGAAAAGCGATACCATATAGCTCTCGCCACATCGCTCTCAATGAATACCGATTCGGCTCATCTTCCACTTGTGATTCGAGAAGGATATGGCTGCTCCCTTCGAGAAGGATTTTCTTTCTGAGTACGGGTGCATCCATAGAAAACGATTTGTTGCCACTGAAAGGTCAAAACTATAAAAATCTTCTCCTTCACAAGCCTTTCAGAGGTGCAAAAATGTTAAGAAGTTTTGAAATAGCATCCATAACAATGCGATCCTTCTTATGGGGTTGAGTAATGGGTCACATCCTCGGCTCCAAGTTGTTCAGGAATAGTGATGTTGTGTTTCTAGACCCTCTGCCTTAGTAGTAATAGTCAGTTCTCGAACTGTTCTGTTGACAGAATTTCCCTGAAGCTCATGCAGACCTATGGCAGGATCTATCATATTGGCAGGAATTCCTTCAAAATTGCCCAATGTGCTCATCTTAGATTAGAAAATTTAGTACGCACCATATTCCTTGCAGATTCCCCGTCTCATTCTAGTCCTTATAAGCCTGTAGTCTCCACCTCGATCTCCTCGGCATCCTCTTTCGCCAAACGGTCAGCCGTGTCACTCGCTGAATTATCGTACATAAATTTCTTACTTCCGTGATGACATTAACCAATTCCCAAGGGCCCGAGGCTTTGTTCTGAGCCCATGCCAATACGTTTGATGAGCCACCTTCGATGATTAAAGGTCCGAATTGGTGTTTCACAAACCATCTAAAACACCCATAGTAGGGCCTCCGCCTCCGCCTCAAGGGGCCACAAATGTCGGCTGGACAGTAAAAGGATAGAATAAGATTGCCATTTTCATCTCGAAATATGCCGCCAATACCCGCTCTCTCCAAGTTTGATGCAGGAGCATCCCTTCCCCCATCAGCCTTGACATTGCTCTACTAGTGTAGTTATTGTTGTCCTTTGTATTACTTGTTTTAGGTGGCATTTTACATGTCCATTTGTGTCTTTGCATCTTAGAGGGGTATTTTGGTTATTTTTCTAGTACTTGTGGCATTTTAGGTATTTTGCATTAGAGAGTGTTGTATTAGTCTTTTTACATTGTAATTGCCTATAAAAAGCTATCTCCCTCTCATTTGTAGTTAGTTTTTGAGATTTGAGATTTGAGATTGTAGAGATTCCTCCTTTGGAGAGAAATTAGAGAGAGATTTTTTTCTTTTCTCTTTTATCCCTTGTATTTCTTGAAAATTGGAAATTGAGATTATGATTCTTCTAATCTTTTTCCCTTTTCTTCATCCAACTATCTTGTTTAATGCAAGATTAATTTCAGATATAGGTGTTCTTGCATCCCCTTGCAAGAAGAATCCAGATTTTTCACAGGAGATCATATCACTTTCCAGCGACTCCGACGATGCTTCCATGGCCACCTGCATCAAAGTGGTATCAGAGCCCAGTCGCAAGAATTTCTTAATTCTTGCCGGTCTTAGATGAAATTTGCAGAGATCTGGAGGAATTTGTGAAGAACTTTAGCAAAGAAGACAAATCTGTGAACTTTGCTCGTGTAAGTCCCTCTTTGGTGATAGTAGCTCATTACACATTTTTTGCATCCAAATTCACCTCAGGCTACAAGTGTGGTAAGAAAACTAATTTTTGTGGTTTGGAATCTAATAAGCACTGTAGTTGCGGAGAGAATTTATCGCCAAATTCAGGGTTTCAAAGTGAAAAACTGCTTTCTGCTATAGCAGAAGAATTTTATATAAAAAATGATCTCGGTCTAGAACTGTGTTGCTCTTTTCAAGATCTAAAACTACTACGTGATTCCTAATTTCACTTGGATTGAATCTCCTCCGGAATTCTTGATTTTCTAGTAGCTATTTTTTGAAGTAAACCACTTCCAATTCACTAATATATTTGGAGGTTGTTCGTCCAGATCCAATTGGTTTATGGATCGTGTCCTTTGTTCTGGATCCATTTTGATATCATAGCCTCAGATCTAATAAGAATGTCGAAGGTTAAGATGACATCATTCAGGGCAGAATTGGTCTACAATTGCATCGCTCCCTGAAAGGTCGATGAAAAGCATTTGATTTGCAAGGACGCAGTTTCTATTTTGAATTCTCTCACTGAGTAGCTGAGATCCCTGAACCTTTGTTTGTCTAATTGAAGCATCCAAGCCTGACAAACGATCCTTCTCTGAATTTCCAAGATCAATTCAATCTGCCTATTGTAATTGTAGAGAAGTATCGAGGATATTTTAGATCAAACAATTTTTTCTTTTTTCTTTTATGTTGGAGAGCATCTTCAGTGTGGAATTACATCTCCAAGGGATCAGATCAGTCAGCTTGTAGATCTTCTACGAGATCCAGGAATGGAGCTGAGGCTTTGAAGAAAATGAATAGAATTTCCCACCTTGATATTGTTGGTTTTGCCTTAAGAGAAGTGCTCGAAAACTCCTATTAGCTTTGGGATTTCTTCTTTCAAAACCTGATTTGAAGGTGTGTTACCCAAGTTGCTTGGAGTTTTTGACAAATTGTGAAAGTTGCTCAAACCACTCGCAAACGAGAGTTACCTAGCAGTTGAGAAACTACATGACATCAACATTACAATAGTCTTCATATTGCTGGAATGACCTTCTCGGTAAGGTATAATAATGTCCACATGTTCAGTTGAAGATCCAACTTGTTCAGGAGGTGACATTTGGCCTTTGAGCTTGCAAGTTTCAATTTCTTTTGGAAGGGACATTTTGCCTTTGAGCCAACTTTTGGAAGTAAGGCTGCCAATTCATCCTCCACTTGTAGATTGGAGGATAACAAGTGTCCAAGGCAGGGCAAGCTTCAAGTACAAAAAATTATATTAAAAAGGAATCAGTTTAATATTGAAGTTTTGGATCTCAAATCCTGGATAGTAGCAGCTTTATTAGCTGAAGGTCGTACAAGAGCAACTTGCTACCTCAAGCATTTAGGAACTGCAGCCCCTACTATCATCAACACATTATTCTCAGTCCTGTACAGCTAGATCGATTCGTTGATGAAGCTTGTGATTCTGCGGCATTTACAGACCAAAGTTCATAAGGAATTCTGATAGTTAGGAATACTTTGACATGGCAACACATAGTTCATATTATGAACAGTCCCTTCCCTTACATGGGAAATTCTTTCAAGAAAGGGAGTGGATTGACCATATAGAGGATGGCTATGAGAATAACTTTACACATCTACCTAGATACTCTTCGCGCGAGTATCATGATAGACGGATGGAGATTCCAGAGTTTTATTGGGGAATGGAAGACGAGGAGATCTTTGACTGGATAAACATTGTTGAGGAGATTTTCCGAGCCCAGAGAGTTCGTCTAGATCATCAGGTACCTTTGGCCGCTTCCAGATTCCGAGGCGAAGCACATACATGATGGCGTAGCTTACTACGTCGTCGACGAGAGATTGACAATTCTCCAATCTGGACATGGGATGAGATGAGGAAGGTACTTAAGCTTGAGTTGATTTTTTTATTTTATTTTTTTTGAATATTTTGAGTTGATTCCGTACTATTATCCGCGTTTGAGGCGACGGAGATCCAGGATGCCAGAGTCTATTCCATCGCCATCACCTCCGGTTCGACACGTTGTCACTCCTTCCACTACTTTCAGAGCAGTAGTGAGACGCATTGGTGTGGTATGCTTGATCATGACATGTGGAGCTGTCCGACTCGATGTCCACCTCCACCTATTGTTACTATATTTGATGTTGATGATGACCGACATACACAGTGTCAAGATACAATGGAGGAGATTGTTATCTTAGAGCCAGACACAGATGGTATTGAGCTTAGTGCTAGCGACGATGATGATGCTAGTGCTGAGACTATTGTTGGTGATGTTGAGACCGCCAGTGTTACTGATATTGTGGTTATGCCAGAGCATCCTGAGTCTGAGCCTATTGCCGAGATTGGAGATGCAGAGTCTATGGAGTTGACAGAGATTTCCGTGATCTGTGAGGCAGTTGAGATGCCTGTAGTTGCAGATATTACACACAAGAGGCATGAGGACACATACGTTACATATGGCCATACGGTTACCGAGGAGATATTGGGAGATGTCGATCATGTTGAGATGGTATTGCCTATCGCGTTTATAGCGATTTGGCATGGCGGGCCACTACTTCTTTGTCATTTCCAGTCGATCATTGGATTGATCCATATTACCACTACTCCATTCCGCCGTACATGCCGTGACAGACTGTTTTAGATATTTTTACCATGGTTGATTTTGATGGCCTTGTACCCCTACTAAGAAAGTGGGTCATTTACGTCTTTGACCCTGGCGGACACTTCCACTGGGTGAGCTGGTGGGGGAACTCGAGGACGAGTTCTTTCAAGAAGGGAAGTGAAAAAGATTAGAAGAATCCTAATCTCAATTTCCAATTTTCAAGAAACACAAGGGATAAAAGAGAAGAGAAAAAAATCTCTTTCTAATTTCTCTCCAAAGGAGGAATCTCTACAATCTCAAATCTCAAAAACTAACTACAAATGAGAGGGAGATAGCCTTTTATAGGCAATTACAATGTAAAAAGACTAATACAACCCTATCTAATGCAAAATGCCTAAAATGCCACAAAAACTAGAAAAATAACCAAAATACCCCTCATAAGATGTAAAGACACAAATGGACATGTAAAATGCCACCTAACACAAGTAATACAAAGGACAACAATAACCACTAGTAGAGCAATGTCAAGGCTGATGGGCGAAGGGATGCTCTTGCATCAAAGTTACCTTTAGAACTCCCATTGAAGTTGAATTTTATCCATCCAACGGGAGGAGGTTTCCACTTGGGAGAAACTGTTGTCCTCGGTCTTCTCTCCATTTTCCAATTCCTTAGAATATCGCCCGTTGTGTAACATGACAACTTTTTTGTTCCATCCCAAGTTCACATTGATTCCATTTATGATCTTCCCGAAGCGTCTTTTTCTTATCCTCAAATATGCAGTTGTTTCTTTGTTTCGACAAATGTCAAATGATAGCAAAAGGTAATAACCTACATAGGATTTGTCCCGTTTTGCCGAAAGGTCTGCTACACAATTGTAAGATAGGGCACACTTAAGGAGTCTAATTTCTTCATTCAGGTGCATGAGACATTTTAGATAAGTTTTATTTAGTTTTTACTAGGATCTACTTCCATTTCATGGTATTTATTATTCTAGATGTGGGGTTGTCCACATCAACTAGGGTCCCCACATCACTAACTCAAAGTACAACTTACTGCTTTCAATAAGAGCAAAGACTTACTATTCTTAGTAAGTATGAACCTCTCCTTGGCACATGTAAAGAGGAATTTTGTCTTGTGACTTCCCTCTTCTTTGCAGCAGTAATCTAAGGAGGAGGAGCTCTCTTCCCCCTCACCCCCTCTTGCGGTTTTCCTCTCTTCCTTCTCATTGCTTCCTTCATCTCCTATTTTCTCCATTTCACCTCCGCTCCTCTATTAGTCCTTCCCCTCCTTTTCTCCCTACTTACATCCGATATTCATTTTTCTCCCATTTTCACTCCAACCTTCCCAATTGAGTTTATTAACCATTGCCCTTTTCCCATTTTCTGCTTCTTACTTCATACATTTATTTCTCACATTTCTTATTCACCCTTCCCGGTTGGGTTTATAAATTGTTCCCCGTTCATCTTCTTTCTCCCTTTTATTAATCTTGATTTTTCCTGGATCTGGATCCCTTTTTCTTTTCTTGATCTAGATCTTTATCTTTCCTTGATTTTGATCTTTTATATATCTTGATCTTCCTAATTATTACCGTTTCTTAATCATGATCTTTTCTTAATCTTGATCTAGTATTGATCTTTTTTTATCTTGATCATTCTTTCCTTCATCTCTCCATGTCTTATCTGAGATAAATATTTCTTTCCTTCCCTCTAGCTTTCTCTCTTTCTCTTCCCAGACATATCTTGCAACAGACGATAAAGATTAGACATCTGACACATCACTCCCACATACTGGAGTACTAGACACCTTCACTTTCATTGTCAATAGCCAACCCATATTTCACTACCCCTTTGAACCGTTCAAAGGGTCCTTACATCCTTATTTTACCAAGATCAACCCTACCCTTGCCAATCATGACGCCTACCTTGTTTTACCATTCACTCATCATACCCTTATCCCTTGATACATCTTGTAAGTCAACTAGTTAGATTTCATAGATCTAATTATTGGGACAGATTTATAGTTGAGCCTCAACTGACATTTATTTCAAATTGAATAGTTACTTGTTGGGAATTAAAATATGGTACATGGAATAGATAATTTAAGTTCTATTTGAGATTGAAATTTCCATCCTAGAATTTCTTTAAAACCCTTTGTTGGTTTTGATTATTTTTTTTTATCGGTAATAAATCATTAATAATAAAAGAAGAATATACAAAGCCAGCTGAGCAGGTTAGCTAGAAAGAAACAAAGAAAAAGAAAACAAAACAACAGAAGGAACAAGACATCTCCATCATGGGGGGAGGAAATCGAAGAGGACAAGCTCCCTTCTATCAACTCCTTCCAGCGCCAATCTATCAGCTTCAGAGTTTGCCGACCCGCATACCTGACAGTAGCAAAAAGCTAGAATCTCCAACCCTATCCATAATCTCTTCTATCCAAGGGAGGAAGCGCCAAGGGGCAAACTACCGCCCTTCAACCATCTAATAACATTCAGGGAATCTCCTTCCACTATCACATTATCCAAAACCTAATTCCCTAGAGAACAGCCCTAACCTCCGCTTCATTAGAAACTGCTACCCTGATAGGACCAGATAAAGCGCAGAGCGTAGTTCGCCGACAGAAAAAACCCAGAGCGTAATTGCTGGTTTTGATTATTCATGTTATGTTTATGCTGGTTTGGAGTTGCATGTTGCCGTTATAATTGAAATATAACCATTTTATTGCTCTTAAATCCCTGAAAGAAAACCAATGAACCCTAGGTTTGCACTAAGGTTGGATGATGTACTCATTATTAACAGATGGTGAAAGAAGATAAAAATAGAATAAAAAAATTAACATGCTGATTGGTTTTTGACAATTCGAAAAATATTGTGCCACAAAATTGTTTCATTTCTGTGATGTGTGCAGCAGTAAGCTAGTCTTGCAATACTTCTTTGCGAAAATAAGATCAGTAAAAACATCATGGGAAAAATGTAAGTTTAGGGTAAGCAGAAGTGGAAATCACCTATCCATTCATTAATGGACCGTGGCAGAAGGAGAAGAGAGATATCTAATAAAAAAAATAACTGACCATAAACAGGTGCCATTGTGCAATGGGAACAGATATTGTCATACCTTGAACATGCATTAAGATGAAACCATATTAAATGCTCGAACATCATTCCCATTGAGTTCCATACCACTACAACAAGATGTAATTATGCTCCGATTACCCAAAACCCATTACTGCCACCAAATTTCTGAATAAAAGTACAATGTCCCATCGAGCAGACCAGCCAATAAATTAATTTACAACTGAGGAAGTTCATGTGGGTTTCCCATAGCTTCCTTAAGTATCTGCTCCGCTCTCCTTTTCTTGTCATCCCTCTCATCATCCCTTAAAACCCAAGAAGCTCTGTTCTCAACACTCAAGTTCTGTGCACTGAATGCCAAAGGAGTAGCTAAAGATTTCTTGTCAATCCCAACCCTAAAATGCACAGTAGGCCTCTTGTAGGGAAGAGACTTTCTCTCACTGTCTTCGGAATCACAAAACCCACTCTTCGCTGCTTCAATAGCTGGTGCAAATGTCTTGAGTACAGAAATTCTATTTTCCAGAACATCTTCATTTGAAAGCTTATCGGGAAGAATAACAGGTGACACATCTTTTTCCCAAAACTGCAAAGGTGGGGCAAGAAATGAGTTGCTCTCCACCACTTGTTTTGCCTTTCCACCATCACTTATGTCCATTGAATTAGGCAGCGCCGTTCCATTGCATGCCAAACGATGCTGCAAACTCAACAATGACTGCTCTGCCTTCCTCCTCTGTCTGGCCTGCTCAAGCTTATCTGTGCGAAGATCGGTCTCCCTTTCGTTCCAAACTGGCGTGTGTATATACGTGTGGGGATCCGGGAATGCTGGCAACCAATCAGGAATGTGTTTACTAGGTGGTGTTTCTCCAATTTGGGAGAAACTTGGGGTCGGTTTCCGGCCCCTCCGAACTGGAAAACGAGGCAAAGGGCGTGCAAATGGAATTTCCTCTGCCAAGTTCACAAACTGTGAAATCTCACGAACTGTTCCCGAACTCACAAGGCAGCGGTTGACATCCGACGCACCAGAGAATCCCTGAAAAGAACCCAAATCTTCCAAACCCTGAATAATGTCAAACACATTACACTCAGTCCTACCTGCCAGGTTAGCACAGAAATGCACAGTCCGCCCTAAATCAAGAAGGTACCGAATCGCGATATCTGAAAGAGCTTCAAGAGCAGATTGCTGGAAGCTCTGAAACCCCGTACCCTCACATATTTGAGCCACCGCAATCCTAGTAACCGCCCGTCCAAAATCATCACCACCACTATCCACTGTCTTCTTAGCTTCATTCTCGTTTTTTCTTCCACTCTCCCCACCTCCATCGCTCATATTCAAAGAATCATATCATTTCTACAGAACTAAAACCCTAAAACAATCGTTCACTCCATACAGAATCCGATTTAGGTCAAATCGCATCATTCCTCAGTGATTCTCCGTTTCAGGCTAGAATTTCCAAAGAAAAAACCTATTCCACGAAAAATTATTTACCGAATCCACGAATCACTCATATTCAAAGAATCATATAATTTCTACAGAACTAAAACAATTCCAGAATCCGATTTAGGTCAAATCACATCATTCCCCAGTGATTCTCCGTTTCAGGCTAGAATTTCCACAGAAAAAACCTAGTCCACGAAAAATCATTTATCGATTCCACGAAATCCTAACCCGGTGTTGCATTTCAAAGGAAATCGATTCCATGAAACCCTAAATCGTGTTGCATTTCAAAGGAAATAAGAGAAAACGAAAATCTTACAAAAAACAAAAGGAGAATATAAAAAAAATCACCAAAGGAGTTTATTTAATCCTTACCAGTAATTTCTTGCGTTTCGAATCGAATTCGCCATTGCGAGAGCTGAAGGTCCGAAAGAAGAAAATGAGATTGGAAGAGAAAGGAAGGAAGATTTCTCGCGTGGAAGAAAAAACGCAAATCGAAGGTTTCTAGGGTTTTCGGATTAGGATTTGGAACGAGGATAAAACCCTAACGAACATAAAAACACTCGTAAAACCCAAAGCAGGAGCAGGATCGCGAGAGTGTTAGTCGGAGAAATGTGGGAGAGAGAGGGAGAGGGTATTTATAGAGGTGGACCGATGTAGTAATAAGTCAGAGAAGTAGGGGTATTTATAGAGGTGGACAGATAAAGTGATAAGTGATAACTAATTAAGTCAGAGAAATGGTTTCCTCAGGAGAGAAAGATTGAGACTACTAATACTCCGTAATGGTAAGAAAAACGACCCTCATAATGACCATAATACCCCTGCCGGCGAGCTAAGTCCCAGCGCCGGATAATATGCCGTCGAAGTAGACTCTAGCCGGTAATAGTCAATAGATGGAACGTGGTGGCCAAAAAACCAAACCATAGCAGTATGCTTTAGAAAGTTCGGCAGCCTTCGGAATTTTGCTTGAATTTGGCATGCCATTCCACATTTGGTTACCAAAATAGCATTAGAATCCCTTTTACTCTCTTGAATGTTTCCCATATAATAATTGTTTGTATGGAGACATAGATTTCTTGTCCCCTCCTTTGTGACTTTTAAACTTGATTTTTCGAGCCGGTGCGTGCACACCGTCAACGACAAAGATAGTGGTGTTGTATCCTGGAGATAGGTCGTAAGAGATCCCGATTGCATCCAAGCGTGGTGGGGGCGATAATCTATTTTAAGGGTAGCGTTATTCTGTAACGTGTCTCTACCACTAAACTCTTTCAAATTTCTTTCATATTTGCTTTTATCTTTGCGTACAATTTACGGGTTCCTTTCTTTATTCCATTTCAATTACATATATCACTAGTTTTTTTGAACTAATCTATTTGACCCAAACTTTTATCCAACAAATACTTTAGTTGAACACCATGCCTAGTCATTCGATGAATCTATCTCTTGTTCTTCGAGCATATGCCGCACAACCAAACACTACTTGCACAATTCTCCGAAGTAATTCCAAGTAAATCAAAATGCTTGGCTCCTTCCTTTGACTTCCTATTCCACTACTCTCCAAGCCATCCCCATGGAACCAAACATGACGTGGGGTGTCTCAAGTTTGTCCGGCGACACATGGTGTTCTTGTCTCCTCTCAGTAGAAACCATCCAAAACATCACAAAAGGGGAGTAATGCTATGGAGACCAAGAGTACGATGACCTAACGACCTTAGCAACGACTGAACAAATGGGATCTCACCACAATATCACAAGTGATGTGAGCAAGCCTTTAAGTTTAGGAAATATCAACAAAAGGTAATTATTTTTTGCACACATGGCACTTTCTTATTGTTGGGCACTCCCATTGGTCGTACTCTTGGTCTCCATATCATTTTCCTTTTTTTTTGGAACAATGCTCTCTCTCTCTCTCTCTCAACCTTGGAATGACACCTCCTATAAGTACTCTAACAACCAAACACTACTTACCACTATTCTACAAGGTAAGTTCAAATAACTTGTTCTCCTCTGTGTCACTTACACCACTATCCTACAAGGTACCTGCCATCACCGTTCGCCGATGGGTTATTATATGAAAATTTAAGTATTTTATAGAGGTATTTAGGTCACTTTATCCTGAAATTGAAATCATTGGTGACGAACATAGGCCTCTTTCTTGTCATTTTGTACACGTGTCAATCCTTCTTTTTTTTCAAATAGAAACGGATTCCCGACTTCCTAGCAGCTCTCATAGTTTTGAATAGTTGTATTGACATTGAAACTGAGAGGCACATTGCAAGGTTTCTCACATGGATGTATCTCATGTGAATCACGGTGTTGTTGGACCCGTGGTGGATCAGGGTGTCTTAGTCGGAAAAGATAGTAATTTTATTTAGAATTTAAGGTCTGATCTTACTGCTAGTTTTAATCATCTATGGCAAGTTTCTATGGCGATTTCAGGCGAATGGCATATATCTGAAAATTTTCACTTGAAATAGGGGTATTTAGGGCCAAATCTCCATAAAACATACATGCTTAATGGCAATAATAATAAGGGAATTGCTAGGGTCCATCGCAAAAGGCATTTCGTGGCTGATCTGTCGCACGTCAGACCACCCACCTCGTAAATGAAGACAAAAGCAGTTCTCTTCATTCACGAGGTGGCTGGTCTGACATGCAACAGACCAGCTGTGAAATGCCTTTTGCGATGGACCCTAGCAATTCCGTAATAATAATAATAATAATAATACTAAGAGGTAGTCTAAAGTGAAGGGCGCCCTTGCATGGATAAGGGGAAAGAGCGCCCCCATTGGTTGAAAGTTGTCAGAGTTCATTTAATGCCTTTGACATTTACACTGCTATAAATGCACTCTTACAACTTTCAACCAATGGGGGCACCCTTTCCCCTCATTTATGCAAGGGTGCCCTTCAATAACAATAACAATGATAATAATAATAGGGCTCACATTTTTTACTCCGTCAGACTAGATGAGTTATCTAGTCCGTCGACCAAAAATAGGGCGGGCCCACATTGTTTGGGTTATCCAAACCATTCACCTGATGGGACATAGATATGATGTGCCCAAAATATCATCTCCGTAGGATCATCCTAACCTTCGATTTGTGGAGGTCAAAATGGACGGGTTTAAACCTCCACCCAAACAACGTGGGCGCACTCTATTTCTGGTCGATGGACTACATAATTTATCGGGTCCATCGGAGTAGAATAATAGTAATGGTAGTAGTCGCAGCAGCGGCAGCGGCGGCGGTGGCAGCGGCAGCGGCGGCGGCGGCAGCGGCAGCGGCGGCAGCGGCAGCGGCGGTAGTGAAATAGTAGTAGTAGTATAATAATAATAATAATAATAATATGCATTTATTCACCATGCATACATATCCAAAACAAAGTGAAGATTGACATGAAGAAAATATGCAAGGCATAATTGTTTATGAATGTTATAAATAAATAAATAAATAATACAAAAAAGAAAAGGTAATCAATGAAGATGAATCCAAAAAAACACAAATTAAATTATTTTTCATACAAGAAAAATTATTTAAGGTCCGTCCTGGGAGCCCAATATCAAAATTTCAAAAAAAAAAAAAAAAAATCATACAGGAGGATGACACAGGCAGCAAAAATCATAGATTACCACAATTTAGGGAACCCTGAGAGATTTGTGTCAAATAAATGAACCCGATTATGATTTCTTCATAAACAAAGCATAAACGTCAAGCTGCGACTGAGTCAACGCTGGGTTGAGCGATTTTCTGGCAGTCCAAAAGTGGTGATCAAACACGGCAGTGGCAGAAATGTCTTCTCTTAGAGCCACCATGCCAGCTTCAATACATAAACCTGCTAATTCGGCTCCTGTGAAGAGGTCTGTATCTTCTGCTATCCGTCTAAGATTGACATCGTCCGCCAGCTTCATACGTCGTGTGTGTACGCATAATATCTCTTCACGACCTTCTAAATCGGGTGGTGGTACGTATAGAACCTGAAAAATCAACAAATGAATTTAACAAATTCACCAAACTAAAAGTTAGAATGAAACCCTGTTAGAAAATGAGGTTTTGAGAAATTTGAAAGCTAAGTGACTGGTTGAGATTTCAAAGTTTACGGAGCTTTAAGCTGATTTTTTACTTGTTCGATTCTTTTGTGTTGTACATACTACATACTACATAACCACACCTGATGAGATTTCAAGTCTGAGCTTTGAGAACTCTAAAAATTGAGTAATTAATGGAGTCTTCAAAGTTTAAGAAGCTTTTGTAAGAGTTTTTTCTACTCGATCATGTTTTTTGGTTGGTATGTAACCTGACAGAAAGGGCAGGGACAGTGAATTCCTTTCTCAAGAAGAAAAGAAAGCCATTGAACTGTTCTTAAAGGGGCATCTTAGGAAGGAAGCAAAGAGCACCAAAGGTAAAGAAAATAACGCATTACCTGACAGTGTTTGCATAGAACATGATTCCAGATACAAGATGAAAATAAATAGTTGAACCAGATGAGCGGGCAGTCAAGTACAGAGAAACGAAACAATGGGGGATTCAAAGTGGAAATAACTGGTTGATGGAAAGCAGATCAACTACCCTGCTTTAAGCAAAAATATGGAGTCAGGTCAGGTTTGATTAATATAGATGTGAGGCACAACAATTTTAGATGAGGTCAAAGGAAAAGAGTAGGGAAGCTGAGACAAGGATTGAAGATGTTTAGAAATACAGAGGAAGCGCATAGCTAAGGGCCAGAAATTCAAAAAAATATATTGAAAGGTAACACTTTATTCCATAAAAGAGAAGTTTACAATTGATCGGGGAGAAGCTGTCCCACCTACAACAAGCTTCAAATTACATAACTAAAGAGATCCAACAGCGGATCTATCAGAAATTTCCAATTACAGACTCATCAATATGGACATGCATGTCCGCCCGCATAGCCCCCTCCTTTGCAAGCGCATCATCCGTAGAGTTTGCTGATCTTCACATATGGACCAATTGCGAATGGATCGATCTTACTAAGTCCCTGACCTCATCCAAAACATTAGTAAGTTTCCATGGTCCAGCGCACCTGCTAGCAGCCCAATTGCTCGAACCACCTTCCACAATGACTGGTCCCAAGTTGTGTGTCTTAAACCACCTCAAACTTTTATCGTTACCTTTCCAAAAAAAAAAAAAAAACCACCTCAAACTGAATAGTAATGCCCTTGCTTCGGCCTCATTAGCATCGCAGAAAACCGCCGGCCAGAGAGAGTCATGACTGTGTTTCCATACCCGTCGCGAATAACACCGCCGATGCCACCCGCCTCTGGATTCCCCAATGAGCTTCCATCGAAATTGAGTGTAAAGTAACCTTCCGGTGGCAGCTTCCATATAGGAGTTATTTTATCAACGCATTTGTATTCCTCCATGACAAGGTGACTCCTCAGTATTTCACCAATTGAATAGGGGATACTGCTTTTTGATTTGACCCATACAATGATAGCCATCTTGATGTCAACAAGAATATAATTCCAGCCCTTCCCGCACTTCATTGAAGATTCCAGAAATTCAAATTAAAATAAAGATCAGGAACTGTTGTGGAGAATAGAGAGCACAGTTGATGTCAACAACTTCTCCTATCAAACAGGAACTGATGGGGAGAATAGGGAGCCGAAGGACAGTCGTCGAGTTTGAGTATGGTAAGGAGAAGAAGGAACTCCAATCGCCGTCATTTGGAATGAGAAATTTGATCAGAGGAAACAGATCGACAGAATCAAGAATAGATGCTGGCATCAATTTGGCTGGAGAATACCATATGGCAAGCATGTCAATTTCTAAGTGCAATTAAAAAGGAAAAGACAGGTGAGTTTGTCTCATTATCAAAACATGGTGTTCCCGAGTACTTGGGGAATTGAGAAAGATGTGAACGGTAAGTACAACCAAAGATTGAACCAGTAGGAACCAAATTAGCAAATAAAAGTGAAACAAATAAATCAACCCTAACGAACTGGGTCCATATAAAATCCATTAACTGCAAACCCCAGACTCGAACCTGAACCAGGAAACATAGCCTAAGACTATGCAATGACAATGCAACCGTCTTATGGTTTATTACCTAAGTATACTTGGGCTAGGATTTGGGGATCATTGTCTAGGATTTTGTAGTTTATTACAGTAGTAAACTTGGGATTTGTAGTTCGGTTAAGGATTGAGATTGCAAGGTTTGGGTTATGGTTAGCAACTTAGCATAAGGCACTCTACAACTTAGGTAATTTGCTTTATGTATCAGGATTCCAAATAGTGTACACTAAGCAATATGCATTCTCCAAGTCTCGGGAATTTGGTGAATTTCAAGCTAGCCAGAATCCCGCACGTACTAGATATATGTATTTATAGAAGGATAAAAATCATCAGGCCACAAAAACATGAATTTACCATATCAAAGCGACCCGGGCGCATAAGTGCGGCATCAATTGCATTAGGCCGATTTGTAGCAGCTAAAACAAGAATGCCCTGTAAATAGAAGGAATGCACATTCAAACTGTAAATTGCAAATTACAATATTAGGGAATATTTTCTTTTGTTCCCACGAAAATGGTCTTTAAAGGAGAAGCGAAAGAATGGGAGCAATGGTTCACCTTAGCCTGTTCCAGACCATCCATTTCCGTCAATAAAGTGGATAGAAGTCTCTCTCCAACTGTAGTATTGCTTTGCGAATTCCCACCTCCACTGCTGAGAAAAAATGCCAACAATTTTAACATGGCTAAAATAACATAGATGTGAGAAATGTGTGACTCGCAATGTGTCAAGCGAAACAAAGATGGAACACTAGAAACTAGAAGAAACATTTTATGATGAGGGCTGCTAAATTCACCTGCAAGGGTGAAGAAAAGCACTTGCAATGGGAGCCGTAGTTCAACACAAGGGGTCCCATCACTTGCATTAATTGGAGGCATGGGTAGGAGCTTTTTTTCACCCGTGGAGGTGACACTAGCATCCCCATTCAATGGAAACCTGAAGAGGGAGTCTACATACACGAACAGCATCAAAAAGGGTATCAGGACCCATGGCACAACTATTGAGGTACTCTTAATTCTTTTTTGAGTGATAACAACCCACAATACATGTGTTTAATACTAGCAGACTAACAAAAAAAGAGCTCTCCAGAGGTATGGGAACCAGAATTGACACAAGACGCATATCATTAATGAAGGAAAATCTGATGGAGAAGTCTGTGTGAAGTCTGTGTGATGTCGTGGAGAAGTCTGTGTGAGGTGGCAGGTCACAATCTTGACTTGGTGGGCCCCAATATGGCATTTTTTGTTGGATTCGTTGCAATGGAGGCTATCGGGTAATGTAAGGGGTAGTATGAGGGGTAATGGGCTTTTCTTTTGGGCCAAGGAGAATGCTCCTGGGCAAATCATACTAGGTAAATCTGGTGGGACTACTGGTCCCCATTGTAAATTTTGGTAGTATGAATATATTTGTCAATTTTCAAAAAAATAAAAATAAAATTCCTTCTTTAATGATTATTTTCCATACACAAAAAATAAAAGCTAATCATATAGGTGAGCTCTTTCCCAGCATTAAAATTGGAAATAATTTATTCTACAAAGTAATTTCAAATCTTACCGCTTAGTAGCAACAACGTCAGCCTCATCAAAAAATATAATGCTGGGTGCCGCAAGACGAGCTCTTTGGAATATGCTGCGTATCAAGGCTTCTCCTTCTCCAACATACATTGAATACATATCCGCGCCACTAAGAAAGTGTTCAGAGAATATCAAGATGTGCAGTCCTAATAAATTACACTCAAAGCTTCAAATTTAGAACTACACTTTTGTTTAAATGGTTCAAATAGAATTACTTGTGAGTTGGAAACTCTTAATCATCCAAAACATGCTGATATGAGGATACATGTATCAAGGACGAAATTGCAGTTAAAAAGACAGATATCAACCCTCAAAATTTCCAGATTATAGTTAATAGTTGAATATGAAGGGGGGTCAAAAGTCAAAACAAGTTTTCTATTCGCAATAACAAAATTGACAAATGCAATCACAACTTTAGGTTTCATTGCAGGAAAAATACTAGTCTGTAAATGGTCCCTGACACAACCTCAGTTATGCAACTTTGAGTCTGTAGTTTCTTAAGCAGAATTCTGCATTTCACATTTTTTTGAGCGAAAGTGATGAAGATAAAAGAAGTTACTACCAAGGACATCTGATGCACTTTATATTTCTAACTTGGTGGTTTAGATAGCAGTCGCTAGGAATAGGGATAAAGATTTGCAATCACAAAAAAGGCACCTATTAAAAATATTTAAACCATAGTGACCGAGAAATTCCTTGTTCAACGAGAAGTTCGCTTCCCCAAAAGCTCGCTTCGGAAGCTAAGTTCTTCTCGCTTCCCAAATTTAGGGAAAATCACAATTCTCACATGCTTCCTATGTGTTTCCTCTTAATTAAGAGTACACATTCTATTTAGGTGATTATTACTTCCTAAAAGAGCATTGTTTCTTTTTAATAACGCTGAGTGAGCGTATTTAAAAAAAAGGGTGCATTTAAAACTTAAAAACTCAACTTCAGTTTTAAATGAAACTTATATGGATCTTTTCCCAAAAATTTAATATTAAATATACATGAATAAAACATGAGAAACTATAATCCCTAAAACATGTAATTCTAATCAGTGTGAAGTTTTCTTTACTGGTGATCCTAACCTACAAAAACCCTTCCTCCCTAACCTACTATAGTCCAACTCTTTCTATATGCTTGTTGTTCGCTTCCAATGAGAGTTATTACATGCTTCATGTTGACTTTCAAAGACACTTCCCACACATTTTCCGTTTACTTTCTTTAGGCCTTTTTGCTTCCCGTATTTTCTCTTTTCTAAACCCCTTGATTCACGCACTTGTTTCCCACTCCAACAATTATGAGTTAAACTAAACAATTGTTTCATGCAAATTAGTTAAACACGGGTTGTAGAAACTTGACTGTTTTAATTTTGTAGTAATCAGAAGGTATGTTTGTTTTTTGTAATATTAGTTCATGCCGTATTGGATTGGTTGAAATAACTGAATAAAAGCAGTCATTTTTCTTTGATGATAAGAAAAGACACAATCTTAGTAGGTCGATGTGATATTAGCTATGATTTGGCCGACGCTATGAATTTATTGTTGACACACATGTCATGTCCGACACGACACCCGTGTCCACACGCGTCGACACTCCTTTAGACACTTTTAAGTGTACTACTAGATGTGTCAGTAACTTTATATGTACGCATGTGCATGAGTGTGCCAGTATTTTTAGGGGTTTCCATGTCAGATACCTCATATCCGTGTCGAAACTCGGCACATGGATCTATGCCCACAAATCATGATTATATGTACTTTCTATTTTAGCCGTGTCCCTGTTTCTAATTTTTGGGAGTTTGACGTGTCCGGCACTCCGTGTCCATGTTGACACGCAACACTCATGTCTGTGTCCACAAATCATAGGATATTAGTTCTTTGTAAGTGTCAAAAAAAAAGAAGAAATAGTATTCCATACCAAGTGTCACTTCTGCTCTGTATTCCATTTTTTTTTCCAGTGAAAATGTGATAAAGATAAGAGAAGTTACTAGTAAGGACAACTGATGCATTTCATGTTTCTAACTCGGTGGTTTAGATATCAGTGGCTAGTAATCGGGATATAAAGATTTGCAACCACAAAAAAGGCACCAATTGAAAATAGTTAAGTTGTGTTCCATGTGAAATTTGTTAAGCAACGGTTGTAGAAACTTAACTGTTTAATTTTGTAGTGATCAGAAGGTATGCTTATTTTTGCAATAATCAGAAAACCAGAAATATTAGTTTTTTTTTTTTTTTTGAAATGGCAAGTTCTTTTTCTATCCGCTGATCAAAATATTAGTTTTTTTGTTCATGTCTGCTTAGTATCCGCCAACATTAGGTTTTTTTCATGTCTGCTTGGATTAGTTGAAATCGCCGAATAAAAGCAATCCTTTTGATTGTTGGATGATAAGAAAAGACGCTATCTTAGTAGGTCGATTTTGACATATCATAGATAGGAAAAGGGTTTCACTCTGAAACTAGTCATGTTCTGAAACTGAGTCCAAACTTACTTGCACAATTTACTATAAATAACCCCTCCCACTCATACAGGAGCAATTTGAAATTGGTTCTTCCAAATAGGAATAGCATTCCATAACAGTTGTCACTCCTGCTATGGAATCTTGCCCCTAGTTCTAAACCTCCCCTTGCTCCAACCACCAATATCATGATCCAATCAAATCCACCATCAACTCAATCCATTCCTTGCTAAATATGCAATTACTAATTTTTAATCAGCTCCCAGTATGTTCATACATAACCATAAGTCAATTTATTAAATAAAATGTATATTAAGTCCAAACAACCAGTTCCTGGACATTCTGACTTCTGACTTTTTAAGAACCACCGCTCTTCTTTGCTCCCACGCCAAAATCTGTCCTCCCACTTCATGAGCTAACTGTACGCTTAGTACCTATGTAATCTTGTGGGAGTTTGAAAGAACATATTATTTCTTCCTAGATAAACCAATCCCAAGAGATTTTATTTTATGAACTACGTTTTCTAACAGGTCATAAATTACAATAAACTAGACACCGTGAATTGTCAGCATAAAATCTAGTATAAAAATCAGAAGCAGATGAGAGAAGGTTGCAATAAAAATTCTCTTCCTGAGATTTTAGTAACTACCCCTCCATTGCTACCACACTTTAAACATGACCATGCTCCTGCTTCATAAAACTAAGGGGCCGTTTGGATACCCGGATTTTAGAATCTTGGATTTCCTCAAAATCATGGATGGGAGACTAGAGAATAAGGAGACCGTCTGTCGTTTTCTGATTTCTCGCCCTTATTTCCGTCAGCAATAAAGTAAGAGATCATCCCTTGTTTCCAGGTTTTAGAAATCTCAGGATGGGGGAGAGATTTCAAAATTTGGGATTTCTTACTTGAAATCGAGGATTCTAAAGAGAATTGAAAAGGGACGGTCTCCTTCTTCTCTTGTCTCCCATCCATGATTTTGAGGAAATCCAAGATTCTAAAATCCGCGTATCCAAACGGCCCCTAAGTGTTCGCCCAGTACCAATATAATCTGTAAGAGTTCAGACAAGAAAAGTAATCCTTCAAAGAGAAAACAATCCGACGACATTGTAAATTATGTATATGTTTTCTACAGTTACATATCTACCATTAATCCATAAGTAGAAGTTTCGAGTCCCCTCGGAGTTACCCGATGCACTTGGTTTACTGGTGATTGTGTGCATCCATAGGGATTAGTCCAGCCCTAAACTGGGGTGGAGATATCCTATGTCATCAAAAAATAAATAAATAAGAAGTAAACTGTGCATAAATGACAATAAACTTGCCAGTTGCAACTATGCCTTGTCAGCACGAATGATAGCATGAACATCAGAAGCAGATGAGTGGAGGTTATTGCAATCACAATTCACATGTCTTTTTTAAGGATCCAACATGTTTTTTTTTTTTAAATAAAATTTAAAAAATGCCCATCAACTCAAAATACTGCTTTGTATAGAAGTACACAATATTACTAGTTTTGTAAGTGGAATGAGCTGGTTAACCTCAAGGAAAAAAAGGCAGCCTCGGCGGCATGAGCGGCAGCTTTAGCAAGGGTAGTCTTCGAGCACCCTGGTGGTCCATGCAAAAGAACACCACGCACTGGCGATATTCCCAGCCTTGAAAATGCGGCGGCATGCTTAATAGGCCACTCAACAGCTTGCTGGAGTTTCTTCTGTTCAAAATATGAAAATTCATTTTTAGAAAATGAGGAATCTATGAAAATTTCAGTACGTGGTATCTATGTCACAAATATCTCCGATATTTTTAAAATACCGTGTTTTTATGATGACATTTTGATCAAACAACAAAATCCTGAGATTTCAAAAATATAGCGATATTTACATTTTTTATCATAAAATATCACGATATTATCCTGGTATTTTTTTTTCTATTTTTCTTAAACTTTCTATATTTATATATTTTTTAAAATAATTTTATTTTTATCGTTTTTCCAGATATAAAGCCGAAAAAAATAAAAAAACATATCCCGAGATTTTCCCTTGCCGAGAAATTCCCGAGAACGATATTTGTGACATTGTGCGGTATTAAGCGTAAAGGATAATCGGACCTTCAAATCTTTTAATCCTCCAATATCCTCCCATGACACCTTTGGGACTTCCACAGTAACACCTCTTGTAATGCTTGGGGGAACCACGGATCTTGCATGTTTCCAATCATCCGATACTACAGATATACCACCATTTTTAGCTCCAAACGAAGACCTGCGTCTTGCGGCCATGAAAGCTTCTCGGCATAAAGCTTCTAAATCGGCCCCAACATATCCATTGCAAGATGAAGCCACGGCTTTTAGATCAACACTGTGGTCCAAATGGAACTCCTTCGAATAGAGCTAAACCAAATTGGACAAATCAAACAAAAAATGATAACTCAAGTACCCAATACACATAAGAGCTTTTCTATGACCATGCAAAACCTAGTAAATTAGCATTGATGCCGCCATTTAGTAAGACATCTATAAGAAAGACTTTGCAACCAAACATAACAAAATGAGAACATATAATATCAAGACTTGATGTACAATTCCATCTTACCAACTATATATATATATATATATATATATATATAGAGGAAAGTGAAGCTACACCGCCGGCTTAAAATACAATGGGCCCACATTGTTTTGGTGATCCAAAGAATTCATTTGATTGGCCCTCACATAGATAGGGTGTCCACCAAAAATTAGCTCCATAGGATCATCCCAACCCTACGATTTGTGGAGGCAAAAATGAACGTGTAAAAACCTTCACAAATTTGTCCATTTTTGCCTCCACAGTTTGAAGGGTTGGTATGATCCTATGGAGCTGATTTTTGGTGGACACCCTATCTATGTGAGAGCCAATCAAATGAATGGTTTGGATCACCAAAACAATGTGGGCCCATTGTATTTTACGCCGGCGGTGTAGCTTCACTTTCCTCATATATATATATATATATATATATATATATATATATATATATATATATATATATATATATATATATATATAGAGAGAGAGAGAGAGAGAGAGAGAGAGAATGGTTCCTGCAAACATGTGCAGGTAAGCTTACCTGCACACGTTTGCAAAAACAGGGTGGGGGCCCACATATTTTGGGGGTCCAAAGCATTCATTTGGAAGGCCCTTCCATGGATAGGGTGTGGCCCAAAAATCAGCCCCATTTGATCATCCTAACCCTGCCATTTGTGGAGGGGGAAAATGGGCAGAAACATGGACACCCAGTGTATGTCCATTCCTCCCCCCCCACCTTTGATTGGGTTAGGACAATCCAATGGGGCTGATTTTTGGGCCACGCCTTATCGAGGGAAGGGCCTTCCAAATGAATGGTTTTGATCCCCCAAAAAAAGTGGCCCCCACACTGTTTTCGCAAACGTCTGCAGGTAACTTACCTGCACACGTTTGCAGGAACCATTTCATATATATATATATATATATATATATATATATATATATATATATATATATAGAGAGAGAGAGAGAGAGAGGAAAAGGATTGTACGCTCGAGCTCGAGCGTACCAAGCTAATGGTACGCTCGAGTGCCCAATCACATGGGTCCCACAATTTTTGTGGTGATCCAAAACATTCATTTGCAAGGCCCTATCATAGATAGGGTGTGTACCAAAAATCAGCTCCATTGAATCATCCTAACCCCTTCAAAAGTGGAGGGCAAAAATGGGCAGATTTGTGGACAAACAGTGTCTGTCCATTTTGACCTCCACAACTGGATGGGTTAGGATAATCCTATGGAGCTGATTTTTTGTACACACCCCATCTATGTAAGGGCCTTTCAAATGAATGCTTTGGATCATCCTAACAAAGTGGGCCCACATGTGATTGGGCACGGGCACTCGAGCATACCATAAGCTTGGTACACTCGAGCGTACAATCCTTTTCCTCATATATATATATATATATATATATATATATATATATATATATATATATGAGAAAAGGGTTGCTGCGCTCGAGCACAGAAACAAGGGGGTGGGGCCATTGGGGGGGTGATCCTAAGCATTCATTTGGAAGGCCTCATCATGGATGGGGGGGGGGGGGGGGGGGGGGCTACCAAAAATCAGCTCCATTGGATCACCAATGGGTGTCCATTTGTGGGGGCAAAAATGGACAGATACTGTTTGTCCACAAATCTGTCCATTTTTTGCCCCACAAATGGACACCCTAAGGTGATCCAATGGAGCTGATTTTTTGCGGACACCCTACCCATGAAAGGGCCCATCAAATGAATTCTTTGGATCCCACCCAAAATGTGGCCCCCCTGTTTCTGTGCTCGAGCGCAGCAAATGCATGCTCTCTCTCTCTCTCTCTCTCTCTCTCTCTCTCTCTCTCTATATATATATATATATATATATATATATATATATATATAATATATATATATCAAGACAGTAAAGATTTTGAACCATATCACTATAGAACAAAAGTCGAGCTAAGACAATAACTTTTGAATATAGAAAAAGATAAATGAGTCCACTGACAAAATAAATATAAAATTTTCACTCTAAGCATGCAAATTATTATTCTATTCACGGTCTTAAAACACCCACAACAATACATTATCCAGAGAGCCATGACAAACAAATACAATGTGGTGAGTTGGAGAGCTTCTTAATCCATTTAATTTTTAAAATAATGTAAAATCTGTAAAGACGTGGCTGGCCCTCTATATAGTCAGATAAGCATATAGGTTAAACCCACTTTGCACCAATGCTAATTCCAATTAATTAAAATTTGCACTGACTCATCAACTCTTTAGAACAGATTTTGAAAAAGTATAGAGGACTTGATCCTACCTCAAGGATTTGTAATCGCTCCTCTTCACTAGGTGTTGTGACCTCGATCTCAGTATCAAACCGTCCTGATCTTCGCAATGCTGGATCAATCGCATGCATTCTTAATACATGCAAATCAAATATTAGTTTCAAATCAAAAACTAAAAATTCATAATATACTAACAAGGAATATTCAAATACCAATCCACAAATATATGAGATGGCAGATAGATAGTAGCTGATGTAGTAGAACTTCACAGCCAATTTTTTAACACGGGAAGAAGATTGATCGGAACGTAGATTTTGATCACAAGGAGATTAATAGTAGCCCGGATTTTGACCCCGCATTGGAGCCACCAAAGAGGAATAAAAAAATCATTGTCCGTGACCCAGAGTTGGAGCCTAGTATGGAAGTAGATGAGGGCCACTTCAATGTAGGACAATTTGACACATGATTTTAAGTCGTAGGGTTATATTTTGTATTATTTTAAGTTTCACCAAAGTCACTTTAGTGAATTAGAATAAAAGAGAGACCACTCCACTCCCACGACATTATTCACGCACTGTTCATAACACTATTCACGTCACTGTTCATAACACTATTCACGTCACTGTTCATAACACCATCCATGTCACCATTCACATGGTTAAGTAAGGGCATTCTATCAAAGTGGGAAGTTTTTAGTTTACGGTTTTATTTTTTATCTGTGAGTACAATTGAGTTTAGCTTTTGAAGGAGTTTTGCATATTGGAATAAGAAAGAAAGAAGCGTGGTTTTGTGCAAGGTTTTGCTGCCTATTCCTGCTCGTGAGGTTTTCTTGGAGAAGAAGACTTTAATTTTTGAAGATTTCTGCAAGATTTTCGTGGGGTTTTACCTACAGTTGCAGTCAACCTAGATTTAATCTATTTCTGCATCAGATTTTTATCCATTTGATTTGTTTTGCAGTAATTTATCTTTTATATGATTCCAGATTTTGAGGTATATTGTTGATACTTGTGATCAAGAGCTACCGATCAATTCTTGGAATTTATCGTTGCTATAAGTAGCGTCATAATATGGTATCAGAACATCAATTGAAGATATTTTCTACATAAGTAGCCATTCATTGAGAAATATGTACTTGATGTGTAGTCACGCATATTTCAAAGGGAAGAAATTGAAATAGCATCCTTCCTGTAAACCCAATTCAAGCTGTTGTAAGGATGGAAGGAGTAATCTAGGATATTGTACTTATCTCTACCTTTTGTTCCTTCAATTTGGCTTCGGGTATGCCCGTGCCTTTGCTTTAATATTTTGTAAAGTAGGTTGGGACTCTTGGTCCCAAATGCCACCTTAATATTAATGGAAATACATCAACTTTCAAAAAAAATAAAAAGCATATTTTCTTCTTTTAGATTTATATGTCCACACATCATTCTCAGAAGCATGCCAAACCTCGTGCTGTGAAGTACAAAGTGATGATAAGACCCAGCCATCAGACACACACACACACATCACACAAGGTTGGTTACAACAACTACTAGATCATGAAATGAACAGTCTATAAGAAACTCCTCAATTCAATCACTGACTCGCTCAATTTGCCTCAATTTTGGTCATCCCCTATGGCCCACAACTTAAAACCCTTAAAACCCTACTTATACCTTTAGAAGCAGGAATCACGCCTCATGAGTGCCACTCCCGCTCCCGAACCGCAATTTGGTGCCCCTTAGGAAGGAGCGACCAAGGAGCTTGTAAAACACTACCGATGATGCCATTCTCTCCACACCACCTGCTCCTATCACTCCATCAGTCCCACCATCAGCAACACCCGTGCATCAAACTCCTCGAACTTTTCAAAGTACTTCATTGGAGCAAGCACAAATGTGTCTTCAGAAGACATGAGGAAAGAGGGCACAAAAATGAAGATGGTTAAAAATTACTACTTTTTTATTTACTTGAATTTTGAAAGATATATATATATATATATATATGTGTGAAGATATTTAGAAATTACTATTTTTGATGTCCTTGAGTTTTGAAAGACAGAGAAAATATTACATAAACGATCCCATGGCGCTCCCAATCTTACTCTTCTAGACCCCATGCTTCCCCGCCCCCGCACCTGCTTAGTGCTTGTAAGCTTATACCCCGCTTTATATCCTATTGGCCACTCCTTATGGCCCACCATTTTACCATACCCCTCTCTCTCTCTCTCTCTCTCTCTCTCTCTCTCTCTCTCTCTCTCTCTCTCTCTGCTAGGTGCAGCCCCCCACATATTCCTTTCTTCCTCCTTACTCGCTTCCCTTTCCCTCTTTCTCTTGATTTCCCCTCTCTTCTTCTCCTCCTCTCCTCTCACCCTCACGACTAGGGTTATAACAGCCCCCATCGATCATTACCTGCAGCGGACAATCAAGGCACGAAGCCCCAGGTACGAATCACATTCTATTCATTTTAACAATCTACACCTTAAACCTTTCCCATCAGATTTAAACCATTATATTTCCTAATCAACCCTGCCCTTGCCACCCTCAACACCCAACCCATATCATATTATCACCCATTATTTTCTTACCCCTATTGAACGTCATTGGGTCATAGTTAGATAGCCTTTTAATTTATTTTTATTTTTTTGGAATAGTTAGATAAAATTTTATAGATCAGATTTTTATGACAAATTTATTAGTTGAGATCTGATTTTATTTGCCAGTGGTTGTCATTTTCCTTTAGGACTTATTGTATGGAACATTTTTGTGTTGTTTGACTTCTATTTGATGAATGAAATCCAAAGCTTAGAATTTCTATAATTGGCAAAGTTTGGTGACTGTTTAATCTAATTTTAAGAGTGCATGTTGCAGTTTTCATTGAATTAAAGTTCATAGTATGCTCCAAAATTCTGTGCTTGATCACACAACAAGAGGAGATGCAAGAAACACAATCACAAAAACAAGAACAAAAGATTTGTGTGGTTCGGCAGTGTACCTACGTCCACGGGAGAAGAGTTTCATTATTTCGGTTCAGGGTTACAAAAATATCCTTTCCTCTCGGTTAAGAAAATTCACAAAACATCACAACTCGTAAGTCGTAACCTAAAATATAATACCAAATTGATGTAGGACCAATGAAGGGGACTAATACTTCAACCTGATACCAAAATGATGCAGGATGGATAAGGGAAGACAACTAAATCTGTCGCTCTGATACCAATTAACATAGGATGGAAAGCGGATTGATGTTAAAGGTCCTGGAAAGATTCTTGAGTTCTTGAAGAGTTTATTGAATTCTTAAAAAATGTTCACAGAAAAGTTTAAGAAAGAAGGTTAAAGATTTGATAAAGAATAGGTAAAGAAGGGTCAAGACCGATAAAAATTGGTTATATGAAGGGAAAGATTGATAAAGATCGGTTCTTGAGCAGTTTGGTGGTTAATCAGTTGTGTAAGGTAAGAGACTGTGGGTGATTTGCGTTGTGAAAGCTATGGGATGGGGAAAGGAGGTGGAAAGGGGGGGAAAATGAGGGAAGGGAAGGGGGAAGAGTCGAAGAGAGTGTCGAAAAAGGGAAAAAGGGAAGGAGACTCAAACTTTTTTGTTAATCAACCATTATTGAAAAAGGCAATAGACCAACATACTTATAGGTGAAAATAAATCCCCTAATCCTATTATGACAAAGACTAAAGTATACGAAAAAGACTAAACTCTTAATCCTATTATGACACACAGACTTTTCCTACTACAAATAGACTACTAGACCTCATTTAAGTTGCTAGGTAGGCCCTTGAGGTCACTTACCAACTTAAATTATTAATTACAATTGACTTAAATACCCCTATCACTTGAGATTTTTGTAATACACTTGTAAGCCCTATTTTAAACACCTACAACTAAAAGAAACCAAGTGAAATCGGTGGGAAAAGACCGTGATAGTCCTCTTATAACTTAAGGCACTTAAAAGACACCTAAAAATTAAAATTTGTAGCCAAAGATGGCCCCATCGTTAACACCCTACCCAGATCATATTATCACCCGTTATTTTCTCACCCATATTGGATAACATTTGGGCCATAGTTAGGTAGACTTGTATGGATCTGATTGTTATGCAAATTTATTAGTTGATAAGTTTGTACCAGTGATCTATGATCTATGGGAAAGGTAGAGTGAGGTTTGTAGTAGTGTTGAGATTAACCAGAAGGTAGAACAAGTTTGGTCACCCCCATTGTCGGTTTTTTTTTTAAGCTCAACTTTGATGGCTCTAGATTAGGGAATCATGGGCCGACAAGGATAGGGGTGTTCTCATAAACGAGCTTGGGGAGGTTATCTAGGCCTATTCGGGTCCCATAGGCGTGGCAGACGCTACAGAAGAGGAGATGTGTGCAGTCTATCAAGGATTGAGGCTGATGGAGCGAGACAGGCTTCAAAATGTGGTGAACCTGGTGATTAAAGGGAACTCCTTCAATGTTGTTCATTGGCTTAAGGGAGTTCAGAAACCGCCCTAGAGATTTGATAGAATGTTCGATGAGATGTTTGATTGGTTGAAATCGTAGAGTTCCAGCATGTGCGCCGCTCTGCAAATTTAGTGACAGATAGGCTTGCAAGAGATGGAGTTTCTAAGGAAGCATTGGCCCTTTATGATTCGATTCCTCCTTGATTTTATGTTATTTTTGTAAATCTTCCTTTGTGTATTGTTCCTTGTATGTTTTTGTTCTGACCATCTCGGTCTTTTAATAAAATTGGCTACCATTCTAAAAAAAATAGTTAAGATCTGATTTTATTTCCTGTTAGTTGTTTTTTATTTAGGAATTATTTTATGAAACTTGTATGGGTTGTTTAATTTCTATTTGATGAATGAAATCCAAATCTTAGAATTTCCACAAGAACCTTGACTGAGTTTGATTATTATTTTTTTAATCTAATTTTTGGAGTGTGTGTTGCTGTTTGATTGAATTATAATCCATATCATGCTTCAAAATTCCCCAGAAAGTAATCTTCAAACCCTAAGTTTGCACCCAAAAAAATTCATGGTCCGTTCAACAATATGAAATCCAAGCACACATTTGTACTCCACAATACAGGTAACAAAAATTAAACACATAAAAAACACGAGCATAACTCTACAACATTCCAGATAAATATAAAATGTTAAAGAGTTGACTGACTTTTCCTCCAAACTTTGACATAATTAACTAACCTGTTAGTTGATGCCACAACAACGACATGAGGACAAGGCTTTGGTGATGGCTTCCCACCATCCATCAAGATAAGGAGCTGAGAAACTATGCGAGATTCCTGCTCTCGCCTGCATGAAAAACAATTAATTGATCAGAGAAAAACATTTAAAAATAATCAAATCAAGCCAAGAACCTAGGCAGTTCTTAGTTCTTAGTTCTTACTGCATAACTAAGTGTCGAAATTAGAGTAAAACTTTCATTGTTTTGAAGAATTACCTGGAATCGCGAGGAGGACAAATTGCATCGATTTCATCAATAAAGATGACAGAGGGTTTGCCTGATGATGTATGAGAAGATGCTTGAGAAAAAGCCTCCCTCAGAAACTTCTCACTTTCTCCAGCATATTCTCTATGAACAGAATGAGGACTGTGAAAGGCACAAATAAATTAATATTTTTTTGAATGGTACAAATAAATTATAACAAACATTGTCATTTGTTAACCACTATGAGAATTCACCAAGCCATCATAATCATAATTATTGGCACAAATAGAGTTCACATTCAGTACCTAATCAAAGTCAAATGAGCATCACTCTCCCGAACAACAGCATGGACCAAGCTTGTCTGAAACACAATCAATACTCAGATGGGGGTACAACAAATCTAAAGAAGCAACACAAACTTCCAACTTGAATCCAATGCTTTTTCTTTGTTTTTTTGAAAATGAAGCAAATTTTTTTAACTTGAATCCAATGTTAAAAAAATTCAATTGGGTAATTGGAAGTCTACTCAAACTAAACCAAGTCTTGGGTTTGAGTAAATAGGGCCACTCATTTTTTCATATCCCAGGGAAACTTGATAGAGTACTCAAAAATGCAATTGAATAAGAAAAATGAGACTAAAAAAAACACTTTACAAACTACAAAATTCGCAGTCATCAACTAAAAATTAATAACAAAAATGTAAAGACCCACATCAATACTCAACTCAACTCAACTCAACAAAGCCTTTGTCTCAAATTAGTTGGGGTCGGCTAAGTGAATCCTTTAGAAAATTTCATGAAGAAGGTGAAAGGAATCTACCAGGCTCTAATCCTGGCACTAGTTGGGTTCTTCCACGTGGATCATTTTCTTCCATTCTATCCTATCCAAGGCCATGTTCTCTGTTATGTTCCTAGCTATCAAGTCTTTCTTCACTGTTTCTACCCAAGTTGTTTTCGGTCTGCCCTGCCTCTTTTTACTCCATCAACTTGGCACGAGTCACCTCTTCTCACCGAAGCATCCACAGGCCTACGTTGGATATGTCCAAACTATCTTAAGCAGTGCCATCACATCTAATCACACATGTAAATTCAATACCAAAAGAAGGAAAGATGTAGATTGATGAAGAATGTAATCAAATTGTTAACATATCACAATTCATTAAAAAACTATTTAAAAATATTTACTAGGAAAAATTTCAGTTTCAATACTATCAATTTCAAAGGAAGATAAATTCATACCTTTCCTGCTCCAGGAGGGCCATGGAGCAGCAATCCTCTGGGCCACTGAGGAGAAACACAGAAAACCATTTTAATTTTTTTTAGAAATAAAAACCCAGAAACTAAATGAGAAATTTTACAAGAAATGGAAGGCAGATAAAGCTTACTTTCAAGCCAAGTTTTCGAGCTTCATGTGAGTAGATGAGGGGGAAGCTGATGAGCTCTCTAAGTGCTTGAAGAGCTTTTCTGTTGCCACCAATCACTTCTTCTGCCCTCCAATGGCTGCTCATGCTACTCTCCATAAATATAATCCCAAATCAAAGACCCAACAGCCTCACAAAATTGCATATGTTGTCTGACTAACAAACTGACTTGAAAATTCCAATGAATAATCAAGATCAAATTCAAATTTTATAAAAATATGCAATTACCTAGTGGGTCCTGCTATTGAAATTTCATCAACTGAAAAATCCTAAACATCTGATACGAGACATTTAACATGAATGGTTGGCTTTATAATTATCTCGAAATGAATTATCCATTTAAACAAATAAAGTCACAAAAATACAAATCAAATTAGTGAACAAAATAAGCGTCAACCACATAACTGTGTCCATCCATCTATCCTACAAACCTTCAACTGTTTCCAAAGTAATAAATACTAAGTTACGTGCCTAATTGGCCATAACACAGATAAACAAAAAAGAAGGGGGGAAGAGAGTTACCTTCTTTGAAGTTTCTCGCAAGAGACGAAGAGGGGTTTTGAGAGAGAGAGAGAGAGAGCGAGCCCTAAGTGACCGTTTGGATTGAAAGAATTTCTTGGAAAGTTGGGGAAGGGAAAAATATTTCTAAAATATACTAGCAATTATGTATTTGCAACTCCTGTACGATGATTCGCGCCCCTATTAACATTAATTCTGGCAGACCTTTTACGCTTTTTGGATGTGTAAAAGGGGTGTGAATCATCCTACAGGGGGTGCGAATTTATCACTGATATCCTGAACCCACGTTTTCCAATTTTTAATTTAGAGGAAAAGTTGCCAATGGGGGACATCAAAATACAAGAATTTCCAACGGGGGACACAATTTTGAAATTTTTTTTATTGAGGGTTGATAACCCCTTTAGTTTGATAACCCCATTTAGAGGGTTCATAACCCCCTTTTAGAGACTTGATAAACCCCCATTTCGTCCCCCCTAACAATTTTTCAAAAGTGTGTCCCCACTCCCCCGTTGGCACAAGGGTGGGACCTGCCTTGTAAGAATTAAGGATAAGTGGGGCCTACCTTGTTCAAAGGCCTAACCAATTCAATTGTTGGGCCCACCAGGATTCATGGACAGAGAGAGGGTTCACTGGGAGAGAGAGAGAGAGAGAGAGAGAGTCATTAGAAGTAGCGTGTACTGTATTGGTGTTGTACCGGTTGTATCACAGCCGGTAAGGGGGGTGAATTTATCAATACCCATTATTTTTTACCAAAGTTTTACTTTGATTGGAACACGGCAGGAAAATCAAAACTACAATGGTTAATGACTAAGACACCCTCGCTTTAAGCGTCAAATTGTTATTTCGAACGAATGTTATATCTACCAGACTTGTCAATGGCCCGACCACGATCTTTCCGCTCCGCCGATAAGGCATAAGTGGTCCGTGGAGCAAATGGCGAACTCTCAGCAGTTAGAAAAAAGAGAAAAATACAGATACGCCCCCCTAAACTTTCTAACATTTTCAACTACAACCCTGACTTTTAAAAGTCACCAACTACACCCCTGATTGAGGTATCAATTTGTATAAGGTAAACCCCCTCAGTTGAAGATTTGTCCACGGATCGAAGGGCTAGGATGACCCTCTGGAGCTGATTTTTTGGGCACACCCTATCTATGTCAGGGCCCATCAAATGAACGCTTTGGATCATCCAAACAATGTGGGCCCACTGTGTTTTTTGTGGTGTTTGGGTTCGAGTATGTAGGGGGTATCGGGTCTTGACTAGCATTGATATTGTTTCAAAAGAAGGGGTCTACAGGTTGAAACCCCGGGTGTACTTGGTGACTTTTAAAATTCACAGTTAGAGTTGAAAATGTCAGAAAGTTGAGGGGGTGCAATTGTATTTTTCCCTAATAAAAAAAAGTCAAATATCTATATTAGATTTTAGGAGATTTATATGGTGTAAGCCCGAATAGTCCAGTATTTTTCAAAAAAATACCAAGATTTACTAGAGTGGTCTACGTTAAGAGGGGGTGGATGAAAATGAGGTCAACATATTGTCACTGGTATTATGGGACAGCCTTTCATCCCAAGGTGAACATCGAGGCCTTCTTTAGAGCCCCAATGGTCATGGACTACAAGATTGTTCGGAAAGAGCCTCTGGATTTGTCCAGGAGGAGTACGCCATGCTAATGTGCCTTGGATGATCCACATCTCCGGATCAGGCGCTGATGAGCATGAACTATCCATGTGGCTGAGAGCCCTCATAGCCCAGGCACAACGACACAATTATTAGAGGCGCGCTCTACCACTGAGCTAATAGCAGGAGGAGTACGCCATGCTAATGTGCCTTGATCCACATCTCCGGATCAGGCGCTGATGAGCATGAACTATCCATGTGGCTGAGAGCCCTCATAGCCCAAGCACAACGACGCAATTATTAGAGGCGCGCTCTACCACTGAGCTAATAGCCCTACGGGCCTCCCGTAGGATTTCCTTTTCCTCTTCCCACCCGGTGTTGAAATGAGGAAAAAACTGCTTAATGCTTAACACATTCAAGTCGCCTACTCATATTCATGCGCTACTTCTAAAGTCAAGGCAATCGCCCAGGCTCTGTCTCGTAGCGGGAGTCAAAAATGCAAATCTTTGATCAAACCTAGCAAATAATGGCATAAACAATGGATTCTCACTCGGGGCTGACTCACACCATAGGATGATCCAAACCATCCATTTGATGGGCCACAACGTAAATACATTGTGCCCCGAAAATCATTTCAATAGGATGATCCCAATCCTCCTATCTATCGAGGTTTCCATAATATGCAGTTTCTCTCTAGATCGTAGGCTAAGATCATTCTATAGAAATGATTTTTTGGGCAACCCTAATTTCGTTGTGGCCCATGACGGTTTCCATCATTCTATGGTGCAAGCAGGACTATACCGGAGCCTTAACACAGATGTTGGTCGCCCTTGTCATTTTGCCAAAATCAATATTTTCCCTTCTCGAGTGGCTCCAGCCTAAAAAAAAAAACAATCCTTCTTTGCATGATGCGCACACAGTGTATTTTGATTCTTTTTTTTCTGTTTTTTGGGTGGGGGTACCAAAAGAAAAGCTACTTTAAAGCATGGTTTTAAATTTCGACCGAAATCCGAAATTCGGTGGAGACTGACACCGAAATCACCCAAAATCGAAACGGTCATTTATTTAGGCCAAAATTTCGGAATTTCGGTCAGAATTTCAGAATTTCTATCGAAATTTCAGAATTTTGGTCGAAATTTGACCCAAAAATCTGTTTTTTTTTTATATTAATTCAATATTTCACCGAAATTTCATTTAGCCGAAATTTAATATTGAATAAAAAATTAGATTCTGGTTTTGTACCAAATTTCGAAATTTTAGTTGAAGTTTCAAAATTTCGGGGTACGAAACCGGTACCGAAACCGAAATTTTAAACCTTGCTTTAAAGTTTAAACTAAGGCCCTGTTTAGATTGATGAAAAAAAATTCTTGAAAAAAAAAAATTCTTAGGAAAATTTCTTTTCCCACAATTTAGAGAAAATGATAAATTTTAGGGATATAACACTGTAAATAAAACTGGAACTGCAGTGGTTCAAGTCACATTTTTCATATATAATCAATGGAAAAGCATGAAATTTTGCAAAAGTTTTTCTTTTCCAAACTTTTTCAATCCAAGCAGGGCATACCAGTCATTCTAAATACACACCAAAAGTATCATCCTTTACTTATCCAACTAGAATGTTGGGCACCAAATTAAACCAAACCCTCTCTTGCTTGCAGGGGTTTCTAAAGGTACCATCCCTATACAGGGCGACGACAACGGATTCAATATCAGCTTACGCACCCATCAAAGGAAAAACAGAAGGCAGTTTCAATCTCAGCTTATAGAAATCAAAGAATAGCCTAGACTACAGAGTCAGTTTCAAGTTCAACAACAATTAGGAAAGACGATATGAAAATATAGTTTCATGGTTTAATTTCATGGCCATATGCTTTATTTTTTTAAGCACCCACCTGCTATTGCAGTTTGTTTTTCTTTAGAAGTTGACAACACAGGAAGGATTATCCCAGAAAAGAAAATATTCAAGTCATTCCAATCAAACTGAAGTAAAGCAGCATACACTTCCTTACAAGTGAGTTGGGCATGAAGCCAAATACATCGAGAAGGCGTATTGATCTTGTTGGAACACCATGCTGTGATTCAGACGCGCCACGCAGCTCACAAGCCTGAAAATAAGCAAGGAAATGATTTATTTTACTTGATGGTAATTTGAAATTCATTAGAGAAAGAAAGAGGCATCGAAAGAGGGATGCTGTGATGCAACAAGGTCTTTTCTGTTTGTGTTGGGCAGCAGGTGAGAATAAGGACTTGTGTCCTTCATAATAGCTGGCTTACTAGTACTACCAGAAATAAAAGCAGCATTCCAGAAATGTTACATTATCTTCTTCTTCTTTTCAACTGGAAGCCTTGCTAAAACCATACAGCCAAGATATACAATGGCATTTCACTACCACACTGAATATAACTCTCTTTTTTTTGAATGGCAAACAAAATTATTAATGAAAAAAGCATGGAACCCTGTGTGCGAAGGGGCCGATACAGGAAGGGGAAAAAGAAACAAACAAAATAAACCCTCAAGAAGGGGCAAACAAACAACTAGAAAGCTCAAGGAGGCAGGTAGTCACACTTCTAGCTCTCCTTAGATATCCCTGCCCTTGCTAGCCTCCTGGCATCGTTATTCGCCGATCTCCGATGTGCTGGAAGGAAAAATTAGAGCCTGCGACTCAGTCCTATATCTCGTCGAAGCAAGGAGCGAATCTCCATGGAAAAGGTTGGGTCCCTTTAAGCCACCTTCAAACGTTAAGGGAGTCACCCTCCATGATCACTTGGTCCATGATACCTTTCTCCAATAGTCTGATACCCTAGAGAACTGCTCTAGCCTCCGCCTCATTGGAGTCAGCGTTCCCAATTAGACCCAAGAAAGCCCATCTTGCTAATCCGTTCTCATCTAAAAGGACTCCGCCTAATTGTGCTGGTCTCAAGTTCCCCATACTCTTTTTGATCGCTTAATGTAATCTTTATGGACCATCTCAGTTCTGTATATTAATATATTTAATGATGCCATTTCAAAAAAAAAAGTTCCCCATACTAGGGATATCAAGTTCCCCGTCAAAATTGAGTTTCAACTGACATGGGCCAGGCGATTCCCACTCTTGGGATATCGTGTTCCTCTGCGATGAACAAATCTTCTGCCACCCATTCCAGAGGTTGAAGGCAGACACAAACCAGAAATTGGGAAGGGTCCTCACCTAGGATATAGTCAACGCTATCACTTTCACGAATATATAGTGGGCACTTTCACCATACAATGCTATCACTTTCAAGAATATAAAGTGGGCACTTTTCACTGTTCCTCTAAATATCCAAGCATTCCTCTCCTTCCAGGGTATCCATATTGTAGCTAGCAATGTAACATTCCGAAGGAAATTTCCTTTCTGCCGCCATGGAACTACAGACCAACTCTCCAATAGGGTGATGAGATTGGAAGGAAACACCCAAGACATACCAACTCTACGCAAGATTTTGCTCCACAACTCCCTATCCGGTCTGCAATGGATAAACATATGATCCAGTGTCTCACTTGCCTCAATACAAAGGGCACAATGGTCAATGGTCAGCATATGTCTATTGTGCAGCCGCATATGATCCACATTCTGTATTTTGTCGAGGAGAGCAATCCAACTAAATGCACAAACCATAGGCGGTGTTGGGCACGATACAGGGAATAATCTGATGGTAGAATGATTTATTCTGCAGAAGGCAAAGTAAGCAAAGATCACATGACTCGTAGAATGATTCAGGTGAAAATTGAACAATATGGTTTGCTCCACATCCATGAAAAAGTAACAATGATGCATAAAGGTCTGAATGTTGTGTCAAAAATTCTCAAAGTGGCAAATATGTGTACAGATATCCATATTCAGATTCTTTCGTTAAAGCCGATCGATCACCTACTTGAGTTCACTTATCATAATCTTATAGGCTTAGAAATAGAACAAAAAAGTATCCTGCTTCTTGGTTTTCCCATTAATCATAATCCTATTGGCCATTCTCAAAGTGACAAATATGTGCACAGATGTCCATACTCAGATTCTTTTGTTAAAGCCGATCACCTACTTGAGTTCACTTATCATAATCCTAGAGGCTTTGAAATAGAACAAAAAAGCATCCTGCTTCTTGGTTTACCTACTTGAGTTCACTTCTCATAATCCTATAGGCTTAGAAAAAGAACAAAAAAGCATCCAGCTTCTTGGTTTCCCCATTAATCAAAGCTTCCCCGTGTATAAATAACGTACAAATAATGTACGCAATAGGAGATATTCAATAATTATAGGCTGTAACACCAAGGAGTCTCATTTATCAAAGCCTCTTCGTATAAATAATGCACCCAATAGATGATATTCAATCATTTGGGCACCTGAGTGTACTTAAATATTGGCTGTAATGCCAAGCAAGGAGTTTGAAACTAGCAATACTCCCTGGATACTGTCCAATGTATCTCAACTCAACTCAGCTCAACTAAGCCTTTGTCCCAAACTAGTTGGGGTCAGCTATACTGTCCAATGTATCTGAGAGTAAAAAATAGCAATACTCTATTGTTAAAAATTCTGCCCCATTAGTGTCATCCATAGCCTCTATAAAATCCTAGTACGAGTTCTTGCAAATTGCTCAAAAGAGGAGGTTGGAGAAATCTCACCATCTCAATGTGCATTATAGAAGGCAAACAAATTTCAAACCAAATGCTAGACGGAGTACAAATAGCAAATGAAAGTTTCCACTAGGAAAAGGGAAGGCACACCAAGCGTTGTTTGTCAAATCGACATGGAGAAGGCCTATGACTATGTAGAATGGAAATTTGGGGATTTTGTCCCAGAGAAGATGGGCTTTGGATATCGTTGGAGATGCCTCCTTTTCATTTCTTATCAACAATGCACCAGCGGGTATCTTTGGTAGTTCAAGGGGAATTCGACAAGGACATCCAATGTCTCCCTACCTTTTCATTATGAATACGGTGGTGAAGGGAAGTAGTTTGGTGGGTGGCTTCCAAGTTCGAAGAGATGCTCCTATTATCTCGCAATTTGTGGACATCCCCTTATTTTCCCTAATAACAATGAGGAAGTTGAGAAAGATTTTTTGGTGGTTTGAAGTTGTCTCAGGCGGGCCATAAAATCAATTTTGACAAAAGCTTAGTGGCGAGTATTAGCATGGAGAGAGAGAGAGAGAGAGAGAGAGAGAGAGAGAGAGAGAGAGATTTGTGCATACTTTCTTGGACTTGTATCTTTAACTAGTTAATCTTGGACTTCTTTTCCTATATGATCATTTTCCAGTTACCAAAAACAACGCTTAAAGATTAATCTTGGACTTCTTTTCGTATGTGGTCCTTAAAGATTAAACAAGCCTATAAGAAAAGCCCAAAACTCCAATTAAGAAAAGCACTGCGGCACCCCCCACCCCCCTCACACCCCCACCCACCTGCCCACTCACCCAGCCACAAACCTAATAACCCCAACCATGTTTTTAAACTTCAATCAACACGTATCAATTTTGGCTGCATGTGTTGACTTCAATGGAAACCAAAATCCGAAGTCTGAAGTTTGGAAACCAAAAACAACTATATATTTAGAAAATATTACTGGTCGTTACATTAATAAGATAAGTTGAAAAGTAAAAGAAATGCACAATCATCAACTTATAAAACAAGTGAAATATCCATGTTTAGAATGAACTTTATAGTTCCAAACAGGCACAACAGTAAATGTCACTATGTGTTTAATCATGTTAAACCATTGTGGATGCTTGTCTTACTTGTATGATGCTTTTTTCTAGGTGTAAACATGTTTATTCTAGCCCTAAAGTTTCATCTTAAATTTCCATCGTTTCTAGGGACTTATAACTTCCATGATTTTTACAAGATTTCAATGGACTTCCATAAACTTTCACAAAGGACTTCCACTTCCATGGGACCAAAGTCACGACCGAAATCAAAGTTTGATTCCTCGCCCCCAAACTTGTCAAAGCACGGATCACAAAAAGAACTCCTTGGAACTTCAATGATCACATTCAATGAAGCTAGCTTTAGCCACAATTCTCTACCTTGACCCATGGCTGGAAATATTTCTTGCATTTACAATGGAAGTTCGACCTTAAAGATGCCAAAAAATACCTCTTGCTCGAATTTATACCTTTAAATTCTCAACAACAATATGCCAAAAGTGACCATTAAAAAAAAACAATATGCCAAAAGTGATTTTTCTTCAAAGATCCACTTAGTGTGGCTGTTCTGAACACCCCAAACACTCACATAATGGGTGATCTTCTGCACAATTTCACCCATGTCCCTAAATAACCACTCAACAACCCTTTAGAAAGATCAATTAGTGACTCCGAAAAAATACATCATATATGACAACCTAATTACAAATTGCATAACTTTCTTCCCTACCTTCCAAGTTGCAATGAACAATGATGATTGGCCTAAATTTAAGCCTCCAACACATAACATACTAGCCACTCTAAACTTATTCTTCAACATTACCCACTCTTATAAGAAAATACCATTAAACTTATTCTTGAACATTACCCACTCTTATAAGAAAATACCATTAAAGAGGGATTGAGGCCTTCGACAACCTAGCTAACAGCTACGGAACTATCTCATCCAGTCGTCCCAAATCCCAATAAGGTGCATAAAGAAAAGGATTTCATTGTGAAGGACCCTAATGATCCCAAGTCACTCTCTGATTAACTAAGGGAGAAATGAAATCGCATCAAAAGATCTAATAATACAAAGATAAACAAGAATCTCTCTTCATAACGCTTCCTAGAGATCCACCTCCATACAACAGCCCAAAAGAAGATATTGAGACTAGAGACTATCAAACTATACAATCCGACATGTATCAGAAATTGGGGTGTCTGATATGTATCACATTTCTGATACTTCACACCATGCTTGAAATCACATCACCCTTCCCATAGGTAGCCTGTTTGGAGCTTCTCCAACGTCTTAGTCATCTTACTGGGCATCTTAAATAACAGCATAAAGTATAACAGAGGATTGGAAAGACATGACTTCGTAGGTGATTCTGACTCCAAAAGAAGGTAGCTTTCTTCCATATGGTAAGATTCCTTTCCACCAGAGTCCCCACGCGACTTTTAAAATTGAAGGATTCCTAAGGAAAGAAAGATCAGTCTGTGATTGTCAAAGCTTCCTCGGTAATAATATTTTTAGTTTTAGTCTATTATTCGAGATTTTAGGAGGGAAGAGTTTTCTATGTAAATCCAGCTGCAATCTTTATAATTTTGGAAAGAAATAAGAATTTCCGTATCTTAAATAATAAGATCCAACTGATTATCTCTAAGAACTTATTGAAATTGTAGTGAGCACGCGGAATCACACCTACCAAACCTGGATCTATGTACGCAGAGACCCTTGTAGGCATCGAAACGAACTCATTTCCACGAAAACACTTCAATTACAATAATAATAATTAGTAGAATTCCAGCAATTCCACCTCTATCAACTCCAGATTTTCTTTTCTTAAAATTGAAAGTACACACTAACCAAGTGTTTATGCTTTCTTAAAGGCAGGTTACAAGTGGTCCTCTAAAATCCACCTATAAATAATTATTCCAGCTAAGCACCTCAAAAAAGACAGCAGCAATATAAATGCACTTTAAACCACGTTCTAGAATGTCGTTGATGCAATGGTCTTAGAATACGACAACTTATACTTGCCTGTCGACAAGAAAGCCAGTGCACCACTTGTGAGAAGTGAAAGAGCTTAGGGGAGGAGCCCATTTTAAAAACCCATATCAGTCAGAACATTCTACACACGATAAACCCGTCAGTTGGAGCATGCTTTCCCAATATTTACTTCTCAACGATGAACATAAGACGAAAGAACAATGCCTTGCGTTCGATATAGGGATTTCATCTCATACTAGTTTCTCCCAATCCTATTACTAATCCAGCCATTTATAAAGGTAGCATCCCCTTTCGATTGACAACTTTCCAACTAATAAATATTGCAATCTAAAAATCCATATTTTGACCGCCAAAAACAAGCCAGCCAACCAAATGGTGGAAACAATTCCTAGTTCATCACCATGTTCTCATCCACTTTTTCCTCGACCTACCAAAGCTTACTTACCTTTATAACCTCTCCCAACTACAACTATAACTATAAGACCATCGTCACATCAGTTTTGAACTTTTTAACTGTTAGAACATCACAGCTCCATGTTCCGATTCATTTGAATTGGCCATTGTAATTTTTGCACCCAATTTCACTCCTTATCTACTCTCCCCTATAATCAAAGCTAACACAGATAGCCCCCGATATCTCACTTGAAGTACACCGTTGATGTGCTGGCTTTTTGCTGCATTGTGAGGATGAAGTTGCATTCTTCATGCTGTTCATACATGATTTAAGGCATAGTTTTAAAATTCCCCTGCGTCATTGTGGACTCTCTCCTTTATGATCGCATCAATCGAGTACTCAGCTCCGTCAAGTGAGTACTTGATCACGTCGTGTCGAGTCGACTAGGATTTTCTTCGGCTTTCCACGCCGCATCCGTGTTTTTAAAACACTGGTTCAAGGAGGTGTGTGGTCTCAAGATTAACCTGGCTAAAAGCTCCCTTGTTGGAGAGAATGTCGAGCATCGCAACGTTAATGAGCTCGCAATAGGTTGAGAGCAGGATGTTTGGATTCCTGTTCATATATTGGCCTCCCCTTCAGGATGGGATGCCCACAAAGAATTTATGGCACGCGGTTATTGTAAGGACGGAGAACAATTAGTATCCTAGAAGAAATACATTTATGTTCGTGGGCATAGACGCTTATAAAAGCTGGCTTCCTACCCTTCCAATGTACTTTATGGTTTTTTCAAGATGAATGTTGCTATTGCTAAGAGGACTGAGAAATTGCAAAGAGACTTATTATGGAAAAGAAAGGAAAAGAGTAAGAAAATGATGCATCTTATCGACTGGTAATTGGTTCGTGCATCAAAAAAATGTGGGGGTCTATGAATTGGCAATCTTAAATGGAGAAATTGGGCACTTTTGGGCCAATGAATTTGGAGGTATGGAGAGGAAGAAATTCATTTGGCAAAACATCATAGAGACAAGTATGATATCCCGTGAAATGAGTGGAACTTCATTAAGCCTCGCAACAGTTTTGGTTCAAGACCTTGAAGATGGTTTGTATGGTGAAAGACAAATTTATCCGCAGACTCAGATTTAGTGTTGGAATAGGTGGCAGCATACTCCACTACAGTGACCTTTGAAGTCGCCATGGCGATTCTGATTCCTTCAGACGTAGCGCTCATTTGCTTAAGAATGCAGTAGACCTGCTCCAATAACATCTGTCACGGCCCTCGAGTAAGAATGCTTACAAGTTATAAAAGTCAAAAGCGATTTGCAAATGAGGAGCACAGCCCTATATATAGGGTCCCTATCTTACACCAATCATCCATTTGAGATTCCTTCAAGGAATCAAGTGAGACCAAATGCCACCTCGTGACACTAAGCTCTCTCCATGAAGTAGGTTGGTTTTCCAGTTGTGGATTACAATTAGAAGCCAAAGTGAGTTGAAGGAAGGAATTGCCCAAATTTCGTACCATCGCCTAATACACCAAACCCTTAGGCTCTGTTTCTTTCGACATAAAAATGGATGTAGAATTTGTATTACGGCGTCCATTTTTACGTCGAAAGAAATGGAGTTTTAAGGAAAAACAAAAAAAAACAAGAATTTTGACCAGCTCAAGACTAAGGACACAAGAATATGACATATTAAAAGAAAAACATATTCAATAGCATTTCAACATATCAAGGAATCAACAGATCATAGAAACCCAAAATTACAACTCCTGCGACCATCACGGGCAAAAAAAAACTATTCAATAATAACCAAAAAAAACAGTACCATAAGGAAAATATAAAAGGGAAACAACGCAAAAATTCAGACCCAGTAAAACCAGTTTATTCAGAAATTACTTGCGAGATAAAGATCATCACCAATCAACCTAAAAGATACGAAATTTGAGTCCCCACAATGCATCATTAACAACATGCAATTCAATACCTTAAATAAAATGCTACATTCATAACCAATCCGGAGTCAAAATATAACAACATCCACAACCAGAGTACATAATCAAAACTATTATCAAAACAATCCAAAAACCCCAACAATGTAACCCCCAAAACCCATCAGGATAACACCCACACAACCACCGACTGAAAAAAAACCTAATTCCAAGAGTAAAACAACAAGAAGATAGCAAAACCGAACGAGAAAAAGAACAACCCAACATCAAAAAACCCTACCTCACCTATTTGTGGACAATCACCGATCCAAAATCCTAATTCCAAGAGTAAAAAACAAGAAAGAAAAGCACAACCCAGAATCCAAAAACCCTAACTCACCTATTTCTGGACAACCACCGATCCAAAACCGTAATTCCAAACCCAAAAAAAAGGAGTCGATGAAAACTTCAGATCCAATAAAAACCATTTTATTCAGAAATTACTTGCAAGAAAATCATCACCAATCAACCTAAAAGGTGAACAATCTCAGTTCCCACAATCCATATGCGATTCAAAACCTTTTAGAGAGAGAGAGATTATAGCCCCCAAAACAGGCAGAACACTGAGACAACCACCGATCCAAAACCCTAATTCCAAGAGTAAAGAACAAGATTACAAGAAGATAGCAAAACTGAAAGAGAAAATAACAAACCCACAAACCAAAAAACCTAACTCACCTATTTCTAGACAACCACCTATCCAAAACCCTAAATCCAAAAGTAAATAACAAACCCTAAATCCAAAAGTAAAGAACAAACCCTAATTCCAAAAGCAAAGAACAAGAAGGTAACAAAACTAAAAAAGAGAAAATAACAAAACCCACAAACCAAAAACCCTAACTCACCTATTTCTGATACCCGCCGCCCTTCGCATTGTAGTCCTCCTCCACAGTCTCCGTCAAATAAACCCTAGGGAATTCCGTAACATCAAAGCCCTTCTTTTCCTTCATCATCTTCTCCACATCAGCCTTCTTCAGCAGGGTCCGACGGACCGGAGGCCGGTCCCTGCGACGGTCCCGCGTGTAGTATTTGATGTCGAATACGGTCTCAGGCTCGGATGTGGGAATGCAGGCATTGGCGTGTGGTGTTGCAGGGCAGAAGAGGCGGTACTCAGTCGCCTTTGGAATTGGGTTTCTGTATTCGGGATCTGCACACGGGCCTGTGATTTCCCATGGTTTTTTGAAGAATTTCTTCAGAGATTGGAAGAGAGATTTAGATGCTGAAGAAGAAGAAGAAGCTGCCATTGAGAGAGGTGGATGATGAAGATTTTGGGGCATATCCGTTTATAGAGATTTTATTATAGGCTTCTGTAGTTCGACTAATGGACCGGACGGTCCGACGTCCACATAAGCCACATTCTGACTAATTCCACATAAACCACTAAGATCACATAAAATTAATGTTAGGTACCTTACCAATACTCCAAAAGCTCCAAACTAATGAAACCCATTTGGCAAGGCCCTTAAAACATGTCCCATACCGGGCTGGGTCCCACCCAGTCCTATACCTAGGCAGACCCCCACTTAGAACCGTAACGTACCACCATAAGCTATAGAGCTGATGAAACGTATTAGGCAAGGCCCTTTAAACATGTCCCATACCAGGTTGGGTCCCACCCAGTACCATACTTGAGCGGGCCCCCACTTAGGACCGTAACATACCACCATGCTTCAGCATTTGCCATCCTCGGCAGGTCCCTGCGACGATCCCACGTGTAGTATTTGATGTCGAATACGGTCTCAGGCTCGGATGTGGGAATGCAGGCATTTGCGTGTGGTGTTGCATGGCAGAAGAGCCGGTACTCAGTCGCCTTTGGAATTGGGTTTCTGTATTCGGGATCTGCACACGGGCCTGTGATTTCCCATGGTTTTTTGAAGAATTTCTTCAGAGATTGGAAGAGAGATTTAGATGCTGAAGAAGAAGAAGAAGCTGCCATTGAGAGAGGTGGATGATGAAGATTTTGGGGCATATCCGTTTATAGAGATTTTATTATAGGCTTCTGTAGTTCGATTAATGGACCGGACGGTCCGACGTCCACATAAGTCACATTCTGACTAACCCCACATAAACCACTAAGATCACATAAAATTAATGTTAGGTACCTTACCAATACTCCAAAAGCTCCAGAGCTAATGAAACCCATTTGGCAAGGCCCTTTAAACATGTCCCATACCGGGCTGGGCCCCACCCAGTCCTATACCTAGGCAGACCCCCACTTAGAACCGTAACGTACCACCATAAGCTATAGAGTTGATGAAACGTATTAGGCAAGGCCCTTTAAACATGTCCCGTACCAGGTTGGGTCCCACCCAGTACCATACCTAGGCAGGCCCCCACTTAGGACCATAACATACCACCATGCTTCAGCATTTGCCATCCTCGGCAGCTCACTCTGTGACAACTTTCACTCTGGCCTTTTTCCAAGTAGCCCTTTACTCAGGTCACCCCTTCCGCGGCAGCCAACTCGATTGCAACTTCACTCTAGCTTTTTACCAAGTAGTACTCTCCCACTGGTTGCCCCTTTTGCGACTTGAACATGGGGTGTGATGGCTGCTCTGATACCAAATGATAGGTACCTTACCAGTGCACCAAAAGCTCTAGAGTTGATTGAACACATTAGGCAAGGCCCTTTAAACCTGTCTCATATCAGGCTGGGTCGCACCCAGTCCCATACCTAGGCGGGCCCCCACTTAGGATCATAACAATCCTTATCTGCTATTAGGTGGTGAAGGCCATTAAAAGAGGGATAGAGGGCATTTTTTTGTAACATTTGGTCCACATAGCGATGTTTCCTTTAAAGTTTAGGTGAAGTTCTGAATCCTAAGAAAATTGTGAATTCACTTAACTTCACATGAATTTAAAGCCTCGAGATATCAAATGACCGGCTGTGCTTTCCTATTACTAAATTTTATTATCATTACCATCCGTTTGATTAAATGATACATATGTCGCTTGTTTAGTTTGTATTGGGGGTAAAATCGGTATATACGGTACTGACCCTAAGGCCAACTCCAAATGAGGCATAAGCCAAGTAAAGGATTCATCGATACAGACCCAACTCTCATGTCATATCCTTGCCATATGCCACACCGAAGCTACTTTCATCATCGTCGGTACCGACTCTCAAGAAAACGAGACACGACAGCGGAAATCCCGCCACCAAGCGAGAAATCCGGGTGACCATTACAATAAACATACCTCACACGTCAGAGAAGGAATTAAAAGGTGTTGGGTATATAATATAACCCATATATGTTATAATATAAGCCCAATAAGATAATGGACCAGTGTAGTGGGCCTATTTGGGCTAGAGCCCACTAACCTATTAAAACCCTAGTGTATCTCTATATATAGGGGCTGGAGGCAACAAACTTGGTATTCCAAATTAGATACCTTGGGTGTAATGCTTCAAGCAACCTCTTGCTTGACCTAATTACTTTAACAATCTTGAAGCATTAGAAAAAATCCTAACTTTCGACATCTTCCTCCTTCATATTATTTTGAATATGATGGGGTTAAAGACTGTGTAGACGTGTCTTAACCTACATTCATATTATTTTGAATTTTTCGAATCTCCCTATCTTGGCCAAGATAAGCACTTGATATGTTTCAATGATGTTAACAGTTATCTTTATGTCATTCCACATTTGATGACATGTCCTTCTTGGGAAATGTTGTTTCATTCCAAACTTGATGATACAGCTTAACTCAATTTGGATATGATGCCTGTAACATTCCAAATGGAAACATGGAATGGTTCTTTGTAAATAAACTGTTTAGGTCTGGTTCTTGATTGAAACTTGACATTGATGCTTATTGATATTGATATTTATTTTTCAGCCATTATGAAATTGTACTAAGTTCTTTCTGCAGAACTAGATACTTTTAGTAAAATACACAAATGATTGGATTCATTTTAATGAAATTCATATTTGGTAATTTACAGGAATTGGCGAAAATGGAGGAGATTGCCTCAATTTGGATCTTGATGATGATGACTTACTTGATGAGTGAATCCTTATAGAGCAATGTGAACTATTATTTTCTTTTCAGTTGATTAAATAATTCACCTACATGTGAAACTGCTTATGTTTGAGTTTAGATTATTTCTAAAACTCTTGGATATTCTTTAAGGTATTTTTGTTTTCAGTTGGATTACAAATCTTTATTGATATGGTGATATGGATGATTCAATAATTTTGTTTGGACATCACATTAACTATCTATTGGATTGTGCTATATTTAGAACATAGGAGGAGATTGTTGGGTATATAATATAACCCATATATGTTCTAATATAAGCCCAATAAGATAATGGACCGGTGTAGTGGGCCTATTTGGGCTAGAGCCCACTAACTTATTAAAACCCTAGTGTATCTCTATATATAGGGGCTGGAGGCAACAAACTTGGTATTCCAAATTAGATACCTTGGGTGTAATGCTTCAAGCAACCTCTTGCTTGACCTAATTACTTTAACAAAAGGTTCCCGTCAAGACCGCCATCCCCCATATCCTTTGGAAAATTCAAGGAATCACACCCTCACGATGGTAATCGCCGCCCACTCAGCCCCACGTGGACAAAATTAGGGGCACGACTGGCATCGTGGGTCTCCTCCCCTATAAAATTGCCAAGCAAAGGGATCCAATCTTTCCCCAATCTTGCTAATAAATTGTTCTGGCCTTCACCCCTCCTCACCGCCCTTTTGTCTGTGTTGCCCATTTATAACTTGAGCGTCGAAGTGGCCACCCGGAGCCACAACTCTGGGCCCACTGACGCTTTTTATGTGAGCGCGGGATCACAGGCTCAACCAAACTAGTACGAGCAGTCGGGTTTTGAGCACCATCGGTTTGTCTTCAAGGGTATCTTGTCTCCCGTTGTTCTTCCCTATTGTACTAAGGATTGGGCAGCGATCTTGGTCTTACCATTGCATCACTCTGTTTCTCGCCCGTCTAATAGGGAGAGAATGAGAAGCCCTGCGGAATTGCCCGAAATGTTGTTTGTAATGTCGGGAAGAGTTTTTGACAAAAATGAAAGAAAATATGAATGGTTCGCGCTCTCAAATCAGATCTAAAATTTGTAGCTACACCTGTGTTACAATCCTAAATAATTTCGGACCCTAGGATATGGATCCAATGGTAGCCGATGTGACCAAATCCTGTCCATTAACAATCGGATCCATAGGAACCATCGGACTGTTTGGTCCATTGACCGACAGTATTCTTACATTCGCTTTGACCCCGTCAAAACCTATAAATACCCGTCCCGTTTTTAGTTCTTCCCCCCTATAAACCCTCATTTTCTATCACTCTCCACTGTTTTTTCTTTCTGCACAAAGAGAATCTCCGATCTTTTCTTCGGATCCGATCCGAAGATCAAGGTACGAAAACCTAGATCTCTGTTCTCGTTCGTGTTAGGGTTCTAATGATGGCACTTTTGTGCATTCGGTTCTTGCCAATTGTTGCTTCTTTTCTGTACATTATGCTGTTTTGATTTGTTTTGCTTGTGTGAGATCTTGATTTTTTCTTTTCCATTTTTTAATCATCTGGTTTGGTGTAGTTTAGTTTTTTTATTCGATAATGTGATCGCTTTTTAAAGCATAAATTCATGATTTTGACGTTTTATTTGTTTTGCCTGTGTGAGATCTTACTATTTTCTTTTACCTTTTTAACCATTGGGTTTGGTGTAGCTTAGTCTGTTTATTTGATAATGTGTCGCCTTCGAAAGCATAAACTCATGATTTTGACATTTTTGCTTTTGAGATCTGGTAGTCCGTGCTAGATTTAGGTTTTTTCTCAAAGGCATTGTCGAATTTGGTGTTTCTAGAATGGGTAGCGATCAAGAAATTGGTTGATCTCCTTTATGATGGGAGCTGACATTGACAATCATTGTTTGTAATTCTCAATGTATACCTAATTTCCTGCCATGATGGGGGGGACTTTCCATTAGTTTCATGACTACGAGAAGCATTTGACTATTTTCTAGGTTTTGAGTATGTTAACGGTTGTAGTTCGAGCGATCAACTAGCTTTTCCATGGTGGGTATACATCGTTTGTAATTCTCAATGTATACCTAATTTCCGGCAGGATGGGGAATTTCTATTAGTTTCATGATAATGAGATGCATTTGACTATTTTCTAGGTTTTGAGTATGGCAATTGTTGTAGTTTGAGCAATCGACTAGCTTCTTTTCAATGGTGGGTATGGGGTCGATGGAAGCTTACCCACAAAGGAAAAAGAAAAAGAAAAAATGCTTAAAGAATAAGATCACATGTTGCATATTATACGGTGATTGCAGATTTAATGCCTCGATACGGCTTGTCGTTTTCTACACGTGTACATGTTGAATCATGATTTTGTTTGTTAGCTCTTCAATCGTTCACAGAGTTGTCCTGATTCTCCTGAATACAACTTGCTACAACCTCAGTTTTGGAGACCAATGTTCAAAATTTACTAATCAACTTGAAACTCTACCAAGTTGACCCACTTTTGCTTGGCCGAGTGATCAAGTCAGATTAGATGTTATAAATTGGCAATCTTTTTATCGACTTGGCTTAGACAAACTTGCAAATTGGAAGACTGAGGTTCAAGTCAAGTTTGAGTTTGTCATTGATGTGGATGCATGCAGGTGTGTGCATTTTCTAGATGTTATGAACATTATACGCATATCAATTTCCATGGCAAGGTTAGTTTTAGTCTTTAAATCTTTTGATTTCAATTTATGAATCTTCTGGGACATAATTTGAGTATTATGCTCCAACCCAATACACTCCTGTAATTGAATTTTATGATTTTTAGGGAACCTTATGATTCAATAAAGAAATAGGGATCGCGGTTCAGTATAGTTATGACCTACAAAATTTGAGCCTTTGTTTTATATTTCCCTAAAACTCAAACCTCTAAAAAAATCTCAACTTTTCATTTGCCATTCAATGGATTTCAAATCTGTCTCTTCCCCTGCGTTTCTGCATCAATTGATGATATCTTGGGGAATTTTTGTAGTGGTGGTTTTACAAAATTGTGGGTCCTAACAAACCTAATCCATGATTCCCTGGTGGTGGGATTTGGTGTTGGAGGCATTTTAATAATGAACGTCATGGAAAATAGATGGTTAATCAGTATCTTTTCTGTTTTAATTCGTTTACATTTTTCCGTATTTTTAAGTATTTTAAGATCATCTGAATTTTTTTATTGGTGTATGATTTGCTTTGAGGGCCAGTCACCTAGGGATACCTTGTCGAATTGACTACTAGGCTCTGCTTTCATATTTGGTAGATTCTACGATTCTTCTGTGGTGTTATTATATGCGACAATTATCGGTGATAGTCTCTGTTTATTGTAATCTTATCGTGATATTTATTTGAGATAACATTATCATGATAACATCTGCAACAAATAGCTGATATTGTCATGATATTTTTCATCTATTATAAAATGCCTAGAGTTTGATTTTTCTACACTTTTATTTTATTAATTTAATAGATTTTTAATTATGTTTTATTTTCCACGACAATTTCCAATAGGGAAACAATAAATGCGCCCCTTTTCATTACTTGGGACACCCGGGTACAGTGTGTCTAGGACTGCAATGGGGCTGATGTACTTCACATTTGAAGGAATGAAATGACCTGATTGCCACGTACAATGCAGCTGGGTGTCCCAAGCGATGAAAAGGGGCGCATTTATCATTTCCCTTTCCAATAAGAACGTCAAATGTTGAAATTATCCCAATAAAATACTCAAGCTGACAAATTCACAAGAATATACTTGTCACTATGCCATCATTATAGATCAAGGTGCATTTATTCATACTTTTCCAACAAGATTGCATGCTCTTCACCTTTCATATTTTGTTTTTTTATGGAACTTTGTTATCTGTGCATGTTTATTTGTATTTTCTTTTGGAAAGCTTATACAGGATCCGGGCTTAAGTACTTAAAGAAAAGAATTCAGCGAGAATGGGTCGTGGAGTCAGCAGTGGTGGGGGGCAGAGTTCTTTGGGTTACCTCTTTGGTAATGGTGAGGCTCCCAAACCGGATGCAAATGGGGAGGCTCCCAAATCTTCTGGAGCTTCTGCTCAAAACATAGAACCACCACCTGTGCAAAAGTCACCCATGGCTTCCCCACCAGTAGATAACAGTAAGCAGATTCCAGCAGGCATTCATGGGAACCCTGCAAACAATTACTTCCGGGCAGATGGTCAGAACTGTGGCAACTTTATCACGGTATGTTTGCAAATCGTGATAATGATAATTCAACCGATTTTCTTTGTGCAATTCATCAAAGTGTGCTTCATGCCAATTGCCAACTGGTGAATTCAGAGGATGCTATATAATTAAAATTAATTAGTATTGGAAAGGAGGTTGGTCTTGTAGCCAAGGTTTTAAATTTCGGTTTCGATGTCAGTTTCGGCCACTACCGAAACCGAAATGTTTCGGTTTCTGGCCGAAATTTCAGCCGAAATCATGTAAAAATATGATTATGATCTCGTTTATTTGTTTAATTTTGACTGAAATGTCTATAATTTCGGTGTCATTTTCGGCTATTTCGGTGGAAATTTCACAAATTTCTGTGGAAATTATAAAATTTCGCGGTAAATTTTGTAAAAAATTTCTAAATTCCGGTAAAATTTCGGCAAAATCTTGTAAAGAAATGACTTCATGTGAATTTCATTTCAGTTTGTGCTGAAACCGAAATATTTCATGTGAATTTAAAACCATGCTTGTAGCACATAAACTTAGGCATTTCTAACTATGCCGGTTTCTCTTTTTTGCTGTACTTTTAACTTTTCTACTTATATGACAAATTAACATGGGTTGTCTTTTTTTTATTTGATGACACAGGGTATCCCCACCCCAACATGATTTGTCTTATGTTAAGCATGACATACCTAATTTTTATGGGTGGCAAGATCAACATATTAGAAAATTAGAAAAACAACAACATAAGGATATAGAATGCTCACCAAATGCTCTGGCTTAGGTGACCCACTGTGCTGCCCTTGTTGAATACTTGATGTTATTTGTTTGAATGGTTGTTGAGTACTTGATTATACAGACAATTTGGTGTCTCCTGCACTGTAATACAAGATGCCCACACATGGCATACCATATGTAGGTCATATACTCTCAAATATTTATCTCAGGAATTTCTCGGGAAGGGTGTGTCTCGGGATATTTTAGTTTTCAGTTTATTTTGGGTTTATATAGGGAAAATTGAAAAAATAAAATAGCATATTCATTAGGGATTTGCTAGCGTCCATCGCAAAAGGCATTTTGTGGCTGGCCTGACATTCGACAGACCAGCTGCGAAATGCCTTTTGCGATGGACTCTAGCAATTCCCTATTCATTATATATGTAATATAATATAAAATTTAAGAAAAAAATTCAATACAACAAATAATATTTTGAATTTATCATGATATTTTGCGGTAAAAAATAAAATTTGAAGATATCTTGAGGATTTTTCATAAATTACAGAATATCAGGAATTCAGGATATTTAAAGATATTTTGTTTAAAATATCGGAGATATTTGTGACTATGATGTAGGTAGGGTAGATCCCTAAGACGGCCAGATGGAGTGACCTGAAATGACGATTTGTCATATATAACCCCTGTTTTAAAACTGTTCAGGGAATTCTTGTCCCACCCAGAAAGTTTCAAACCATCAGCTAAAATCCTGTTTTATGGAATATATTCAGAAAACAAGGGAAGAATAGGAAAAGGATGGGAAGGATTAGGATATGGATTTGAAGGGTTCTTACCACTTCTCCATTTCAGAGGCTGATTATGGCCCTGCTTCCATTTTGTTTTACGTGATTAATGCTTGGTTGTGTGTTGAGATATGGACCAGGATAAGAGAAAAGGAATAAAGATGGGCGGGTGTGGATTTGGTTTTAGCTTCGTAGAGTATAAGCATGTATAATTGTTATGTATCAGTTAGATTGTCTTCAAAAATGATTGAAGGAATGCTAATGGCAGTTGCAAGCGGTCAAAATTTGATTCTATTGTTTGCATTCTATTCTATCTCATTAACATCTTTTAATTTCAGTATATTACTGTCAAAGTCTCATTATTTAATTGTTTTCAGTTGAAATGCCTTAAAAATGCATAGTATCAACTTTGCTTTAAACTCAAGTGTGTCAATGCCATGGTTTTAAAATTTTCGGTTTCAGCCCCTCACCAAAACCGAAATTTCGGCTGAAATCCTCTCACCATTAAAAAATAATATTTTATTTAGTTGCAACTTTCGTTGATTTCGGCTGAAATTTCGGACTAATACCATATATTATTAGGAAATTTTAGTTTTTTGGATTTAAAAATAAATCCTCAATTTCAGGTGAAATTGCCGAAATTTTTGCGTAATCCAATACCATTTCGTGTATTGTGGATTTCGGTTTCGTTCTTGACTGAAATCCGAAATTTCTGATTCCGGTCAAAATTTAAAACCATGGTCAATGCAATGTTTGTTATGATTTGTGTTCATTTTTTTTCTGGAGGTTTATAATGTCGGCTCAGCCTTTCAACCTCCTCAACTGTTCTTCTCATTTGCCGGTTGCTAACTCACTGGAATGTTTTATTTTTGTTTTTTTGACATAGGACCGGCCGTCCACCAAAGTTCACGCTGCTCCTGGTGGTGGATCTTCCCTTGGCTACCTCTTCGGCAATGGTGACGGTAACTGATTCCTTCTGCCCTCCTCGAGCATGAAATTCTTACCTGTTTTAGAACCGTAGTCTGAAACAATGTTGTGATTTAAAGTGTTAATATGACTGTTTGAATGATATATTGTAGCTCTCCCTTTGCTGGAATCGTTCTGTTTCGTTGGTTTAGAATCAGCAATGAGGATAAGAAAAAACATTTGTTGTGCCTGCCCTGATAGTGCTGTCTAGAAAGTGATTCCCTGTTGCTACTGGTAACTGTTCTCGTTACCATATGTCGTAATCTTAAATACTGTTCTATCGGTTTTATTTTCTAATCCCACTCCTCTCTTGGTTTACGTAGCTGTTCCCCAAACCCTATCTACAGCCAATAGGGTCAAAATTGATCAGATGTATGAATATCACCCATGTGGGTTGGTACCAGGAGCAACGTGAAGACATTTTTCCAAACAAAATTATATGGTGCCGCCCGTAAGGGGGCACCGGCCTTGGTATTTGGGCATGCTCACAAAAGATAAGGCTATGATTGTCCATCCCTAGATTCAAATAAAGCAAAACAAAATGCAGTGGGGCTAAATTATCTGATGATCCAAGTTAATCATTTGTTGGGCCCTGACTTAAATAGGTCGCCCCTGAAAATCATCTCTATATGATGACTCTAATCTGCCGATCCGTAGAGGTTTAAAATAGATGGCATAGAATCCTCTACAAATTGGAGGGTTAGGATCATCTTATGGAGATGATTTTCGGGAATGGCTTATTTAATTCGGAGCGGATTATCCAATGATGTGGGCCCACTGCATGTACTTATATGTACGTGTATATGAACACCAAAGCTCTCCCTCATCTAACAATTTTAAGCCTTTGATTTATCGATGCTTTGTTGATAAGTATACAATTGTTTATTTTCTTTTCCCCCAAAAATCAGTTCAGATCGGAGGGTTAGGATCATCGAAAAAAGTGGGCCGTACCTACTTTTTTTAGACTTCACGTGTTTTCACGGCCACCCATCATATAAATTCTCTTTCTAACAATATCCATTTAAATGCCACAAATTGGAGGCTCTTAATTGTCAATTTGAGAGATTTTATATAGCGCCAAATCATTTATTTCTTTGGCCCCAACTTTATTAGTTCCTACGCCAACATGAAAGAAGATTTTAATAAAGTTAATGCATACTTTCTAAGCATATTCTTTTACCACCAGCTTGTATCTTTTAAAATTGGGATTTGTCAGGGACCATCACAGAAAGGCACTTCGCTGCTGGCTGTTGCATGTGAGAGCAGCCACACAGGCTCACTTTTTTATTTGTAAACATATCAATAATAGATTGCCTTAAATCCTTCCCTTTATCTCTCCGAAAATATAAGAAAACCAAAAAAAAAGGAAAAAGAAAAAGCAATTTCCTACTGTTGTCGTTGGTAAACACAGAGGAGAGAACAGGGAAAAACTAAGAAGGGGAAGAAGCAGAATCAGAAACAAAGGGTTGGATTTTGGCGGGCATAGAGAAATGTTTGAGCATGGCTTGGGTTTTAGGAGTGTTCTTCATTTCTTGCTCAGCTGAGAATACAGTCGGTCTGGGTAGTCCAAACATAAGGAGCCATGCCAGCTCGGTCTCCGAGAAGGCCACAGGCGATCGGCCACCAAGACAAGTGCCTATAATTAAAACAGGGGGGGGGGGGGGGGGGGGGGGTGAAATTGTTGGAAGGCAAATGCGGTTGAAATTTTCTTATTCTTGTTAATAGGGGCGATGCCACTTGAAAGGAAAGGGGGACAATTGCCCCCCTTAATTTTTTGGAAAAAAATATATATACCTTTATTTTTTAATATTTTTTTATACTTACCCCCTTTTTAAAAAAATATGCCCCCCTTTCCAATCATTCCTAAGATAGAAAATAAGTTTAAAATTTTAATTTTACCATCTTTATCTCCCTTCTTTGTGCAAATTTACTGTAATTTTTGCCCCCCCTTGCAGAATTTCAGATAGAAAATTTTTCTATCTTAATTTTAAGATAGATAAAAAATTACTATGATTTTTGCCCCCCTTGTGCAAAATTTCTGGCATCGCCCCTGCTTGTTATTGGAGTAGAAAGGAATAGTAGGGCCTATGGTGTTGAGGCTGGGACTCATCAATGTTCTTGAAACATTATAACAGTGGGTCACATGTTGTTCTGATCTCGATCTTCACCTTGCAAAGAAAATACTTTGGAGTATTTGCAGAGAAAACAATGTGGAGAGAGAGAGAGAGAGAGAGAGAGAGAGAGAGAGGAGAACCCATCGGCAGAAAGGTAACTCTATTTCGGTAATTTGTTCACTCTCCTCTCCAGATTTTCTCTCCCTTCTAAGATGTAGATACGTGGGCTCTCTCTCTCTCTCTCTCTCTCTCTCTCTCTGTTTTTTCATTTCCATTTGTCATGAATTTTGTTCACAAGTCATTCATTTTACTTGTGCATGTTCATGAATTCTCACCACAAGTCATTCATTTTAGTTGTCATGAATTGTTCAAAAGTCAGTCATTCATTTTAGTTATCATGAATTCTGTTCAAAAGTGATCATTCATTTTACTTATGTTTGTTCATGAATTCTGTTCACAAGTCATTCATTTTACAAGTTGCATTTTCAATATCAAAATGACAGCGATTAGTTCTGTAATTTGCTGAACTTTTTTCATTTCAGTACAGCCTGCAAATTCATTTCAATAGAAGGTTCGTTGAATATTTGAGGGAATGTGGAATATTTTTTCGTTTCATTCGAATAATTTGGTTAGAGTGGAACCGAAAAAATAACATATTCGCATTGGCATTTGGAAAAACTACCCCTTCCATGCCATCTGCATATAGGGATTTGTATATTCCACTCCTGGGGAGCATTCTTCTGTATATTGCGTTAATTTACTATCATTCTTTCAGATCCTTCTTCTCTCCATCGCTCTGTATTTTGCTAATAATACTTGCACTCCCCTGTCTTTTATTCTAATTATCTGTTAGAGAGCCTTTTGGGGATTGTAATAGCTTTTGACGGTTGGTTAAATAAATAAAAAGACAAAGTGAGTTAGTCTTATATTTATAACATGGTAGTGGGAATATCAGCAGCCTTTATTTATATTTTGAAAAACACCACTAGAATTCTTTGTAGTATTTTAGTTTTTCTTAAGTGCCCAAAAAACACCACGAGAATTTTTTCATGTAGAGGGTCCCACGATGGAAGAGTCACAACAAAGAATTCTAATGATCTGAACCGTTGCATCGGTGACTGTATGTTAAAAGAATAAGGAATTCTAATGATCCGAACCTTTATCTATTTGATCCATTCAATTTTTTTATGGCATGGAAAAAATTTCTTGCAGAAAGCTTTTTCCTAGGAAAAGTTTTCTGTTTCCACAATTGAATGGGAAATGATATGGTTCTGGTCTATTTAGAGAGAAGTACTGATAAATTAAAGGTCCATGTAAATAAAACATGTACTGCCGTGGTTCAAGTTACTTCTTTTCATGTACAATGAACAATGGACAAAAACAAGAATTTCTAAAAAAAAAAACTTTTTCTTTTCAAAACATTTCAAGAAAATTCTTGCGATCCAAACAGTGCCTAAAAGCTCTCAATAATCAATGAGAAATGTGTAAAAATAAACAATGAGTGCCATTATAAAAATGTGGAAGTGCAGATATCAGTCCCCCATAATAATAATAATATCATTAGAGTAACTCTGCCTATTCGTTCTGTTTTCTATCTTTCTTAAGAATGTACATCAAAGAAAACAGTGGCATTACTAAAACAACCGATATAGATGTCAATTCTCAAATCAAAGACAGGGTCGTTTGGATCTAGGGAAAATATTTTCTATAAAAAAGTTTTCCAAAATAAAGGTATTTTCCATTTGTTGAACTCATTTTTCACAAAAAAGAATTTCCCAACTCTCTTACTTTCAATGTAAAATGGCTGTAAAATTTGTTCATACCCGTTTTACATAGAAATAAAGAGAGCCCAAATTCCATTTAGACCACATAACTATTCTTCATAGAAAATTTTTCATTGGATCTAAAATGGGCATGAATTAAAACAAAATTTACACAAAACCAATTTTACGTAGGAAAAAAAGGGAGTCCTAGGCCATGCTTGGCCACCATGATTTTTTTCTTTTCATGATAAAATTAGTTTCTCAAGTGGTGAGAGGGTGGGAGAAGGAGAGACTTGAGAGGACATGAATAAGCAGAGGGTGAGAAGTAGCTACTAAAAACAATGAAAAAGTGAATCATATTTTGGTGGAGTTTTTTGTTTCCTTGTTTTGGCTTTTCTTACCCTCTCAACACCACCTTTTTTATGAAATCTCCAATGTATTACCATATGGGTGTGTTTATAACCGTTGGATTGTAACGGGTTTCAGATCAGGGACTATATATAAACTCAATCTCATGAGATGAGCATATCTGAAAAACACACAACTGAAAGCCCCCTGTTGGGAGGAGTAGTCCCTTAGCCCAAGAGATTAGTTATTGGAACTGAGCATCGCTCACTGATACTTACGGAATTTCTGATATACTATGATTTCTGTCTGATAGAGTTTCATAGAGGAGCAGTTATATAATATCCACACATATAACTTATTGAGGTTTCAGATCTGAAAAAAACTCAGGAATAAAAGGGGTCTTAGTTTGAGAGCTATGCATGTATGGCTATGTTCAAACCTGCATCAGCTGATATGAGCTAAAGCTTAACAATCTCACATAAGATGAGAATTTATTTAACCAACTCACCTCCTTCTCTGGGCTACGCCTGCAAAGCTGACAAATGCTTCACTCATCGGCTTTATGTTGATGCATCACAAGCCCATTGCCTGGGTGAGGGTGTTCTTTCATGACTGGTTCTGTTTAATCTGATGATGGAATCAACAAAAAAAGAGAGAGAATTACTCAAATAGTATTTTGTTACATTCATAGGTGATGCAGAAAAGGAACAACCTCATTTGAAGATGAGGAGTATGATGCATTTAGCATAGGAACAAATATAGTTTTTCTTAGAAGTAAGAATTCTATTAATTTGATTGTAACAAGGATTAAATCAACGGGGACAAGACATCCCTACAAACTCTCCCAGTTCAGCCATCTCTACACTTTAAACTTTGCTTAGTAAAACGCCCCATCTCATCTACACAGCTAATTGAACATATGCATTTTTTTTATTTTTTTTTAAATCCACCGAAATTGACACAAAACGAAAAAATATTTATATTTCCATCCCCACCAAAAAGATACCGAAATCAAAACACATACCAAATCCAAAATCATAGGTGCATTACTGGTACTATATAACAGATTGTTTTATATAATTATACGAATATGAATTGCATGTGAAATGTGGTGTATGCATTATGTATACATATTTATATGAATTTCATGTGAATTGTGGTATGTACTAAATTATCAAACATGTGTGACAGCACGTGTATGTAACTAAGTGTGATGCTTCTAAGCCGTTATGGATGCTTGTCTTGCATATGCGATAGTTCGTAAGTGTGTATTTGTCTTATTCTTGTATTTATTGAAGTGTCATCTTTAAATTCTATCGGGGCCCGTTTGGATACCTCACAGTTTGTATTTGGATTTGGAATTGAGTTTTGAATACAAAATGAATAGTTCTGCCAGCTCATGTTGAGGAAGACAGAGAGGGAAGGGGGTACTTCCTACCGGAGGGGAGAGGTTGGGGAGCAAAGAGGGCGAAGGAAACTGCCAGATCTGTGGAGTTCTAATTACTTATTTCCACAGCATATTTGGGAATCTGATTTTTTCACTGTAAGTCACTGATTTGGAAATCAAAGGATTTGATCCGGATCCAAATCACAACACAAAAAGGGCTGCAAATGTGAGAAATACAAATCAAAATCTTCTCTGCATCCAAACAGGCCCTCATTGCGTATGTTTCTGCACCTTTTCGTGATTTTACAGGATTTCTGAAATTTCCAGCGTAAACTGAAATGTTTCCATTTCCATGGCGTGGCGACGGAAATCGAAACCGAAACCAAAATTTAAACCTTAGATCACGGGTAAAAGATTCCACAGCACACTAATTCATCAAAAGGATACCGCCCCCAAGAAACAAATATATCTTTTCACTCAAAGATAAAGAGGGTCACAAATAATTGCAGCATCCACAATAGTTTGATGCTACGAAATCTAATTCTTAAGCTTGAATTTTGCCTTAAAGTTTCACGATATTACCATCACCAGAATCTCTACCAGCAACAAGAAGGCTTTCAACTAAGGCATAGAGATGTATTTGATCACGGGTTACAATAAATGAAGGATATTATGGGGTGATTTGCAGAATTTAGGACTGAAGGAAATATTCATCTATCATACAAGAGCAGGTTTTGTGTTTTGATATATGTATAGCTTGTGTATGAAAGCTTTAAAAACTCGAAATTCGATCTTGGCACAATAAGGACCCATGTCCGAGTGGGACTGGAACTTGTTGATCGGGTTTTTTTTTAACTGAAAATGATAGTGTTGCCAGATATTCTGAGGTTTATGACCACTAAGGTTAATACTCTACCCTAATTGATGTTCTCTCAGGATTTGGAAAATCAAGTTACTCTTTTAACTCAGGAAATCTTGATAAAGTCAAAGTTGACCACTGTCAGTTTAATAGTTTCTAAAAACCGGTGCATGAGTAAACTTTTAGTCCATGTTAGATCTCTTCTATCTATTCCTTTTTTTTTTCTGAATACTACCATTGGAACTATACAATTATCGCATGTTTTGAGTTTTATCAGGATTCTCCACGAAACTTTTAGATCTCTTTTATCTATTCTTTTTCTTTTTCTTCTAAATACGACTATCACATCATTACAATTATCCCATATTTTGAGTTTTATCCATCCTACTAGTAATTTTTTTATATAGAAATAAAATATTATATTTACTTAACCTATTTAAATTTTCAATATATTACTTGTTATAATCATATTATTCTGCAAATAATAAAATCTCAAAATTGATTAAAATATCTTGGTGAATTCTTGAATCTTTCTTTTCTGAGGTTTGCCGAATCCAACACTCATACTGATGCAACATTGCTTGTGAGGATGCATATGGAGACGAAAGTATCAAATTAGAAACTAACACAAAGATACAGGGATGTGAAAGCAAAAATGTGAGAAACAATAGAGATGTCCATACCTTTCTTTGGGGTTAAGAAACCCCTTTTTAAAGATTTGGAAAAAGAATTCTTATAAGCACCTTCTGGCTTGTGATTGTGCAGATCATCATCTTCTGAGTCTAGCAGTTTTGGTGATGGTTGAGAATTTTCTGGGGCCTGTCAAAAATCATAATTCAGCTCGATAATCTTAAATTGAGTGCTTTAGGCCCTGGTTGTTTTAGATTACGACAACAGATTGTGGAGTAACCAATCGATTATTGGATCAAAAATTGCACTCAGTCTAATAATCGGTTGGGGACTCCACAATCGGTTGTCATAATCTAAAACAAACAGTCCAATAATTGGTTGGGGACTCCAACAATCAGTTGTCATAATCTAAAACAAACAGGCCCTTGGACAGGGACTGTGTAAAATTAAACAGATGCCTTACACTTAAAGTGCTTAATTTTGTTTTTTTATCCCTTACAAAAGGAGTCATCTCACTAAGCACGAAAAACTACCAAAACCCCCTCCCATGCAGTAGATTATAGCACCATGTTTTACCTGAACTCTGGTAGAATCTGAATATTAAGGACTAAGTAGAGAAATACGCTCTTTATACTAATTTTAATTGACAATTCCATCTGGAACTGGATGCTGAACAGAAACACAATCGAAACTTCCAGATCAGAAATCTGAAAATTTTGAAACCTAAGATTGGGATGCAGAAAAAGTTTTAGTTCCGACGGTTTGTTTTTCTCCTTTTCCACTCAAATGTTATTGTTTTATAATTTTTAGGGGCTTTGTATGTAACTCAACCTCCCAATAGAATGGGAGGGTTAAAACACATAAAAAACACCCTCTTTTGCATACATTTGAGTTTTCATAATCAAATGCCGACCAATAAAGAGCTGAAACCATAATGAACCTAGCAACTGGAGCAAATTTACCATCATATAACAATCATGAAATGCTAAGCATACATAAAATCATCAACACATAGGCCCACCACTTCCGAGTAGAAAACCAATGCCTAAGCATACATCCACCATTCCTAAGTACAAAAACAGTGCATAAGATGCACTCGTAATTAACAACTTATAACTTTCAGATTTCAAGCTGAAACACTAAAATGGCTTTTCCCATCTGTAGCCAAAGACTATACCATGAAAAAATCAACACTGGCGCTCAACAATCTTCTGCACAACTCATTGTGACACTAAAAGTCAACAAATTAACAGATCTCTTTGTGAGTAGAATAAGAAGGAAAGAAATGACTGTCTACATTCATCATCAAGAATGAAAAATTAACCATATAATTTTTTTTAATGGTGTATTAACCATATAAATTGTCGAATTTATTTTTATGCAGCATTTAAAAAAAAAAGATTATCCTTTATCTATCAGAAAAGAGATCTACATAAAGAAGCATAAAACATCAATAGCAGCAACCACTAAAAACCTAGAGGCAAGAACTGCGTAGTGTCCACAGATGTCCTTACAGCCCAGAATACACTAGCATTCAAGCGATCAATATTGAGAATGCTAGAAACACCCATGAATTTCCCCAAAATTCATACATACAAAAGCTAAAAGCTAAATGCAAATCGAAGTGCAGGATGAAATGAATAAACTGCCAAACGGGTAATATAAAGAAAAAATAATGCAGAGAAAAAGATAAGGAGGGTTGTAGTTAGTTCCTCATGAATCTGCGGGCTGCAGTAAACTAACGTACTTGAGAACTACTAAAATTGAGAAACCTTCCAACGGTATTGTATGTAGAGACTAACCATTTGTGGTTGACAGACATCAATGGGAGTTGAATTGTTCGAATCTGAAGCAAGAGTTTCCATTGATGCAGACTCTTTACCACGAATTTCATTCGTTTGGGTGTTCGAATCTTTTTGTGCTTGATTAATAGCTCTAGATTTCTTTAGTTTAGGATCACATCCACCATCCAACTTCACGCTGCCACGCTCTATGCCCATACTTTTCCTGATATAGAGGAACATCATCTGATTTGGACTATTCTAAATGATAATACTGCAATTGAAGCTCTTACTATGTCACAAATATCTCAGATATTTTCAAAATATCGCGTTTTTATCGCGACATTTTGATAAAACGACAAAATTTCGAAATAATCCCGAGATTTTAAAAATATAATGATATTTTCATTTTTTTATCAGAAAATATCGTGATAATATCACGATATTATCCTGATATTTTTAATTATATCTTAAATCTATATATTTATATATTTTTTAAATAAATTTATTTTTATCATTTTTCAGATATAAGCCCGAAAAATAAAATAAAAAATAATATTTCCCGAGATTTTCCCTTGCCGGGAGATTCCCAAGAACAATACTTGTGACACGGAGCTCTTAACAGGGCCACACAGCCAAAATAACAATATCTCACCTACTGACGTAAACATTAGCATCATGGTCAGAGCTTGGATTGTTGGAAAATAGTATGCCATGAAGAGGTTTTCCATCAATATTAGTTTCAATTGAATATCCATGATGAAAAGCATCTGTAACCGTGGCTTCAAATGTCTTCCCTTCAGCAGGTTCGAATTCGTGGAGAGGCGAGTTCTGTTTGCCTGCAATGAAACACAACTCTTAGGCAACAGCCCATCCGCGAAATGCTTTCTACGATGGTCCCTAGCAAATCCCTAAGTATATATTTAAACTGCCTTTAACATGTACATCGTAAGAGTAAAGCCGTTCACCTGCTTGACCATAACTTGGCAAAGTTACTGGTCGACACAAATCAGACTCCATCGTAAGCTTTGGATCACCTGCTTGACCATAACTTGGCAAAGGTACTGGTCGTAACGAATCAGACACCATCGAACACTTCGGCTCATCTTTATCATTTTCAGATTTGTTCGCAGAAAGAAGATATTGTTCTTGGCATTTTCTCTTTAATGCTTTCCTAATAGAAAATTTGTCTGGCCTCTGTTCATCTTGCCAATTTCCCATTGAAATTCCTAGTTATATCAATATCGTAGTAAGTTATCAAAAAAAAAAAAAAACACACACCCACACACACACACACAATTTCAAGCTCAGTTAATTTAACTTCCAAGACAATTGAAGTGTTTGTTCATACACTCAATAAATAGTAAAAGATAGAAAAAAAGAAGAAAAAAACAATCAAACCTGTGTATAAATAGTACATATCATCAAGGGCCTCAAGCTTATCATTGCAACCACCTGTGAACACAAGAATTCCCTTCCGAAGATCCGAACAGTCTCCAGCTACAGAAAATCTAGGAGAAGGCCCTAGGCCTGTAGTCGTCACCTTTTTCCAATTGCCAGTATCTGAAAGGATTTTAACAGACAAGTAGCTTTATAGGGAATTTAGTCTGAAATTTCATATCGAAATATATCGAAATTCGAAACGTAGAAATTCCTTTAAATATGATCCCCAAATACACCACCTGTAAGCTAAACTGAAGGCCACAGAAGCCTGAGAACCCCTTTAGGAAAAATTCTGAGCAGAAAGATAAAGAAACTTCTGAACAAGAATCACCAATATGAAAAAGGAAGTAAAAACAAAATCAAAGGTGAGGTTTTATGCATAAACAAGTTGGACCTGGGTCATTCTTTTCCACTACTATGGATATGAAAATAATGGATCAATAAAAAAATCCTTTTAGAGGGAACATCAATAGAAATGACAAGGGCTGAGCTTGTAGCAAAATCAGATGAGCCTCTGTGCCTCAACATTGATTTCACAATTTCACAACCAGTTTAAGTTCCCTAGTAGAGCTGGATGCTTGCTTTGGAAGCTAATTCTTCTTGCTTCCAAAATTTAGCTCACACAAACATTCTATTAATTAGAAGATCACTTCAAACCTAACTCGAATCATGAATCTTAAAATATTTTTCTCTATATGAGAAACACCCCTTTTAAATTTCAGACAGTAATAGTGCAGGTGTGCAAGCTTAAAAATGCCTTTTGTGGCCTCCAAAATCAGCATCGGAGTCAAAATAAATCTATAATTTCATGTTGGAGCTGAAGTTGGCGGGGGAGGAGGCTTCATGTGGGGTGGTGGAGAGTGCTTGAGCTGAAGAGTGTGTGGCGCAATGTCCCTTGGACTTGGATTACAACAATAGATGGCTCTTGTCCTGGTCCTTTCCCCTTTTCTTCTCTATAGTTGGCACTTCAGCTGGAATGATTCCAATATGGCTTGTCAGCTTCAGCATGGAATTTTTCCAAATTTGGCCAGAAAGAGCTTCACTTTTTCTCTGTTATTAGTTTTATTTGTTCCACATACTATTATCGAAAACGCTTGGAGAAGGTGGGAAATGTGTTTCCTCAGGAACATTTCGGAAACAATTTGATTTTTAAAAAACTGTGAAACACATCTGAAACGTGGGGAGCATTGAGGAAACATATTGGAAACGTCTGAGTAACGTTCTGGAAATGGCAGGGAAACAGTTTTCGAGATCTTTGAAACACGTTTCAAAAACATTGAAACACATTTATTTTCGTGGAAAAGTGTTTTTGGTTTTTGTTTTCTTGTTTTTAATTACTTAGTTTTGTAATTTATAAACTCTAAAACCCATTTCTCTCTCCCGTGACCCTAACCCTTCCTTAACCCTATTCTCTCCCGTAACGTTGCCTCTCGCGTGCGCGACGGTTCGGCCGACAACCTGCAGAAGAAGAAAGGAAGAAGAAGAAAAGAAAGGAACATATCCTTTCCTATTTTCGATTTGTTTGCTGACTTTGATTTCTTTCTCCATCATCTTATTTTTTGGGTTTCTGCCTCCTAAAACTAAGAAATTTCTAAGACATTGTTTCCTAAGAATTTGTTTCCCGTCATCTTTTTCTGTTTTGATCGATTGCTTTCATCATCTTTTTTTTTTTTTTTCTATTTTCATCATCGTTTATCCTTTCTGAAATGGCCGACGACCTGAAAATCTGAAGTCTGAACCAAACATTTTCTTCTATTTTCATCATCCTTTTTTCTGCTTCCACCATCTATGAAGAGTGTGTTGTGTACGCTGTTGGTTTAGTGCTTTATAATCCCATAAGCCTACTACGCAGACCCACCCACATGTGTATGTCAGTGTGTGTGTGTCTGTGCGCGCGCGCATGCTGTACATGAATAAATATTACATACCATTTGCAAAATATCATTCCCACCAAAGGATGCTAACGTTTGCGGTACCTGATGATTAAGAAAAACACAGCCAACAGTCTCCATTTAACAGGAAATGGTTCACCTGTCAGATGGCTGTGATCATTTACTGTGGAGAATGTTTGGGACATGGCCCATCCATGTTGGGTCCTAACTCTAGTTTTAAAACTCGCCCACGCCATCATGGACTCCCCCGAATCGACTCCTTTTTACCTTGGCCACGTTCCACGTTTTGCCCTACAGAGTCAATAAAACTTCCTTTGTCTCTTCCGAATTATGGCAGCATCAACTGAGTACTCGACCGCGTCGTGCCGAGTCAATTAGGATTTTCTTTGGCCGCATTCCGCGCCGCATCCACGTTTTTAAACACTGGTCCTAACTGATGAACAATCTGGATCATCAAATGGTGGGATGTTGAAGATCTACCCTTTGGTTGCTGGCCCAATCAAATCGCCATTTTACATGGCCTAAGCATTGTATAATTCCTCCATTAATCATCAATGAGCCCCAAGCCCGTTAGATAGCAAATTTGCTACCCTACCTAAGTTCTAATATTTGTGCATGTATTCCACAAAATGTCTCCATTAGATGCAAATTCAGACCTGTTTGAGTATTTGGCCTGTATTCTCAAAAGGGCGATGATATCCCCCTCCCCCCCCCCCCCCCCCCCCCCCCCCCCCGGCAGTGGGCGAATGCGTACGGCAGAGGAGGTGAAAATATTATCTCCCTTCTCAAAATGTCATCATTGAAGTAAATTAAGTTGCAACCTAATTAATAGTGTGCTCTTATTTACACCAAATTGCAATTTGAGTGCATCTGAGGTTGTTTATGGGTGTGCTCTTAAGTAAATTAAGTTTCCCAAACATTTCCCAAGGTGTTTCCCAGTGCATTTCACATGCGCTTTTCTATCGTTTCCTGTTTCTCGATTTCCCCTTTAGTCTTTTCACACGTTCACATTTCCGTTTCACATTTTGCTTCCCAAATTCGTTTCCCGGCCTGGCAACTATGGTTTCACAAGTGATCTTTCTCCTCCTAAGAAATCAATCTTGCATTCTTCTGCTTCATCAATTATTTGGTTCAACAATTCTTTCTCACTCCTCTCCTTCTCTTTGACCCATAAAGCATTTTGCCTCCGGTTGTGCCAACAGAGAAGATGTTGCGATCGATAGAACTGCCGATTTATGTTGCTGATCAAACGATCGGGAACAAAGAAACCGTAATTGAGCTTCTACGATTGGACAAAGTGATCACAGGTCTGAGAAGAAGAGCTCTCAAGGAATGAATCTCTGGTTCTACAACTCTCCGCCAAGATCTTCTTCGAAGTGGTTTACATGTTAAGATTTCATTTAGATTATAAATGTAAATTTCACTACATCTAATTAGCTATTAAGTGCCATAGCTTATGTTATTTACATGACCTTAGGCTATTGAAAACCTTATAAACGTAAATTTCTCCATAGCTATCAAGTGTCTTATACAACCATTCAAAAAAAGAATCAAGTGTCTTATACATGTCACAATTTTACATATTTTTATTTGTATTTTACCATTTCTATAGTAACAATAATTGTTTGTATACTTCTGTTGGAGGTAGTAACTAAAAAACTTGGCACACAAGCAAGCAGACAGCAGACCTATATGCTCGTTACCACTATAGAATCTAATAAATGATGATAAAAATATCAAATTGTTGCTTTAAGTTGTAGTTAAATATATCAAAAACATTAAAATAGAAATAAACACATAGTTAAATATATCAAAAACATTAAAAATAGAAATAACACAAATTCATGGTACAAACATTGCGTATCACCCTATTTTAGAGACCATGAAAACCCAGATCACCCAATTCAAGCGAATATGCCTGATAGTCTGATACAACAAAAAAGTATCACCGATATGGCCGGCGCGTATAATTTAAGTGTCATAGCTTATGTTATTTATATGTCATTATGTTATTTAAAACCTCATAAAAATTTATCCATAGCTATCAAGTGTCTTATAAATGTCACAATTTTACATATTCTTATTTGTATTTTATCATTTCTATAGTTACAATGATTGTTTGTATACTTCTGTTGGAAGTAGTAACTAAAAAACTTGACACACAAGCAAGAAGACAGCAGGCCTATATGCTCGTCAGCATTGTAGAAATCTAATAAATCACCATAAAAATATCAAATCGTTGCTTTTAGTTGTATCGGCCATATCAGCGATACATATAATTTCAGCTTTTGCCCAATATGTTGACCCATACTGATATTTTGATCCTTGTGCAATCATAGTGTTCCTAGTTATTTTAGCTATCATTTTTTTACAATTGCTATCATTTTCAAAAAAAATGCTTACATACACATTTTGTTTCCATATGTAAAATCACTCCAGAATTACCAAAATGCACTTAGGATAAAGCTTATAATATGAGGCAGGTTGTCACTAACATCTACAAGCAAGGAGTGCATTTTTTTTGAATGGTTACAATTTCATTCATAGAAAGGATGGGAAGACCGAGTAGGTCAACTGAAAAGTACAAAGAGAGACAACAAAATCATCAAAAGAAAGACAGAAAAGGAAAACATCAATCACGGGGGAAATATCTACATTCTACAAGCAATGAGTGCATTTTTTTAAGAGAACTAGCACAAAAAACTATAGAAAATGTAATGATAAGCTGATAATAAAGTAAACTCAACAGATGCAGAAATTTAAAATTAAATACATACCGACATTTAGCACATGAATGTCATCATAAAGAATTCTTTCATCAGTAAATCCCCCAAATACAAACAAGTGGTTTCCAAGAGCTACAGTACAATGGCCCGCACGAGAACCAAGCACCTCGCCAGAGGTATTCAACTCCTCCCAGACAAGTGTATCTGTTAATAGAGGTATAACACTCATAAATTCAACAAAAAGAAAATATAGGAACAAGCACAGAAGTGCGTGACGCCGTTCTTCGTCTCAAAGTTATGAAAAGCAATTGAAAACAAGCTCATATTTCTGCAACTAGGTCATCATAAACCAAACATCAGTAAGCGGGTTATGATCTTTCTATCTCCCTCCCTGAGTCTTTATATTTCTCTTTGTGGACTTTTTTATTTTCTTGCTATCTTTTTTATCTTATTGTATCGACCATCTCGGTCTTTTTCTTGATTAATGAATTTGCTACCATTAAAAATAAAATAAAATTCTACGCCACAAGGCTCACCTCAATCCTTGATTAAACATCAAATGAAATACATCAACATTTGCTATGCAGCCTTCCAATATATTTTTCTTCTTTTCTTTTTTGATAGAAAGCCTCCCAACATCATTCCAGGACAAGTAGTAACAGCATATTTTAAGCTTAAATAAATAGATGGACAGTATTCTGTGACATGTTCACAAGTGGGGAGGGAAACTGTGGAGAAACATAAGAGTGTGCATGATTTTGCTCCAGTTCATAAAATTAGGAATCCCAAACCCAAGGAATTAAAATGAAAAATCTCAAAAACAAGGAGCTCATTCTCATTCAGAACATAAATTCAGACAGAACCGGGGAATTTCATACAGTGTCACTCAACAGCATGCAATAACTAAAATGGATACCTGCATCAAGTATATAGACTTCAGGATGATAATTATCTTCTTCATCTTCACCACCAAGGACAATTATTTTGTTTTTCCAAGATGAACAGGTGTGGCTATCACGTGGAGAAGGTGGGGTCCCAGATGTCATAGCTCGTTTCCATACTAAGCTCTCTGCAGGCGAAACAGAAATGTAGTTACTAAAAAGAGTTGCTTTTCTAAGGGGCAGTTCGGATATGCAGATTTTAGAATCTTGGATTTCCTCAAAATCCTGGATGGGAGATGATAGGAGACATTCCGTAATTTCTGATTTCTCGCCCTTCTTTCCGTCGAGCGAGTAGGAGATTGCCCCTGTTTCCAGATTTTAAAAATCTCAAGAAGGGGGAGAGATTTCTAAAATCTGGATTTCTTACTTAAAATCCAGATTTCTAGAACAGTCCCTAAATGTTACTAGAACAGTCCAGGTTTGGATTGCTTTGCTTTCAAAATAAAACCTGGATTCTAAAATCCACGTATCCAAACGGGCCGTTTGGATACTCGGATTTTAATTCAGGTTTTTAGTTTGAAAACAATGTAAAAAAGGGTTCATGATCAAGCTGCCGTATGCTGTTCTGACAGCATTTCTTGGATTTTAAGTGAGAAATCCAGGTTTTAGGAATCTCTCCCGCATCCTGAGATTTCTAAAACCTGGAAACATGGGATGATCTGCTACTCTCTTGCTGACGGAAAGAAGGGCGAGAAGTCAAAAAACGATGGCTGGTCCGATTCTTCTCTTGTCTCTTATCTACAATTTTGAAGAAACTCGGATTCTAAAATCCGCGTATCCAAACGGCCCCTAAATGTCCCTAGTAAGGCATTAACAGACATTAAAAGCAATTGTGTACTTTTTGGATAACAGACTTAATCCTTTGCATCCAAACAAAGAAAGATATATTGCACTTGTAATACTACAAATAAAGTCGCCAAACAAAACACTTATTATGGTAAATCAAAAACAATATAATTAAGGCAAATGATATCGGCACAACCATGTTTTAATAATTGCACAGACCCAGCTTGTCTTTTCCGTTTTAATTGTCTTGCGAGAACTTTTTGGGAAGTGTAACAACCTTTTGACGGCTCTTTAAATACTAAAAGACAAGATGAGTTAGTGAAAATATCAAAACAAGGTTGTGCTGATATCATTCCCATATAATTAATTAAACCAGGCATTTTTGTTCGAAAAATAATAGAGAATATCTAGTGTGATCATTGAAATAGTTAATAAAAAAGAAACAATGATAAATATGCAGGTTATGTTATCAGGTTGCAAGAAGAAGCTTGCGAAGTAATGGTAGATTACTCTTTCTTAAAAGAAAAAGGATTACTTTATTACAAAAAACACAAAAAATGCATCATTGGGCATAGTCTGCCCAAATACAAAACCTTTCCACCCATTCTTTTCTTTGTCAACTCATTTACTGCTCTATTTGCATTCCTAGGAACATTCCTACAACTCTCAACCACACCTCTCATTTTATCTCTTATCTCCCTAATAAGCTGCCCAACTCACAACACAACCACCCTCGGTTCCTTTAGTCCATGAGATTACATTTGATCATGAATTTCGGCCTTCGGTTGGGCCCGAAACCAAAATTTGTCGAATTGGATTTCCCAAATTTCGGCTGAAATTTGGGAAAATTGATTTTTTTTCAAAAATGTAATATTTTTCCGAATTTTGAAATATTAAAAATAATACTTTTTTTACCGGATTTCAGCCAAAATTTCGGTTTCGACCAAGGCCAAAACAGAAACCGAAACCAAAATTTAAATCCATGCAATTGATAAGTCTCCTTTGATTAGTACTTTGCCCTGTAATTCAGTTTTGAACAACAGCAAACCTGAAGCTAGATTACTCATATGGTAACTAATGGTTTTATTGTTTCACTAAGGGCACTATTGTAATTGTCCTCTAAGAAAAACTGAATAAATAGATGTTAGGAACATGCACATCATTCTTATTCTGTGTTGAAAATAGAAAAAGGTTCCAGGAAGTTGTTACTTGTTAGGGGTGCCTAGGTAATAAGTCTACACCATCAGAACCTAAAGAATGAACAGTTTCATGGAACGTGTGATGTCTAAATTATCATTATGGGAAAAAAGCATGTAGGAATTTTATAAAGTCCTTTAGACCAGATGTCTTATTAGTCCAGAAAATTAAGACAAAGCTATTGCAAAGTAGATTAAACAAATTTGAAACAACGCAAAAGTTTTGGCTATTCAAGCATCAGGTAAACCCATAGTTACTAGGGTGGGAAATGAATTCAGGAAGCGAAACGTAAAATGGCTGTTGGGCCCACCATTTTACACCTCATATTTTGATACGGTGGGCCCACTATCTCCACCCAAACCCATGCATAGGGTGGAGCCCACTATTTCACACCTCATGTTATTGAACGGGTGGGCCACCGTTTTACAGCTCATGTTTTATGGCGTGGGGACCACCATTTTACTCTGGTTTTGATGGGTGGGGCACACCATCTCTACCCAAACCCATACATAGAGAAGGGCCCACCTTTTACCCCTAATGTTATTGATGGGGTGGGGCCCACTATCTCTGCCCAAACCTATGCATTAGCGTGGGTCCCACCATTGTACAACCATGCATAGCATGGGACCAGAAAACTCGTAATAATATGAAATACAACAGTAAAAAATTGTGTTATTTATATAATTTCCTTGACCATTATTATTTTTAATAATTTTAAATATTAATTATTATTTTTTTGTATTTTTAGGCTACTGATATTGGTACTACCCTGTTTTGATAATTGCACCTACTCACCTTGTCTTTTCTTTCTTTATTTGCTTGTGGGAGCTTTTTTTTGGAAAAGGTGATAACCTCTGACAGCTGGTTAAATAGTAAAAGACAGACTTGTGCCCAATATCAATGGCCTGTTTTTAATAACTCAACTCAACTCTACTAAGCCTTTCTCCGAAACTAGTTGGGGTCGGCTTGGCCTGTTTTTAACACATTAAGTAAATTAGTTTTTCCTATTTTTAAATAAAATAAATAATTATCTAGCATTTTCTAAAGTTTCATCTTAAATTTTCCCCATGTGCATGCATTTCTATACGCTTCAGTAACTTTACAGAAATTTCACCAGTGTAAACTGACACATTACTATGTCTCGATCAAAATAATGTAATATATATGCACATATAGCCAACATTTTGACCGAAATTTTGTAATTTTTCAAATCAAGTGCAATTTCTTTTCGACTCTCATGGAAATCTTAGTATTTCGACCAATACGACATGTTTCAAACTGAATTTGGTACCATGGAAGAAAGGTCGCTCACACTATATAATTCTCATATAGAATGCATACAAGGAAGGAAAAATGCATATAACCTATATGTTGTATAATTTCTCATATATAACATATAAGAAGTTGAGCCCATCGTCTTAAATAGGAAAAATGTCCACCCAAATAATTAGCTAAGTTTCGACGAAAATAATACAAGATCGAAACAAAACCAAAACAGCACCCGAATAGATAATATTTTGACAGAAATTTTGTAATTTTTCGAATCAAGTGCAATTTCGTTTCGACTCTCATGGAAATTGAAATATTTCGACCAAAACAGCACGTTCCATACTGAATTTGGTACCATGGAAGAAAGGTTGTTCTCATTAAAAAAATTCTCATATAGAACGTATAGAAGGAAGGAAAATTGGTGTTTGTTTCACACTGCATAATTTCTCATATATAACATATAAGAAGTTGAGCCCATCTTCTTAAATATGAAAACTGAGAATGTTCCTGTTATTAGTATAAACATTATGTGAAACTACGAAAACTTTGGCATTTTTGCCCCAAATTAATGGAGGTTTCCAAAGCAGGCACTCTTCCCCGCAAATGAGGCAGGTACTGAGTATAATGAACAATAATTACAGGACCGTGGCTCGATTTAGCAAAAAAAACATCCTGATTAGCAAAAAAATGAGGCTCGCCAACAGCTAGATGAATTTGAGAATGAAATCATATTTAAGTCCATACGCACTATCAAAATAAAGAATTCTGTCTTGCTTTATGACTATAATCTACTTCACTAAGACAAATATCAGAATTTTAGCTGCAGATGACATTTTAAAATTGGTAAAGAATACATAGTTACATACCCCAAGTGCCTAAACAAACTGGATTTTGCTACCTAGTTTCATGCCAAGTTGTCCAAGGTAAGACAGGAATACAAAACTGATACAAAACAAGATCACTAGAAATAGAGAAGGTTACCTGTATCCAATATGAAAATATCATTAAAATATACTTCTTCTGGATCATCGTCGGATTTCCCACTCCCTCCAAATATGAAAATCCGTTTGCCAACAAGTACCGCACTATGCCCTTCCCGTGCATCAGGCCCCTCGCCACTTAAACTTGGAACCAACCATGTATTGGACGCTATGAATAGGCACAAACTTGTTACGATGTATTGAACGCACGCGCGCACACGCGCACACACACACACACACACACACACGCAAACATATATTTGGAATGCTAAACTGAAAGGCCCCATTGAAAATACCAACTGCAAGGGTGCCCCACTAAATCCACGTCACCCAAACACATTTATTTCTCCTTCAATATTTCATTTTCAGTACTGTCATAAATGCACGTTGGTGATGTGGATCCAATGGGGACGCCCTTGCAGCTGGGTTTTTGCAAGGTCACCCCTCAATTTAGCATTTTTCTATATATATCAGAGGCTACCATGCATATCTAATGGCATCGATCCATCAGTATCAATTTGAAAAAATAACCTCTAGACCTTGGATGAAATAAATTGCATTAAAGAAAAAATGTATATGAGCAACCCTAATTCCATGGAATGAAGAGGCTGTTTCACCTACGTTGTGTCTAAGTTTGTTGCCAGAAATCAGCCCATTCACTTTCCCATTATTGGCCGAGACCAGTCTAACTGATAAGCATGGTTTAAAATTTTGGTTTCGGTACCGGGTTCGGACCCTTGAAATTTTGAATCGAAATTTTGGTCGAAATCCGGTACAACAACGAAAAGGCTATTTTATTCAATATTAAATTTCGGTGAAATATTAAATTAATTTTTTTAAAAAAAAACAGGATTTTTTGGTGAAATTTCGGAAATATTGAAATTTTGATTTATTTAATGTTAAATTTAGGCCGAAATAAAATACCGTTTCGGGTTTTCGTCATTTCGGTGTCGGTCTCCACCGAAATCCGAAATTTCGGTCGAAATTTAAAACCATGCTGATAAGCAGGTCTTTTAATCTCGGTCATTCACGGGAAAGTGAATGGGCTATTTCGGGCTACACACTCAGTCGCGATGGAGGTGAAATCCACTCTGGAATGAATACTATCTATATAAGTCACGAGCAATTAATCAAACTGATGCCACCATAACAAACTGAAAACTAAAAGATACAATAGAATCCAGAAATGCAGTAGCATCTTTGTAAAATTGCACTGATTTTGTAATATAACAGTAAAAGTCAACAAAAGAATGACAAACTGGAAATAATTCAAAAATAAGAACGAAAAATTGGAAAAGGAAGTGAAGAAAAACTGGAAATAATTTTTTTTAAAAAAGGAATGAAAAACTGGAAAAGGAAATGAAAAGCACTGCATCATCATTCATCAAACAATCATACAAAGAAGAAGTCTTACAAGCATCAAAAATATGCAAATCCTTGAGTGGGGTATTCCCATCTGAACCCCCAAACACAAACAATTTATTCTTAACAGCAACGCAACTATGACTATCCCTCGGAGAAGGTGGCACGCCTTTCACCATTGGCTTACTCCATATTTGCTTCACTGCATGTGAATCGAAACAAAAACTCAAACCCCTATGAACAACAAACACCTAAATGAAAGGGTAGATATTCATAAGGCAGTCAGAACAGATCCCAAAATAATCAACAGCAAAACTGCAAATGCATCAAATAGAATCATAGAAACTACTCAAATGGCCAGACAACAATAGAGAATAATAACAAAAACATAAAATGAAAAAAAAAAACAGTGAAGGATAAACCATGTACAGTTGGAGCTCTCATAGTTAATGCTCCATAAATTTATAATCTCTTATTTCCTATGTTCAGACCACGAAATGGCATTGCTCCTACATTGGTAATTTATAATCTCTTATTTCTAATACTTAATAGAAAATCTAGTGGAATAAGATATTGGAGAGTGTCTTCTTGGAAAATGTTGTTCAAAGAACATATACTTAACAATATTATATGTAGGTTCAGCATAGGAGAAGGCGATATATCAGCATTATGACTGGGGTTTTGTTAGAAATAGTTTCGGTTTTGATCATCATTATCATATACCCAAGCCTCGTTCAGTACTGATGATCTCCTTTCCGAGTCAAGCCTTCACCATTCTCATAAGCACAAGCATTGAGACGAATTGACAGTTCAGCTTCCTTATTTGTAGAGAATTTCAGATGATGGAAAATTTCTTAACTATTATATAGTCAAGAAAACTCCAGTTCAATCCATCCGTCTATTGACTCATATTACTCGAAACACAGATAACATACTTTTTCATAGATAATCAAAAGGAAATATCCATTTATACGTAATCAAAAGGGAAATTAAGTGTTTTCCAAACCAAAAAAAGGGGTTGTGGTGATAGATTTTTTTTCAAATACTTAATATTCTCTAATATTTTATATGAAAATATGCCGTTAGGAATATAAAATATAAGAGCACCGACTTGTGCCCGCAAATTTTCAAAGACCCATGTAGGGCAAATAAAACTAAAATGTTATAAAAATGCAAATGCATCAAAGAAGCCTCTAAAAACGAGCTCTTGGAACCCAATAAAATGAAAAACCCATGAAGAGAAAACCCAAAGAACCCCATAATTTCAACCACCCATTTGCGCATATGTCGTTAACACCTATAAAAACTGCAAAATGCATCAATGAAAATCTTAAAAAACAAAATTAAAGAGTACGGACTAGACACTAAAGCTTAAAATCAAGACAATCAGAAAAAACATTAACAAAAGATCAAATGAAATGCAAACTTACCATTACCAACATGCATGCATCAAAGGAAACCCCAACAAACAAGCTAAAAAATATATGATAGAGATTCAAAACATAACAATAACCAAAACCCATTAAGGAAATCCCTAAAGGATGAAATTTTTCCAATACCCACTATCATTATCAACATGCATAAAAGGAAACCCCAAAAAACAATATAAAAATATATATGATAGAGATTTAAAACATAACAATAACCAAAACCCATTAAGGAACCCCAAAACTGTGAAATTTTCCAATACCCACTATCATTACCTCCATGCATCAAAGGAAAGCCCAACAGACAAGCTAAAGAAATATATGATAGAGATTCAAAACTTAACAATAACAAAAATCCATTAAGAAAAACATAAAAAGATTGAAAATTTTCCAATACCCACCTGTGTCATAGACATGAATGTCATTGGTCTGACAGTTATCTTTGCCATAACCCCCAAAAAAATACAAAAATCTCCCTCCTCTAATGGAATTGCATGTGTGTCCCCACATCTTTCCAGGCCCAAAAATCTCTCCTTTTCCACCAGGAGATTTTTTCACACCTTGAGTCTCACTCAATCCATTGTTCAGCTCTATTTTTTCCCACTTCATTTTGAGAAAAAAATAAATCAAAAGACTAAATAAAACTCGGTAAAAAAACAAAAGCCCAAAACTCAATCTGAGATCAGCTTCTCTTCTCTGTAACTAGTGTGGAATTTAAGGTAAATCCAGAGTCCAACAATGCATGCATATATATCACAGTGACAGAGATAAATTGGGGGAAATGAAATGGGGAGTAAAACGGACAGAGGGGATGAAAATGAGCAATAAGACACGTGTGGAAAAGATTCTGAAAAATCTTTGTTTTGTCTGATACATATAAAATCTCATTACTAGGGGATATATTTGAAATAGGCGGCCAAATCTGCCGTAGGGCAGGGGCGTTTTGGTCATTTAAGAGTAGTTTTGTCATTTTAATGAATGTTAGGGTCATAGTGGGAAGAGGAATTTTGGTCATCCTCCCAGTTCAAATGCATGGTTAAAAATAGGGAAATGATATTTTCCCCCATTAACAGTTTCTGTGAGGAACTGAGGAAGGTTCACTGCTTGAGGATAAATTCACCCCCTGTAACGTTTTTCTTTTCCTTTAAAACTTAACGAATAATGTTAAGGGGATTATCATTCCCCTAAAAATATAGGGTTAGTTTAATTATTTTTAGAAAATTTTGGAGAGATTTTCTAAATATTAGAGAGAGTGTGTGTGTACGGACTTTATTTGCAAAAATCATCCAATAGATTCCTAAGTAGATTGTGTCCATTGTCATTTATCATTCTGTTGCAATAATCAACGTTATTGATAATCAACGTTTAATGGTTAAATTGATTGTAATTCCACATAATTAATACTTATGATTAGTACTAGAGGTCGTGTGCGAAGAGCTGAACTTGGAAAGATTGGCTGCTCTATCAGGTGTAACGCTGCGTACATCTAGCCCTCCCCAGACCCCGCAATGGCGGGAGCCTCATGCGCTGGGCAGCACTTTTTTTATAATTTATCTAGGAACATGGGTGGCACTTCAAATTTGGGAGATGATAAATTTGCACTCATGTAGGATGATTCGCACCCCTTTTAACATGAATTGTGGCAGACTCTAACGCTTTTTTTTTTACGTGTAATATGGTACGAATCACCCTACAAGGGGTGCGAATTTATCATCGCCCTAAAATTTTATTGATAAAAAATAAAAAGAATTACAAGAGGAGGCATGCCATCTAGACGGTGGAACCCAACTAAAATACTAAAAAAAATTCCACAATAGAACCACACCACAATATAAATCTAGTTTCGTTCCTTGCATAGCTACCATGTAATTCTTCGTGATGATGGTGGAAAGCCGATCGGATTATTTTCGCTAAGGGCGGAGATTAAACCAATTCACATGCTCGAAATGGAGGCCATATTGCAAGGGCTAAACTGCTAAAGCTGTCTCTATCTAAAAGGATAAGTAACATATATATGGGTTGAAGCATATTCTCAAGTGGCGGTGGAAATTCTTAATGGTGGTTATGAATGTCCTTGGCGGGTTAAACCTCTAAGGAACAGAATTATGTCGTATCTTGGGAGATTTGAAAATTGGAAAGTTACTAATATTTGGAGGGAAGTGAACCAAGCGGCAGATTTTTTATCTAAAGCTGATTGCCCATGTAAGGGGGTGGACATAGAGTTTATGGCCATTCCCCAAGATCTCATTGTGTTGATAGAGCAGGATTCCGCTGGAACCTGTTATCAGAGATTATAATTTCTTTTCCTTTTAATATATTCTGGTCGGGGTCCGCCTTAACGCCAGCTTGCCTATAAAAAAAAAGCTACCATGGAGTTTCTACCTGCCAGGATAGAGTAATTATAAATGTGGAATGCCTATGTGGGAAATTACTTGCTTATAAAATAATCTGTTTGTGAAATTGATTGTAAAGATGAAGATTAACCTCAATGAAAGCAATGTAAGTTTACAGCCAAAGGTTTTTGCTTCTCGCTTTCTTTTAAATTAGGTGCACTATGCATGCATAAAATTTAGTATATTACAATACTGAAGAGGTTTTTTCCTTAGATGGCTCCTACCTTTACAAAATAAGCTCGTTTAGGTGATGTTTGGCAAACGTAATTTTTTTCCATGATAAATTAAGATCCCATGGAAAAAATTTCCATGGCAGGCAGATGTGGGCCATGTGGCCTTAGATTTTTCATGCAATACGTTGGGGTTGGCCCAGTGCAAGAGCATCATAAAAGGATATTCCACCATGCATGTAAAGAGATATCTATAATTATTGGTCCGATAGGAGAAACCTAATCATTTGATCTTTTGATGGTATTTATTTTCATAGTGGTTATCTTCTAAGGATTTAAGGCTTTGATTAGCCAATTTGTGTGAGTGTTGATTTAACCTAACATCTTAACATTATATTTTAGGAAAATTAGATCAGATGAAGGAACCACTCTAATCAATTTCAATAGACCATGTCTATCTTCCAATATCAATGCATGGAGAGGATGTAAATGGTTAGGGTTATGCTGCCGCTGAAATCTTAACTCGAGACAATGGACTATGCTAAGCTGGCTCCTAGTGACCTACAAAAACAAAGAAGCGTCGGAAAACCACTGGAGTTTTGACTCGGTGGGGAGGGGGCATTTCGATGCCTAAGTCGGAATGTGCAATAGTGCAACTTGAGCTCTGTAAAGGGTCGGGAATATAAAAATGACCGAATGAACATATGTACCTTGAGCTTTGGTCCCCATTTTATATAGTAGAGTCCTCGGCCATTTAGCAAATTTGCCTCTTTTGGACTCTCCCCTGATTGGCTGGCATTCCTAAAATGTTGGTTTCCAATACTATCATTTGGAGGTTGTGGCTTTAGGCTGTAGTTTTAGGATTTTTAGGGCTTCTAAAGAGTTGTGAAGTTACCCTTTTGCCCCATCTAGCCTTTAAGCTGTAGATGGCACATGTCGGCCTCCGATTGGCTGCCAAATTTTACCCCCAACATGTTTGAATTTTATTTTCTAATGTTGTGCATGTGGGTTTCGATACTTCAGGGATTTGGATATCTTTAAGAGAATGAAGTGCATCTATAACTAGATTTTGGAAGTATCTTCTCATGTGGAGAAGTGGACAAATGATAATAGGCTCCATCTTTTATGTTGGCATTCTTCACTTTACTAAACATTTTTTTATTAGATGATAGTTTTCAAGATTGTTTTAGCCTGTTAATACCTTATTAGAAGAATATAAATAACAAAGGGGGTTGCATTTTATGATGATGGAGTGTGGACATTGTTTCCCTTATACTGTTGATAAAAATGAAAATTTTCATGTACAATTGGGGGCTGGGGGGCTAAAAAATAAACAGGGGTGCCTTTGTAAGGGCACCTTCCCCATCAATTTATGGTAATTGAAGTTTTTTCATTGGATCAATCACCAAAGGGGGACAGAAATTAGGCAGAATTATCAACTGGACCCAGGCTTTTCAGAAATTACGAATGGGGGACAAAATATGTACGGATGGAAAATTGTGGTCCAAAATGCCATTTTCCTAATGACGACTTTCCTTTTTACTTTTTTACTCTTCCCTCTTCCCTCTTCTTTACTGTTTCCATTCTTTTACTTTTGGGGTTTTAACCTACCGGTCATCTCCTTCACTTGCAGCCACCATTAGAGGTGGAAAAAGTAGACGAACACGTCAGTTTTTTTTTTCTCCATTTTCTCTATCTCGGTTTTGTTTTTCATTTTTTTTAGGGTTTTGCAATGCTTTTGTTTTCTCAATATCTGTTTTATCTTGTTTAGGGTTTTGTATTTTGTTCATCTCTAATGATTTATGGTGGATTACCCTATTTTGAGAGTTGAAAACCCGATTTTAGGTGGATACCCTATTTTGAGGTTTTGTTTTGAGAATTGGAAACCCTCTTTAGATATTTTGTAAGCCCCATTTAGATACTTGAAAACCCCTCTTTTATAGACCTTAAAACCTTTGACAACCCCCTTCTAGAGATTTGAAAACCCCTCTCTTATAGACTTTAGAAGCTTTGAAAATCCTCTCCTAGAGAGTTGAAAACCCTATTTTGAGGTTTTGTTTTGAGACTTGAAAACCCCTCTTTTATAGACCTTAAAACCTTTGACAACCCCCTTCTAGAGATTTGAAAACCCCTCCTAGAGAGTTGAAAAGCTTTGAAAACCCCCTCCTAGAGAGTTGAAAACCCGATTTCAGGTGGAAAACCCTATTTTGAGGTTTGTTTTGAGACTTGAAAACCCCTCTTTAAATATTTGGTAAGCCCCATTTAGAGACTTGAAAACCCCTCTGTAGATATTTGGTAGGCCCCATTTAGAGACTTGGAAACCCTGTTTAGAGACTTGAAAACCCTGAGTTAGAAACCCTATTTCAGGTGGATAACTATAATTTGAGGTTTTGTTTTGAGACTTGAAAACCCCTCTTTAGTCAACTAGTCAATAGAGCCTTTATATGGATTCAGGTTGGTTCTACACAGGTTGGTTCTAAGGTGTAGAACTGATAAGTTGGAGCTGTAACGAACATACTCGAATGTATAAATAAGAGACTAGTAAAAAAATACGTGAAAACTGATATAAAAAAAGGTGCGTGTGTGCCTTTCCCTACTATGATTTGAATGTATTTAAAAATGAGGTGTGAAATGAAAATATATATAGAGACTAAGCTAGATTACGATGGATGTTAAAAATAAATAAAAAAAATTCAGTTTGTATTAGAAGAGGTTTGAAACAGGACACTAGCTTCCAGAAGCAATTTTGGAAAATGATGACTATGAAAGTGATTGAATGATCTTTGATGTAAAAATTGATTTTCATATTTTGTGAGAGTGCTTTTGATCCTAAATTGTAATGTTTATTTTTGGATCTTTTATTTCAGTTATTTGAATGGTCTACCTGTTCTATTTTGCTTATTTGTATGAAGATTTCCTCTCAAGGTTGGTTAGTGTTAAATACTTTAGTTGTCTCCTCATGATGTTTGGTGTTAGGATTGTCTAACTTATAGAGGAATATGTGAGTTGCTATCAATTTTTTTTAAACAGAAAAAAGGTTCAAAGAACTTCCTGTATACTCTTATTATTGTGTATATCTCAGCTAGCTTTCTTATTCTTTCTAGCATCCTTTTCTAAGTCTCTTAAAGTTGACATTATTCCTAATTGTGCTCTACCAATTATATAATTCTTGTTCTACTTTGGGAAATGATTCCATCACTTAAATCTTGTTATATGTATAGTTTTTTTAGTGATTTGGTTAATAGAAAATGGCCTCAGCCCAATCTTTGTTCTATCTCTTGTGAATAATGGTATTATCACACTCGTGTTTTAGTGTTTGCACTGTTAAAGCTTGCCTTTTTCTTATAATTTGGTTGTGAACTATGGTGGCATTTTATAGAGTATTTTAGCCACTAGGAAATGATGCTTTCTAATCCGGTTATGACTGAGGTTTTTGTCCTCAAACCAATTCCTTCTTCTCTTCCTTTTGTTCCCAACTAGAGGTTTCACCAATAGATTGCATGAAACTAGCTCTGAGATGGTCAAACAAAGACAATAGGCAAAGGAGAAAACCAAAAAACTCAATCCCAACCCTTGCTACTCCATCTCTAGCCCACCAGTCTGCCTCTCTAGATATTGGAGAACACTATTTTGGAAATCACGTATGAGACAGATGTATCCTTGGTGCACATTTGAATAAGAGCAAATGAAGTGGGAGACCTTAATGCAATGGAGGTTTTATATGTGGGTCAAGACACTCCACTATAGAACTGTTTTGTGATTTTCAAGGGTGCTAAAAATTTATTTCTCTTGTCCTGACCATCTTGGTCTTTTTCTGTGAATAAAATTAGCAGCCATTCAAATATTTCTCTTGTACTGCCTTGGCTAGTTGAATCCATATCGTCCCTGATGTTGCATACTTCATTACCACGAAATTACTATATCTTGCTCACACACCTTGAAAAAAAAGAGTAAGAATAAGAAAGGAGAGAAAGTTATATTGAGGCAGTGGTCATAAATGGCTTCAATCTGCCATTTCGTTATAAATGAAAAAGAGCCAACCTCTCCAACACTTGCAAGCATAGAAGAGAAAGAATAGTGAATACATGTCATATCAAAAGCAATAGCCCTCGATACAACTTAATCATGATATGATTATTTTTGAAATTCAAACCTCTTAAAAAATAGGTTTTTTTTTAAATTCAAAATTTCTAATTGTGTTCATTCTTGTCATCACAAGGTAGTTAATAACCCTGTCTTCTTTCTTCTCTTGCCTTTGATTTAAAATAATATGAGTTTTGATAACCTTATTATGTAGTTGATAACCTTGTTTGTTTTTTCACAGATCTATATATTGTGTCTGTTTTGATAAATGGCAAAGGTGACAGAAAAATGGGGGAGCAAGGCTAAGATTCAAAGGGGGAAGATTCTTAAGAGGAGGGGGGAAATGCAAAAGGGGAAGGGGAAGGGGAAGGGAAAGGGAAAATTTAAAGGGAGGAAGCAACATGTAAGTATATTTCATATTTATGTTTTCATATGCCATTTAATGTTTTGATGATGTTAATTGATTTGCAGGGTATGTCCCTGCAAGATGTTCGCCTTCGTGTTTCAAGAGTGCATTTTTGCAGCAACACCATTACGAGGCACTAGAGAAGACTCCGTTCAAACATTTGATCCACCTTGAAGAAATTGTGATGCACAAGCCCCTTATCAGAGCACTACATGATAAGTGGGATCCTGCCACTAAATCATTTAGATTAGGTTGTATTTCAGTTCCTTTTAAGGCCAACGATGTAGCGTTGGCGTTAGGCCTACCAGTCAGAAGGGAGGCAATAAATGTGAACAGGGTTATATCAACTGACAAGAGAAACCCTCCTCCTCTTATTGATGGTTGGCCATTTCGTAAAGCAAATGTTGTAGCATCTGTTATTCTACAGGAAATCAAGGCAGTAGTTGGGAGAATCGAGAAAGAGTACATAAACAAAACCGTGACATATGTACTTTTACAACCATTTGCCACCGTCCTATTTACTCAGAGTGCCCATCGAGTCGATCAGTTGTTCTGGCCCTTTGTGGATGATTTAAAAAATATTGGTAACTACAACTGGAGCCAATCTGTTTATGATTGGTTGATAGGATATCTTAACAAAGTCAGCTTGCATGGCGGCACATATCTTGGAGGGTGCTCGTTGGCAATGCATGTATGATGGATTCAATCCGTTAAAGTTTAAACTTTGTAATTTTTGCGATGATTAAGAAACTTTCTCTTGTCTATGCAGGTGTGGTTCTATGAGCATACGAACTTATGGGTTCCGAAGGATCCAAATGCGCGTCCTCGTATGCTAAAATGGGATTGGAAAGCAAAGGAGTTGAGTAAGTATGCTCTTGTCGAGAGTAAAAAAATAGAGGAATCTCAAGTGAGACATAAAACTAGATACCCTATTATATCAATTGTAATTTCTTATTGAGGAATTAACTTATTCAATCATCAGGTGGTGGTCGCACTGACGCTAGGAGAGGAGGAAGTAGAATATATAAATGATCAGGTATCCCAATAGAGCATATCAATTTTTGTTATTGATTAATGTTTAAAAACTCATCATCGTTTGCTTTATCTGTATGGTAGGAACCCGCAGAAACGGCTTCAATAGAGGGCTAAGAAATATTGGGTCACTCCCCTACAACCTCAACATTGCCCAACCTTGAAATGGATGAAGACATAGAGAGAGATGGGGATAGTCAGGATGAGGAGGGTGGAGAGGATGAAAGGAAGATGAGATCGTGGATGAGGATAAGAAAGGCAAAGGAATCACTCAGAAAAGAGAGGGAGGACTTTCAAAGGGAGAAGGAGAGACGGAGAAAAAGGTTAGAAAAAGTAAGAACACTTATTTTGGAAGAAGACGAAAAAGTTGAAGAAGTCGAAGAAGAAATAGGCGCAGGACACTTCGAGGGTTTGAGGTAGTGGAGGAGAAAGAGAAGGAAGAAGAGGACAAAGAGGAGGAGAAAGAGAAGGTAGAAGAGAAAAAAGAGGAGGAGAGGAAAGAAACAACATGTACTGTTACCATTGACCAACAAAAGGAAGTAAGGAGCATTGAGAGATGCGTGAAGATGGAGGCACGCAATAGGAAACCAAGCTACAACGTGATCAGCCCCTACAAACCACTTTTACCCCAAAAGAGGAAGCTACTAAGGAGGAAGAAGAATGGGAAGAAAGAGGAGGTGAGAGAGGAGGACAAAGATGAGGAGAAAGTTAAGGAGATGGAGGAGGAGAATAAACAAGAGAAGAAAGAAGAGGAAAAAGAAGAGAAAGAAGAGGAGGAGAATGGGAAGGATAGGAGGGCTGAATTGATTAAAAAATTGTAAAAGAATGAGACAAGGCAAGTAGATGCTAAATGTATAACCTTGTTTTGCTTATAGTTGTGTCATTTTCTAACAATTATATCATTTTGTAGTCGTTGTATCATGAAGGAAGAAGGTATAACGATATTTGTTGACGACTTGGTATGCCTGTGGAGGCGCAGAAGATACCTCAGTAATAATGTAAGTGACTTTGTTTAAGGGTGATTAAGAAAATATATGCAAGTTAATAACGATATGAATAATCTTCTCTTGAACTTTTTTTATTGAAGGTATTGGATGTATACGGAAAGTTTCTTCAGAACTCCTACAAGGACAGATCAACATGTCCTCATAGCAAAATTATATTTGTTCCTTCATTGGTACATGTGAGTAAATTTTTCTACGTTAAGAATGCTAGTTTTCCTTCATTGGTGGTTGAAGCATTTTTTTACAATCGAGGACTTTCCTTGAACAGGGAAATCGTATTTCTAGACTTCGTACCATGGATGAGACCACGGATGAGAAAACAAACCTCAAATATTATGAACTTGTGAAAGGGATATTGAATGCTAGACTTATAGATATCCTGTGTGAAGAGATTAATATGGTCTTGATCCCATTATGTCAAAACAACCACTGGGTTCTGCTTGTGCTTGACATGGTTAAAAAATCCTTCTTCGAGTGCAACTCCTCAAAAGAGCTTAAATTCGACAAACTAGCAAGGCATACGGTAATTACATTAACATTTTCAGTGATGGTCTAAGATTCTTAGATATGTCAAACAGTTATATTTCATTTCTGATTTTATCTCCAGGTAGCCTTGATAAAAGAATATTTCAAGTCCCATGGTTGTGACATAAACCACTTTCCATATGCCCAAGTGGCAGACTTCCCACAACAAGATAATGGGTAAAGCAGCCTATAAACCTTTTAAATTTGAATGCTTTTATGTCATTCAGAGTTTAATCCTATTCCATTTACACTACCTATTGTTTTGCATATTTGACTGTGAACTATTTGTGATCAAAGGGATCGAGCATATGTATAGTGGGGTCGCTTTCAATTTTGGTCCGGATGACATTCCTCAGATGCGACTGGAACTATGTCAACGATTTATACGATGAGAGTTTGGGAAATGTGAACTTCAATAGGAGAAATGTTGTGGATGGATGTGATTGTTGTGTTTGAGTTGTTGCGTTGTTCAAAACTTAAAATGATGTGTATGTGTTGTTCATAACTCCAATAGGAGAAATGATGTGATTGTGTAAACAGGTTGTTGTTCAAAACAGGTTATTGTGTAAATGGGTTGTTCTGTAAACAGGTTGATGAGTAAACATGTTGTATACTGTGTTGTTCAGAACTTCAATAGGAGAAATGATGTGATTGTGTAACAAGGTTGTTGTTCAAAACAGGTTATTGTGTTAACAGGTTGTTGTGTAAATGGGTTGTTCTGCAAACATGTTGTTGAGTAAACAGGTTGTATACTGCGTTTCTAAGTTGGTAACCCTATTTTTAGACTCCAGAACACCGCTCACATTCACCAGACTTGATGGTCTCATTTCTAAGTTGGTAACCCTATTTTTATACTTGATCACCCCAAAATCGAGGATTTGAAAACCCCATGTGGATGGACCAGTAACTTCGGCCAACACGCATGGACTTGATGATCCCATTTTGATTTTGGTGACACCATCTTTTATACCTGATGACCCCAAAACCAATGACTTGAAAACCCCATGTGGATGGGCCAGTAACTTCGGCCAACACGCATGGACTTGATGATCCCATTTTGATTTTGGTGACCCAATTTTTTATACCTAATGACCCCAAAACCAATGACTTGAAAACCCCATGTGGATCAGCCAGTAACTTTTGGCCAACACACATGGACTTGATGATCCCATTTCGATTTTGGTGACCCCATTTTTTATACCTGATGACCCTAAAACCAATGACTTGAAAACCCCATGTGGATCGACCAGTAACTTTTGGCCAACACACATGGACTTGATGATCCCATTTCGATTTTGGTGACCCCATTTTTTATACCTGATGACCCCAAAACCAATGACTTGAAAACCCCAAGTGGATCGGCCAATAACTTTTGGCCAACACACATAGACTTGATGATCCCATTTCGATTTTGGTGACCCCATTTTTAATACCCGATGACCCTAAAACCGATGACTTGAAAACCCCATGTGAATCGGCCAGTAACTTTTGGCCAACACACATGGACTTGATGATCCTATTTTGATTTTGGTGACCCCATTTTTGATACCCGATGACCCCAAAATCGATGACTTGAAAACCCCAAGTGGATCGGCCAGTAACTTCGGCCAACACACCCGGGCATCTTTAATCCCATTTCGATTTCGGTGACCCCAATTTTTATATCTGATAACCCAAAAATAAGGACTTGAAAACCCCCAGCTTCACATAACCCTTTTTGTAGACTTGATAATCTTCTACCAGTAACTTGATAATCCTCCAATGGAATTACAATTCTACTCATGATGGAATAACAAAAGATATGGATCCAAAGAAATGGATGTTGTATTCATTCAATGTGCTTCATGTATTACATCCCAATTCATTTAGTACAAAAAAAATTAGAATGGTTAAGTACCCAGAAAAATATTTTTGTAGCCACCTTGTCTGGTTAAGTACATAAAAAACATATCATTTACAAGTAATCCACTTGTCTTCCAAAAAAAGAGACTGAAGTCATCCATCGTATGCAACTAATCCAATTGTCTTCCAAAAAAATAGACTGAAGTCATCCATCATATACAACTAATCAACTTGTGTTTCAAAAAAGAGAGTGAAGCCATCGATGCATTGTCTCAGGAACACACCTTTACAAGAAGAAAGGAGGTTCACAAGGTACACCAGACCTAAAAAATACCAGCACCACAGTTAATTATTCTTGAAAAATATTTTTTTCTAGAAAAAGAATAATTCATATAATGTGTACCACGTACCTGTTGAAAATAGGTGCAGAAGGTCCAATGGCAGTTTCGTCAACAGGTTGTCTTACGATGGGAGGTTCTTTGCAACTTCTTTTGTTGTGACCAAGTTGTCCACATGTGGTGCAATTGTAATGTAATCCGCTTTGCAATTCACGATCCGTTCTTCTCGTACGCGGCCTTCCAGGTGGCCTCTTTGCACGTGGTGGTAATAATGTCATTAAAGGTTCTGGAGGAACTTGCCATTGGGTCTGATCAAGTGTAGGGTGCAATACCTCATCGTATGTATCTCGATACCTCTGTACATGATACCATTCTTTGCAGTAATCGTAAGGATCAAAATCTGTGATGCCAATAGCTGCCATGGCATGTCCGCACGGTAGTTCAATCGTTTAGAAAGCACGACAGGTGCATGTTTGCAGGTGTAGGTTCACAGCATCAACATTTTCAAGGGACTTTACTTCATAATCATGAACACCTATTCGATAAGCTGTATATTGGCGGCTTTCTTCCCTTGCCAATGTCATATGTTCTTCTGCGTAACGGGTCAACTTTGTCTGCCAACCTTGACCCATTTCTTGACGTTTCTGCAAGAAGTCAGAAGTCTTCCATCGAGTGTGTTCTACCAATGATGCAATCGGCAATTTTCTCTCATCCTTCAAGACAACATTGAAACACTCCGACCTATTGGTCGTCAATACATCATATCTATTCCCCTTAAAATAAAAACTAGCCCAATGTTCATTGGGGATGTCACTTATCCACTTGTGTGCATTTTCATTCCTTTCCTTAATCTTCTCAATTGTTTCTTTAAAAACACATTCTCTCAATGCCCGTGCAGCTCTCCAAAATAATTTCTTTAGTAAAAGATCTTTGAACACAAAATAGAAATTGGCGGCGAGGTGACGCATGCAATAACTATGATTTGCATTAGGTAATTCTATAGGTACTGCTTGCATCAACCCCTTCTGTCGATCAGAGCATATGGTGAATACGTTCGTCTCCGCTGACATTACGTTTTCTCTCACCAACCTAAGAAACCACCTCCAACTATCTTTGTTCTCGGTCTCGACAACTACAAACGCTAATGGAAATAATCCGTTTTACCGTCAACCTCGACTGCAATCAATAAGATTCCTAGATACTTTCCTCGTAGATGTGTACCATCGACTAAAACTATAGGTCTGAGTGTTCGATTAAAGGAACGTATGCTGGGACCAAATGTCCAAAATAAGCGAACAAACCTATCATCTCCCCTTGGACGTAAATCTCTTCCACGGAAACACGCATATGGGTGCCAGGATTTCTTCTCATCATCTCAACTGAAAGTGCAGGCAATATGCGGTAAGAGTCCTCAACATTCCCACACTTAATTTCAAGGATGATGTTCATCTCAATGTACGCTTTTCGATAGCTTATAGATATATTCCAATGCATCTTAATATATTCTCTTATGATCCTTGTCCCGATCTCTTCTGGGCGATGAATAAGCGTAAGCATGTCTTAGCAACCCAAGCTGATGTTACAAGAGGGTGATCATTGCACCTTAGTTGAGTTGTGCACGTATGGTCGGGAACAAACGTCTTCACTAACACATAAGTCATATGATTAATGCCAGATATACGCCATTTGCAACCTTCTTCCTTACATCGAACGGCATATTTTTTTGGTGTTGACTTTGATTTCACAAACTTAAATCTTTGCCGAATTGCATACTCTCAAACTCCCTGCTTGAACTGTTTCATATCTGCAAACATTGCCCCACACGTTAACTTCTCAAGCTCAGCATTATCAGCATCTACCTCATGAGCCCCAACAAACATATCATCTACTTCCATTTGCAGCCTGCTGTCATGAGGGTGTAGACACCCCATTTTGACCGGACCCAGGTTCGCGAGTAGTTGTGCGCAACCTTATCAAACCAGTGAGCTGGGGTCCCAAATTGAACCCTGGGGTAGCTTAAGGTCTCCCGTAGATCTCCGTAAAATTTCGTCAAGATCCGAGCGCGTTTGCTCAGTGAACGAGGCAAGAGAGTGAGCGCAATACGTACCAAAAGGAGGGTGATTCATCTAAAAAGGGGGTTGTCTGCGAGAAAAAAGAAGGCAAATATATCATTTTATACAAAAAGGGGATTGAATTAGCCCGTCTGGGACGGAGCCGATTCGTGCGCCCATCAATCTTGGTGCGCCTATCAATCATGGGAAGTGCCAATATCAACAATGTTTTTTTAGTATATATTTGAAAAATCATAGAAAAGAAGGGAGGAATTTCTCATTTTTTCGTTCCAGAGAGATAAGAGCGAGAGATTTTTGTTTTATCTTTTCCTTCCGATCGTATTCTCCGATCAAGATCTGTCGGATTCTGGTCTGTTTCCGACGGTAAGTTGCTTTTCCCTTTTCTCTGTTAGATCTTGATCATTTTCCTTCTTTTCCGATCAAGATATCTAAAACCCAAATCCTATTTTCCGATCGAGAGCTTCTTTTTCCGATCATATTTCTCGTTTAATTTTGCCGAATTCCAGCAAGCTCTGGCCAATTTCCTTTCATTTTTACTGTTTGATTTTCGTTATTTTTTAACTCTCCCTTTCTTTTGGTTCTGTTCGTAGTCTTCTATTAAAAATCTAGGTAAATTCTTGTAAAATCAGAGAGAGAGAAAGTGAGAGAGAGAGAATAGATCTTATTCTCTGATTGTTTTGATCGGAGCTCCGGTTTGCTTATTCTTCAAACCCTAACTTTCTATTTTTCTTGCCCTTCCTCCAGGCTCCGGCCGATCATTGATACCTTGAATCCATTTTTCCTCTTTGAATTTGTCTGTGAGAGAAAGATCTGAGATCTGAGATCTCAGATCTGAGAAAAGAGGGAGAGAAATTCAAAGAAAGAAAGGCCAAGAGATTTCACTCATTCTTTTCAGATCGAGATCATTTCCGATCTTTTCTTTCATTTGATTTTGTCGGATTCCGGCGAGCTCCGATCTGAGAGTGAAAGAAAGCTCGGACCAAGATCTGAACAATACTGACTCAGATCTGTGCATTTGAAGCTTAGATTGGTGCTTTTCAAGTATAAATTGGAGCATAAGTACTAAAGGTAAGAGCATCTTCACGTTTATTTATAAATCTTGTGTTAAAATTCCTTGAGATATGAGCAATAATCAGATCCTTTTTCTTTACTCGGTTTTTTAGCTAGTTTAAAGCTTTGTTAGAACTTCTTATTACAGTTTGAGTGGATCTCCCTTGCTAATACTTTTTATATTAGTAATGTTTCTCATTTTTCTTTATATAATTTTGTTGAAGATTTTTCATGTTCTCTGTATAAGGTTGGATTTAAGTCATTTCAATCCATTTATATATGTACTATCTGTGTTTGTATGTTGAAATTGATATGTATATAAAAAAAATAATAAGTTCTTGTGGCATAGAATTTATTTGATTTTTGGGTCATTTTATCAAAAGATGGAGTGAGTAGATATGTGCAATTATATCTAATATGGTTGATTTCATCCTTTACCTCACCCCTATTTTGATTCTGCATTTTCTGATGTACCGTTCTAGTTTTACTAGTTCATGTTGAGATTAATAGGTGGCAGATATTAATAATATGATGGTAATGTCTGTTAGTGCTGTATGTTGCGGATGCCAAGGTTTATTAGTAGTGTTCATTTTATTGAAAATTTCATGGAATTCAAGCAGAACAAGTTTTTGTCTGCAGAAAAGCAAATCGTTACTGCAAATCCAGACATAAATATTGTTGATATATGCGATGATGATGAGTTTGTTGTTCTTGCATGTGATGGCATTTGGTTGGCATCTATGTGGGTGGTCAAAGTCTGACGGAGTATTCATGAATGGGAGCCTTTCATTTATATATCTGGAGACTAGCCTTCTGAGCTTCAGAGAGGGGGCAAATTTTTTTGCAGTAGTTTTGAATAAAATTTAGCTGAATTGCCTCGCCCTCACATAAAGTTATACAGTTTGAAATGGGGATATATCTCAGTACCCCCAAAACTGAAAAGTTCTCTGAAGATGGCGAGAATGAAAAACTTAGGTATGGTTTGTCCTCTATGCAAGGGTGGCGTGCAACTATGGAAGGTGCTCATGCAGCTTTACCAAATCTTGACAATTGCACGTCATTCTTTGGTGTTTACGATGGTCATGGAGGTAAAGTAGTTGCTAAGTTCTGTGCGAAATATCTTCATGCACATGTCCTAAAAAATGAAGCATATTCGATTGGAGATTTAGGTGCTTCTGTACAGAAAGCTTTCTTCAGAATGGATGAGATGATGCGTAGACTATTAGTGAAACAAAGTTATACTCTGTAGTAGCTGTTTTAGCTTGTTAAAATAATATGGAGCTGCCGCCCTGCCATGAATGGTTGCTGTCCATCAGTGTATAATTGTTGTCCTACAGTTTATAGGCTTTGAAGTTGTAATTCAGTTAAGTTTGCATGATATGAAATATTGTCTTTGAGTAGAACTCATTCCTTTGAGTGCTCTGAATATTTGAAGCAATTGTCTAGTCTTTTGTGTGCCTTCAGGTGTTGGTTCTCTATTCATTGCAAGAGGGCGATGAAGGCGCTAGCCCAAGCCCATCCTTTGGGGACTTGCTTAGTCCGAGTAGGTTTCCCCTCTTAGTTTAGTAGACTTACTTAGTCTCTTAGACACCATTAGATGGTAGTTTCTCTTCTTCATTTAGGAGACCATTGTGGTCTCATTAGCGAGTACCGTTCTAGGAGACACGCTTTGTCTCGTTAGGCAGCTCTCCTCTGGGGACAAGCCTCGTTGCTTAGAGCCTCCCATTTAGAGAGACAATTTGTGTCTCTATAGAGCTGGCTTTATCTGTCCACTTTTCAACTATGTTTTGCACTAAAATTTTTATAAATTGGGAATATCATTTGATATATTCGTATAATCTGTTGAAAATCTAATACTCTTCTTATACTAAGCTTTGAGTTAGGTTTTGAAGATGGTGATGAATGGATTATTCAGGTGAGACTATCTTGAAACCTTATCATACTTTCTTTTATTTCATTAGGCTACTCAGCGGCTGGTCTGGGCTAATTAATTTTATAAATTGTTTAATTGAAGAAGGAAATCAGATGATTTGCACTATTCGATGTCCTTGACACGAATATCGTCTGATTTCAAGGCGGTTTGTAGAAATATTATTGTGTAGGAAATCAGATGATTACTTTGGCATCATCTGATTTCATTGGAGTCCCCGTATTGGGGTTTGTGGTTGGCTTTGAAATGTTTGATATTGTTTTACTTTATTAGGCTATCCAGCGGCTGGTCTGGACTAATTAATGTTGTTTATCATTTTATGATTGCTATTCTTACAGATTGTGCACTCTTTAGTTGTAAATCATACTTTGCTAATACTTGATTTGTTTTTATAATAATTGAATGGAAATTTGAGATTACCTGGTAGCCTTTTTCTTCTCTATTTTGATTAGACTAACACAGTCTTCTAGATTTCTTTTAGACTTCTTTAGATACTAGAACCTTTACTAGAAGACATACTTTGTCTCGTTAGGCGATCCTCCTTTGGAGGCAAGCCTCTTCTTTAGCTTAACCTCAGGGAGGTTGCTTTGATTCTGATAAATGATTAGCCTTTAGAAGGCCTGCTTGGCCTCATTTGTAGAATCCTCTCTGAGGTTGCACCTCAACTTGTTCCTCTGTTAACTAGAGACCAATTTGGTCAATTAGTTGTCTTAGCCTTGCTTACCCCTTGCGAGGGCAATGATAAGGTTACTTGGAGCCCATCTTTGTGTGTGTTTGGGAGACCCGTCTGGTCTCATTCTCTCGTTAGTACTCTTTGTGCACCGTTTGGTTTTGGGAGAACACCCTACTCGGCTTGGCTTTATACCCCTACCCTTATGGGTATTGGGTTGCACATTTGTTGCACCCTAGGGCTAGGTAGCTGTCCGGCCCGGCTGGGTGTTTTACCTTTGCCAAATATGCACAAGGTCTCTTATTCCTTTTGCTTGTGAGCTTCTCCTTATTCGATAGTTCATTCGCATAGGAGTTACCCCTTGATTAGAGAGTCTTTGACTCATTCATCCTTTATGTAGTGTTATTAGAGAGTCTTTGACTCATTTATCCTTTAATTAGCATTAGTGGAGTCTTTGACTCGTGTTTCTTTCTCTTTTAGAGAGTCTTTGATTCGTTTATCCTTTAGTCGGTGTTTTTTTGGAGTCTTTGACTCGTGTTCCATCTCTTAGAGAGTCTTTGACTCATTTATCTTTTAGTCGATGTTTTTGGAGTCTTTGACTCGTGTTTCCATCTCTTAGAGAGTCTTTGACTCGTATATCCTTTAGTTGTTGTCAGTGGAGTCTTTGACTCGTGTTTTCATCTCTTAGAGAGTCTTTGACTCGTATATCTTTTAGTTGTTGTCAGTTGAGTCTTTGACTCATGTTTTCGTCTCTCTTAGAGAGTCTTTGAATCGTGTTTCCATTTCTTTCAGAGAATCTTTGGCTCATTTATTCCTTTGGTGATGTTATTAGAGAGTCTTTGACTCATTTATCTCTTTCGCAGTTTTCTTAGAGAGTCTTTGACTCATTTGTTCTTTCAGTTGGATTTATTAGAGAGTCTTTGACTCGCCTTTCCTTTTGCAGTATCATTAGAGAGTCTTTGACTCCGTTATCTCATTTTCAGTGTTATCATTTGCTCTTATTAGGGAGTTTTTGACTCATTTATCCTCTAGTTGCTTTTATTAGAGAGTCTTTGACTCGGTTGCTTCCTTTGTGCTGTTATTAGAGAGTCCTTGACTCATTTGCTCTTATAATGGTATTATTAGAGCATAGTTTCCCTTATTCACCCTAGGGTTTGTCCCTAGGGTGTTATTTTGTATATTCCCTCCGGTCTTTGGCCAAAAGGGTGAAAACATCAGAAATTTTAAAATCCATAAACATTGAAATCATTAAAAATCTCAAAAACATTAGAAACTTAAAACATAAAAAATAGTTGATTTGCTGTAAGTGTTTGATAGGTAGAGAGTTCGTTTCGAACTACGTTGGCTTGATCCTCTTTCACGAGGTACGTAGTGCAGCTTGGGATCCACATCCCAAGTCCAGCCAAACTTTTTGTAAATAATATTTTAAACCTTCTTCGAAAACCTTTAAAACCCTGTTTTTCAAAAGATCTCGCTCTAGAGTTAGGAGTTTCCCCTATATAGAGAGTTTTAGAGTTAGGTTTTTCTTTTGATAGGTCGTTTGTTTGTTTGTTTGTTGTGTGCTTGTTTTAGAGTTAGGGGTCTGTCCTAGAGTTATAGGAGCGCCTCCGTCCGGTCAGTCGGCGATCCACATAGCCGAGTGATGACTAGAGCAGGATACGTTAGTCCACCCTTTGTTTTCCTTAGGAAGCACATCCTAGTTACACATAGGTTGTAGGAACCACCTGCATTAGCCTAGGGCTAACTTGCATTTAGTTAGGGCATATAGGATGTCCTAAAATCCACAATTCACTGGAATTTAAATAATCGTACAAGAAACTTTAATAAATGGTCCGGTCTTTTAGATCGAGTCTAGGATAGAGGGCTAGGTGTCTTAGGCATTATAGCTTATAATAGGCGCGAAGAACTACGTTGCCTTGATTCTCGTGGAGGCGGGGATACATAGGCTTCTTTGGATGAATACCAGACCATCTGAAGACTCGGGCTAATAATTTAGAGTCTTAGGATTTGTTGTGTAGTTATTATATGATTTGATATGTTTTCTTACTTTTTGTACTGATCCTATACCTTTAGCTATAGCTTGCATGTGTTTGCACATCAGAACTTAGACACCCATTAGGCTTGTCACTCGTAACCTAGCTATGTTTAGGTGGCACATCTTTCATTTTATTTTATATGTGTTTATTTTTTTTATCCTCAGGAAATGCATGCTTAGGTATACGAGTCCTGAGGATTGTTCCCATTTCACATGATTTTTATTCAAACTTCTTTGGAGTTACTAAAAATGGCATAAGAGACCAAGTGCTTGCACTCGGACGAATTGGGGGTGCTCTCAGACCTTCCCCATTCGTAACCAGGCACGAACCCATACATATTTCTGGTTATCCATTGCACAGAGGATTTGATTTTAGGGTTCCATGGCATATCCATGGATGGCGACTCTGAGTTTATTTCAGGCATGTCTTGGTTTCGAGCCTTGGCTCCGGATCGAGGCATATCTCTTTCTTTTTACATCGCTACTCGTGCTATGCTATGAGGGTGGCATCCGTTTTGAGAGTTCCTCGGTAGAGCTCTCCTTCACACGTGGATGATCCAGATGGTATTAGGGACCCGTTCCCTCGCCGCCTATCTCGGATCGGGGTCCACAGAGGGACACCAAGATTTCCATCATCAACATCATGATCATCATCAATGCCATCATGATGATCCTCATCATCGTCACTATGATCATCATCATCATTCATATCTTCTTCAAAATAACCACTCATGACACAAAAATCATCTTGAAATTCATTATTGAAGTGCATTTCCAAATCTCCATCACTTTGTCTGTCGTGGATATCTTCAGTGGCATGATCCGTCAAATCATGTGTAAATTCTTCATTTAGGACAATGCGAGACCTGCATAGTTCAACAATATATAATCAGGCTAGTAGATTGATTAACTTTGAATTTCAAATATTGAAGGGGGAAAACCATTGGTAAAGAAGTACAATACCTTAGAGTCGGTTGTGTTGAATCACCTCCTATATTGGTACCATCAAGCTCATCATCGTAGTCTCTTTGCAAATCCACTTCAAAACGCGGGGGACGATTGACATTTTCTGCTTCTCGAGGAAGATTTTGGGGTGGATTCGAAGTAGATGGAATGGCTACATTATTAGAGGGTCCCGTAATAGAAATATTGTTTGGAGGCAGCATTGACGAATACAATGAATTTCTACCATTGTCACTATGCTTTTGAATATGTATATCATCATAGAATTAAACACATCTTTGTCAAACATCCTCATGATGGCTTGGAAGGCATTATCATTATCGACATCCATTAAAGTGCATATATATGGATCAACAACGTATCGACACTTTATGGATTCAATCACCTGCCCTTCTATAGTTTCGATTCTTTTCTGGATTAGAACTTTAAATTGTTGGAAATTGATTCGTCGTCCAATCGATAAGAATGTCTTCCTCCCACCGATATATTCCCATGAAACTTTATCCTTCAATTTTTCATCATAGTGTAAAGGAAGAGAAACCATTGTTTCGGCCATTTTTTTAAACACCTGCAAAGACACACAAGATGTCAGAAGAACAATGTTGAAATAAGGGGAGTTTTCAAATCTCTAAACAGGGTTGTCAACACTCTAAATGGGGGTTTTAAAGTCTCAAGAAGGAGGGTTATGAAGTCAATAAATATGGTTGGCTAGGGGGGCTCAAGTCTAAAATAGGGCTGATCAAGTAACTAAATTGGGGTTTTCAAGTGTCTATAGAGGGCTTCTCATGTCCCAAAGGGATTATCAAGTGTACCTAAATTGGGGTTAATAGATATCTAAGGGAGGGTTTTCAAGGACAAAAAGGCTTATCATGTGATTAATTGGGGGTATCAAGTATCTAGATGGGTTTCAAGACTATAGAAGGGGGCTTTTCAAATCTATGAAGGGAGTTATCCATTATCTAAATTGGATTATGTATAAGTAGGGGTTTTCAACTCTCTAGGAGGGGGTTTTCAAAGCTTCTAAAGTCTATAAGAGAGGGGTTTTTTAACTCTCCAAAAGGGGGTTGTTAAAGGTTTAAAGGGCTATAAAAGAGGGGTTTTCAAGTATCTAAGTGAGGCTTACTAAATATCTAAACAGGGTTTCCAACTCTCAAAACAAAACTTCAAAATAGGGTATCCACCTGAAATCGGGTTTTCAACTCTCAAAATAGGGTTATCCACCAGAAATCATTAGAGATGAACAAAATACAAAACCCTAAACAAGATAATACAGATATTGATAAAACAAAAACATTGCAAAAAAACTACTCACGTGTTTGTTGAGTTTTCCCAAGTCCAATGCTAGGTTAAAAAGCCTCCAAAGTAGAAAATGAAACAGTAAAGAAGAGGGAAAAGGGAAAAGGGAAAAGGGAAAAGTAGAAAAGTAAAAAGGAACGTAGTCTTTAAGAAAAAAAAAAGGCATTTTGGACCACATTTTTCCATCCGTACAGATTTTGTCCCCCCTTCGTAATTTTTGAAAAGCCTGGGTCCAGTTGATAATTTTGCCTAATTTTTGTCCCCCTTTGGTAATTGATCGTTTTTCATTTGTCTCTACGTGGCTCTAATTATATGCTGATGTCATAATTCTTAGGTATTAATCCGGTTGTAGAATTGTCCGATACACAACACTTACGACGGCCTACCCATCATGTATTTTGTCGATAAACCATCAACGTTCTCTATCAAAGTCAGAGGATGTTGGGATGAGTATGCAAATTTTATTTTGATTGCATGCATTTGATTATATTCTTTTTAACCATGCATTTAGGTTTTATCTGGCAACCTTGAAAACAAATTCCATTGAATATCTGTCTATCCAATAAGAGAGAGAGAGAGAGGCATAGAGGATTTCTTTTTGGCAAGTAATCTGGGATTGAACTTCTGACCTCAGGGGTTGAAGAGGGCATAGAAGGTTGGTGACAGGGAGATTTTGCTATAGGGGTGAATGTGGAGAGCATGAGATGGGGCAAGAAATAGGAGGAAAAAAAATTCATTGTTTGGAGTAGTTTTTTTTTTTAAATTTTATATCCCACATGGGAACGAGATTGTTTGATCGAGATGGCAAGATGACTTGATGGAGTAAGTTTTCAACAGACATACCATGACCTCGACACTTATTTCAACTAATAGGGTTGTTCAATGCAAGGTTTAAAATTTCGGTTTCGGACCTTGAAATTTCAAAATTTTAACTGAAATTTCGGTCCAAATCTGGTACAAAACCCGAAATTAATATTTTATTCAATATTAAATTTCGGTCAAAATTACTAAATACCGAAATTTCGGTGAAATATTAAATTAATATTAAAAAAATAGATTTTTTGGGAAAAATTTCAGAAAAACAGAAATTTCGGCCGAAATAAATGACCGTTTCGGTTTTGGGTGATTTCGGTGTCGGTCAATTTCGGATTTCGGTCAAAATTTAAAACCATGGTTCAATGTACGAGACATTCATTCATGGAATAAAGCATAACCGATGGGACAATCCTAACCATCAAATCAATTACTTACAAATAGATTGTTAGTATTGCAATGGTGATGATGTAAGAAACTGCTGGTTAGGGGTGGATTAAAGGGAATCATAGGCGCAGCGAAATGCCCGGGAGGAATCTGATTAAAAAAAAGCTTTTGATCCCATTATATCTTTTTTCCAAGGTACTAGTTATTAGAAGATTGATGGTTGCTACAATAGAATTCAATGGAATAAGAATACAATACCAAATTAATCACCTGACTTAGTAAACATTGCTTGACCTACTGCTTGCTTGGCTTCACACTTTCTCAAATCAGACACCTTGGAAGCCATTTCCACGAACATGGAAGATTGAAAAAGAACTCTTCTTCATCTCTTGGGCATCGTAAGATTAAATTGACGGTCAGATATCAATCAAAAGTGGGACCCATTATCCATCAAAAGTGGGACCCTTTATGCCCTATTTAAGCGCGCCTCTTGTCTATTCAAGTAACTTCCCAACCTAATAGACTTCACACTCAAAACAAACTGCCAGAAAAACTAGGGTTTTCAATTAGGAAAATTTAGGGTTCTTCTTCTTCTTCTTATAGCCCCTGTTCTTCACACTCAAATCAAAACTACAGCAAAAAAAAAAAAAAAACGAGGGTTTTGAATTATATTATCCTTCTCTCGGTCTGAAAAATCTAGGGTTTTTCTTCTTCTTCCTCGTTCTTCATGACGACGATCGTTGCAACTACAGAGGAGGATCCCGCGCTCGCGGTCGTTAGATTCACATCGGAGCTCGCGTGGGCCGATGCAGGACCTGAGGTACTGAAATCAGTCTTCGATTTTTCTCCGATTTCGACATGTTATATATCAGTTGATATTATTCGTAGAAACAGCAGAGTTATGCAGATCATGAGTCCAAAACATATTATTGGTCTCAAAATTGCGTTTAATTTTGAATCCAATAATCCGTTTTGAAAGCAAAATCGATTCTCCAAATCCAAAACAACCAGGGCCTTAGAACGGCAGATACTGGGGAGAGACACTATCTAGGGAGGCCGTGAAACCAAGCAACCAAATCATCTTCTAGATTGTGAGGCTTTATCACCTTATCTCTTCCTCCTTTTTCCTCTTCTTTTTTGATGGGTAAGCTGGGGTTTGGCGGGGACCACTACCGCGGTTTATTTGATAAACAGAGAAAAGATTCATTCATGGGCACAATACGCCATCCCTAACTTGAAATACATGAGTAAGGGAGAACTATAACTCAAGGAAGATGAACTCTAAGCTTATCTTCTTGATCTTAGGATTTTATGTCCTTTGAAATGTAGGCTAAAGAGGCAATTTTTATTCTTACTGTTCCACTAAAATCCTATTTCTTTAAAAATCATAAGGTTTTACCAGCCTTTGTATACAAGCCAAAGGCAAAGATACGAGTTTACAATTACTGCTATTACCACTTTTTTTTTATCTTAAATTGCAGCTAATGTGAAGTCTGGTAGATCTGTCGAATGAGGTACTTTTAGAACTTGTACTAATCAGATAGTGATATATTTGGATGAATTTTAAATATTTTACTGCTTCAAATATATGTGATTTTAGACACCCTTTTGCAAATATGTGATGTAGAATGCTTTTAACAACATTGATTCTTAGAATAGCGAGCGCACAGACACACACACACACACACAGAGAGAGAGAGAGAGAGAGAGAGAGAGAGAGAGAGAGAGAGAGAGAGAGAGAGAGAGAGAGAGAGAGAGATGCTGGAGATTATTTTGAGTTATCTTGAGGGTGAGGCGACGGGAAGGTTTCTCCATTGTGTCTTGGTCGTCACAGGTTCGAGTCATGGAAACAGCCTCTGTGCAAAGCAGGGGTAAGGCTGCGTCCATCTAGCCCTCGCCATACCCCGCAATTGCGGGAGCCTCGTGCACTGGACCTCCTTTTTTTTGTTGCATGTAATCGAATAGTTTAAAATAAAGTTCCATGACATTGAGAATGAATACTTGAAACAAGTATTGGACCACTTATCCCCATATAGTATGAACCGAATGTCCATATGCAGTAAATTTATGGCCTTGAAAAGATGTAATGAAAGTTCAAAATAACATTAAAACTGTTTCATTTAGATATGTGAGCATGTGTAGAATACATGGTCTTCGAGCTTAGAGTGATCGTCCCTTCTGCATTATTTTGCAACTCTATGTTTTATTGCTTGCCATGTAGGATGGTTATTTCTTCTCATAATATGAGTTCATTACATGCATTTTCTGAATTCAGATAACATACGGTTCTCTAAATCTAAAAGTTGCCTATTGTTTCTCTACTAACAGGTTGCAGAGCCTCAGGTCACCAGACTATGCATTGAGGCACAAGAATGCATGGTGATGGGTAGATGGTTAGATCTGGCCAATCTCACGCTTACTTCTGTTGACTCGATATTTTCAAAAGTGTCTGAGAAAGGTAGGAATTTCTGCTATCCATTTTCATTTTGAGTTAGCAATATCTACCCTAGATTATAATGGTACATAGAAGGCATTATCTTGCCACATTCCTCCATATTAAACAATGTACACTTTTTTTGTGAACTGTTAAACAATGCACACTTATGTACTCTCTACAGATAAATGTGTAAAAATGACTGAAAGGTTTTCACAGTGCATAGTGTACATGTACTATATATTTTCATCATGAGAAAGCAAGTCAGATGGTAATCAAAAGGCTTCCAAGGTTTCCCACATGTATAAATTTGTTGATACCCTCACTTGTTTGTGGCATGGAGATCACTTTTGCTGACTATTTTTCTTGGACTGTGCTTGATGAACTAGCATCTTGGCTTTTATTGCCATTGGTTGCTCAACCACCAATGGCAACAAGTTTAGGATCAGAGCAATATGACTAGTAACTCATATGTAGGGTACACAATCGTGTTCTAAACTATAGGTAAATCATCCCTGATCTATATAATATGATGCTACGCGCCTACGCTTCAATCACTATTATATAGAACTTAAAAGCATGGGAACCATAGGGCTGTTAATTTTGCTTCGAAGAAGGGGTACATTTATTTAGTAACTAAAACATTTATCATACTTAATATCAATACTTTCAGAATTTTATATTATATTCACACCCATGTACAATATAACCAATGGTTTAATATGTAATGCATTTCACATATGACGAATGCTAGGCTCAATCTTAAGAGCTATAGTTCCTTGCTTGAAGCCTACGATACATGTTTGGACTTTGGTGTGGGGAGGTGTTACGATCAAAGTCACGGGTGCATGTGTGGCATCGGGGCAGCTTGGGGGGCGGGGGGGGGGGGGGGGGGGATGTATTTCCTTGAAAACATGTTTTGGAAATAGAAGCAAAACGTGAAAAAATGGAAACTTGGGGGAGACCTATGATAAATGTTTTTCAGAGTCACACCAACACATTGTGAAATATATATTGAAAACGAAAACAAAAGATCTTTTTTTCTTTTTTCTTTTTTTTTAGATAAGGCAAGAATATTATTAAAGGAAAGAAAAGGGGGAACCCCAAGGACCTAGATGCTCACCATACAATCAAGGATAGAGAAAAGAAAAGAAAATATAAAGAAAGAAAAACTCCATCATGGAGGAAATCTCAAGGAAGCAAGATTCGTTCCTGGAGGGGTGGGGATTCACGATTCCCCGAAACGCGAACCCGATTCGGGATTCGATTCGAATCCCCGAAAATTGAGAATCGGGGTTCGGATTCGTCAGATTCCGATTCCCAATTTATGGGAACCCCGATTCCCACTTTATAGGAACCCTGATTCCCAGGCAAATCCCTAGCGAATCCCAACTCCCCAGCGACTCCCCGACGAATCTCCGGCGAATCCCCGGCGAATCTCTGGCAAACCCACGATTCTCGCTTCCAACCATCCCTGGAGCCTTCGATTCCCGCTTTCGATTCCCACCCTGGCAACCTTGGGAAATCTAACAACTCAATAATTGTCCTCTCCACCGTGGAACGGACCAATCGATCTACATCATTATTTACCGACTACCAAGCAAGCTGGAACTTCACTTGGTGTCCCTCAGTGCAATCCAATATCTCATCAATGGCTTTGAGGAATCTACACGGGATCATACCTATCTGATTTAACAATCTAATCACATCGAGAGTATCACCTAAACAATTAGGCCGTCAATATCTTGCCTTCTTGTCTTTTAAAAAAAAAAAAAATCTTGCCTTCCTGTCTGTCAGATCCAACAATCTAATCTCACCGAGAGAATCGCCTTCAACATTCTGGCTAAATCGGGTGCCAATAGATCAAGTTTGGAGTGGTTTGATTATATGCCACCCTAAGTTCTGTAATTTTCTTTATTTTCTTTCTTTCTTTTTTCTTTGTATTCTTTCTGTGGACCATCTCGGTTCCCTTTTATTTTAATATATTACCATTTCAAAAAAAAAGAATCACTTTCAACAATTAGGCCGTCAATATCTTGCCTTCCTGTCTGTCAAATCCGGTGAAGAATAGTGCGCACTTCCACTTCACTTGAATCTTTTATTCCAATTGGTCCAGATAATACTCAATATGTAAAGCTAAATTCATCTCTAAGAGTTAGAAGACTATTGATCCATGTTTGGCACAGGTTTCCCAAGATATAATCTGCAAAATTCAATTTCCATTCAAAACGAGGGAAATGCTAAATTGAAGTTTGCCCTTGCAAAAAACTAGCCACAATGGCACTTCATTGGATCCGTGTCACCCAACCGCATTAGTCATTCTTTTAATTTTGCATTTTTTAGGGCTGCTGTAAATGTGGTTGGATGACTTGTGGCTCCTTTGGGGCGCTATTGCAGTTAGGTTTTTGCAAGGGAGTCATTCCTCTCAAAACAATAAATAAAAAAAGAAGTAAGAAACTACTTTTTTGTTATGGTAATAAGTAAAAAACTACTAAAAAAATAAAATATGTTTTTAGAATATGCAGAATGCCTAAGGGCATAAGTTGTCTTTGTACCCTTTCTCTCTCTTAATATAAATACATAAGTAAGGGGGAGTTCTCTCCAACTCACTAGATTCTTCCTCCATTCTTCCTCAACATATGTAAGTAAGAATATATGTGAAACATACTAAGTGCGTTCTCTCATGTTTTGGAGGCACTTCCTATCTGCAATTATGCATTAGAATTTTCTCCAACCTGGAGGGAGTTGATGCAGCAGCGCACACTCCCACAAGACCTTCAAACCAGAAACAGGAGAAGCATGACTATAGAAGAAAGAATTATTTATTAATTTTAGTGATTTTTTATATGCAGCCGACCCCAACTAGTTTGGGACAAAGGCTTTGTTGAGTTGAGTTGAGTGATTTTTATATGCATTTTCGAAAGAATTTTTCATTAATTTTCGTGATTTTTAATTATACTTTTGAAATATTTTTGTTGAGTTCATATTTTAGAAAATGGTGGGAGTGTTTAAAGCTTTTAGAGTTTCTATTTTGAAGAAAGGAGGTTTAAGTTGGAGTAGGAAGGCTGAATTGGTGCTCTGATTTATAGTTAGACAAAATTTAGGATAGATAGTAAAATTGTTAGAGGAGATTTGGGCTTGTTTAATCTAGATTTTTTTTTTTTTTGGAATTCTAGCTTGTTTGGAACTGTTTTAAAGTTGGAAATTTTGCGGGAAAGGTCTAGAAGTTTTTGCCCAAGCTCAACATGATGAGGTGTTCCCACGTAATCTTCCAAGGAGCACCATACATAAGCTAGCAAGTGGGCACTTTATGCGTGGAGTGGAAGAGACGGTTAACCTCATCTTTATTCACTATGACACAACATGATGAATTTGGTATACTTTTCTATGAACTTTGGTGTTGTGTGCGTGCGTGCGTGTGTTCCAGTAGTTTGTTTGGGGCTGGTTTGGTGGTCCTTTTTGGATTAAGAGGCACATTCTTTGGAGAATCATTCTTCATGCCACTTAGTAGGGGACTTGGAGGTAGAGAAATTATAGTATTAACTAACAATGGAGGCAATAGAAGTTGGACGATTTGTTGGGCTTTGATCATAAATGGGTTCATGAAGTAAAGACATGTTTAAAAAATTAATAAGTGAAAGCAGGTAATAGAAGTTTGTTAAAGTATAAAAGATAAACAACGCCTTTCCCTGGTGCACCTTTCAAAGAGCGAAGAATCTGAACTACCGCTGCCCAGTGAGAAATACGAGGGGCACATTTACCATTCAAAATAAAATAAAATACGAGGGGCACTCATAAACTGGCTAACTACCCCAACTGCATAAGAGATATCTAGGCGAGTAACAGTGAGATAAATAAGTTTTCCAACCAGACGATGGTACCTGCTAGGGTCATCCATCAAGTCTCCCTCTTCTGCAATCAGCTTGGTGTTTAGATCCATAGGAACACCAGTAGGCTTTGCCCCCACAAATCCAGTCTCCTCTAACAAATCAAGCACATATTTCCACTGAGAAATGGATAGACAGCAAGGGAAATGAAGACACGAACAGAGGGAATCTTGGCAACTGGAGAGAAGGTCTCCATGTAATCAACGCCGAAGGTCTGAGTGTAACCTTTGGCGGCAAGGCGAGCCTTTAGCCTCTCAACAGTATCGCCTGGTAAATATTTGATGGTGAACACCCATCTATAGCCAACGGTATGTGCCCCTCTGGATTCTTTGGCGAATAAAATGGCAATCAACCTCTATATGTTTGGTTCTCTCATGAAATACGGGATTGATGGCTATGTGAATCGCAGCTTTATTATCACAGTAGAGCTGAGCTGGAGAAGTAGCAGAGAAACCAATCTCTGACATGAGAGACCGTAACCAAAGAAGCTCCCCACTAGTATGAGGCATAGCTCGGTATTCTGCCTCAGTGCTAAACTTTGAAATTATCTCTTGTTTCTTACTTTTCCACGATGCCAGATTGCCGCCAACAAAGGCGCAATAACCCGTGGTTGATCTCCTATCTGCTGGAGATCCTGCCCAATCTGCATCACTAAATCTTTCCACTCTGACATGTCCGTTTTTCTTGAATAGCAAACCTTTCCCTGATGCACCTTTCAAATAGCGAAGAATCTGAACTACCGCTGCCCAGTGAGAAGTACGAGGGGCACTCATAAACTGGCTAACTACGCCAACTGCATAAGAGATATCTGGGCGAGTAACTGTGAGATAAATAAGTTTCCCAACCAGACGATGATACCTGCTAGGGTCATCCATCAAGTCTCCCTCTTTTGCAATCAGCTTGGTGTTTGGATCCATAGGAACACCAGCAGGTGTAGCCCCCACAAATCCAGTCTCCTCTAACAAATCAAGCACATATTTCCGCTAAGAAAGGGATAGATTGCTGCCAGAATAAGCTACCTCAATCCCTAGAAAATACTGTAGGCAACCAAGGTCTTTAGTGGAGAATTCTGCTTGTAATAGTAATATCATCCACATAGACTATAAGGAGAACATGTCTTGCTTCAGAGTGACAACTAAAGACAGAATGATCAAGTGTACATTGCCGCATGCCAATTCGCATGACAGCGTCACTAAAGCACCCAAACCATGCTCTAGGAGACTGCTTGAGCCCATACAAGGACTTGCGTAGCCTGCAAACTGAAGATGACATAACTGGATTTGTGGGGGCAAAGCCTGCTGGTGTTCCTATGGATCCAAACACTAAGCTGATTTCAGAAGAGGGAGACTTGATGGATGACCCTAGCAGGTACTGTCGTCTGGTTGGGAAACTTATTTATCTCACTGTTACTCTCCCAGATATCTCTTATGCAGTTGGGGTAGTTAGCCAGTTTATGAGTGCCCCTCGTACTTCTCGCTGGGCAGCGGTAGTTCAGATTCTTCGCTATTTGAAAGGTGCGCCAGGGAAAGGCGTTGTTTATCTTTTATACTTTAACAAAGTTCATATTGGAAAAAGGAAGAATCCATGCAGCATGTAACAACTTTTTGTTGTGTTCAAGCTCAACTTGGTGTGAGCTCTTTTTTAATGTAGGTCCTGCCAAGAAAGAAGGGGAGATTCAAAAGCATAAGGGCATTGTGTGGGCATTCTTGGGCTTCTTAGGTATTATAGATTAAAAGGAGGAAGTGCTAGCTTTGTTATATAGTTTAAGAAACTCCAGTAAGAACCCTGGGGAGGGAAGTTTACTAGTTTAGTTATACTTTTGCTTGGGCTTCTAAAAAGAATCTGGGTCCTTGGAGATTTGCATACACCTTAAATGAAATTTGGGATTTTTTGTGTGTGTGTTTAGAAGCGTCCTTTGTTCTCAACTCAACTCAACAAAGCCTTTGTCCCAAGCTAGTTGGGGTCGGCTAAATGAATCCTTTAGAAAAGAAATTCATGAAGAAGGTAAAAGGGATCTACCCGGCTCTAATCCTGGTTCTAGTTGGGTTCTTCTGCGTGGATCATTTTCTTCCATTCTATCCTATCCAAGGTTATATTCTCTTTTATGTTCCTAGCTATCAAGTCTTTCCTCACTGCTTCTACCCATGTTATTTTCGGTCTACCCTTACCTCTTTTAACTCCCTCAATTTGGCACGAGTCACCTCTTCTCACCGGAGCATCCAAAGGCCTACGTTGGATGTGTCCAAACCATCTTAAGTGGTGCTCTCTCATCTTCTCCTTGATTGGAGCCACCCGCACCTTTTTACGAATGTCTTCATTTTTAATTCTATCTAACCTTGTGTGGCCGCACATCCATCTAAGCATTCGCATCTCCGCTACACTCATCTTATGCACATGCTGCTTTTTGGTGGCCCAACATTCTGAGCTGTACAGCATGGCTGGCCTCACAGCTGTCTTATAAAACTTTCCCTTCAACTTGGTAGGGATTTTACGGTCGTACAAAACTCCTGAGGCAAGCTTCAACTTCAACCAACCTGCTCTTATTCTATGGTTAACATTCTCTTCAATCTCTCCTTCCTGATGTAGAATTGAACCAAGATATCGAAATATATCCCTCTTAGGTACCTCCTGTCCACTCATATTTACTACGTCCTCGTCCCGCCTCCTTACATTACTAAAGTTGCATTCCATATATTCTGTTTTAGTCCTACTAAAAGAGGTTTCCTTTGTTCATCTCATGCTTGAGGCAAATGATTTGTTGGTTCCTTAGCTAGAGAAGGTGCACGTGGTTTGATTTCATGAATTGGGAAATTTCTGCATATATATATATATATATATATATATATATATATATATATATATATTTTAGAATGGTTCTGTAAATGTAATATTCTTAGTAAAGGTGTTCATCAAAAACAGGAAAATATTACAGGTACGATATGACAGTAAGTGAGGTTGTTAAACAGAGAGCTTATTTACTTGACCTTGAATATGACGGTTCTTCATGATGATAAATCAACTAGGTAGGACTAATCTATGTAACACTTAGGTAGGACCACTCAGTGTAATTTACACCTAAGATTTGCCCATGTTGTGAACCAAGCAGTGTCCAGCACTGTTATTTTTTATGGTCCTTCAAACAATTGGAGTATATGCTTCTTTTGGTAGCTTTTTGCAAGAAGGTAGAAAAATTAGTTTCATTTCCAAAGCATTAAACCACAAAACTCCAAAAAATCGCATGGGGCTGCATGATGGGACACCTTTATATACACATGTGGCACGTTCTTACTCTTTTGTTATACTTGTTGAACTTTGTTCTTTATATAAATGGACTTGCTTTTTACTGTTGTGGGTTCCAGATTTGGAGTGCATCTTCACTATAATATGTAGCCTTGTGACCAGAGCTGAGAGCCTGGATGAAGCGCTGGAGATGGCTAAGCGCATATCTGCAAAAATCACCCAACAGCCGGATGACAAGCCTGCATTGCGCTTGAAGATGTAATATGATTGATTTTTTTCGAATGATAATATGATTGATTTCTTAACAATTGGATATTTATGGGCATCTCTTACCAATTTTTCCTTCTTTTACCAGCTTGTTCAATCTCTACAATCTCCTGGAGAACCCTTACAGCCGATTCTTTGTTTACACAAAGGCCCTTGATTTGGCAGTTTATGGAAAAGTTACTGAGCACATTATTCCATCTTTTAAAAAGATGGATAGTTTCTTGAAGGAATGGAACATCGGGATCCTGGACCAGAGGGAAATCTTTCTCACCATCTCTAATATTTTGAAGGAAAATAAAAGGTGCATGATACACTTGCACACACACACACACACACACACACACATATATAAAGGCACATGCTGTTTAAAAGAAAAGAAAAGAAAAGAAAGATAAAGGTATAAGAGTGTGCATGATTTTGCTCCAGTTCATAAAATTAGGAATCCCAAACCCAAGGAATTAAAATGAAAAATCTCAAAAACAAGGAGCTCATTCTCATTCAGAACATAAATTCAGACAGAACCGGGGAATTTCATACAGTGTCACTCAACAGCATGCAATAACTAAAATGGATACCTGCATCAAGTATATAGACTTCAGGATGATAATTATCTTCTTCATCTTCACCACCAAGGACAATTATTTTGTTCTTCCAAGATGAACAGGTGTGGCTATCACGTGGAGAAGGTGGGGTCCCAGATGTCATAGCTCGTTTCCATACTAAGCTCTCTGCAGGCGAAACAGAAATGTAGTTACTAAAAAGAGTTGCTTTTCTAAGGGGCAGTTTGGATATGCAGATTTTAGAATCTTGGATTTCCTCAAAATCCTGGATGGGAGACGATAGGAGACATTCCGTAATTTCTGATTTCTCGCCCTTCTTTCCGTCGAGCGAGTAGGAGATTGCCCCTGTTTCCAGATTTTAAAAATCTCAAGAAGGGGGAGAGATTTCTAAAATCTGGATTTCTTACTTAAAATCCAGATTTCTAGAACAGTCCCTAAATGTTACTAGAACAGTCCAGGTTTGGATTGCTTTGCTTTCAAAATAAAACCTGGATTCTAAAATCCACGTATCCAAACGGGCCGTTTGGATACTCGGATTTTAATTCAGGTTTTTAGTTTGAAAACAATGTAAAAAAGGGTTCATGATCAAGCTGCCGTATGCTGTTCTGACAGCATTTCTTGGATTTTAAGTGAGAAATCCAGGTTTTAGGAATCTCTCCCGCATCCTGAGATTTCTAAAACCTGGAAACATGGGATGATCTGCTACTCTCTTGCTGACGGAAAGAAGGGCGAGAAGTCAGAAAACGATGGCTGGTCCGATTCTTCTCTTGTCTCTTATCTACAATTTTGAAGAAACTCGGATTCTAAAATCCGCGTATCCAAACGGCCCCTAAATGTCCCTAGTAAGGCATTAACAGACATTAAAAGCAATTGTGTACTTTTTGGATAACAGACTTAATCCTTTGCATCCAAACAAAGAAAGATATATTGCACTTGTAATACTACAAATAAAGTCGCCAAACAAAACACTTATTATGGTAAATCAAAAACAATATAATTAAGGGAAATGATATCGGCACAACCATGTTTTAATAATTGCACAGACCCAGCTTGTCTTTTCCGTTTTAATTGTCTTGCGAGAACTGTTTGGGAAGTGTAACAACCTTTTGACGGCTCTTTAAATACTAAAAGACAAGATGAGTTAGTGAAAATATCAAAACAAGGTTGTGCTGATATCATTCCCATATAATTAATTAAACCAGGCATTTTTGTTCGAAAAATAATAGAGAATATCTAGTGTGATCATTGAAATAGTTAATAAAAAAGAAACAATGATAAATATGCAGGTTATGTTATCAGGTTGCAAGAAGAAGCTTGCGAAGTAATGGTAGATTACTCTTTCTTAAAAGAAAAAGGATTACTTTATTACAAAAAACACAAAAAATGCATCATTGGGCATAGTCTGCCCAAATACAAAACCTTTCCACCCATTCTTTTCTTTGTCAACTCATTTACTGCTCTATTTGCATTCCTAGGAACATTCCTACAACTCTCAACCACACCTCTCATTTTATCTCTTATCTCCCTAATAAGCTGCCCAACTCACAACACAACCACCCTCGGTTCCTTTAGTCCATGAGATTACATTTGATCATGAATTTCGGCCTTCGGTTGGGCCCGAAACCAAAATTTGTCGAATTGGATTTCCCAAATTTCGGCTGAAATTTGGGAAAATTGATTTTTTTTCAAAAATGTAATATTTTTCCGAATTTTGAAATATTAAAAATAATACTTTTTTTACCGGATTTCAGCCAAAATTTCGGTTTCGACCAAGGCCAAAACAGAAACCGAAACCAAAATTTAAATCCATGCAATTGATAAGTCTCCTTTGATTAGTACTTTGCCCTGTAATTCAGTTTTGAACAACAGCAAACCTGAAGCTAGATTACTCATATGGTAACTAATGGTTTTATTGTTTCACTAAGGGCACTATTGTAATTGTCCTCTAAGAAAAACTGAATAAATAGATGTTAGGAACATGCACATCATTCTTATTCTGTGTTGAAAATAGAAAAAGGTTCCAGGAAGTTGTTACTTGTTAGGGGTGCCTAGGTAATAAGTCTACACCATCAGAACCTAAAGAATGAACAGTTTCATGGAACGTGTGATGTCTAAATTATCATTATGGGAAAAAAGCATGTAGGAATTTTATAAAGTCCTTTAGACCAGATGTCTTATTAGTCCAGAAAATTAAGACAAAGCTATTGCAAAGTAGATTAAACAAATTTGAAACAACGCAAAAGTTTTGGCTATTCAAGCATCAGGTAAACCCATAGTTACTAGGGTGGGAAATGAATTCAGGAAGCGAAACGTAAAATGGCTGTTGGGCCCACCATTTTACACCTCATATTTTGATACGGTGGGCCCACTATCTCCACCCAAACCCATGCATAGGGTGGAGCCCACTATTTCACACCTCATGTTATTGAACGGGTGGGCCACCGTTTTACAGCTCATGTTTTATGGCGTGGGGACCACCATTTTACTCTGGTTTTGATGGGTGGGGCACACCATCTCTACCCAAACCCATACATAGAGAAGGGCCCACCTTTTACCCCTAATGTTATTGATGGGGTGGGGCCCACTATCTCTGCCCAAACCTATGCATTAGCGTGGGTCCCACCATTGTACAACCATGCATAGCATGGGACCAGAAAACTCGTAATAATATGAAATACAACAGTAAAAAATTGTGTTATTTATATAATTTCCTTGACCATTATTATTTTAATAATTTTAAATATTAATTATTATTTTTTTGTATTTTTAGGCTACTGATATTGGTACTACCCTGTTTTGATAATTGCACCTACTCACCTTGTCTTTTCTTTCTTTATTTGCTTGTGGGAGCTTTTTTTTGGAAAAGGTGATAACCTCTGACAGCTGGTTAAATAGTAAAAGACAGACTTGTGCCCAATATCAATGGCCTGTTTTTAATAACTCAACTCAACTCTACTAAGCCTTTCTCCGAAACTAGTTGGGGTCGGCTTGGCCTGTTTTTAACACATTAAGTAAATTAGTTTTTCCTATTTTTAAATAAAATAAATAATTATCTAGCATTTTCTAAAGTTTCATCTTAAATTTTCCCCATGTGCATGCATTTCTATACGCTTCAGTAACTTTACAGAAATTTTCACCAGTGTAAACTGACACATTACTATGTCTCGATCAAAATAATGTAATATATATGCACATATAGCCAACATTTTGACCGAAATTTTGTAATTTTTCAAATCAAGTGCAATTTCTTTTCGACTCTCATGGAAATCTTAGTATTTCGACCAATACGACATGTTTCAAACTGAATTTGGTACCATGGAAGAAAGGTCGCTCACACTATATAATTCTCATATAGAATGCATACAAGGAAGGAAAAATGCATATAACCTATATGTTGTATAATTTCTCATATATAACATATAAGAAGTTGAGCCCATCGTCTTAAATAGGAAAAATGTCCACCCAAATAATTAGCTAAGTTTCGACGAAAATAATACAAGATCAAAACGAAACCAAAACAGCACCCAAATAGATAATATTTTGACAGAAATTTTGTAATTTTTCGAATCAAGTGCAATTTCGTTTCGACTCTCATGGAAATTGAAATATTTCGACCAAAACAGCACGTTCCATACTGAATTTGGTACCATGGAAGAAAGGTTGTTCTCATTAAAAAAATTCTCATATAGAACGTATAGAAGGAAGGAAAATTGGTGTTTGTTTCACACTGCATAATTTCTCATATATAACATATAAGAAGTTGAGCCCATCTTCTTAAATATGAAAACTGAGAATGTTCCTGTTATTAGTATAAACATTATGTGAAACTACGAAAACTTTGGCATTTTTGCCCCAAATTAATGGAGGTTTCCAAAGCAGGCACTCTTCCCCGCAAATGAGGCAGGTACTGAGTATAATGAACAATAATTACAGGACCGTGGCTCGATTTAGCAAAAAAAACATCCTGATTAGCAAAAAAATGAGGCTCGCCAACAGCTAGATGAATTTGAGAATGAAATCATATTTAAGTCCATACGCACTATCAAAATAAAGAATTCTGTCTTGCTTTATGACTATAATCTACTTCACTAAGACAAATATCAGAATTTTAGCAGCAGATGACATTTTAAAATTGGTAAAGAATACATAGTTACATACCCCAAGTGCCTAAACAAACTGGATTTTGCTACCTAGTTTCATGCCAAGTTGTCCAAGGTAAGACAGGAATACAAAACTGATACAAAACAAGATCACTAGAAATAGAGAAGGTTACCTGTATCCAATATGAAAATATCATTAAAATATACTTCTTCTGGATCATCGTCGGATTTCCCACTCCCTCCAAATATGAAAATCCGTTTGCCAACAAGTACCGCACTATGCCCTTCCCGTGCATCAGGCCCCTCGCCACTTAAACTTGGAACCAACCATGTATTGGACGCTATGAATAGGCACAAACTTGTTACGATGTATTGAACGCACGCGCGCACACGTGCACGCACACACACACACACACGCACGCACGCAAACATATATTTGGAATGCTAAACTGAAAGGCCCCATTGAAAATACCAACTGCAAGGGTGCCCCACTAAATCCACGTCACCCAAACACATTTATTTCTCCTTCAATATTTCATTTTCAGTACTGTCATAAATGCACGTTTGTGATGTGGATCCAATGGGGACGCCCTTGCAGCTGGGTTTTTGCAAGGTCACCCCTCAATTTAGCATTCTTCTATATATATCAGAGGCTACCATGCATATCTAATGGCATCGATCCATCAGTATCAATTTGAAAAAATAACCTCTAGACCTTGGATGAAATAAATTGCATTAAAGAAAAAATGTATATGAGCAACCCTAATTCCATGGAATGAAGAGGCTGTTTCACCTACGTTGTGTCTAAGTTTGTTGCCAGAAATCAGCCCATTCACTTTCCCATTATTGGCCGAGACCAGTCTAACTGATAAGCATGGTTTAAAATTTTGGTTTCGGTACCGGGTTCGGACCCTTGAAATTTTGAATCGAAATTTTGGTCGAAATCCGGTACAACAACGAAAAGGCTATTTTATTCAATATTAAATTTCGGTGAAATATTAAATTATTTTTTAAAAAAAACAGGATTTTTTGGTGAAATTTCGGAAATATTGAAATTTTGATTTATTTAATGTTAAATTTAGGCCAAAATAAAATACCGTTTCGGGAAATATTGAAATTTTGATTTATTTAATGTTAAATTTAGGCCGAAATAAAATACCGTTTCGGGTTTTCGTCATTTCGGTGTCGGTCTCCACCGAAATCCGAAATTTCGGTCGAAATTTAAAACCATGCTGATAAGCAGGTCTTTTAATCTCGGTCATTCACGGGAAAGTGAATGGGCTATTTCGGGCTACACACTCAGTCGCGATGGAGGTGAAATCCACTCTGGAATGAATACTATCTATATAAGTCACGAGCAATTAATCAAACTGATGCCACCATAACAAACTGAAAACTAAAAGATACAATAGAATCCAGAAATGCAGTAGCATCTTTGTAAAATTGCACTGATTTTGTAATATAACAGTAAAAGTCAACAAAAGAATGACAAACTGGAAATAATTCAAAAATAAGAACGAAAAATTGGAAAAGGAAGTGAAGAAAAACTGGAAATAATTAAAAAAAAAAAAAGGAATGAAAAACTGGAAAAGGAAATGAAAAGCACTGCATCATCATTCATCAAACAATCATACAAAGAAGAAGTCTTACAAGCATCAAAAATATGCAAATCCTTGAGTGGGGTATTCCCATCTGAACCCCCAAACACAAACAATTTATTCTTAACAGCAACGCAACTATGACTATCCCTCGGAGAAGGTGGCACGCCTTTCACCATTGGCTTACTCCATATTTGCTTCACTGCATGTGAATCGAAACAAAAACTCAAACCCCTATGAACAACAAACACCTAAATGAAAGGGTAGATATTCATAAGGCAGTCAGAACAAATCCCAAAATAATCAACAGCAAAACTGCAAATGCATCAAATAGAATCATAGAAACTACTCAAATGGCCAGACAACAATAGAGAATAATAACAAAAACATAAAATGAAAAAAAAAAAACAGTGAAGGATAAACCATGTACAGTTGGAGCTCTCATAGTTAATGCTCCATAAATTTATAATCTCTTATTTCCTATGTTCAGACCATGAAATGGCATTGCTCCTACATTGGTAATTTATAATCTCTTATTTCTAATACTTAATAGAAAATCTAGTGGAATAAGATATTGGAGAGTGTCTTCTTGGAAAATGTTGTTCAAAGAACATATACTTAACAATATTATATGTAGGTTCAGCATAGGAGAAGGCGATATATCAGCATTATGACTGGGGTTTTGTTAGAAATAGTTTCGGTTTTGATCATCATTATCATATACCCAAGCCTCGTTCAGTACTGATGATCTCCTTTCCGAGTCAAGCCTTCACCATTCTCATAAGCACAAGCATTGAGACGAATTGACAGTTCAGCTTCCTTATTTGTAGAGAATTTCAGATGATGGAAAATTTCTTAACTATTATATAGTCAAGAAAACTCCAGTTCAATCCATCCATCTATTGACTCATATTACTCGAAACACAGATAACATACTTTTTCATAGATAATCAAAAGGAAATATCCATTTATACGTAATCAAAAGGGAAATTAAGTGTTTTCCAAACCAAAAAAAGGGGTTGTGGTGATAGATTTTTTTTCAAATACTTAATATTCTCTAATATTTTATATGAAAATATGCCGTTAGGAATATAAAATATAAGAGCACCGACTTGTGCCCGCAAATTTTCAAAGACCCATGTAGGGCAAATAAAACTAAAATGTTCTAAAAATGCAAATGCATCAAAGAAGCCTCTAAAAACGAGCTCTTGGAACCCAATAAAATGAAAAACCCATGAAGAGAAAACCCAAAGAACCCCATAATTTCAAGCACCCATTTGCGCATATGTCGTTAACACCTATAAAAACTGCAAAATGCATCAATGAAAATCTTAAAAAACAAAATTAAAGAGTACGGACTAGACACTAAAGCTTAAAATCAAGACAATCAGAAAAAACATGAACAAAAGATCAAATGAAATGCAAACTTACCATTACCAACATGCATGCATCAAAGGAAACCCCAACAAACAAGCTAAAAAATATATGATAGAGATTCAAAACATAACAATAACCAAAACCCATTAAGGAAATCCCTAAAGGATGAAATTTTTCCAATACCCACTATCATTATCAACATGCATAAAAGGAAACCCCAAAAAACAATATAAAAATATATATGATAGAGATTTAAAACATAACAATAACCAAAACCCATTAAGGAACCCCAAAACTGTGAAATTTTCCAATACCCACTATCATTACCTCCATGCATCAAAGGAAAGCCCAACAGACAAGCTAAAGAAATATATGATAGAGATTCAAAACTTAACAATAACAAAAATCCATTAAGAAAAACATAAAAAGATTGAAATTTTTCCAATACCCACCTGTGTCATAGACATGAATGTCATTGGTCTGACAGTTATCTTTGCCATAACCCCCAAAAAAATACAAAAATCTCCCTCCTCTAATGGAATTGCATGTGTGTCCCCACATCTTTCCAGGCCCAAAAATCTCTCCTTTTCCACCAGGAGATTTTTTCACACCTTGAGTCTCACTCAATCCATTGTTCAGCTCTATTTTTTCCCACTTCATTTTGAGAAAAAAAAATCAAAAGACTAAATAAAACTCGGTAAAAAAACAAAAGCCCAAAACTCAATCTGAGATCAGCTTCTCTTCTCTGTAACTAGTGTGGAATTTAAGGTAAATCCAGAGTCCAACAATGCATGCATATATATCACAGTGACAGAGATAAATTGGGGGAAATGAAATGGGGAGTAAAACGGCCAGAGGGGATGAAAATGAGCAATAAGACACGTGTGGAAAAGATTCTGAAAAATCTTTGTTTTGTCTGATACATATAAAATCTCATTACTAGGGGATATATTTGAAATAGGCGGCCAAATCTGCCGTAGGGCAGGGGCGTTTTGGTCATTTAAGAGTAGTTTTGTCATTTTAATGAATGTTAGGGTCATAGTGGGAAGAGGAATTTTGGTCATCCTCCCAGTTCAAATGCATGGTTAAAAATAGGGAAATGATATTTTCCCCCCATTGACAGTTTCTGTTAGGAACTGAGGAAGGTTCACTGCTTGAGGATAAATTCACCCCCTATAACGTTTTTTCTTTTCCTTTAAAACTTAACGAATAATGTTAAGGGGGGATTATCATTCCCCTAAAAATATAGGGTTAGTTTAATTATTTTTAGAAAATTTTGGAGAGATTTTCTAAATATTAGAGAGAGAGTGTGTGTAAGGACTTATTTGCAAAAATCATCCAATAGATTCCTAAGTAGATTGTGTCCATTGTCATTTATCATTCTGTTGCAATAATCAACGTTATTGATAATCAACGTTTAATGGTTAAATTGATTGTAATTCCACATAATTAATACTTATGATTAGTACTAGAGGTCGTGTGCGAAGAGCTGAACTTGGAAAGATTGGCTGCTCTATCAGGGGTAACGCTGCGTACATCTAGCCCTCCCCAGACCCCGCAATGGCGGGAGCCTCATGCACTGGGCAGCTCTTTTTTTATAATTTATCTAGGAACATGGGTGGCACTTCAAATTTGGGAGATGATAAATTTGCACCCATGTAGGATGATTCGCACCCCTTATAACATGAATTGTGGTAGACTCCTAACGCTTTTTTTTTTTACGTGTAATATGGTACGAATCACCCTACAAGGGGTGCGAATTTATCATCGCCCTAAAATTTTATTGATAAAAAATAAAAAGAATTACAAGAGGAGGACATGCCATCTAGACGGTGGAACCCAACTAAAATACTAAAAAAAATTCCACAATAGAACCACACCACAATATAAATCTAGTTTCGTTCCGTGCATAGCTACCATGTAATTCTTCGTGATGATGGTGGAAAGCCCGATCGGATTATTTTCGCTAAGGGCGGAGATTAAACCAATTCACATGCTCGAAATGGAGGCCATATTGCAAGGGCTAAACTGCTAAAGCTGTCTCTATCTAAAAGGATAAGTAACATATATATGGGTTGAAGCATATTCTCAAGTGGCGGTGGAAATTCTTAATGGTGGTTATGAATGTCCTTGGCGGGTTAAACCTCTAAGGAACAGAATTATGTCGTATCTCGGGAGATTTGAAAATTGGAAAGTTACTAATATTTGGAGGGAAGTGAACCAAGCGGCAGATTTTTTATCTAAAGCTGATTGCCCATGTAAGGGGGTGGACATAGAGTTTATGGCCATTCCCCAAGATCTCATTGTTTTGATAGAGCAGGATTCCGCTGGAACCTGTTATCAGAGATTATAATTTCTTTTCCTTTTAATATATTCTGGTCGGGGTCCGCCTTAACGCCAGCTTGCCTATAAAAAAAAAAAAGCTACCATGGAGTTTCTACCTGCCAGGATAGAGTAATCATAAATGTGGAATGCCTATGTGGGAAATTACTTGCTTATAAAATAATCTGTTTGTGAAATTGATTGTAAAGATGAAGATTAACCTCAATGAAAGCAATGTAAGTTTACAGCCTAAGGTTTTTGCTTCTCGCTTTCTTTTAAATTAGGTGCACTATGCATGCATAAAATATAGTATATTACAATACTGAAGAGGTTTTTTCCTTAGATGGCTCCTACCTTTACAAAATAAGCTCGTTTAGGTGATGTTTGGCAACCGTAATTTTTTTCCATGATAAATTAAGATCCCATGGAAAAAATTTCCATGGCAGGCAGATGTGGGCCATGTGGCCTTAGATTTTTCATGCAATACGTTGGGGTTGGCCCAGTGCAAGAGCATCATAAGATCTTTTGATGGTATTTATTTTCATAGTGGTTATCTTCTAAGGATTTAAGGCTTTGATTAGCCAATTTGTGTGAGTGTTGATTTAACCTAACATCTTAACATTATATTTTAGGAAAATTAGATCAGATGAAGGAACCACTCTAATCAATTTCAATAGACCATGTCTATCTTCCAATATCAATGCATGGAGAGGATGTAAATGGTTAGGGTTATGCTGCCGCTGAAATCTTAACTCGAGACAATGGATTATGCTAAGCTGGCTCCTAGTGACCTACAAAAACAAAGAAGCGTAGGAAAACCACTGGAGTTTTGACTCGGTGGGGAGGGGGCATTTCGATGCCTAAGTCGGAATGTGCAATAGTGCAACTTGAGCTCTGTAAAGGGTCGGGAATATAAAAATGACCGAATGAACATGTGTACCTTGAGCTTTGGTCCCCGTTTTATATAGTAGAGTCCTCGGCCATTTAGCAAATTTGCCTCTTTTGGACTCTCCCCTGATTGGCTGGCATTCCTAAAATGTTGGTTTCCAATACTATCATTTGGAGGTTGTGGCTTTAGGCTGTAGTTTTAGGGTTTTTAGGGCTTCTAAAGAGTTGTGAAGTTACCCTTTTGCCCCATCTAGCCTTCAAGCTGTAGATGGCACATGTCGGCCTCCGATTGGCTGCCAAATTTTACCCCCAAAATGTTTGAATTTTATTTTCTAATGTTGTGCATGTGGGTTTCGATACTTCAGGGATTTGGATATCTTTAAGAGAATGAAGTGCATCTATAACTAGATTTTGGAAGTATCGGACTTCTATTTCTCATGTGGAGAAGTGGACAAATGATAATAGGCTCCATCTTTTATGTTGGCATTCTTCACTTTACTAAACATTTTTTTATTAGATGATAGTTTTCAAGATTGTTTTAGCCTGTTAATACCTTATTAGAAGAATATAAATAACAAAGGGGGTTGCATTTTATGATGATGGAGTGTGGACATTGTTTCCCTTATATTGTTGATAAAAATGAAAATTTTCATGTACAATTGGGGGCTGGGGGGCTAAAAAATAAACAGGGATGCCTTTGTAAGGGCACCTTCCCCATCAATTTATGGTAATTGAAGTTTTTTCATTGGATCAATTACCAAAGGGGGACAGAAATTAGGCAAAATTATCAACTGGACCCAGGCTTTTCAGAAATTACGAATGGGGGACAAAATATGTACGGATGGAAAATTGTGGTCCAAAATGCCATTTTCCTAATGACGACTTTCCTTTTTACTTTTTTACTCTTCCCTCTTCCCTCTTCTTTACTGTTTCCATTCTTTTACTTTTGGGGTTTTAACCTACCGGTCATCTCCTTCACTTGCAGCCACCATTAGAGGTGGAAAAAGTAGACGAACACGTCAGTTTTTTTTTTTTCCCATTTTCTCTATCTCGGTTTTGTTTTTCATTTTTTTTTTGGGTTTTGCAATGCTTTTGTTTTCTCAATATCTGTTTTATCTTGTTTAGGGTTTTGTATTTTGTTCATCTCTAATGATTTATGGTGGATTACCCTATTTTGAGAGTTGAAAACCCGATTTTAGGTGGATACCCTATTTTGAGGTTTTGTTTTGAGAATTGGAAACTCTTTTTAGATATTTTGTAAGCCCCATTTAGATACTTGAAAACCCCTCTTTTATAGACCTTAAAACCTTTGACAGCCCCCTTCTAGAGATTTGAAAACCCCTCTCTTATAGACTTTAGAAGCTTTGAAAATCCTCTCCTAGAGAGTTGAAAACCCTATTTTGAGGTTTTGTTTTGAGACTTGAAAACCCCTCTTTTATAGACCTTAAAACCTTTGACAACCCCCTTCTAGAGATTTGAAAACCCTCCTAGAGAGTTGAAAAGCTTTGAAAACCCCCTCCTAGAGAGTTGAAAACCCGATTTCAGGTGGAAAACCCTATTTTGAGGTTTGTTTTGAGACTTGAAAACCCCTCTTTAAATATTTGGTAAGCCCCATTTAGAGACTTGAAAATCCCTCTTTAGATATTTGGTAGGCCCCATTTAGAGACTTGGAAACCCTGTTTAGAGACTTGAAAACCCTGAGTTAGAAACCCTATTTCAGGTGGATAACTATAATTTGAGGTTTTGTTTTGAGACTTGAAAACCTCTCTTTAGTCAATTAGTAAATAGAGCCTTTATATGGATTCAGGTTGGTTCTAAGGTGTAGAACTGATAAGTTGGAGCTGTAACGAACATACTCAAATGTATAAATAAGAGACTAGTAAAAAAATACGTGAAAACTGATATAAAAAAAGGTGCATGTGTGCCTTTCCCTACTATGATTTGAATGTATTTAAAAATGAGGTGTGAAATGAAAATATATATAGAGACTAAGCTAGATTACGATGGATGTTAAAAATAAATAAAAAAATTTCAGTTTGTATTAGAAGAGAGGTTTGAAACAGGACACTAGCTTCCAGAAGCAATTTTGGAAAATGATGACTATGAAAGTGATCGAATGATCTTTGATGTAAAAATTGATTTTCATATTTTGTGAGAGTGCTTTTGATCCTAAATTGTAATGTTTATTTTCGGATCTTTTATTTCAGTTATTTGAATGGTCTACCTGTTCTATTTTGCTTATTTGTATGAAGATTTCCTCTCAAGGTTGGTTAGTGTTAAATACTTTAGTTGTCTCCTCATGATGTTTGGTGTTAGGATTGTCTAACTTATAGAGGAATATGTGAGTTGCTATCAATTTTTTTAAACAGAAAAAAGGTTCAAAGAACTTCCTGTATACTCTTTCTATTGTGTATATCTCAGCTAGCTTTCTTATTCTTTCTAGCATCCTTTTCTAAGTCTCTTAAAGTTGACATTATTCCTAATTGTGCTCTACCAATTATATAATTCTTGTTCTACTTTGGGAAATGATTCCATCACTTAAATCTTGTTATATGTATAGTTTTTTTAGTGATTTGGTTAATAGAAAATGGCATCAGCCCAATCTTTGTTCTATCTCTTGTGAATAATGGTATTATCACACTCGTGTTTTAGTGTTTGCACTGTTAAGGCTTGCCTTTTTCTTATAATTTGGTTGTGAACTATGGTGGCATTTTATAGAGTATTTTAGCCACTAGGAAATGATGCTTTCTAATCCGGTTATGACTGAGGTTTTTGTCCTCAAACCAATTCCTTCTTCTCTTCCTTTTGTTCCCAACTAGAGGTTTCACCAATAGATTGCAAACAAAGACAATAGGCAAAGGAGAAAACCAAAAAACTTAATCCCAACCCTTGCTACTCCATCTCTAGCCAACCAGTCTGCCTCTCTAGATATTGGAGAACACTATTTTGGAAATCACGTATGAGACAGATGTATCCTTGGTGCACATTTGAATAAGAGCAAATGAAGTGGGAGACCTTAATGCAATGGAGGTTTTATATGTGGGTCAAGGCACTCCACTATAGAACTGTTTTGTGATTTTCAAGGGTGCTAAAATTTTATTTCTCTTGTCCTGACCATCTTGGTCTTTTTCTGTGAATAAAATTAGCAGCCATTCAAATATTTCTCTTGTACTGCCTTGGCTAGTTGAATCCATATCGTCCCTGATGTTGTATACTTCATTACCACGAAATTACTATATCTTGCTCACACACCTTGAAAAAAAAAGAGTAAGAATAAGAAAGGAAAGAAAGTTATATTGAGGCAGTGGTCATAAATGGCTTCAATCTGCCATTTCGTTATAAATGAAAAAGAGCCAACCTCTCCAACACTTGCAAGCATAGAAGAGAAAGAATAGTGAATACATGTCATATCAAAAGCAATAGCCCTCGATACATGATTATTTTTGAAATGCAAACCTCTTAAAAAATAGGTTTTTTTAAAATTCAAAATTTCTAATTGTGTTCATTCTTGTCATCACAAGGTAGTTAATAACCCTGTCTTCTTTCTTCTCTTGCCTTTGATTTAAAATAATATGAGTTTTGATAACCTTATTATGTAGTTGATAACCTTGTTTGTTTTTTCACAAATCTATATATTGTGTCTGTTTTGATAAATGGCAAAGGTGACAGAAAAAGGGGGGAGCAAGGCTAAGATTCAAAGGGGGGAGATTCTTAAGAGGAGGGGGGAAATGCAAAAGGGGAAGGGAAAATTTGAAGGGAGGAAGCAACATGTAAGTATATTTCATATTTATGTTTTCAATATCATTCAGTTTTCATATGCCATTTAATGTTTTGATGATGTTAATTGATTTGCAGGGTATGTCCCTGCAAGATGTTCGCCTTCGTGTTTCAAGAGTGCATTGGCTAAGATGGGGTTGCAGCAACACCATTACGAGGCACTAGAGAAGACCCCGTTCAAACATTTGATCCACCTTGAAGAAATTGTGATGCACAAGCCCCTTATCAGAGCACTACATGATAAGTGGGATCCTGCCACTAAATCATTCAGATTAGGTTGTATTTCAGTTCCTTTTAAGGCCAACGATGTAGCGTTGGCGTTAGGCCTACCAGTCAGAGGGGAGGCAATAAATGTGAACAGGGTTATATCAACTGACAAGAGAAACCCTCCTCCTCATGTTGATGGCTGGCCATTTCGTAAAGCAAATGTTGTAGCATCTGTTATTCTACAGGAAATCAAGGCAGTAGTTGGGAGAATCGAGAAAGAGTACATAAACAAAACCGTGACATATGTACTTTTACAACCATTTGCCACCGTCCTATTTACTCAGAGTGCCCATCGAGTCGATCAGTTGTTCTGGCCCTTTGTGGATGATTTAAAAAATATTGGTAACTACAACTGGAGCCAAGCTGTTTATGATTGGTTAATAGGATATCTTAACAAAGTCAGCTTGCATGGCGGCACATATCTTGGAGGGTGCTCGTTGGCAATGCATGTATGATGGATTCAATCCGTTAAAGTTTAAACTTTGTAATTTTTGCGATGATTAAGAAACTTTCTCTTGTCTATGCAGGTGTGGTTCTATGAGCATACGGACTTATGGGTTCCGAAGGATCCAAATGCCCGTCCTCGTATGCTAAAATGGGATTGGAAAGCAAAGGAGTTGAGTAAGTATGCTCTTGTCGAGAGTAAAAAAATAGAGGAATCTCAAGTGAGACATAAAACTAGATACCCTATTATATCAATTGTAATTTCTTATTGAGGAATTAACTTATTCATTCATCAGGTGGTGGTCGCACTGACGCTAGGAGAGGAGGAAGTAGAATATATAAACGATCAGGTATCCCAATAGAGCATATCAATTTTTGTTATTGATTAATGTTTAAAAACTCATCATCGTTTGCTTTATCTGTATGGTAGGAACCCGCGGAAACGGCTTCAATAGAGGGCTAAGAAATATTGGGTCACTCCCCTACAACCTCAACATTGCCCAACCTTGATATGGATGAAGACATAGAGAGAGATGGGGATAGTCAGGATGAGGAGGGTGGAGAGGATGAAAGGAAGAGGAGATCGTGGATGAGGATAAGAAAGGCAAAGGAGGCACTCAGAAAAGAGAGGGAGGACTTTCAAAGGGAGAAGGAGAGACGGAGCAAAATGTTAGAAAAAGTAAGAACACTTATTTTGGAAGAAGACGAAAAAGTTGAAGAAGTCGAAGAAGAAATAGGCGCAGGACACTTCGAGGGTTTGAGGCAGTGGAGGAGAAAGAGAAGGAAGAAGAGGACAAAGAGGAGGAGAAAGAGAAGGTAGAAGAGAAAAAAGAGGAGGAGAGGAAAGAAACAACATGTACTGTTACCATTGACCAACAAAAGGAAGTAGGGAGCATTGAGAGATGCGTGAAGATGGAGGCACGCAATAGGAAACCAAGTTACAACGTGATTAGCCCCTACAAACCACTTTTACCCCAAAAGAGGAAGCTACTAAGGAAGAAGAAGAATGGGAAGAAAGAGGAGGTGAGAGAGGAGGACAAAGATGAGGAGAAAGTTAAGGAGATGGAGGAGGAGAATAAACAAGAGAAGAAAGAGGAGGAAAAAAAGAGAAAGAAGAGGAGGAGAATGGGAAGGATAGGAGGCTGAATTGATTAAAAAATTGTAAAAGAATGAGACAAGGCAAGTAGATGCTAAATGTATAACCTTGTTTTGCTTATAGTTGTGTCATTTTCTAACAATTATATCATTTTGTAGTCGTTGTATCATGAAGGAAGAAGGTATAACGATATTTGTTGACGACTTGGTATGCCTGTGGAGACGCAGAAGATACCTCAGTAATAATGTAAGTGACTTTGTTTAAGGGTGATTAAGAAAATATATGCAAGTTAATAACGATATGAATAATCTTCTCTTGAACTTTTTTTATTGAAGGTATTGGATGTATACGGAAAGTTTCTTCAGAACTCCTACAAGGACAGATCAACATGTCCTCATAGCAAAATTATATTTGTTCCTTCATTGGTACATGTGAGTAAATTTTTCTACATTAAGAATGCTAGTTTTCCTTCATTGGTGGTTGAAGCATTTTTTTACAATCGAGGACTTTCCTTGAACAGGGAAATCTTATTTCTAGACTTCGTACCATGGATGAGACCACGGATGAGAAAACAAAGCTCAAATATTATGAACTTGCGAAAGGGATATTGAATGCTAGACTTATAGATATCCCGTGTTAAGAGATTAATATGGTCTTGATCCCATTATGTCAAAACAACCACTGGGTTCTGCTTGTGCTTGACATGGTTAAAAAATCCTTCTTCGAGTGCAACTCCTCAAAAGAGCTTAAATTCGACGAACTAGCAAGGCATACGGTAATTACATTAACATTTTCAGTGATGGTCTAAGATTCTTAGATATGTCAAACAGTTATATTTCATTTCTGATTTTATCTCCAGGTAGCCTTGATAAAAGAATATTTCAAGTCCCATGGTTGTGACATAGACCACTTTCCATATGCCCAAGTGGCAGACTTCCCACAACAAGATAATGGGTAAAGCAGCCTATAAACCTTTTAAATTTGAAAGCTTTTATGTCATTTAGAGTTTAATCCTATTCCATTTACACTACCTATTGTTTTGCATATTTGACTGTGAACTATTTGTGATCAAAGGGATCGAGCATATGTATAGTGGGGTCGCTTTCAATTTTGGTCCGGATGACATTCCTCAAATGCGACTGGAACTATGTCAACGATTTATACGAGGAGAGTTTGGGAAATGTGAACTTCAATAGGAGAAATGTTGTGGATGGATGTGATTGTTGTGTTTGAGTTGTTGCGTTGTTCAAAACTTAAAATGATGTGTATGTGTTGTTCATAACTTCAATAGGAGAAATGATGTGATTATGTAAACAGGTTGTTGTTCAAAACAGGTTATTGTGTAAACAGGTTGTTGTGTAAATGGGTTGTTCTGTAAACAGGTTGATGAGTAAACATGTTGTATACTGTGTTGTTCAGAACTTCAATAGGAGAAATGATGTGATTGTGTAGCAAGGTTGTTGTTCAAAACAGGTTATTGTGTTAACAGGTTGTTGTGTAAATGGGTTGTTCTGCAAACAGGTTGTTGAGTAAACAGGTTGTATACTGCGTTTCTAAGTTGGTAACCCTATTTTTAGACTCCAGAACACCGCTCACATTCACCAGACTTGATGGTCTCATTTCTAAGTTGGTAACCCTATTTTTATACTTGATCACCCAAAAATCGAGGATTTGAAAACCCCATGTGGATGGACCAGTAACTTCGGCCAACACGCATGGACTTGATGATCCCATTTTGATTTTGGTGACACCATCTTTTATACCTGATGACCCCAAAACCAATGACTTGAAAACCCCATGTGGATGGGCCAGTAACTTCGGCCAACACGCATGGACTTGGTGATCCCATTTTGATTTTGGTGACCCCATTTTTTATACCTGATGACCCCAAAACCAATGACTTGAAAACCCCATGTGGATGGGCCAGTAACTTTTGGCCAACACACATGGACTTGATGATCCCATTTTGATTTTGGTGACCCAATTTTTTATACCTAATGACCCCAAAACCAATGACTTGAAAACCCCATGTGGATCAGCCAGTAACTTTTGGCCAACACACATGGACTTGATGATCCCATTTCGATTTTGGTGACCCCATTTTTTATACCTGATGACCCTAAAACCAATGACTTGAAAACCCCATGTGGATGGGCCAGTAACTTTTGGCCAACACACATGGACTTGATGATCCCATTTCGATTTTGGTGACCCCATTTTTTATACCTGATGACCCCAAAACCAATGACTTGAAAACCCCAAGTGGATCGGCCAGTAACTTTTGGCCAACACACATAGACTTGATGATCCCATTTCGATTTTGGTGACCCCATTTTTAATACCCGATGACCCCAAAACCGATGACTTGAAAACCCCATGTGGATCAGCCAGTAACTTTTGGCCAACACACATGGACTTGATGATCCCATTTTGATTTTGGTGACCCCATTTTCGATACCCGATGACCCCAAAATCGATGACTTGAAAACCCCAAGTGGATCGGCCAGTAACTTCGGCCAACACACCCGGACATCTTTAATCCCATTTCGATTTCGGTGACCCCAATTTTTATACCTGATAACCCAAAAATAAGGGCTTGAAAACCCCCAGCTTCACATAACCCTTTTTATAGACTTAATAATCTTCTACCAGTAACTTGATAATCCTCCAATGGAATTACAATTCTACTCATGATGGAATAACAAAAGATATGGATCCAAAGAAATGGATGTTGCATTCATTCAATGTGCTTCATGTATTACATCCCAATTCATTTAGTACAAAAAAAACTAGAATGGTTAAGTACCCAGAAAAATATTTTTGTAGCCACCTTGTCTGGTTAAGTACATAAAAAACATATCATTTACAAGTAATCCACTTATCTTCCGAAAAAAGAGACTGAAGTCATCCATCGTATGCAACTAATCCAATTGTCTTCCAAAAAAATAGACTGAAGTCATCCATCATATACAACTAATCCACTTGTGTTTCAAAAAAGAGAGTCAAGCCATCAATGCATTGTCTCAGGAACACACCTTTACAAGAAGAAAGGAGGTTCACAAGGTACACCAGACCTAAAAAATACCAGCACCACAGTTAATTATTCTTGAAAAATATTTTTTTCTAGAAAAAGAATAATTCATATAATGTGTACCACGTACCTGTTGAAAATAGGCGCAGAAGATCCAATGGCAGTTTCGTCAACAGGTTGTCTTACGATGGGAGGTTCTTTGCAACTTCTTTTGTTGTGACCAAGTTGTCCACATGTGGTGCAATTGTAATGTAATCCGCTTTGCAATTCACGATCCGTTCTTCTCGTACGCGGCCTTCCAGGTGGCCTCTTTGCACGTGGTGGTAATAATGTTGTTAAAGGTTCTGGAGGAACTTGCCATTGGGTCCGATCAAGTGTAGGGTGCAATGCCTCATCGTATGTATTTCGATACCTCTGTACATGATACCATTCTTTGCAGTAATCGTAAGGATCAAAACCTATGATGCCAATAGCTGCCATGGCATGTCCGCACGGTAGTCCAATCGTTTGGAAAGCACGACAGGTGCATGTTTGCAGGTGTAGGTTCACAGCATCAACATTTTCAAGGGACTTTACTTCATAATCATGAACACCTATTCGATAAGCTGTATATTGGCGGCTTTCTTCCCTTGCCAATGTCATATGTTCTTCTGCGTAACGGGTCAACTTTGTCTGCCAACCTTGACCCATTTCTTGACGTTTCTGCAAGAAGTCAGAAGTCTTCCATCGAGTGTGTTCTACCAATGATGCAATCGGCAATTTTCTCCCATCCTTCAAGACAACATTGAAACACTCCGACCTATTGGTCGTCAATACATCATATCTATCCCCCTTAAAATAAAAACTAGCCCAATGTTCATTGGGGATGTCACTTATCCACTTGTGTGCATTTTCATTCCTTTCCTTAATCTTCTCCATTGTTTCTTTAAAAACACATTCTCTCAATGCCCGTGCAGCTCTCCAAAATAATTTCTTTAGTAAAAGATCTTTGAACACAAAATAGAAATTGGCGGCGAGGTGACGCATGCAATAACTATTATTTGCATTAGGTAATTCTATAGGTACTGCTTGCATCAACCCCTTCTGTCGATCAGAGCATATGGTGAATACGTTCGTCTCCGCTGACATTACGTTTTCTCTCACCAACCTAAGAAACCACCTCTAACTATCTTTGTTCTCGGTCTCGACAACTGCAAACGCTAATGGAAATAATCCGTTTTACCGTCAACCTCGACTGCAATCAATAAGATTCCTAGATACTTTCCTCGTAGATGTGTACCATCGACTAAAACTATAGGTCTGAGTGTTTGATTAAAGGAACGTATGCTGGGACCAAATGTCCAAAATAAGCGAACAAACCTATCATCTCCCCTTGGACGTAAATCTCTTCCACGGAAAACACGCATATAGGTGCCAGGATTTCTTCTCATCATCTCAACTGAAAGTGCAGGCAATATGCGGTAAGAGTCCTCAACATTCCCACACTTAATTTCAAGGATGATGTTCATCTCAATGTACGCTTTTCGATAGCTTATAGTTATACCCCAATGCATCTTAATATATTCTCTTATGATCCTTGTCCCGATCTCTTCTGGGCGACGAATAAGCGTAAGCATGTCTTAGCAACCCAAGCTGATGTTACAAGAGGGTGATCATTGCACCTTAGTTGAGTTGTGCACGTATGGCCGGGAACAAACGCCTTCACTAACACATAAGTCATATGATTAATGCCAGATATACGCCATTTGCAACCTTCTTCCTTACATCGAACGGCATATTTTTTTAGTGTTGACTTTGATTTCACAAACTTAAATCTTTGCCGAATTGCATACTCTCAAACTCCCTGCTTGAACTGTTTCATATCTGCAAACATTGCCCCGCACGTTAACTTCTCAAGCTCAGCATTATCAGCATCTACCTCATGAGCCCCAACAAACATATCATCTACTTCCATTTGTAGCCTACTGTCATGAGGGACACCAAGATTTCCATCATCAACATCATGATCATCATCAATGCCATCATGATGATCCTCGTCATCGTCACTATGATCATCATCATCATTCATATCTTCTTCAAAATAATCACTCATGACACAAAAATCATCTTGAAATTCATTATTGAAGTGCATTTCCAAATCTCCATCACTTTGTTTGTCGTGGATATCTTCAGTGGCATGATCCGTCAAATCATGTGTAAATTCTTCATTTAGGACAATGCGAGACCTGCATAGTTCAACAATATATAATCAGGCTAGTAGATTGATTAATTTTGAATTTCAAATATTGAAGGGGGAAAACCATTGGTAAAGAAGTACAATACCTTAGAGTCGGTTGTGTTGAATCACCTCCTATATTGGTACCATCAAGCTTTATCGTAGTCTCTTTGCAAATCCACTTCAAAACGCGGGGGACGATTGACATTTTCTGCTTCTCGAGGAAGATTTTGGGGTGGATTCGAAGGAGATGGAATGGCTACATTATTAGAGGGTCCCGTAATAGAAATATTGTTTGGAGGCAGCATTGACGAATACAATGAATTTCTACCATTGTCACTAATGCTTTTGAATATGTATATCATCATAGAATTAAACACATCTTTGTCAAACATCCTCATGATGGCTTGGAAGGCATTATCATTATCGACATCCATTAAAGTGCATATATATGGATCAACAACGTATCGACACTTTATTGATTCAATCACCTGCCATTCTATAGTTCCGATTCTTTTCTGGATTAGAACTTTAAATTGTTGGAAATTGATTCGTCGTCCAATCGATAAGAATGTCTTCCTCCCACCGATATATTCCCACGAAACTTTATCCTTCAATTTTTCATAATAGTGTAAAGGAAGAGAAACCATTGTTTCGGCCATTTTTTTAAACACCTGCAAAGACACACAAGATGTCAGAAGAACAATGTTGAAATAAGGGGAGTTTTCAAATCTCTAAACAGGGTTGTCAACACTCTAAATGGGGGTTTTAAAGTCTCAAGAAGGAGGGTTATGAAGTCAATAAACATGGTTGGCTAGGGGGGCTCAAGTCTAAAATAGGGCTGATCAAGTAACTAAATTGGGGTTTTCAAGTGTCTATAGAAGGCTTCTCATGTCCCAAAGGGATTATCAAGTGTACCTAAATTGGGGTTAATAGATATCTAAGGGAGGGTTTTCAAGGACAAAAAGGCTTATCATGTGATTAATTGGGGGTATCAAGTATCTAGATGGGTTTCAAGACTATAGAAGGGGGCTTTTCAAATCTATGAAGGGAGTTATCCATTATCTAAATTGGATTATGTATAAGTAGGGGTTTTCAACTCTCTAGGAGGGGGTTTTCAAAGCTTCTAAAGTCTATAAGAGAGGGGTTTTTTAACTCTCCAAAAGGGGGTTGTTAAAGGTTTAAAGGCCTATAAAAGAGGGGTTTTCAAGTATCTAAGTGAGGCTTACTAAATATCTAAACAGGGTTTCCAACTCTCAAAACAAAACTTCAAAATAGGGTATCCACCTGAAATCGGGTTTTCAACTCTCAAAATAGGGTTATCCACCAGAAATCATTAGAGATGAACAAAATACAAAACCCTAAACAAGATAATACAGATATTGATAAAACAAAAAACATTGCAAAAAAACTACTCACATGTTTGTTGAGTTTTCCCAAGTCCAATGCTAGGTTAAAAAGCCCCCAAAGTAGACAATGAAACAGTAAAGAAGAGGGAAAAGGGAAAAAGGAAAACTAGAAAAGTAAAAAGGAACGTGGTCTTTAAGAAAAAAAAGGGCATTTTGGACCACATTTTTTCATCCGTACAGATTTTGTCCCCCATTCGTAATTTTTGAAAAGCCTGGGTCCAGTTGATAATTTTGCCTAATTTTTGTCCCCCTTGGGTAATTGATCGTTTTTCATTTGTCTCTACGTGGCTCTAATTATATGCTGATGTCATAATTCTTAGGTATTAATCCGGTTGTAGAATTATCCGATACACAACACTTACGACGGCCTACCCATCATGTATTTTGTCGATAAACCATCAACGTTCTCTATCAAAGTCAGAGGATGTTGGGATGAGTATGCAAATTTTATTTTGATTGCATGCATTTGATTATATTCTTTTTAACCATGCATTTAGGTTTTATCTGGCAACCATGAAAACAAATTCCATTGAATATCTGTCTATCCAATAAGAGAGAGAGGCATAGAGGATTTCTTTTTGGCAAGTAATCTGGGATTGAACTTCTGACCTCAGGGGTTGAAGAGGGCATAGAAGGTTGGTGACAGGGAGATTTTGCTATAGGGGTGGAGAGCATGAGATGGGGCAAGAAATAGGAGGAAAAAAATTCATTGTTTGGAGTAGTTTTTTTTTTTTTTATCCCACATGGGAACGAGATTGTTTGATCGAGATGGCAAGATGACTTGATGGAGTAAGTTTTCAACAGACATACCATGACCTCGACACTTATTTCAACTAATAGGGTTGTTCAATGCAAGGTTTAAAATTTCGGTTTCGGACCTTGAAATTTCAAAATTTTGACCGAAAATTCGGTCCAAATCTGGTACAAAACCCGAAATTAATATTTTATTCAATATTAAATTTCGGTCAAAATTATCAAATACCGAAATTTCGGTGAAATATTAAATTAATATTAAAAAAAACAGATTTTTTGGGGAAAATTTCGGAAAAACAGAAATTTCGGCCAAAATAAATGACCGTTTCGGTTTTGGGTGATTTCGGTGTCGGTCAATTTCGGATTTCGGTCGAAATTTAAAACCATGATTCAATGTACGAGACATTCATTCATGGAATAAAGCATAACCGATGGGACAATCCTAACCATCAAATCAATTACTTACAAATAGATTGTTAGTATTGCAATGGTGATGATGTAAGAAACTGCTGGTTAGGGGCGGATTAAAGGGAATCATAGGCGCAGCGAAATGCCCGGGAGGAATCTGATTAAAAAAAAGCTTTTGATCCCATTATATCTTTTTTCCAAGGTACTAGTTATTAGAAGATTGATGGTTGCTACAATAGAATTCAATGGAATAAGAATACAATACCAAATTAATCACCTGACTTAGTAAACATTGCTTGACCTACTGCTTGCTTGGCTTCACACTTTCTCAAATCAGACACCTTGGAAGCCATTTCCACGAACATAGAAGATTGAAAAAGAACTCTTCTTCATCTCTTGGGCATCGTAAGATTAAATTGACGGTCAGATATCAATCAAAAGTGGGACCCTTTATCCATCAAAAGTGGGACCCTTTATGCCCTATTTAAGCGCGCCTCTTGTCTATTCAAGTAACTTCCCAACCTAATAGATTTCACACTCAAAACAAACTGCCAGAAAAACTAGGGTTTTCAATTAGGAAAATTTAGGGTTTTTCTTCTTCTTATAGCCCCTGTTCTTCACACTCAAATCAAAACTACAGCAAAAAAAAAAAAAAAACGAGGGTTTTGAATTATATTATCCTTCTCTCGGTCTGAAAAATCTAGGGTTTTTCTTCTTCTTCTTCGTTCTTCATGACGACGATCGTTGCAACTACAGAGGAGGATCCCGCGCTCGCGGTCGTTAGATTCACATCGGAGCTCGCGTGGGCCGATGCAGGACCTGAGGTACTGAAATCAGTCTTCGATTTTTCTCCGATTTCGACATGTTATATATCAGTTGATATTATTCGTAGAAACAGCAGAGTTATGCAGATCATGAGTCCAAAACATATTATTGGTCTCAAAATTGCGTTTAATTTTGAATCCAATAATCCGTTTTGAAAGCAAAATCGATTCTCCAAATCCAAAACAACCAGGGCCTTAGAACGGCAGATACTGGGGAGAGACACTATCTAGGGAGGCCGTGAAACCAAGCAACCAAATCATCTTCTAGATTGTGAGGCTTTATCACCTTATCTCCTCCTCCTTTTTCCTCTTCTTTTTTGATGGGTAAGCTGGGGTTTGGCGGGGACCACTACCGCGGTTTATTTGATAAACAGAGAAAAGATTCATTCATGGGCACAATACGCCATCCCTAACTTGAAATACATTAGTAAGGGAGAACCATAACTCAAGGAAGATGAACTCTAAGCTTATCTTCTTGATCTTAGGATTTTATGTCCTTTGAAATGTAGGCTAAAAGAGGCAATTTTTATTCTTACTGTTCCACTAAAATCCTATTTCTTTAAAAATCATAAGGTTTTACCAGCCTTTGTATACAAGCCAAAGGCAAAGATACGAGTTTACAATTACTGCTATTACCACTTTTTTTTATCTTAAATTGCAGCTAATGTGAAGTCTGGTAGATCTGTCGAATGAGGTACTTTTAGAACTTGTACTAATCAGATAGTGATATATTTGGATGAATTTTAAATATTTTACTGCTTCAAATATATGTGATTTTAGACACCCTTTTGCAAATATGTGATGTAGAATGCTTTTAACAACATTGATTCTTAGAATAGCGAGCGCACAGACACAGAGAGAGAGAGAGAGAGAGAGAGAGAGAGAGAGAGAGAGAGAGAGAGAGAGAGAGAGAGAGAGAGAGAGATGCTGGAGATTATTTTGAGTTCTCTTGAGGGTGAGGCGACGGTAAGGTTGCTCCATTGTGTCTTGGTCGTCACGGGTTCGAGTCACGGAAACAGCCTCTGTGCAAAGCAGGGGTAAGGCTGCGTCCATCTAGCCCTCGCCATACCCCGCAATTGCGGGAGCCTCGTGCACTGGACCTCCTTTTTTTTGTTGCATGTAATCGAACAGTTTAAAATAAAGTTCCATGACATTGAGAATGAATACTTGAAACAAGTATTGGACCACTTATCCCCATATAGTATGAACCGAATGTCCATATGCAGTAAATTTATGGCCTTGAAAAGATGTAATGAAAGTTCAAAATAACATTAAAACTGTTTCATTTAGATATGTGAGCATGTGTAGAATACATGGTCTTCGAGCTTAGAGTGATCGTCCCTTCTGCATTATTTTGCAACTCTATGTTTTATTGCTTGCCATGTAGGATGGTTATTTCTTCTCATAATATGAGTTCATTACATGCATTTTCTGAATTCAGATAACATACGGTTCTCTAAATCTAAAAGTTGCCTATTGTTTCTCTACTAACAGGTTGCAGAGCCTCAGGTCACCAGACTATGCATTGAGGCACAAGAATGCATGGTGATGGGTAGATGGTTAGATCTGGCCAATCTCACACTTACTTCTGTTGACTCGATATTTTCAAAAGTGTCTGAGAAAGGTAGGAATTTCTGCTATCCATTTTCATTTTGAGTTAGCAATATCTACCCTAGATTATAATGGTACATAGAAGGCATTATCTTGCCACATTCCTCCATATTAAACAATGTACACTTTTTTTGTGAACTGTTAAACAATGCACACTTATGTACTCTCTACAGATAAATGTGTAAAAATGACTGAAAGCTTTTCACAGTGCATAGTGTACATGTACTATATATTTTCATCATGAGAAAGCAAGTCAGATGGTAATCAAAAGGCTTCCAAGGTTTCCCACATGTATAAATTTGTTGATACCCTCACTTGTTTGTGGCATGGAGATCACTTTTGCTGACTATTTTTCTTGGACTGTGCTTGATGAACTAGCATCTTGGCTTTTATTGCCATTGGTTGCTCAACCACCAATGGCAACAAGTTTAGGATCAGAGCAATATGACTAGTAACTCATATGTAGGGTACACAATCGTGTTCTAAACTATAGGTAAATCATCCCTGATCTATATAATATGATGCTACGCGCCTACGCTTCAATCACTATTATATAGAACTTAAAAGCATGGGAACCATAGGGCTGTTAATTTTGCTTCGAAGAAGAGGTACATTTATTTAGTAACTAAAACATTTATCATACTTAATATCAATACTTTCAGAATTTTATATTATATTCACACCCATGTACAATATAACCAATGGTTTAATATGTAATGCATTTCACATATGACGAATGCTAGGCTCAATCTTAAGAGCTATAGTTCCTTGCTTGAAGCCTACGATACATGTTTGGACTTTGGTGTGGGGATTAAGGTGTTACGATCAAAGTCACGGGTGCATGTGTGGCATCGGGGCAGCTTGGGGGGCGGGGGGGATGCATTTCCTTGAAAACATGTTTTGGAAATAGAAGCAAAACGTGAAAAAATGGAAACTTGGGGGAGACCTATGATAAATGTTTTTCAGAGTCACACCAACACATTGTGAAATATATATTGAAAACGAAAACAAAAGATCTTTTTTTCTTTTTTCCTTTTTTTAAGATAAGGCAAGAATATTATTAAAGGAAAGAAAAGGGGGAACCCCAAGGACCTAGATGCTCACCATACAATCAAGGATAGAGAAAAGAAAAGAAAATATAAAGAAAGAAAAACTCCATCATGGAGGAAATCTCCTGGAAGCAAGATTCGTTCCTGGAGGGGTGGGGATTCACGATTCCCCGAAACGCGAACCCGATTCGGGATTCGATTCGAATCCCCGAAAATTGGGAATCGGGGTTCGGATTCGTCAGATTCCGATTCCCAATTTATGGGAACCCCGATTCCCACTTTATAGGAACCCTGATTCCCAGGCGAATCCCTAGCGAATCCCAACTCCCCAGCGACTCCCCGACGAATCTCCGGCGAATCCCCGGCGAATCTCTGGCAAACCCACGATTCTCGCTTCCAACCATCCCTGGAGCCTTTGATTCCCGCTTTCGATTCCCACCCTGGCAACCTTGGGAAATCTAACAACTCAATAATTGTCCTCTCCACCGTGGAACGGACCAATCGATCTGCATCATTATTTACCGACTACCAAGCAAGCTGGAACTTCACTTGGTGTCCCTCAGTGCGATCCAATATCTCATCAATGGCTTTGAGGAATCTACACGGGATCATACCTATCTGATTTAACAATCTAATCACATCGAGAGTATCACCTAAACAATTAGGCCGTCAATATCTTGCCTTCTTGTCTTTTTAAAAAAAAAAAATTCTTGCCTTCCTGACTGTCAGATCCAACAATCTAATCTCACCGAGAGAATCGCCTTCAACATTCTGGCTAAATTGGGTGCCAATAGATCAAGTTTGGAGTGGTTTGATTATATGCCACCCTAAGTTCTGTAATTTTCTTTATTTTCTTTCTTTCTTTTTTCTTTGTATTCTTTCTGTGGACCATCTCGGTTCCCTTTTATTTTAATATATTACCATTTCAAAAAAAAAAGAATCGCTTTCAACAATTAGGCCGTCAATATCTTGCCTTCCTGTCTGTCAGATCCGGTGAAGAATAGTGCGCACTTCCACTTCACTTGAATCTTTTATTCCAATTGGTCCAGATAATACTCAATATGTAAAGCTAAATTCATTGCCCTTGCAAAAAACTAGCCACAATGGCACTTCATTGGATCCGTGTCACCCAACCGCATTAGTCATTCTTTTAATTTTGCATTTTTTAGGGCTGCTGTAAATGTGGTTGGATGACTTGTGGCTCCTTTGGGGCGCTATTGCGGTTAGGTTTTTGCAAGGGAGTCATTCCTCTCAAAACAATAAATAAAAAAAGAAGTAAGAAACTACTTTTTTGTTATGGTAATAAGTAAAAAACTACTAAAAAAATAAAATATGTTGTTAGAATATGCAGAATGCCTAAGTGCATAAGTTGTCTTTGTACCCTTTCTCTCTCTTAATATAAATACATAAGTAAGGGGGAGTTCTCTCCAACTCACTAGATTCTTCCTCCATTCTTCCTCAACATATGTAAGTAAGAATATATGTGAAACATACTAAGTGCGTTCTCTCATGTTTTGGAGGCACTTCCTATCTGCAATTATGCATTAGAATTTTCTCCAACCTGGAGGGAGTTGATGCAGCAGCGCACACTCCCACAAGACCTTCAAACCAGAAACAGGAGAAGCATGACTATAGAAGAAAGAATTATTTATTAATTTTAGTGATTGTTTATATGCAGCCGACCCCAACTAGTTTGGGACAAAGGCTTTGTTGAGTTGAGTTGAGTGATTTTTATATGCATTTTCGAAAGAATTTTTCATTAATTTTCGTGATTTTTAATTATACTTTTGAAATATTTTTGTTGAGTTCATATTTTAGAAAATGGTGGGAGTGTTTAAAGCTTTTAGAGTTTCTATTTTGAAGAAAGGAGGTTTAAGTTGGAGTAGGAAGGCTGAATTGGTGCTCTGATTTATAGTTAGACAAAATTTAGGATAGATAGTAAAATTGTTAGAGGAGATTTGGGCTTGTTTAATCTAGATTTTTTTTTTTTGGAATTCTAGCTTGTTTGGAACTGTTTTAAAGTTGAAAATTTTGCGGGAAGGGTCTAGAAGTTTTTGCCCAAGCTCAACATGATGGGGTGTTCCCACGTAATCTTCCAAGGAGCACCATACATAAGCTAGCAAGTGGGCACTTTATGCGTGGAGTGGAAGAGACGGTTAACCTCATCTTTATTCACTATGACACAACATGATGAATTTGGTATACTTTTCTATGAACTTTGGTGTTGTGTGCGTGCGTCCGTGTGTTCCAGTAGTTTGTTTGGGGTTGGTTTGGTGGTCCTTTTGGGTTTAAGAGGCACATTCCTTGGAGAATCATTCTTCATGCCACTTAGTAGGGGACTTGGAGGTAGAGAAATTATAGTATTAACTAACAATGGAGGCAATAGAAGTTGGACGATTTGTTGGGTTTTGATCATAAATGGGTTCATGAAGTAAAGACATGTATAATAAATTAATAAGTGAAAGCAGGTAATAGAAGTTTGTTAAAGTATAAAAGATAAACAACGCCTTTCCCTGGTGCACCTTTCAAAGAGCGAAGAATCTGAACTACCGCTGCCCAGTGAGAAATACGAGGGGCACATTTACCATTCAAAATAAAATAAAATACGAGGGGCACTCATAAACTGGCTAACTACCCCAACTGCATAAGAGATATCTAGGCGAGTAACAGTGAGATAAATAAGTTTTCCAACCAGACGATGGTACCTGCTAGGGTCATCCATCAAGTCTCCCTCTTCTGCAATCAGCTTGGTGTTTAGATCCATAGGAACACCAGTAGGCTTTGCCCCCACAAATCCAGTCTCCTCTAACAAATCAAGCACATATTTCCACTGAGAAATGGATAGACAACAAGGGAAATGAAGACACGAACAGAGGGAATCTTGGCAACTGGAGAGAAGGTCTCCATGTAATCAACGCCGAAGGTCTGAGTGTAACCTTTGGCGGCAAGGCGAGCCTTTAGCCTCTCAACAGTATCGCCTAGTAAATATTTGATGGTGAACACCCATCTATAGCCAACGGTATGTGCCCCTCTGGATTCTTTGGCGAATAAAATGGCAATCAACCTCTGTATGTTTGGTTCTCTCATGAAATACGGGATTGATGGCTATGTGAATCGCAACTTTATTATCACAGTAGAGCTGAGCTGGAGAAGTAGTAGAGAAACCAATCTCTGACATGAGAGACCGTAACCAAAGAAGCTCCCCACTAGTATGAGGCATAGCTCGGTATTCTGCCTCAGTGCTATACTTTGAAATTATCTCTTGTTTCTTACTTTTCCACGATGCCAGATTGCCGCCAACAAAGGCGCAATAACCCGTGGTTGATCTCCTATCTGCTGGAGATCCTGCCCAATCTGCATTACTAAATCTTTCCACTCTGACATGTCCGTTTTTCTTGAATAGCAAACCTTTTCCTGATGCACCTTTCAAATAGCGAAGAATCTGAACTACCGCTGCCCAGTGAGAAGTACGAGGGGCACTCATAAACTGGCTAACTACGCCAACTGCATAAGAGATATCTGGGCGAGTAACTGTGAGATAAATAAGTTTCCCAACCAGACGATGATACCTGCTAGGGTCATCCATCAAGTCTCCCTCTTCTGCAATCAGCTTGGTGTTTGGATCCATAGGAACACCAGCAGGTGTAGCCCCCACAAATCCAGTCTCCTCTAACAAATCAAGCACATATTTCCGCTAAGAAAGGGATAGATTGCTGCCAGAATAAGCTACCTCAATCCCTAGAAAATACTGTAGGCAACCAAGGTCTTTAGTGGAGAATTCTGCTTGTAATAGTAATATCATCCACATAGACTATAAGGAGAACATGTCTTGCTTCAGAGTGACAACTAAAGACAGAATGATCAAGTGTACATGCCAATTCGCATGACAGCGTCACTAAAGCACCCAAACCATGCTCTAGGAGACTGCTTGAGCCCATACAAGGACTTGCGTAGCCTGCAAACTGAAGATGACATAACTGGATTTGTGGGGGCAAAGCCTGCTGGTGTTCCTATGGATCCAAACACTAAGCTGATTGCAGAAGAGGGAGACTTGATGGATGACCCTAGCAGGTACTGTCGTCTGGTTGGGAAACTTATTTATCTCACTGTTACTCTCCCAGATATCTCTTATGCAGTTGGGGTAGTTAGCCAGTTTATGAGTGCCCCTCGTACTTCTCGCTGGGCAGCGGTAGTTCAGATTCTTCGCTATTTGAAAGGTGCGCCGGGGAAAGGCGTTGTTTATCTTTTATATTTTAACAAAGTTCATATTGGAAAAAGGAAGAATCCATGCAGCATGTAACAACTTTTTGTTGTGTTCAAGCTCAACTTGGTGTGAGCTCTTTTTTAATGTAGGTCCTGCCAACAAAGAAGGGGAGATTCAAAAGCATAAGGGCATTGTGTGGGCATTCTTGGGCTTCTTAGGTATTATAGATTAAAATGAGGAAGTGCTAGCTTTGTTATATAGTTTAAGAAACTCCAGTAAGAACCCTGGGGAGGGAAGTTTACTAGTTTAGTTATACTTTTGCTTGGGCTTCTAAAAAGAATCTGGGTCCTTGGAGATTTGCATACACCTTAAATGAAATTTGGGATTTTGTGTGTGTGTGTTTAGAAGCGTCCTTTGTTCTCAACTCAACTCAACAAAGCCTTTGTCCCAAGCTAGTTGGGGTCGGCTAAATGAATCCTATAGAAAAGAAATTCATGAAGAAGGTAAAAGGGATCTACCCGGCTCTAATCCTGGTTCTAGTTGGGTTCTTCTGCGTGGATCATTTTCTTCCATTCTATCCTATCCAAGGTTATGTTCTCTTTTATGTTCCTAGCTATCAAGTCTTTCCTCACTGCTTCTACCCATGTTATTTTCGGTCTACCCCTACCTCTTTTAACTCCCTCAATTTGGCACGAGTCACCTCTTCTCACCGGAGCATCCAAAGGCCTACGTTGGATGTGTCCAAACCATCTTAAGCGGTGCTCTCTCATCTTCTCCTTGATTGGAGCCACCCCCACCTTTTTACGAATGTCTTCATTTTTAATTCTATCTAACCTTGTGTGGCCGCACATCCATCTAAGCATTCGCATCTCCGCTACACTCATCTTATGCACATGCTGCTTTTTGGTGGCCCAACATTCTGAGCTGTACAGCATGGCTGGCCTCACAACTGTCTTATAAAACTTTCCCTTCAACTTGGTAGGGATTTTACGGTCGTACAAAACTCCTGAGGCAAGCTTCAACTTCAACCAACCTGCTCTTATTCTATGGTTAACATTCTCTTCAATCTCTCCTTCCTGATGTAGAATTGAACCAAGATATCGAAATATATCCCTCTTAGGTACCTCCTGTCCACTCATATTTACTACGTCCTCGTCCCGCCTCCTTACATTACTAAAGTTGCATTCCATATATTCTGTTTTAGTCCTACTAAAAGAGGTTTCCTTTGTTCATCTCATGCTTGAGGCAAATGATTTGTTGGTTCCTTAGCTAGAGAAGGTGCACGTGGTTTGATGAATTGGGAAATTTCAGCATATATATATATATATATATATATATATATATATATATATATATATATATTTTAGAATGGTTCTGTAAATGTAATATTCTTAGTAAAGGTGTTCATCAAAAACAGGAAAATATTACAGGTACGATATGACAGTAAGTGAGGTTGTTAAACAGAGAGCTTATTTACTTGACCTTGAATATGACGGTTCTTCATGATGATAAATCAACTAGGTAGGACTAATCTATGTAACACTTAGGTAGGACCACTCAGTGTAATTTACACCTAAGATTTGCCCATGTTGTGAACCAAGCAGTGTCCAGCACTGTTATTTTTTATGGTCCTTCAAACAATTGGAGTATATGCTTCTTTTGGTAGCTTTTTGCAAGAAGGTAGAAAAATTAGTTTCATTTCCAAAGCATTAAACCACAAAACTCCAAAAAATCGCATGGGGCTGCATGATGGGACACCTTTATATACACATGTGGCACGTTCTTACTCTTTTGTTATACTTGTTGAACTTTGTTCTTTATATAAATGGACTTGCTTTTTACTGTTGTGGGTTCCAGATTTGGAGTGCATCTTCACTATAATATGTAGCCTTGTGACCAGAGCTGAGAGCCTGGATGAAGCGCTGGAGATGGCTAAGCGCATATCTGCAAAAATCACCCAACAGCCGGATGACAAGCCTGCATTGCGCTTGAAGATGTAATATGATTGATTTTTTTCGAATGATAATATGATTGATTTCTTAACAATTGGATATTTATGGGCATCTCTTACCAATTTTTCCTTCTTTTACCAGCTTGTTCAATCTCTACAATCTCCTGGAGAACCCTTACAGCCGATTCTTTGTTTACACAAAGGCCCTTGATTTGGCAGTTTATGGAAAAGTTACTGAGCACATTATTCCATCTTTTAAAAAGATGGATAGTTTCTTGAAGGAATGGAACATCGGGATCCTGGACCAGAGGGAAATCTTTCTCACCATCTCTAATATTTTGAAGGAAAATAAAAGGTGCATGATACACTTGCACACACACACACACACACACACACACACATATAAAGGCACATGCTGTTTAAAAGAAAAGAAAAGAAAAGAAAGATAAAGGTATATGTTGGATATTTTCATTTGGTTTATTAAGATTTTTTTTTGCTTGCATTTTTTAATCTTTTTTATCATTTGCAGTTCAGCAAAGGAGTCATTTACTTTTCTGACAAGGTATTTGGCAACTTTCTCTGCCGAAGATCCATATACCATGAGTGAAGCCAAGGAGGAAGCTGTGCGGGCTATAATAGAGTTTGTGAAGGCACCTGACGTGTTTCAGGTATATCACTTTTGTGATTGCAGGAATTGATGAAGGAATTATGTGTAGTTTGACTCTGTTTCTTTCTTCTGTTATTTCTTCATCAATCTTTGTACATGATTTTTTTTTTTCCTTCAAGGTAAAACCTATATGTTATGCTGGCAGCTTTCTGCTGCATCTGTCCTTCACTTTCTCAAAGATATCTGAGAGTGCTCGAGTACGATTGATTTTTTTTTTCTGAATGGTAAGAGTATGATTGATACTTGATCAATGAATCTTTGTTCACGCAAACCTAACCTGGCCTTGTTCATCTGAATGGTGGACATGCTTAGAAAACGTGCATTTATTTCTCATCTGATTCATTTCCCTTAAAGATATTTTTTTCATGTACAATTTCTAAACTTCCATTAAGGGATAAAGTTTGAATTCTTCTATAAATTCCCCTGAAATCTCAGAAATTTTAGATGAATTCTTGAATATATTTACAAACAGAAGCAAACCCTGAAGATAATTCTTGGTTGCTGATTTCTTCAAAATTCCATCTTTTCTACGGATACTACTATTACTTAGGTTTGTCATCATTGTTCTGCTTACTCTGTACAACTTTCCGGTGCTTAAGTCATCTATGGAATTCTCGCATCCTGGTAATTATGATGTTTCATTGAAATCTATAGAATTCATCTTTTTTTATGCAAGCCTATTGAATCTCTGAGTGGTGAGTGGGGCCAAATATTTTTGGTGATTGGTCTGCTGCCTTTGGATCTTCATCTAGCATCTGAAGCTACTAATCTGTTATATTGGAATAAACACGACAACTCTAGATGCCTTAAATCCCCAATGATGCCGTGCAAACAAGGTCTATGTAGTTTGAACACCCGAGTCTTGATCACTTTTTAAAAAGTCCTCGAGCCCATCATTGACTCGCCTGAGTGGACACCCTTTTACCTTGGCCGAGTTCTCATCAATGTCAGAGTTTTCGTTATCAAATCTTTCAATAACTCCTTGAACTTGCCAGGCTAATGAAACATTGACTGCATCGTTCATTGACATGCCCGAGCCCGAGTTGACTCCTTTCTACCTTGCCCCAGTTCTGAATACATGTTTTTAAACACTGATCCTTACTCTAAGACCAATAAGAAGCACCCCTTATACTAAAGATGTAAAAGGGAGTGACATTAAAACAAAAAAAAATGTACAAAATGAGATTACTAACAAATGTGATGAGTAGGCCATCAATGCATATGTATGATGAGTCAAAATTTGTCTCCAGCCTATCTGTTATGCACATTCCATGAGTCCTACTACACCTTTGGCTACTATGGAACTCATGACAGAAAGTGAAAGGCTATGCTTTTAGTTCTAACACATTTCAGAAATGGCCCATGGCTCCCTTGCTTTTAAATTCATGCATATTCAGCTCTATTATTCAATGTTATTTCAGAGCTTTAATTATTATTTCTAAGGAGGTTTGATCTTTCAGTTAGTTTTACACATCTACTCCAACAGGGTTGAAGGCAGAAAAGATTAATGAGGCAGGGGAAATATCGAATGAAATGGGTTGGAATTTGTTGAAACAGATGTGTTACCATTTGCTTATTATTTATATGTATTGATTGAGATTCCATAAAACTTTTAGTGAGATAATAATTCAATATTCATTGCTTTATAACATGAATGGTGCTACTGTATGGTTGCACAAAGTTTTCTTCCAGTGTTATATCTATGTATTTTAAATTGAATTCCTACTTTTAGCTAATCAGGGAATTCTGGTTTCTCAACCTGTTACTTTTTGCAGTGTGATTTGCTAGATATGCCTGCCGTAGGGCAGTTAGAGAAAGATGGAAAATATGCATTGGTATATCAACTTTTGAAGATTTTTCTTACACAACGGCTGGATGCCTACCTAGATTTCCATGCTGCAAATTCCACTTTACTGAAAAGCTATGGTATGATTCAATTATCCATTGCACCAATTTCTTGTTTCAATTTTATCATTTATTTAATTGTAATTCAACAATGGTTTATAGGTGTGGTCCACAAGGTTTTAATTTTAGCATTTATTTAATTGTATTTCGACAATGGTTTATAGGCTTGGTTCACGAGGACTGCATAATGAAGATGAGGTTGATGTCATTGGCTGATCTCGGTTCAGATGATTCTGGCGAGATCCCATATGCCGTCATTAGGGACACACTTAGAGTAAGCTTAATTCTTTCCTTCCATGTTGGTGCTCCAATTTCTTTCTCTGCCATACTTTTCTTATTTTGTGGGAGTAAATATTTTTCCAGGTTGCGGACAATGAGGTGGAATTTTGGGTTGTCAAGGCAATAACTGCAAAGCTACTTGACTGTAAGATGGATCAGATGAATCAAACTGTTGTTGTGAGGTAATTTTAGCTTTATTTTTCTTTTTAACGATATAATCAGACCCTATAATAGATATTTGAGTATATTATTTCCCTTCTTTAAAACCATTAACATCCACAAACCTGCTTCTGTTCCATTTTAGAGCAAATCCCACTGCCCATGAAAACCACTATACAGAAATTCCTCACATTACATCTCGATTCTAACACATGTTGTGCTTAACATCACCTGCAATCCCAATGCAGGCCCTAAATATTGTCCCTATTCTTACTACCCATCAACACCAATATCATATTTCCACAAGTGGCTAAGTTTCTCCTACAAAAATTCTTTCCCTATCTTGCTTTAGCCAATTTGTCCTCCTCCGCTGTCCATTGATCAAGAAGATTTTCAGTCCACAAAGCATTGCCTTTACTTCTTCTTCATTCGAATCACAAGCCCCATCGGACTCGAATAAGCTTTGATCATTCTCCCGCTAGAGTCATAAAAAACTCCTGTACCTGACAGCCGTGGTTTGCTCATAGAACTCATGTTGAAGTTCAGTTTTAGCTATCTAGTTGGTGGAGGTACCCATTTAGGCATGACTTGGTATTTAAGTCCTTTTCCCAAATGAATTTCCTTCATTTATTTTCAAAATCTCTAGTGTAGAATTTGATTGCAACTTCTTGCTCGGTTTTGTCCAAACCACTAAATCTAGTTTTATCTCTAGGATGATTCTCCATGGCGTTTCGCTTTTATCATTGAAAATTAGGTTATTCCTCCGTTCCTTCCATAGGTTCTAAATGATTGCAAAAGGGGCTAACATCCAAAGAATTTTCTTGAGCGCACACATGGATTTCTTCCCTAATTGAGAACTGCTTCTTTTAGGGAGGACTGGAACACCCACCACCATTCCAAAGCACTGTAGAATCCTGCACCACACTTTATGTGCAAAATTACAATGAAGCAGTAGATGATATATATTTTTCTTCTGTTGATTTACACAATAGACATCTACTTGCAAGAAGGAATCTTCTCCGTTTGAGCCTATTTCAGGTATTGATCTTTTTCCATTCCGCTGTGCACATGAAAGCCACTACTCGAGGTGGTACTAAAACCGCCGTCCAAATCTTAGCAATAGGGGAGTTACCTACACCGTTAATGACCTCGTGGAAAAATGATCAAACAGAGAAGGTGCCTTGCACATCTGCTGTCCAAATTCTTTTATCAGGTACCAGTCTAGACAGATAAATGTTCCTAAGCAACCCAAGAAGGTTAGAAAAATCACCATTTTCATTTTGTTTAAGGCTCCTCCTAAGTCTATTGCCCGATGAAAAAGGCCCATCCCCAGTCTCTTCTGGAAATCGCAAATTCTCACTCCTCTATTGGTAGCTAGGCCGTATTGGTTTGTAAAACTATGCACAACATAGTCTCTCCTCCCAAATCTCGTACCCTCACCATACTCCCGAACCTTTTCCTAGAGGTGGATCCCTGTTCCCTACTCTCCCCCTCCTTCCCTCCACTTCTTCCCATATTTATCCCCAATAATTGTGTTCGATAAGACATCTTTTTCTTTGCCAAATCTCCATAGCTATTTCTTCAGTAAAGCTTTATTTTTCAATCTCAACCAGCCAATTCCAAAGCCCCCCTTGTCTCCTTCCTGTTAACGTTTTCCCATTTCATGAGATGTTTTGGTCATTTGTTTGATTCCCCTCTTTCCCATGTAGTTTCTCTATTTTCTTCACTACTTTCTCCGATAACTTAACTAGGGACTTAAAGTAGATCAGAAGAATTTTCCAATGCCTCTTTTAACTCCAAGCAGAATCCCGAGGTAGGTGATTGAAAGTTGATTTTTGCAGCTCATTATGTTTTTCAGTTATTAAATCTCATTTTCTTTGGTATTTACAACCGCTAACAATTTTTTTCCCAAAGTATACTTTTAAACCTTATTTTTTCTTCGACCTCCTCCAAGAAAACCAGGATATCGTCTCGAAATTGTAGGTGTGAAATGATAAAAGTATTCCTGCTAGCTTTGATTCTTCCTACTAAACCTGCCTCTTCAACATCCGACCGAGAGACTCAGTCACCATGATAAACAAGTAAGGTGATAATAGATCCCCCCTTGACGAAGTCCTTTTGAGCTTTTAAAGAAACTACCGACGCTCCATTTATGCTTTTTAAGACAAATGTGCCAAGGAGACGTACACCTTTTATCCAACTTCTCCATTTATTACCAAAATCCGTTTTCCTTTGAATCAGGTTTAGAAAGTCCCAAATCCACGTGATCATACGCTTTTTCTATATCAATTTTGCACATAAGTTCCACCTTCTCCTCTTTTCCTTGAATAAAAAGATTCATTCGCTATGAGGATTCCGTCAATAATTTGTTTTCCCTTCACCAAGGCCCCTTGTTATGGTGATATGATGTCATGAATAACCCCATTGATTATGTGAGCTAGCACCTTGGCCAAGATTTTACAAGCTCTGTGAATTAAACTATTGGCCGAGAGTTTAACTAAATAGCACCTTCCTCGGAGAGTTGGGTGATAAAAGTTGGGTTATTTTCCTCTCCCAAGCTTCCTCACTTAGATAGTTCATCAAATCAATCTTAATTTCCTCCCAAAATACCTGGTAAACGGCACAGGGAAACCTTTTGGGCCTTGAGCTTTATGTATTTTCATTGCAAAGATGGTCCTCACCTCAATATTGTGCAAGATTTTCTCTTCCTCAAAGCCTTTTTTCCATTCTTTATTTACGGGGATGATAAATTTGCACCCCCTATAGGATAAGTCGCACCCCTTTTAACGTGAATTGATGTCAAAAAGCGTTAAATGTCTTCCCCAATTCATGTTAAAAGGAGTGCGAATTATCCTAAAGGGGTTGCAAACTTATCATTGCCCTTTATTTATCTTTGAGCAATTTCAGTTTTTTTCCCTGCAGAAGATAAACCCTTTCCAGTTTCCACCCTTGAAACTTACGCTCTTTCCACCAACTGTTCACTTTTTTTATCGAAGCCCGAAATCTCCACTAGTTTTTTTTTTTTTTTTTTGAGCTACCCCGGAATCTCAAATTTGAAAGGGCTTGGTTCTTGACGCAGGTTGATTCAGAAGCGTTCTTCGACGATCTTCGGATTGGATCTGGAATTTTTTTGTGTTTTTTTTTGGTATAAGATAGGGATCTTGATCTTACTTCGGGCGTGGCGACGCTCGGGATCGGATCAAGCACGGAATCGTCCTCAAAGAACCTTGTATGCAACAAGGGATGAAAAGATAGGAGAAATTGGAAAGAAACTGCAATCAAGAGTTTGCAATTCCCATTTCTCAAGAATAACAAGAAAAGAGAAAATTTCTTTCCAAATTCTATATCATCAAAGGTTGTCTAAAATGAGAGACTATGGGGCTTTATATACTAGCCCATTATAATATAATATGAAATAACTTAACTACCCACAGTAAGAACAATGATCATTAAGGACATATGAAACTACAAACTGATCAAAAGACTGTCACTAAAAGGAAAAAATGACAAATAAGGACTCCCACTAACGACAAAATGCACTACACTACCCCTCATGCACTCCAATGAAAAGCTGATGCATTAGGGGATGCTCTGCATCAGTTCTACCTCGGTCCCTCCCACGCCTTTGATTTATACAATAATGGATGGTGATATACTGATATGATGTTAGCCTTGGTAACAACCATTGCACTATGTGGGGATACTGATTTCCTAATTTTTAGATACAAGCAACTTATCAATCTTGCATAAAATTCAACTTGTTAGCGTATTTGACCTAGTGAACTTAACCGCTCCAAAGGAAGATCCACTAGCCAAGTTTTTAAATTTCGGTTTCGGTTTCGATTTCGGGCATCACGGAAACGGAAATGTTTCGGTCTCGGTGGAAATCTTGTAATATGAAGGAAACGTATGAAAACATATGCAAATGATAGAATTTAAAGATGAAACTTCAAGAAAGGATAGAGTAAGCACAAATACGCAAGTAGAAATCATTATTTAAGCAAGACAACCATCCATAATGGTTTTAAAAAATTCAAACACCTAATGAAATGCCAGTGACGCGCATGTCAAAAATTCAGTACTTGCCAAATTTCATTTGTAATTTATATAAATATTTATAAATAATGCATGCACCACATTTTTGCATTCACTTCATATAAATATAATTATATAATACATTCTAATATAGTATACTACCATTACACTTACGATTTTGGTTTATGCATTTCGGTCATTTCGGTGGAAATTTAAAACCATGCCACTGGCTCACACCTTTGAATGAAATCCGAAAACTTCCCCATACTTGTAGTAGTCGTTCTTCCCATTCCGCTTTTCTCGTATGGGAATCTAATGGTACTGAAATCCCCCCACCATCGATAAACTCCCTCCTTGATTATATATGTCCCACAACTCTCCCCGTGGGACATTCCTCAATCTTGCATTTGTAACTCTCCATCTGAAGTTATTTCCTGCCGAAATCAACTTCAGTGTGATAGAGAAATCAGCCCCTTGTTTCTTCTTCAATATGAATCTTAGATTATTTCCACACTAATATGATCCCTCCTGAAGCTCCATTTGCTGGTAGTGATGCACTGATGCCCTCCTGCCCCGTACTTTGCTTTGAGTGATTCTGTAATGATTTCCTCTTAGGCCCTGTTTGTTTGAGATTATGCCAAACCGATTGTGAGTCCAAAACCAATTATTGGACTCAAATTTATGTTTAATTATGACTCCAATAATTTGTTTTGGACTCACAATCGGTTGGCATAATTTCAAAATTTACGGTTAATTTGCCCCTTTGTGGGAATCTTGGTATTGAAATCACTCTACTCCATCCACAGAGTCTCTCCCCTTGATTATATATGTCCCACTACTCCCATAGAGGACTCGTCAGTCTTGCATTTGTAGGTCTGTATACCACTGACTCTAAATCTGAAGTTATATCTACTGAATTCTTTCCACACTATATGATTCCTCTTTTAGCTACATTTTCTGGTAATGTGGCCCAACTTCTAATATCCCTATCTCATACTTCTCTAAGCATTTCCTCTTAGCCAATTGGTATTGAGATTTTAGGTTGAAGTTTTTTTTACACTATTGCCTTGAATCTGATTGATACTTGGTGTGCAGCCGCTGTACCGAGCGTGTTTTTGGGCTGTCGCAATGGAAGGCTCTCCAATCAAAACTTTCGGTTTGGAGGGTAAAATTGTCTTTACATTTGGAACCTCTTTTATTATTTTCTCTGTTTTACCAGCATTTTATCAGAACAAAGAGATTGTTTATTCAATTGGGTCTCCCCTAAAATGTTTTAAAATCCTTTTTCAGGGCAACATTGCAAATGTTATAAGCACCATACAAGCCAACAAAGTATCCGAGGATGGGCAAGCAATGCAGGGTCTGATGATTCGTTGAGAGTTTTTGATTTTTTGTTCCCAGTTGTTTCAAAATCTCCTTTTTTTTTGTGAATTTTAATTAGAGATGGAATCTGTGAGATTTCATGGCCTCTTAGTACAGGGATTCTTAGGAAGGGTTCTGAAGAAATCTGTAGACATTTTGAGTGAGTTAATACTTAATAAATTGTACTCTGTCATTTACATTTCGTCTTTGGTTACTTGAACACTAGAATGAGAAATGGATAGCCTTTAACTATGAGTAGTACACTATGTTGCATCAGTATACATGGATATTGAGTGTCAGATTCGGCAAATTAGAATGCAGATTCTTTAGGCGTTGCTTGTTTTGGATTTTGAGAACCGATTGTGAGTCAAAAACTGATTGTCGGACTCAATTTTTGTTAATTTTGACTCCACCACAAATTTTGGGCTGACAATCAGTTCTCAAAATAAAAAAGAAAGAGGGTCCTTGCTGTGATGTAAATTTATGAGATTTTATATGGTGTAAGCCTGTATAGTCCGGTATTTTTCAAAATGTATTGTACAGTTTACACGATAAGATTATCCAAAGTGTCCATTTGATGGGCCACAACCTAAATAGGTTGGGTCCCAAAATTCATTTCCATAAGAGGATCTCAACCCTCCGATCGGCGGAGGAATTGCATATTACGGAATCAACTATAGATAGGAGGGTTGGGATCATCTTTTGGAAATGATTTTTGGGATGCAACCTATTTATGTTGTGACCCATCAAATGGAAAGTTTGGATCATCTTATGGTGTAAGATGTACAGTTTTGAAAAATACTGGCCTATACGGACTTACACGGTATAAAATCTCGAAATTTATAGAGTTTTCATGCATTAGGAATACTTTTAACTATAAGGCTCTGTTTCTTTGGATGTAAAAATGGACGTAAAATTTGTTTTATGTTGAGTAAAGCTTTGTGTCATTTATTTAAAAACTAGCGTTTTTTGTTATGTTCATGGGTGTAAAAGAATGTGTACCACCGTATAAAAACGTGAGGCCAAATGGTAGGTCCCACCCAATGCACTAGTTGGAGTAGAGTTGGTTGTTTTGATAGGGTGGGTTCCACCTTATGCAAGGATTTGGGTGGAGATGGTGGGCCTAGTCATGGGTGTAAAACGATGGGCCCTCCATATGCATGGACTTGAGTAGAGATGGTCGGCCGTACCATATCAAATCTATTATAATACAGCAGGATGGGGGTTTCACCGTTCACGCTGATGTGGACAGTCCCCCGGTCCAATGTGGCACCCGTAAAACATGTGGCACTCTCCTACTTGAAGGCCCTGTCTGTTTTGGATTTTGATAAGTGATTGCCAGTCCAAAACTACTGAAGTAAAAAAATTAAACGTTAATTGGAGTCCAATAATCAGTTTTGGACATAGAATCTGTTGTCAAAGTCCAAATACAAGAAGGGGAAGGGCCTAACTATGGAACAAATTATGTTTGTATCCAAAACAAACTGAAATTATGTTTGAATCAACTCCACCACCTCACTTGTCTACACAAACCACATCTCTATCTAGTAAATTTTAATTGTTTGTTGATAGCTCGAGGTAATTTACGTTTGGAAGTGTGAATTTCTAAACCGGAATACCATTGATTTGTTTTCAGCCATGAGAGTAGATGCATTGTATTTTTCCTATCTTCAAATGAATCTGACTCTTGATTTTGAAGGCTATTAATTACATCTTTTCTTTTAATTCAGTTTATGTTTCCTACTGTTAATTACATTTGTTTTTCTTATTTCACTTTTTTTTTTTAACATCGATATACACGCGTTTACATACTTACGTATCTTGAAATGATGATTTTGTATTTAATTACAAAGACTTAGTACTCTCCAAATCTTCCACGAATTATATAATTTTTTTTTCTCCTTTATTTTGTGACTAAACTTATATAACTATTGACAAGATGAGGGAGGGCGTGAGCGAACTACAGGTGAATGGAATAGGGCACAAGTGAATTAAAAAGGCTGGGCTTTGTTTAGCTTCTTTACAGCAGTAAAGATTACTAGATTAAGGCGTGGCATTGTATCTCTTTTATTTATTTATTTATTTTTGTCTTAATTATTCTCTTTAGCTTGCTTGAAAGACTGTTGCAAATGTGAAATTTACTTAAGTTTGCCATTTATTTTGATTCCTTTCTCACTTGGGGATTTGAAATCATGGTTTTAAATTTCGGTTTCGGTATGTATTTTGGCCCTCGCTGAAACCGAAATTTTGGCCGAAATCACAAAGTTTTGCTCGAAATCCGGTACACAATAAAACATAATATTTTATTAATTACAAAATTTTAGAATAATATTATATTTTAAATTTCGGTTTCGGTATGTATTTCGGCCCTCACTGAAACCGAAATTTCAGCCGAAATCCGGTACACAATACAAAATAATATTTTAATCATGCCGAAATTACCAAAATTTCGGAAAAATGCCATATTATTTTAAAAAAATTGAATTCTCAAAATTTTGGCCGAAATGACCAAAATTCCAAAAAAACCAGAAATTTCGAATTTCACTAAATTTCGGTTTCGGTCTCAACCAAAATTCGAAATTTCGGATTCAACCGAAATTTAAAACCATGTTTGAAATCATGAAATAAGAAATATATTTGAGATTTGATTAGGAGTAATGCATTTGTCCAAATTTCTTTCTTGAGACATATACTTTTTTGTCGCCCCGTGCATCGCACGGTTGTCTCACTAGTCATATTATCATATAATATATATAGGGCAATGATATTTTCACTTCCTCTACAGGCTACAGTATGCATTCGCTCCCCTTTTAACGTGATTTGACGTCAAAAAGCGTTAATGAGGGGAGCGAATGCGTACTGCAAGGGGGAGTGAAATATATATATATATAGGAAAATGATTGTGAGCTTGAAGCTCATATAGCTTATATGAGTTTGAGGGCCCAAACACATGTGGGCCCACATTATTAGGATGATCCAAAGCATTCTTTTGAAAGGCCCTTACATAAATAGGGTGTGTACAAAAAATCAGCTCCATAGGATCATCCTAACCCATCCAAAAGTGGAGGGCAAAATGGAGAGACACTGTTTGCCACAAATCTGCCCATTTTTGCCCTCTGCTTTTGGAGGGGTTAGGATGATCCAATGGAGCTGATTTTTGGTACACACCCTATCTAAGATGGGGCCTTGCAAATGAATGGTTTGGATCACCACAAAAATGTGGGACCCATGTGTTTGGGCCCTCAAGCTCACAATCATTTTCCTCATATATATATATGAGAAAACAGTTCCTACACATATGTGTAGAGAGTTCTCTACACACTAGCTTAAAATGCAGTGGCGGCCCACATTGTTTGGGTGATCCAAGCCATCCATTTTAAAGGCCCTCACCTAGATAGGGTGTCTACAAAAAATCAGATCCATAGGATCATCCCAACCCTACGATTTGTGGAGGTAAAATGGATGTCTTTAAACCTTTACAAATTAGTCCATTTTTTGCCTCCACAGTTCGAATGGTTAGGATGATCCTATGGATTTGATTTTTTGTGGACACCCTATCTATGTGAGGGCCTTAAAAATGAATGGTTTGGATCACCCAAATAATGTGGCCCCCACTGTATTTTAAGCTAGTGTGTAGATAACCTATCTACACGTGTGTAGGAACCGTTTTCTCACACACACACACACACACACACACACACACACACACACACATATATATATATATATATATATATATATATATATATATATATATATATATATATATGAGGAAACTGTTGGTGAGCTAGCTTGCCCAATCACATGGGGGCCCACTTTCTTAGGATGATCCAAACCATTCATTTGAAAGTCTCTTACATAGATGGGGGGTGTACCAAAAATCAGCTCCATAGGATCATCCTAACCCTCCATTTGTGGAGGACAAAAATGGAGAGAGAGAGAGATAAATGTACATCTCTCTCGAACTTCAATATGAAAAAACATCGAAATTTCCTATTTTTGCTTTTGATTCGAACAACGGAGTTATCAGTTTCAAAAGCTTTCATCATATCAAACCCATTTATAATTCAACTTACATATCCCAAGATTTCAACTAAATTGACAAGAACTTACACTCTCTCTCTCTGAAACCCTAGCTATCTCTCAAGAACTTCAACTCTTTTCTATTGACTTAAGTATTCTCTCTCTTTCAACTCTTACCTTTTATCTAATATTTTCCTTTAAGAGAGCGGGAACTTTTCCAGCAAAGCAAGTGGAAACTCGAAAATATCTAACATCATTGGAGGTTAAGAAGAAATCTCTGCTTCCGAGTCTTGCAGAAAAGCAAGAGAATAGAGTGGAGGTTGTCTACTCGGAGCTCCACACATGTTCTTCTTTGAAATTGCTTGCAGTTTTCAGGATTTTAGGGTTATAAAAGAGGGTTTAGTAACAGAATCATTCAGGTTCACGAGTGTTTTTACTTTTCAAATATAGATATTTAGGTTAGGTCTTTTTCTCAAAAAATTTAGGTTTTTTAATTGGAAGAAGTGTTTCTGAATTTGGATATAATTGAGTTATGGTATGCGGGACTGATTTGCATGTTAGTTCGATTCCAATGATTTTCTGGGTCGGTTTTAGTACCCATCTTAGGTCATTTTTTATATCTATATGAATTTCTTTGGAGGTACAAATCGTGTGCTTATGTGGTTGAACCATTGCATGGCTTAACGTTTTGATTCACAACATCCTATTTTCCCCTTTTCTTAACTTTATCGAGATTTACAGCTTTGGGAACTAAAAATGATGCAATGCGGAGGTCAATCAGAGGAGTTTAATATACGGAGAGGGATGAGAATATGAACTTATGTTTTGAGGGACATTATACTGATCTGATTCTCTACAAGACCCATCTCGATGATTCCTTCGGGATTCTGAATCTCATCATATGGATTTTTCTCATATTCCTCCCATCCAAGAAAGTATGAAGAGTCTTGCCTGTGTGAGTTACACGTGGCTTTCCTCGAGAGCAGGTTCTGCTTCATGATCTACAAATGAGAGAGAGAGAGAGAGAGAGAGAGAGAGAGAGAGATGTACATCTCTCTCGAACTTCAATATGAAAAAACATCCAAATTTCATATTATTGCTTTTGATTCGAACAATAGAGTTATCAGTTTCAAAAGATTTCATCATATCATACCCATTTATAATTCAACTTACATATCTCAAGATTTCAATTAAATTGAAATAAATTTCAAAATTTCTCACTAAGAAACTCACAACAGCTAAATAATACCCAAGAGAAAGAATCAAAGACAGAAACCAAAAGAAACACATATTAACACAATAATGGTGGAACCCATCCATCAAAACATGAAAACAGAAAAATACACATTAAATTAAGCACATTTCATTGGATGTAAGAAAATACACAATAATCTCTCCTTCAAAAGTGCATGGGTTTAGTTAGCAGGTTCTTTTTCTAGATTTGCAATAGGAGGTTTGTTACTAATTTTAAAGTGAGAGATTTGGAATCCCATTTTAGGAGGTTTCTTATTAGGCAACTTCTATTAAACTATAGAAGACAATCCGATGTTAAATCCTGGTATTTTAGGATGTTTAATCCTTCTACATTGAAATTTTTTTATGAATTATTTCCTTTTTTAGCCGCCCTGTGCAACGCACGGGTTTGCAATTAGTCATAGTATAAAATTGTAAGCATGAGTGCAAAATGATGAGCCTCCATGAGCTTGCACGTGCTATGCATGAGGTGTAAAAAAATTTACAATATTAAAAATTCCAATAAATTTTTTCCATGAAAACGTTTTCCAATAAAATTCTTACATGACAAGAAAACAATTAGCAAAGGAAAGAAACGCTTTTATTGTGGGAAATGATACTTTCACACCTTTTGACACTAAATGGAGGAAGAAAATGGAGGCAAATGTATCAATTCCCTTGGGCTCTGTTTCTATGGCACTTGCATGTGGCATCCATGACCCATCCAGGCAATTTCCAGGCAAAAAAAAAAATCACTTTTCCTCAACTTTATGGTTCTCGATTGCCAATGTAGCATTGAAATCTCTAAAAACTACCGATAAACAATTGTAGTAATTGCCTGTCTGGTACGTGGTATGATATATCTTTCCATACGAAATAACCCAAAAAAAAGAAGAAATTTCATGGGTAATCCTCTCTCTCTCTCTCTCTCTCTGGGTTAACTTTGCATCCAAATAGGGACTTTACTTGGGTTTACCCGGGATTTAAAATCCTTCCCCACCTCCATGGACTATACTTTCTCATAGAATGCTTAAGCATCCAAACAGAGCCTTAATTTAATTATTAATAGCATTCTTGGTTGATGCGGTGCATGGTGTAAAATAATGGGTACTACGCCATCAAACATGAGTTGCAAATAGTGGCCCCAACGGGATGCATGGGTTTCTCGCCAGGTGTGACTAATTCTATTAATGGCCTTAGTTGCCACGGGCATGCACAACCTTCTTTAATGACTAGGGCTGCACACGGTTCGGACCGGTTCTGATTAGGGAGTTTTTTTGGACCGAACCAATCACATCGGTTTAGAGAAAATCCAAACAATAACCAAACCGATCGGGGGTATAACCGAACCAAACCAAACCGATTTTGACCGGTTTGGTTCGGTTTGGTTCACGGTTTATCTGGTACAAATCCAAATCAAGTAGTTAAATACATTTATCTATCCGAAAAAAAAGGTTTATCTATCCAAATCGACCATCAACGGTGTACAACAAGACCGGCGCTCTCTCTCTCTCTCTCTCTCTCTCAACAAAAAATGAAGAGATCCCTCCCTCTCTAACCCTAATCGAGGGCCTTATAAAGGGGATGACGGATGATATATTCCCCCCCCCCCGTCTTTTTTTTCTTCTCATGGACTGCCCCTCTAAGTATTTAGTACTATTCTTTTTACACTTCTAAGGGGTGGTCTAAGGGGAAAGGGTGAATGTATTCTTTACTTTTGAATACAGGGAATTGATATAGACACACATTCCTGTTTAAATCACCCCTCTTCTCTTTAGATAGATTATTCAGCCTTAATCACCATCATAGTTAGCAAAACACATTTTATTCAGCCTTATTTAGCACTACTAAGTTTTGATAGCTGTACAAAGTCACTATGTCTTTTATTATTTAATTGCCTTTTTAGAGCTTTTTGGGAATTGTAATAACTTTTGACAAGTGGTTAAATAAAAGACTGGATGAGTTTGTGCAATCATCAAAGCATGTTAGTGCCGATATTAATATCCTAAAAATACGGTTAAATAAATGAAAACCTAAAATGGGAAATGTTATCAACACAACCTTTTGATATTTGCACAAACTCAGCTGTCTTTTCTTCTTTGATCGGCTCGTGAGAGTATTTTGGGAAATGTAATAATAGGAGTTCTAATGGAAGGATGCCCTTTCAGAAATGGGGTGCCCCCTTCAGTTTAGAATACCTCATGTTACAACCTTCTGATAGCTTTTTAAAACTAAAAGACAAGATTGCTCAGCCAAAACATCAAAATAGAGTGGTGCTGATATCATTTCCCCACAAAAAAAAGCATTTAATGTTTAAAATTTTGTCATTAAAAAAAAGAAAAAAGAAAAAAGGAACGATAGATGAAGGGCCCTTTTATGCATGGGCCGGAGAAAGTCCCTTGAATAGATCCACGACATTTTTAGAGTCCTTGCATCTATCATATATGAGGGTTGAAGTTGGAAAGTTGCTCAAATCAGGGCGTTAAAAAAATATGTTTAAAACAATGAAACCCGTTTTAAAAGATATATTAACGGGGAAAGCTGGAAAGGCCGTTTAAAAAAACCAAAAGTTTCGGTAACTAATGATCACAACTAATCATCAACTTCCTTAATTAAAAAATTAACCAACGAGAGTTTTGTGTAGAACCCTTTGGAAGCGGGATAGTGGAGTTTCTATTTCTCTTACATGGTGGGCCCCACCCTAAAACCCCTAACCGTACAGTTACGCTTCCCTTCTGAAGACTGAAAGCCCAAGGGCGGCGCCGTAGAGACGTGCTTTCTGAGTCTGACCGCGGGCAGAAAAGCGGACAGGTCGCAATTGAGCCCGATTTCCGTACCGGATCGGATCTTCGTTATTTTTTGCTTCCAGAGAAAACGTATCGACGTGTCAGTCATAAGCGCCACATCGCTCACGACACGTGTCAACATCGCAGCCTTTAGTGGTATTCGCGCCCTATTGTCAGAGCTAATAATCGGCTTCAAACCGCGGCTATTATGACTCGGTTAAGTTAAGTAGGCAGAGAAACGTCTGCCGTCTGTCATAATAAATAGAAAGTACCAGGATTGATAAATTCACCCCATCTACTTCAAAAAAGCATTTTCATGGGATGATTCTAACCCTCCCATCTAAAGAAGTACTCACATTATAGAAACTTCAATAGATCGGACGGTTGGGATCATCCTAAGAAAATGACACTTGGGTCACAACCTATTTACGTTGTGGCTCATCAAACAGACGGTTTGGATCATGATCCTATGGTGTGGGCTGTACAATCCATTTTTGAAAACTAATGCTCTGTCTGGTTGCTTGTTTTGGGGGGATTGTAGGAGTTTCAAATGCATGAGACCTCCCAGAAATCTATCCAAAGCATGTTTGGTTGTCATTTACACCTTTGACCACTAGACAACTTCTAGACATCATTATTGATTTTTATCCTAGGTGGTGCCTACGTGGGGGAGATGTTCCTCCCATAATCTACTCCTCTTTTTTCACCAAAATGAAGAAATTTGTTGGGGGAATTAGGAGAAATTCTTGTCTTATTCTTTTTCTCTCTTTCTCTCTCTTTCACCTATATTTTGATAATGACACCCTACATCCTCCTCTAATTTCCTCGCACAACCAAATACTACTAGCAAATCTCCCTCCTAATATTCTCCTCATCTTCCACTCTTGTCTAATTCTCTTTGACTTATTTTTCTCGTATTCTCCCAGCCATCTACAAGCAACCAAACAGAGCATAGGGGTGAATTTGCTTTAAGCTCATTTTAAGTAGACAGAAAAGGGGCCAAGTGATAATTGATCTAAGCCGTCCAACTATCAGGCTCCCCCTCGGATGCCACACACTTACGGCTTATTTCAGCCCCAAGTACGAAATCCGTCACTCCCAGGAGGGGAAAAAGAATACCCTTCAAATTGTTAGTTTTGATCCATTTTTGTCATGCAATGATATCAGCACAACCATTTTTTAATTACTGCACTAACCCATCTTGTCTTTTGTTATCTTAAGAGCTATCAGAGATTATTACAATTCCCAAAAAGCTTTTACAAGCCAATGAGGAAAACCAAAAGACAAGCTGAGTTAGTTCAATTATTAAAATAAATGGTATTGCCAGTTGGGTCGCCAAAGGTAAAAGGTGGTGGCATTATCGTAATTATGTACAATACCAAAAGAAAAATCTTCTGTGGCATCGTATCAGGGGCAAATCTGTAAATATGAAAAACTAGGTACATATGTACGATGCACAGCGTATTTATTTTCCCACAGTAAATTTCCCGTTTTAACCGTGGTTAACAAAAAGTTAAAAAACTAGCGGTGTATTTTTAACCCTAGGGTTAATTTTTGAAAAGTCCGTGTCTATTCCACGCCTATTTAACCGCCCTCTCACGCACTTTGTATCTCCATCTCTCTCGTCTTTCACACTCCCTACTTCCTTCACCAAACCCTCTTCTTTCTCTCTCCCAAACCCTCACCTTTTCCTCTCAAAATCATTATTCATCAAACAACCATTAATCAACAACCCACCCACCCCCCCGAAATTCTCATCCGACACCCCCATTCCTCCTTAGTACAACAGTTTTCAGAAACACCCAGAAAGAAATACAGTCATCTTTTATCAATTCTGATAATAAAAAAAACCTCTTTTTCTCTCTATTTAATAGTAACTCAAAACCCCATTTTGTGATTTTATGATGTCTTTTGATTTGGATTCTGCTTTTTTCCTTCTTTTCTTCCCCAAAAACCTCGTTGGTGTTGAGTTCTTTGCCTTGGCTTTGTTGTTTGCTGCTGTTTTTGCCTTCTGGCTTGTGCCCGGTGGGCTTGCATGGGGTTTAACCAAGGTCCGAAAACAGGGTCCCATCAATGGCCCATCGGGCCTTCCTCTTGTGGGTCTTCTCTTTGCATTTTCTGGCCCGGTGGCCCATCGGGCCCTTGCAAAAATTGCTAAAACCATGGATTCTGTTCATCTCATGGCATTTTCTATTGGGTTCACTCGTTTTGTTATTTCAAGCCATCCGGACTCTGCTAAAGAGATCCTTAATAGCTCAGCTTTTGCTGATCGGCCCGTTAAGGAGTCCGCTTATGAGTTGCTCTTTCATAGGGCAATGGGCTTTGCTCCTTTTGGTGTTTATTGGAGGAATCTGAGGAGAATTTCAGCTACCCATTTGTTTAGTCCTAGGAGAATAGCTGGTTTTGAGGGTTTTAGGAGAGAGATTGGGGAGAAAATGATTGGGAAGATTAGAGTTTTGATGGGGGAGAGAGGGGAGGTTGATGTAAAAAGGGTGTTGCATTTTGGGTCTTTGAACAATGTGATGATGAGTGTTTTTGGAAAGAGTTATTATGATTTTGAGAAAGGGGGAGAAGGGTTTGAGTTGGAGGAGTTGGTAAGAGAAGGTTATGATTTGCTAGGGAGTTTTAATTGGAGTGATCATTTTCCTTTGATAGGGTTGTTGGATTTACAAGGAGTGAGAAAGAGGTGTAGGAATTTGGTTGGTAGGGTGAATGTTTTTGTTGGAAAGATTATAGAGGAGCATACGAAGAAGGTTGATGGGTTTTTGGGTGAGGATGGGAAAGATGATTTTGTTGATGTGTTGCTTGGTTTGGAGGAGGATAAGCTCAATTATTCTGATATGATTGCTGTTCTTTGGGTTTGCTCTCTCTCTCTCTCTCTCTCTCTCTCTCTCTCTCTCTCTGATTGTGAACTTATTGCATGAATTTTTTGGCAGTTGATATTGGCTCTCCCATGTTTTGACAATTGGACAAACTCATCCAGGCATCCTGTCTTTTATTGTTGAAAACAAAAGACAAGCTAAGTTTGTGCAAATAATAAAATATGGTAGTGCCAACATCAGTAGCATTTTTTTTTAATATCTTTGAGTCTTGTTTTGTTTTTTGCATATTATTATTTTGTTGTTTTCTTTGTGATACTGGGGTTTTTTGTGATACTGATTTTGGTTCAACTACGTTTTGATAATTGTATCAAATCATTTTTTCTTTTATTATTCAAGCAGTTGTCAATGGTTATTCCTTTGATTGGGTCGACTTTTTCCACCAATGAACAATTTTATTGGTTTCATATGCAATTTTAACCCATTATTATTGATTAGCAAGATACAAAACTTACTATTTTTCACAGTCGGCAATATTTATTCTTTCACTGAGTTGGTGCTTTTCCTTACTAGTTTTATAAGTCTCGAATATATAATGTGCTTTTCTTTACTAGTTTCGTATTTCAATTCTTAGACTTGTTATTTTTCTTTTCCATTTTACAAGTCTATGAACTTGTTCTTTACCATGTAATTTGTTCTTAGGGTTGTGTGTTTTTTTATGAATTTCTTTGTTGGGTTTGATTCTGAGCATTGAATTCGATGGTAGTTGGTTTGCTCCGAGTTGGTTATGTTTTTTGGTTTAACTTGTTACAGTCCACAACATGTATTATTACACTGAGTTGGTGCTTTTTCTTTACTAGTTTTTTATCACACATGATTTGATTATGTGTGCGCGCTTTCATTGACTTGTTCTTTACCATTTTTGTAAGACCAGAAACTTTACAAGTTATTGCATTCATTGTCTCATGTTTTTTTTTCCCTAGAATTACAGTTCTATATCAGTTCGACATTTCAGTATTCTTCTACAGTAGTTTAGTGTTAATTGTAGTTCTTTTTTCTGTGTTATTAGTTATCTTTATGTATTGCAATAAACGCTCTGATGCTGTCTGCATTTCCATGCCCAGGAGATGATTTTCCGGGGCACTGATACAGTAGCAATCCTACTAGAATGGATTCTTGCAAGAATGGTTCTACACCCTGATATCCAATCCAAAGCTCAATCTGAAATTGATACTGTTGTTGGAAATTCCCGACCTGTGGCTGATTCTGATATACCCAATCTGCCTTACCTTCAATCCATAGTGAAGGAATCCCTTCGAATGCACCCACCCGGCCCCCTTCTCTCGTGGGCCCGACTTGCAATCCACGATGTTCACATTGGGAATAACTTCATTCCTGCGGGCACCACTGCGATGGTGAATATGTGGTCGATAACCCATGACAAGGCTATCTGGACCGAGCCAGAGGAATTCAAACCGGAGCGATTCATGGATGAGGATGTGAGTGTAATGGGGTCTGATCTGAGGTTGGCACCTTTTGGGTCTGGGAGGAGGGTATGTCCTGGTAAAGCTATGGGTTTAGCTACTGTTCATTTATGGTTGGCTCAGTTGCTCAAGGAGTTCAAGTTTCTCCCTACAGAGAATGGTGTAAGCTTGGATGAATGCCTTAAAATGTCTCTTGAGATGAAGAGTCCTTTGGTTTGTAGGGCTGTTCCTAGGTCCTGAATCTACTTGGTTTTCAGCTGAAGAAAGGTAACTGGACTGTTGGAGAGAAGGATGGTTATCTCCATGATTTTGTACCTGTGGCTCTTAGCTTTGGTGCTAAAGCCCTACTTTATGCTTTGTAGTGGTTCTTAGTTTGTTTTATGTCTTCTCTAGGTTTTGTTGGTTACAGTTTAAATGACTAATACCAGCTTGTTGCGTCAATGCTGGTTTTGTTTATCCATACAGTTTGCAGACTGTAGACAGTTTTTTGATATAAATACATCCATGTGGGCTTGTGTAATACTTGGAAGAAAGTGGTTTCTTAATTTGGGTGGTTTGTGGTGGCTTGAATTTGCATGTCATTTTCATTACATTTAGAAAGAGAACGAATGCAGAAATTCTCTTTGACCATTATTGATGATAATCCCTTTACAAGATAAAAAGGAATGATAGATGCAAGGGCCCTCTTTATGCAAGGACTAAAGAAGGGCCCTTGAATAGATCCACGTCATTTTAAAAGTTGGTTGAGAATCTGCTGGAGAAGGGGCCCTTGAATAGATCAACATCATTTTAAAAGTCGTTTGAGAAACTGAATTCAGTTGCACTTAATGACATGGATCTATTCAAGGGCTCTTGCAGCTATCATTCCTCTTCTATTATACTTCTAAATAGTGGTTTCTTAATTTGGGTGGATAGTGAATGCTTAAATTTACATGTAATTTCATTCAAGGGCTCTTGCAGCTATCATTCCTCTTCTATTATACTTCTAAATAGTGGTTTCTTAATTTGGGTGGATAGTGAATGCTTAAATTTACATGTAATTTCATTTCATTCAGGTAAAAGATAATCAAGATCAAACAAGATGGATATATGCAGCCATAGTTATTCATCTCATTGGGTTTGTAATGAACTTGAAAAAACAAGTGGGTACTTAAAAGGAGTGGATAGTGGTTGCTTGAATTTACTTGTCATTTTCATTACATTCAACCAAGATTTATATATGCAGCCATTGTCATTTACCTCATTGGGTATCCTAAACTGAAGGGTGCCCTTGCAAAATCACCAAAGTGCATTTCATACCCTGACTTTCACCCATCCTAAATGCATGATGGCGAGCCCCAGCCAATGGGGGCACCCTTTCACCCCATTTTTGCAAGGGGCGTGCCCCTCAGTTTAGAATTCCCCTTATATTATACTTTTAAATAGTGGTTTCTTAATTTGGGTGGATAATGTATACCATTCCCTCTTGTAAGACAAAAAAATATAAATCAAGATTGATATATACAGCGATAGTCACTTGCCAAATTGGGTTTATACATTCTTAGAGAAAGATGTCTCATGATGACTTTTGCGTACATAAGAAAACTGGGACTCGAATATTGTAAAGGTACATTTAGCAAAGGCCATGTGGAGATTTGGGGGCCTGTTGGCAGAGAAAACACACATATAGAATGTCTGGCAAGTTTGTGTAGGGTAGGAGCCTCAGTACTAATTTAGGTGATTAGTGGAGGTAGATGGGGTAGATGTTTGATATTTAAACTTGTCCCAATAGTAGAAGCGGGGCCAATAAGTGTCCTAGGAAGGGGCACAAAAATGGCTTTCTTTTAAGAATATCTCTATGAAAAAAGAGGTGGGCCTACTCTGTTTTGTAGGCTCCATTGTGAAGATGATATCGCATAAAATCCCACTAATGGGTTCTTTCAATCTGCTTTTTGTCTTTGAATAAGTAGTGGGCTTCAAAATTCCAACCTTTGGGAATGATCTTACATTCTGATTTTCAGAATGTCTGATGATTGTTACATATATGCTATGATGTTTCTTTGATGGGTCCCATTAGGTGAAGGGTCTCAGGATCATATTCTCAATTCTCCTGTATCCAAAGCTTTTGTTGTCATTATAGTATTCGTGTTTAAAAAAACTGTTTGGAGATGCAAGGTAAGAGGATACCACCTTTCATTGCAAGCTTGAATGAAGTTATCTATGAAAGTGATTCACTTTGCTCTTGTTCTTGCTCAACCTCAAGAAAAAAGAAACACCTTTTGGTGCAAAAGTTGGCCCTTTATCCTTCACCCATTTTTTTATCCACATCTAAATTCTTATCTATTGGTTCTCAACATACAATCCATCTTTATTCTCACATGCATTGTGCTTCTTTATCCCATACATGACTTTATGATGCATGGCTTCCTTATTTACTTATTCCCCTTGTGGTTTTCAGAGTATTATAAAATAAAACTCTAGGGTTACACCACCTAGGTGTTTTCTATGATTTGCATTTTACAGTAAAGAACCAAATGATTGAAGAACAAGAACCCAAACCATTTTTATGGTTCCAAGTTAGAATTCTTTTGGGGATCCAAATCTTCTGCAGAATATTTGGAGCTGTAGAAAGCTTCTCTCCTTTTTAGCCCCAGTAAAGGAGAAGAAGATGGTATTTGAATATCCAAACTATCATATTTTTTTCCAAACAAATGCAACTTGCTTTTCCTTTTCTTCTTTGTTTTGCTGATTCTCACATTTATCCCTAAATATTCCTTTGTCACCAATGTACAAATCTTGGTATATGGGTATATAAAGCAACAAAAGATCTTGAGCATCTCTTTTTTGCCACTATAAATGTTGGAAAGCTAGGGAATGTATGTTTGTCTTTGACTACCAATTGAATTTCACCTTGAAACCCCTTTCTAGGACTAGTCTTTCAAGCTTCTGAAGTGGGTCAGCATTGTGAACACAAGTTGAGCCCTGTGGCTAAGTATGTACCCATGGGATGCATCCACCATGAGCATGTCATGGCGCTCCATAGCATTCATAATATGTAATTTTTGGTTTTTTCCCTCCTATTTCATATATTCTCGGGTAAAGTTTTGCTATGGGGTTGACCAAATCCATAGAACTGACCACCCTACTCAGTGATATGGCAAAAAATAGGGTAAATTTTGGGTTTAATACTTAAAAATATAGTAAAAAAGAAAGTCAAACAAATGGAAAAAAGGAAAAAAACATACATTTACAGCATGTTTGGCTACATTGAATTCTTTTTCCATGAAATATTAGTGTACCCAATGGTGAGGGAAGGTGGGAGAGGGACTGAATAAGGAGAGGAGAGGATACTAAAAGGCTGAAAAACAGGGAAACAAAAAACTCCACTCAAAATATGATTAATGTTTCCCCTATTTTTTAGTAACTTCTACTCATTCATGCCATCTCAAGTCTCTCCTTCTCCCACCCTCCCTGCCCCTCTCTCACCACTTGAAGACAAATTGTTGGATTATTTGTCAAATAATCCATTTAGGAATTTTCTATTAATATTTAATATTAGATATAACCATAATCAATCAAAATAATTAAAATATATAGATCAAGAAAAGAGGTTAGAAATAGTTGTTTCAATGGATCGAGGCACGTCAGAAATGACGCTCTCTTTAGAGTAAAAACCCCCTCGTCTGCATTGGGTTCATCGGCGTTTGGCTCCCAATATTCAACCATCCTTCAGGGTCTCTTCCGTGCAAGGAACTGATCCCACGAACTCGTCAATCGCCCATATCGCAAATAACAATAAAAATAAAGATATAGTATGAAATCAAGAACGACAAGTAGTGGGTTTTTCAATGAAAACTGATTAGTTTTCTGGAGAAGAGAGTGCCCAGGAAGAAGATGACGTTTCCTTTTTAAGAGATAGAGAGGGTTGAGAGAGCCGTTGGAGATAATAAAGGAATGGGACTTTTCATACGTTATGCCCCTAAAATCTCTCCCACTCCCTAAGTATCTCTTAACTTCCCTAATAAGTAGGAAAAGATAAAACGGAAAAGATTTATTAATTTTAAATCATAAAAAAAATCTAACAATCCCCCACATGATTTAAAATTTAAAATAAACACAGGCAAGCGTGACTTTACTGTGCAATGGGTGTAGGTGTCTTCCGGACTTGAACCTACACTTAGTGTTAGCAATTTTCCATCTGAAGGAGTCATAGTGAACTAAGTCTTGAACTAGGTCCTTGAGTTCAGACTTCATCTTACCACACACACAGTACGGGCAATTACTTGAGTTCTAATTGGTTTGGCCCTTTACGGTCATGAGCCCTATCTTGTTTTCATGAGTGTCTTTAGGAAGTAGCCCAGCTTCCCACAGTAGCGACCATACTACCACACTCACATAGGTGAGTCCTCCAAAGGTGCTCTGTAACCCCCTGCAGAATTCTGCGTTGGACTGATTAAGAGATAAAACTCAACCTAAAACCGTCACAGTCATGAGCACTGTCACCATAGGAATGAGACTAGGGAATACCCCTCAAAATATTCAGTGCTTCACCTAGCCACCCTACAGCTTCGTTTTTACCCATTGAACCTCCTTCATGGAATCTCCAATCACAATGGTTGGGTGTCAACTGCGATGACTACCTTATGGGCTTCAGTCTCAATCCCCTCGATGATTTATCACTAGCCTTTGAGCTAGTCTTTTTAATTATATTGCTTTTAGACTTTAAAAGGTCTACAACCATCACTCTCTAAGAGACTTTTATTTGAATTGTGTCTAAAACACCTTTTTCACATTGTGATCATGTCAATCACATTTACATCATCATTATTCACTAATAAAATGAGTATACATGTCATATATCTGCATCATGATAATGCCACTCACTATAATCATCCATTATTCTTAAAAAATAATATCTAGCATAGACATGAATGGAATATCAACACAAATGTCATATTTTCATAAGTTTCAATCCCGCAAAAATTTCAAATACCCCCACATTTGAGCATTTAGTGAACATGATAATTTATTCTATTTGTGCAAGTACGCACCCCCACACAACTTACATTACGATAAGCATTTCATGATACAAGATATAATCTACACATTATATTGTTGACAATATATCTCTATTGATTTCCATGTCTGTTTATTTTTAAAATTTTCTCTTAGCACAATATTGTTTTGTCTTCAAAAACTAATGTCAGTATCATGTTAGAGTAGCACTTCAACATTTTACATGGGAATCTCAAAACCAGCAAGTACATATGTATGAAAATGATCCAGCCAAAGTATATAGGCATAGCAGTTAGATTAATAACATTTATCTACACATCCTCATCTTCGTTGTATTAAATACAACATTTGAGCAACTAGCTAGATTAGTCCTATCTATAGCAACGAGAAGCTAAGATATAGGCCAATCTCTTGATAATCAACCAAATAAGTCATCTATGTATTAGGTGGGTCCCATATACATAGGCCAATCTCTCGATAATCAACTAAATCAATGGCCCTGATCACCTACCACATGGTTTGATCCATGGCACCGTCCCCTTATATTTATTGTAAAGTCTACTAAGTTTACATACAGCAGACGAGTGGGTGAGAGAGATAATTACTAGCATAATTTAAAGAAACAGTATAGGAGATCAATACGGCAGAAGCAAAAACATGCCCATGCACTCAAAAGACCATACGTACATGATAAGATAGATAGTCTTCAATGTGAAACCAAAAGAGTGCTAAACAACATTCCTTATCTATTATTGTGGGTGTCGTTATGAAATAGCGACATCATAACTAACAAAAGTTTAGTCCGGTTGAACTGGGCTGCTTAATAAAAGAGATGGATTTCCTGGGATTCCTACTTCCCATAGGCTCTGTTCACTTCTTTTCCCTGGAAAGGCGTTTTCCTTTCCTTTCCAGGTGACGTGACAGAAGGAAAGGAATCCGGGGAAACTGTCAAGGAAAAGGTTTCAGATCTCCTTTCTTTCCTTGGAAAGCCTCTTTCCGATATATTTAATCAGAAACCAAATCTGGAGTAACAGGGAAAAAGTCAATTTCCATGTCATTTTCAGCTTTTAAATAAGAAATTCCACATCTGATAATATTTTTCCCTGGAAAAGAAGTGAACACAGAAATCCTGTCTTGTCAAGGTCTTGTCAGGAAAAAAAAGAGGTTGTTTTCCAGGGAAAACAGCACCAGGGAAAAGAGACGAACCTCTCATAGAGAGACCCACGTCCGTAAAATCCATAGAAACAACATTTCTAATATGTGAGAGGATTTGCCTAGAAATTGTCATGTTTGGGTGTTAAGGTCAAAATAGAGGAAAGTAAATTTCAGTGTCCCCTTTTATGGGAAATGGGTGAAAACTGCCAAGTATTAGATAAACCAAGAAACAAAGAAGGGTGATAATTTACAACTTTTATCAAGGGATTTGGATCCTTCTGACCTTATAATGGCACCGGAACCAAGTACTATTACGTTCATACATACATGTTTCAATTTAATTTGTATTTTTTTGTTTTAGGTGGAGAGATAACTGAAGCAACCCCAACATATTACAGCTCTTCAATGGATTGTGTGACAAGAATCATACATTTAATTGCTTTTATTTTGTGACTGGGGGCCATAGTTGTATTTTAGCTTTCTTTCCTAGAAAAGTTTTTTATGAGAATTTTTTTCCCTTAAATTCTATGGATACCAGTTTTTCTGAACTTTTTCTCCCATGGAGAAAATATCGCCTAGCGGATTGGTTTTTTGAATTTAACTTGTAACAGGAAAGTGGCAGTTTACAAGCAATCTCCCCCTCTTTGCAATGGATTGGTTTTTTTTAAATATAGCCCACCGTGAGAGAAGATCTCACGAAATCGGGTAAGAAAATCTTACCCCTTGAAATTTGGCTATTTGTTCCCCAATTTTGAATTTTTCTTGAAAATGATATTTCCACCCTTTTTGCAACTCATCTTTTTACAGCCATGCATAGCATGGGCCTACCTAAATTGTCTTACAAAATAATTTTTCCCATTTTATGGAAACTAAAATTGCTATTAAACATTGGAATTTTGATAGATTTTTTTAAACCTTTTGCATGGGTAGGACCCACCATTTTAACATCATGAAAAACTCAGACCTACCTGAAGCCCTATATAGGCCTCTTATGTCAAACTTCTATGTAGATGCTTGAAACAGAAATTAAAAGAAATAACCTTTGTAACTCAGATCAGAAGGGTGTTCCCTAACGATATTCAGCCTTGCTGATGCACTAACCTGCACTACCAATTAGAAGTAAGCACAGAGTAGCAAGATTCATTTTTTACCAAAAAATAAAATAAAATAAATATATAATTTCATATACTAAAGGAAATTGAGTGCTTCAAAAATAAATTCCATATAGATTAGAGGGTTAGGATCATCCTATAGAAATGATATTTTGGGCACCACTGATTTATGTTGTGTTCCATCACATAGACGGTTTGGATCATCCTATAGTGTGGTCCCTACAGTACTTTTTGAAAAATAAGGGACTGTAAGGGTTTACACCATATAAAAACTCTATAAATTAAAACTAAAAGAAAGATGAATTAAATTATTGAATCATGGCTTAAACAAAATATTAACATACCTGGACGAGGACGGAGGTCACTGCTTTGAAAAGGATTGATGGGTAGAAGAGAAGAAGTTTGAAACTTAATATAATTGAATATCTCTCTCCGCTTTCTCTTTAAAACTCTTTAAAACGTAACTAAAAAAAAGGGAGAGATATTATAGGAGATTTTATTGCTTGCAGAGAAGTTGTAGAAATCCTTTTCAAAGTAGACTGTGGAAAGAGGGGTTGCTTTCTCTTTACAACGTAACTAATAAAAGGGAGAGAGATTATAAGAGATTTAATTGGTTGCTGTGGAGAGAAATAAGGAAGTTGTAGAATTCCTTCTCAAACGTAAACTGATCACATTTCGATTCTACACACAGTAGTGCGGTGTATATTACACTTTCTCTTAAAAGGGGCTATACGCAGAACTAGCGTGTATAGGAGAGGTGCCACGTGTCAGCTTTACTGTGTATGAATGTAAAACTTGCCTAAGTTACCTAAAAAATTTGAAGAGATGTGCAATGAATGTAATGGGACAATGAGAAACGGCCTTCTATAATGGGAGAATAAGAAAAATGGGAGAATAATAAGAATATCATAAACTTTAATATAAAATTGTAAAAGAACCTATGCCAGGGTGTATTAGGGTATTACCCCTCTTGGGGTATTTTTGTAATTTACAAAATAAATTGGTTCAAAATTAGAAAGTCAGTATATTAAACGCATTTAATAAGTTTTAAACATATTATTTTACCGTTTTTCTTAAAAAATACATTTTTTTGCTATAATAAAGTTTGAAAGCATATGGGCAATATCATCTCAAAACACTCTTATCCTTTTGACACTAACTGTTCCCATCATTCCTCATCTGCTATACAGTTCGCACCCTAACCTTAAAATATTAGGTTGATATAGTAATCAATATGTGATCATCAACTTCCTTCTCGATTCTTAGTGAAATTTCTATAATGTTTTCTTCAAAGTTTCATCTCTAATCATGCATGTACATCATCATTGAATAATATAGTTTTACCTGCTAGTGATGAAGGGATTTTTGCTGATAATTGCTTATTAGTCCCTAAGAAAAGCATATTAGCTGAATAGTCCTACTTTTAGAAAATATTTGCTAAAAGGTCCCTAAAACTCACGAACTTCAATCTTCTCCGTTTAAAATTTTAAAATGGCAAATTTACCCCCAACCCATTTAATCAGTTTTAGCGTTTTTCTCATTTCCTTACCAATATTTTCGGAAAAAAACTAGGAACAATATTATCTCTTCCAATATTGACTTTCCCTTTCACATTCTCCCTTCTTCTCCTAAGATTAGAAGCCAATCCCTAGTTCTTATTCCCAAAACAAAAGTTCGGAAAGGAAAAAAAAAATCACATAAAAAAAGATAAGGTAAACCAACCCTATTCAATTTTTCAGTTAGGGACCTTCGGTTTATGATGTTATCCCTCTAAATTAATCAGACAAAATTCCTATAAAAAAAATCCATAGAAATAATTTTCCATTAGAGATATTTCCTTGTAATCCAACCAAGATACGAATTTCTTAGAAAAGTTGGAAACGAAAAATATTCCTAAAATTTATTACTTTATTTATCTACGAAGAAAAAGTAACTCAAACCAACCCTATTTAATTAATTTTAGAGGGATTTCCAAATTATTTAATTCCTAAAATGAGTTTTTGTTGAAGGTTTTTTGACGAGAATATTGGAAGAGATAATATTGTTGCTTATTTCATAGTTTTTTTCCAAAAATATTGGAAGGGAAATTAAAAAACGCTAAAACTGATTAAATGGGCTGGGGGTGACTTTGCCATTTAAAAATTTTAAACGGAGAAAATTGAAGTTCGTGAGTTTTAGGGACCTTTTGGCAAATATTTTCTAAAAGTAGGACAATTCAGCTAATATGCTTTTCTTAGGGACTAATAAACAATTATTTTGCCATGTAGGGACTAATTGGCAAAAAATCAGATCTATAGGATCATGCTAACCCGTCCAAAAGTGGAGGGAAAAAGTGGAAAAAATGGACAAACACTGTTTGTCACAAATTTGCCCATTTTTCCCCTCTATTTTTGAATGGGTTGGGATGATCCTATAGAAAGATAAGGAGGCAACCAGAGCAACTGCTTTAATCCTAAGAAAATCTTAAACAGATCCTTGACTATAGCAGCTATTCGAATCCTCTTGATTTTCTACCATGTAAAACTATCCATATAACTTGATCTAACGACTAGTATCTCAATATAGTGGATTATAGTTGATTGGTAAGGGCCTGTTTGACAACAATGAAAAATTACTCCATGGAATATTGGTGGGCCCAATTGTGAAAGAGGAGCTGAAAAGAAGGGCGGGGGAGAGACATCTTAAGGTAGAGTAGGGGGTTTAGTTGTAAGGGATTTTGAATGTTGCGTGAACTCTTGCGAAATGCCAATGACTGCTTGGGGACTTGGACTTTGAACGCCTAGACTCTCGACTTACTCACCAGAAGCATGAGAAAAACTTAAAAACTACCCTACTTCAAATTGAGTTTTTTTGTACTTGTTCAAGTGTTCCCACTCATGTTCCATGGAATATTTTTCCTGATTGCCAAACATGCCCTAAGATAATTTGTCATTCATGATTTACAATATATGATAATAATAAAAATCTGACTCAGCTAAAAGTCACTTTTAGGGATCGATCCAAACTATCAATTTTAGATTCCACAAGTAGACCCATATGGTCCCGCTCCCTCACTGAACTGACAACATGGTGGATTTTCCAGTGTGTTTCCACGATATCAGGAGATTAGCTAATAGTGATGCACGCGGACAGATTAGCCCGGGTGGGTGTTGGGTGGGCATCGTTGGAGATTTTTTATTTTCTTCTCCCATGAGATTCTTGTGTTTTGTTGCAGTTTTGGTTCTTCTTGTTCACACTCTCTATTGACCATCTCGATCATAAGCCTCCTTCTTCTTTCATCCCTTTAATATAATTTTGTTTACCATTAAAAAAATGGTCTAGGTGGAGTCAATGGCAATGGGCCAGACTTTTGGTTGCCTGTTGGATCAACAGATTTGATCATTTTTTTGGCATTTTTCTTAAATAATAGTAGTTGGCAGTTATGATGCACCTTATACATACTAAGTACTAGTAATATTTTAGGTTCAAATAATAAGATTGTTATAGAATCTGTTAAGAGTTGGAGATGAAAGAGAAAGGGAATTGAGCATATTTGTATGACCCAACTCATTGATTTAAGCTGTTTCAAGTGCACATATCATGCAGTTTTTCTCCTTCAATTCATCCTTTATAAGTATAGAAAAGATATTACTCTGGGATTTGCTAGCCTCCTTCGCAAAAGCACCTTGGTGTTCCGTCGTTAGCAAGTGATGACAGCCATGTCAGATGAATTAAATGAATAAAGCAAAACTGGACATATGCGGCTGTCATTACTTGCAAAGGACGGAGCGTGAAGGTGTTTCTAAGAAGGAGGCTAGCAAATCCCTATTACTTTTTTTCGTTTATTATTTTCTTTTTAAGTGTGGAAAAGTTGTTACTACATTTCCTGGAGAAAATTTCGAGAGCATTCTTAAGCTGCTTTGGATAAAAACCTAATTATATTTCCTAGGGCAGTAGGTCCAACCCTATTCATGGGCTTGGGTGGACCTCGTGGGATCCACCCCCATCAAAACATGAGGCAAAATGGTAGGCCTCACCATATGCAAGGTTTTGGGTAGAGATGGAGGGCCCTACCATATCACAGCCTGAGTTGTATATCTAATGACGTGCCCCAACCATTCCAGTTGTAAAATGATGGGCCTCACCTTATAAAAAATGTGTGGAAAATAATGGGCCTAAGCCATGTTATGCATGAGGTGTAACAAATCTCCCCCTCCCCCGCGAGAATAATTCCAACGAAAAAGTTTTTCAGTAAATATTTTCCATAGACATCGAGCAAATGAAAATGACAAGAGACGCATTTAGGCCCTATTTGTTTTAGATTTTGAGAAGCGATTGTAACTCCAATTGAGCCTAAAATCAGTTTTGGACTAAAAAATCGGTTCTTAATACCCAATACAAAACATAGCCTTAATATATATTATAGATAATGAGAATTTTGAGTCTAATAATCAGTTTTGGACTCAACAATCGGTTCTTAATACCCATGACAAACTTGACCTTAATATATAGGGATTTGATCGGGGCCATGGCAGAAGGCATTTCACGGTTGGGCTGTTGCATGCATTTGAGAGCAGCCACACATGCTCAAATTTGGCAGATTCATTTAGCCCACGTTTGTATACCCATGAGATTTATATTTGAATTTCTCACATTTGCAGTTGAGATCCGGCCATGGTTTTAAATTTCTACAGAAATTTCTAGAAAATGCCATTTTTTATTTTAAAAAATGTTACAAAATTTCGGCCGAAATTTTAGACCAATACCAAATTTCGGCCTGAAATTTTCGTGGGTCTGAAATCGGTACTGGAAACGAAATTTAAAACCTTGGATCCAATTGAGATTTGGATCTGGATCAAATCGTTAATTTTCCAAATCAGCTACAACATTGAAAAAAGATCTGATTTTCAAATCAGTTCTACAAGACATTATTTGAAAATCCATTTGTGGCAATTACCTTCACCCTCGCTGCTCCTCGACTTTGCTGCAGCAGCAAGACGTCCCTCCCTCCCTTCCTCGTACAACATGAGCATGAAGATGATTGACCTATTTTGTATCCAAAACTCAAATCCAAATCCAAATACAAAAACTTGAGGTATCCAAATGCAACCTTAATTAATCTGACACGGCTGCTCTCACACGCAACAGCCAGTCGTGAAATGCCTTCTGCTATGGTCCCTAGCAAATCCCTAACACAAACACACAATCCCTAACACAAACACACACATGCACGCGCGTGCTCTCACACCACATTGTTGGGAGCAACCCCCACGGTTTGGAAGTTATCTGCAATTGAATACAAATTGGGAAACAGATTAAAGAAAAAAACAGTTGCTATTTGAGATAGCTCTTGCACCCACAAGTATTAAAGCATTGGCATGCCAAATCCAAACCAAATTCAGACGGCTGGCTGCCGAGCTTTTATGCAACAACCAAGCATAAATGAAAATATCAAAACATAGGTTGTGCTGATATCAATTCCCTAAATTTATTATTGCTATTTTTATTTTCATTCCCTTTCAATGTAAGCCGGAATAGGATGCCGATTCCCGATTACTTATCCTAACACTCCTAACGCAGGAAAAATTCATTTCTGAGTTCCAGAGTAAAAATTTCTCCTCTCTCTCTCTCTCTCTCTCTCTCTCTCCGCACTTTCGCGCCCGTGGAGAAGAAGACCCGTATTCCCTCCATGGATTTCTCTCCAACCTCCTCTTCCTCCTCTCGCACCCCTCGCAAAACCAGTAAAAAATCCGATATCTTCTCTACCTTCATCATCCATAACGAAGACGAATCAAAACCCTCCGATTCAAAACCCTCAGACATCTACGCCACAATGCTCTACAAAGACTCTCCCGAAGAAGAAGAAGAAGAGGAAGAATCCTCTCTCCCTCCTCTCCTCCAACGCCTCCCTAAAGATTTCGGAATCGTCCTTGACGATGACGAAGAAGACGAAGACGCAGGAGATTTCTCCGGCACCTTTATCGTCAAACCGGACCGATCTGGTCCCACCAAACATTATCTCAACCCCCCATTTTCCAAATCCAGCCCTAGGAAGTTATCCAATCCCTTCGATCCTGTGAAATCTATGGGGTCTAGGTCGAGAGGATCGAGCCCTAAGGAATCATCAATGTTGGGGACTTTTATTAGGAGAACTGGTGGCGGAAGTAGTAGTAGTAGTTTGTATCCTTCTTTTCAAGCTGCAGAGAGTGTGCATTCAAGGTCGTCTTTTGGTGAATTAGGGTTAGGGTCTGTGTCACAGAATGGTAAGGGTAGCTCTTTAGGTTCTTCTCATGTGAATGAGAATCGGCAGGCGCGGAGGAAGATATCGGTGGGTTCGATCCCGGATAGTGTTACTAAGGAGGATCCTACTACTAAGTATGAATTGCTCCATGAACTTGGTGAGTTAAATGTAGATTGATTCAATGATTTTTTTTTTTTTGAAATGCGGAATTTATCTAGGAACCTGGAGCTGCACCTTAAATTTTGGTGTTTTGCTAAGGAGCACTGGAAACTACAACTCAACTCAACTCAACAAGCCTTTGTCCCAAACTAGTTGCGGTCAGCGAGCATTGGAAACTAATGAATTATACATGTTTTGAGACTTAAGAACACATGTTTTGAGACTAATTTACCCATACTTTTATATATGTTTTGAGACTTAAGAACACTCTCTTTTATAATTCATTATAATGTTGGATCTATCAATCAAATAAGATAGATCGTAAAGAAGAGCCAATCGGTGAATTTCATTATGCCCCTTCTAAGATCGTTCTATTTCAGTTGGTACCTCATATATGTATATAAACGATATGGATACAGTAAATGACTAACGAATGTTTTGAAATTATTTTATGAAAACATGTGTAAAATTATGTTTCCAATGCTCCTTAACCTAGGGCACTCATTACAAATCCCTAAATTTTATTAAGGGTTATGCTTAGGGCACTCGTTATGGTGCACTGGAAATGTGATTTTACAATCATTTTACACATGTATTCATGCTTCTACACAAGTTTTGAGATTGTTATATCAAAAAATGTGTAAAGTCACATTTCCAATGCACCTTAGGGCACACGTTAGCAAAACCCTTTTATTATAAGAATAAAAGATACAAGAGAAGGACATAAAACTCTGCCTCTAACCCATAATACAAGAAAAATAAGACAGTAAATCCTCTTCCTCCAAAAAGAAACAACATTATTTATTGCGTATATAAAGAATACACAGTTGGTCGCATCTAGCTGTTCCTCTGGAGTTCTTGGGTAGGCTGGTCCAATCCCAAAAGTTTGGATTTTTAGTTGAATTTTGTTTTGAGATGAGCTTGATTGTGGAGGAAATGGCAGGGAAGGGCTCGTATGGATCTGTATACAAAGCTAGAGACATAAAGACATCGGAGCTGGTCGCCATCAAAGTGATATCTTTGTCTGAAGGGGTTCGTCCTCTGTGTCTGTGCCCCTCACTTTCTCATTATTTTTTATGAATTTGATTGGGTCGAGAAAACTTTGGCTATTCTTATTCTGTACAATGACGTGTCATGTGTACATGCGTGTGGGCATTTTATGTAAATTGCCATTTGATAAATATCATGTTAAGAGTGTAGGTTAGAGAAGGCCTCAACGATTCTACACTCTTGCTTACATATATGAAGTGCGCGTTTTTTGATCAGGACGAGGAATACGAAGAAATTCGTGGCGAAATTGAGACATTGCAACAGTGCAGTCATCCGAATGTGGTTCGCTATCTCGGAAGCTATCAAGGAGAAGAATACCTTTGGGTAAATGAACAAATGCAACAGACTTTAATTGCACACTTTTCAAATTCTGGTTAATATAATTTGTTCCATGTTTCCTTTGAGTAGTTTCTTTTCCACTTTTAATATATTAAGTGCGGTTTCTATTTGACCTTATCAGTGTGGCTTACTTTGTTGTTTCAACTTGATATTTGTTGATTTTTTTTTCTTTGTTTCCTAGTTTTATAATATTTGCACGTGGGTTTAGTGTCAAGGGAAAGAACAACTAGGAAAGCTTTCAGGAAGTGATTGAAGGTTTCAAATTAGTATGGGGCTAAGTGATTAAGAAAGAAAGGCTTTTCATTTTTGTTCACTGGTTAAACCTGAAGTCATATACAATTATTGAAGCACAACAACCTTGGACCAAAGTGATCCCTTTTTTTTTTAATGGTGAAATTTTATTAAAAAAAAGGTGGGACCACGACCGAGACAGTCATGCGGACAGAGAAAAAAAAACCCACTGCAAGGGCATCAATGCTCAAGGAGGTAAGGAATAAAAAACCTCAAACGCCTATCTATACGCTTCAGCCCGAGCTAGACGGTCTACCTCTCCATTTGCCGATCTCCTGACGCGGTGGAAGCGAACTGAATGACGTTCACAGGGTCCAAGATCTCATCAATAAACTCTGACAATCTCCCTAGGTGGGGAGATCTCCCATCCAGCTATCTGATAACATTGACAGCATCTCCCTCAACGATAGGATTAGCCATATCTCTGCTCCCCATCAATCTAAGGCCTTGGAGGATCACCCTCACTTCTGCATTAATAGAATCCTTGACTTCGATCGGCCAGAGAAGGCCCACTTGGTAAAACCATTATCATCTCTAAGAACACCTCCAATTCCTGCCGGCCCTGGATTACCCAAGCTCGAACCATCAAAGTTTAACTTCAACTATCCAGGGTCGGGGGAGATCTATCTGGGAACGACGATCTCCTCACGGTCGTTACTGCAACAAATCTCCTTCTGGCACCGTCTAATATCTGTGGCCGAATACTAGTTGAAGGTAGGACGGACTTTACTCCATGATATCGATATGATCCTTGAAATAGAAAAGAATGCAATTTTAACTACATTCTTAAAAGGGCGAGCATTCCTCTCTTCCAAAGGACCCAGATAGCAGGCAACAAGACAAGCTTGCATAAAATTATACCCTTGCTGGGCCACGATGCAAAAAAACTAGCTGTCTAGGAGCTTGGAAATTTTAGAATTTCGAACAACTCTTGAATTTTGGCCGAAACCTCTCTAGCACACCTGCAATGGAGCAGTATGCGGTCCACAGACTCACTGTACCCACACAAAGGGCACAATGGCCAATAATAAGCTTGTTACAATGGCAAGGGTATAGCCCGGATCTTGTTTTGGAAAGCTGTCCACCCGAACACGCATACTCTAGGTGGGGTTGGAATGCTGCAAGGGAGGGGAAGAAGAAGCAAGGTGGAGATAGAACGACTTCACTGAGAACAGTCCAGAGGCATTCAAGATCAAAAGATTCAAAACCCTTTTATCTCTACCTGTTTTCTTGATGTAGTAAGACTCCAAAAGGTGAATTAAAGAGGTAACCCTGTCCACTTCCCAGTCAAAAGAGTTTCATCTAAATTCAATTTTCCACAAGTTTGTCTCCTCTCGCAAAACAATCCTTCATGAAAGCTTAGGCCTTTCCACCTTGGTTAGATCTTGTGGTGCAATCTACTACTTGGAATCCACACAGGATAGTGAAGTTTGCAGAAGAGTAGAAAAATAATCAGAACCAATAAATCCTGTATAACTGAATTTTTTTTCATCTTGTTGACTGAAAGCAAGGTAAAACTAAAATAAAGTTGCATTCCTATTTTTAAAAAGCTAGTGCTCAAATCCCGGCTGATATTTTGAGTCTGATATTCAAATTTTTGAATGCTAATCAGAATATAAGATGAAATAAAACCTTCACTTGGATCAAAGTACAAATGATAAAACATTTTTCACTTTTCAGAATGACATGATTTTTATTTCATTCGATGTATAAATTTTCTGTCCATGTGTACTTAATCGCTGGTTTTTGAAACCAGAATTTTCTAAATATTGTTCAGAATTATTTATGAATTATGACGCTTTCCCCGAAAATGAGTTTCTATTTTTTGACCCTATAGGTTTAAAAGTCTCTAACTTTCTTAAGTACATTACATGGTAAAGGTAATAAATTTTTTCATAGCATTACTAATGTTGAATTTCGTGTTGGCAGATTGTAATGGAGTATTGTGGGGGTGGAAGTGTCGCTGATTTGATGAACATTACTGATGAGCCTCTAGAGGAGTATCAGATAGCTTATATTTGCAAAGAGGCTTTGAAGGTAAAATCTTGTTCTATTGAATAGTCTAATCTGGAGCGTCATTCATGGCAAGCTAGAGAATGTTGATCCTCAACAAATTATTTTCTTGACTATATCAATGGGAATTACTTCAGATTTTTTTTTTGTTATTTATGTTATAGTTCATAACTTTCTGACTGTTTAAAAACACAGTTCATGCAAGATATTTTGCATGTATGGAAGCTGATGGAAGGCAGACAATTCTTGATGAACTTATGAAATATTAAAATGGAAACTAGAAGAATGGACATACTAATCCATGCCAATATTGTGCGAACAATGCTAAAACATTCCCTTTGTGCAATGCAAAGGTTTTCTCATTGCCGAAAAAAAAAAAAAGTGTAATTAACCTCCCTGGATTACAGAATCTTCTTGTTTGTCATTGCTTAAAGCCACTCTCGTTTGAATCTCCTTGTTCGTCATGGTTGACAGCCCTCTTTTAGTTTTGATGAAGAGGTATACATCATGGTCTTAAATTTAGACCAAAATCTGGTCCGAAATTTCGGTCGAGAACGAAACTGAAATTGATAATATACTCGAAACCATTGTTTATTTCGGCCGAAATTTCAAAATTTTGTTTATCCCGAAATTTAAGGGATTTCATTTCACCCAAAAAATCTGGATTTTGATAATTATTTAATATTTTCTCGAAATTTTATAGGAGATAAAATAGCCGTGTTTTGTATTGTTGGATTTCAGTTTCGTAGAGGACCGAAACACATTCCGAAACAAAAGATTGAAACCATGGCATACACTATGAACAAAACTAAAGCAAATAACTACATGTAATACCTAAGGAACGCATTCTAAAATAACCCTTGTCTTTTTTTTTTCAAAAAAGTTATCCTATTATTGGTGATAGGTTGGTTGGTTAGCCCTTTGACCTGGTCAACTTATGGGATTGTCTTAATTTTGACTTATCGGCCTTTATTTATTTTAGTTATTATTATATTTACACAAAAGCATGACTAGCTATTTCTTTTCTTTTCTTTTGATCCTTTTTATCTGGAGCCAATAGGCATATCAAAGTCATGGTTCGGTTTTTGCTCTTTCTATACATCCAAGTTATTCCAATTCGTTACGATATTATGTACCGCTAAGAAATGACTTGATTTGCATCCCAATTGACTGACGAATTTTCTGAAATCTGATATTGAATTGATAGCAAGTGTCTATATTATGGCCTATCTATCCTCTTAGCTGTGATGTAGGACCGGGAAGGGAAAGAGAAGAAAGGGGAGAACAGAGAAGAAGAAGAGAATAGGAGAAGAAGAGGAGAGAGGGAAGAATAGAAGAAGAATAGGTGAAGAATAGAGGAGAAATAGGAGAAGAAGTCTTGGGGGAGAAGAGGAGAGGAAATTAGAGGGGAGAATCTCAATCAATCATTAATCATCCAAAACTTCTTGAAGTTCCATACATGAGGCCTACATACTTAAAATTCCATGGAAAATAAAAACCTTAAAACTAAAATATGAAAATAAAATCTTAGAAACTAAATAACATGGAAAACTAAGAATTTGTAAATAAATACTAATGGGCAAATATGCCATTTATTCGGCCTGCTATCCGCATCATTCTCCCCCTCTTGAAAAGAACTTGCCCTCAAGTTCTAATCCGCCTGAATCAAATATGTACACGACCCACTCAAACAGTAGGAGTCATAATCCGTCAAAAGAACTCATGATGTCTACTGCTCGCGGCAATCGTGAGAGTAGCCTGATATGCCCGCGGAGCGAGAGGGAAGAAATTGCCCACGCAGAATCATAAGAACACAAACTGCGCATGAGAAGGAAACCGAATGGTAAGATAGTAGGAGTCATAATCCGTCAAAAGAACTCGTGATGTCTAATGCTCATGACAATTGTAAGAGTAGCCTGATATGCTCGCGGATAGGGGTGCAACTTGGGCGGGCTCAACCCGAACCCGTCGGGTTCAACCCGGGAAAAAGTCGGGTTGGGTTGAGTTCGAGTCGGGTTCGGGTCGGGTTCGTGTTGAGGGCTTGGGCAACCCGACCCGAGTTTAATACGACATTTTTAATAATTTTTATATTTTTTAAGATTAAAATCTTGGGTTGGGTCGGGTTTGGTCAGGTTGAAATTGGGTTGGGTCGGGTTCGGGTTGGCAAAAAGGGTTCCTCGGGTTGGGTCGGGTTGAACCTCGTCGGGTTGGAACTCGCGTTGGGTTCGGGTTGAGTAAGTGATTGGTCGGGTCGGGTTTGGGTTGGCCTGAATAAATTGCCCACGTAGAATCATAAGAACACAAACTGCGTATGAGAAGGAAACTGAATGGGAAGATAATAACGTACTCTTCCTAGATCGGTGTGATCGACATGACAACTATGGGCAGTAACAATCTATGACCATCCTCTAAAAGATCAACACAAATAAGCCAATCGGTGGGCATCTTATGTGGCTTGGTGACGTTCGACTGATAATCCTCCTGATGATCATCATATGTACTGAAATCCTTGGTCTCAACCTACACAATCATGTTGATCGGAGCATCCTCAATGAACTGTGCTCGTGTAATGATATGGAATCGGCATCCTCAATGAACTGTTCGTGCTTTGCATGCTTTGGCAATGCCTCATCAGTCACTGGACTCTCTAGCTCTATATCTTCCATCTCTGATTCTGTATCTGCTATCATGGACTCTGTATCTGACATAATCTCGGGCTCAACAACTATAATGGTCTCATACACAATGTCAGCTGGATCATCATGCGGTTCTCAGTAGTGTTAGCAAATCCTTTCTTCCTTTGTGAGAACTAATATCATCAATAGGTGGTGGGGGAGAAGAAATAGCTAAGTGGCTCTGCAAATCCATCTCACGGATGCGACACGCTAGATATTTGTTCGCTGCTTCAATTTCGGCTTTTTGTTTACGTCGAGCGGCTTCTTCACGCATCATTCTTTATTTATACGTTGCTCGTTCACGTATTAACCTCTGTACTGATATGCATAAATCCTCATGAACTCATAACGAATCTCATCCCATAGAGGGAATGGTGGCTTGCCCAAGTTATTGCGCTCGAGCACAAAGAATATCCATTTCGACCTGGCGTCGCTGCATATTGTATCCTTTGACTCGACGAATAGTTATTTGATGATCATAACCATAGTACTTATGGTATGCATCAAGTGCTTTGATCCATTCTAGAAACGCATCCTTGAAATTTCCATAGGGATAGTAGTAGTCATCATAACCATAGAAATATGGAACATGTGGTGAAAAAATATCGATGCCCGTATGTTTCAATATATGGAACAACTAGAGGAGCCATTGTGATCGGTGTCGAAAAATGAAATCAACCGTCAGATATATTTGTCATGTCAAATGGAACACAATGCTTTTCGCAGATCTCAGTTCGGACTCCTGGATGGCCTGGATCGGTGGTCGGACCAAAATTGACGGATGATGGAAGCTGGTCGAAGTAGTGCTTGCACTCGCTGTTGGCTGCTGAAAGTGGGCTCGCTAGGCTCCTCAAGTTGACACGAACAACTTTCCTGTTGACGACGAGATAAAATTCCCATCGGAAATGACGTAGATGAAGAGAGAGAAAATGAGATGGAGAGATGGGAGAGAAAGTGTAGAGAGAGAGAGTGAAACTAGAGATGGAGAGTGAGATGAGAGAGAAATGAGAGAGAGAAAGAGTGATTTTCTCTCTCTTTTTTTTCCCTTTTTTCCCTCTTTTTCCTTTTCCTTTCTTCTTTTTTTCCTTTCTTTCTTTCTCTAGTTACGGCAACTACTCTTGCGGAACAGATTTTTTTGCTCAATTAGTAAAGGGGGGTGGTCTAAGGGAAAAAGGTGGGGGGATGATTTCCTTTTACAAAGACTTAAAGAAAGTGGAGGGTTGCCTTGAGGAAGAAAAGGGGGGTCGAAATCTGTTTTTATAAGCTATTTAATATGTAAAGGGTGCCCAAGGGAAGAAAAGGGGGTGTTGAATTGACTTTAACTAAAAAGGTAAGCTTACCATTTTAGAAATAGAGTCGTCTCCGACTCTACTCCTCCAAATAAGACAGCGGGGTAGAGGCAGTGGTGCACGGAGCACAGCTCTTGTTCTGACGAGGTGGTACGACGGCTCCGGCGGCGGTGGTTCAAACGGCGGCGGCCAAAGCTCCGACGAGGTGGTGGTGGAAGAAGAAAAATCAAGGCTAGGGTTAGGGTTACAAGTTAGGAGAAGGGGATGGGTTTAGGCTTGCTGTTCGGCGATATGGTAAGGGTCTCACGTGTGGCACAGGAAAGTGGGTCTGAAGGGGGATATAGAGACTGGTTTTGGAGCCTTTGGACTGGTTTTGAAGGGTTAGGGTTTGGGCTGGAATTAAAAATGGTTTTAGGGATTTGAAGGTGAGGGAGAGCCTTGGCGCAACGGTAAGGTTGCTCCATTGTGACCTGGTAGTCACGGGTTTGAGTCACGGAAACAGCCTCTCTGCAAAACAGGAGTAAGGTTGCGTACATCTAGCCCTCCCCAGACCCCGCAATGGCGGGAGCCTCGTGCACTGGGCCACCCTTTTCTTTTTAGGGATTTGAAGGTATATGGAGGCTGGTTTGTAGGACTTTTCTACATGTTTTATGGGGCAGGTAGAAGCTGAAAATACGAGTGAAGAGGTGAGCTTTCGGCTAGGAATCTTGAAGATGAAGGGCTGATTTGTAAGAGGGAAACAAGACTTAAACCTGAGAACTGGTTTGCGTCATGGTTTTAAATTTCGGCCGAAACGTTTCGTTTCGGCCGAAATATTTCGTTTCGGCCGAAATATTTCGGTTTCGGCCGAAATATTTCGGTTTCGGTGGAAACCGAAACGAAATTCACTGTGAGTCGGAAAAGTACCAAACTTCGCCGAAACGTTTCGGAAATTTCGGCCGAAACGTTTCGTTTCGGTAAAATTTCGGTGAAATTTCGGAAATTTCGGTGAAGTTTCGGAAATTTCGGTGAAACGTTTCGGAAATTTCGGTGAAACGTTTCGGTGAAGTACAAAATTTCGGTGAAATTTCGGAAATTTCGGTGAAACGTTTCGGAAATTTCCAAAATTTCACCAAAATTTCGGTGAAATTTTTACAAGATTTCGTCCGAAATTTCGTTCCGAAACCGAAACGTTTCGGTTTCGGTGATGACCGAAACCGAAACCGAAACCGAGATTTAAAACCTTGGTTTGCGTGCAAACAAGCCTGCAAGTAAGGCTCGGGCTTGGAATATTTCCGCGGCAAATTGACGCAAGCAAGGAGTTGCTTCCTGATGGTGGTGGCATTGGGGCTGATTTTTGTTAAGGGAATCCTGTCGCAAAAACCCGGACAGATCTTTGAGGCTCTGCAGCAAAGATCTTGGGCGGAACTTGAAGGTAGCCGACGACTGAAGCTGTAACTTCGATCTTTTGCTTTGATACCAAATTGATGTAGGACCGAGAAGGGAAATAGAAGAAAGAGAAGAATAGAAGAAGAAGAGGGGAGGAATAGAGGAGAAATAGGAAGTCTTGGGGGGAGAAGAGAGGAAATTAGAAGGGAGAATCTCAATCAATCAATAATCATCCAAAACTTCTTGCAGTTCCATACATGAGGCCTATATATAGGCAATGGACATAAAATTACATGGAAAATAAAAGCCCTACAACTAAAATATGAATATAAAATCTTAGAAACTAAATAACATGGAAAACTAAGAACATGTAAATAAATACTAATGGGCAAATATGCCACTTATTTGACCTACTATCCGCATCAAGTTGCCTAATTGTTAATTAAGAGTTTATTTTGTTGTAGGGTCTGTCTTATTTGCACTCAATTTTCAAGGTCCATAGAGACATTAAGGGTGGTAATATCTTGCTTACTGAACAAGGAGAGGTAAAGTTGGGTGAGTCCATTTCAGCATTCTCAATCTACTTTTTGTAGTTGTTGATAGAGAAAATGATTATTTTTGAACCACTATTCAAATATTTCATGAAGAATTTAAATTGTTATTGCTGCTAAGTCTTCATCTTAACCACTTCAGATTCCACATGCTTAGAACAATTTTGAAGCTGTCATATATTTCTCCTACTACGTATATGTTCCTTGTTGGCATATGGGTAAACTCTTTAGGTTAAACTTATATTTCTTTTACTTGTATGTTTTTCTTTTTTGCAAAAAGAAAATTTATCTAGGAACCCGGGCTGGCACCTTAAATTTTATTCATGAATAAAAGAAATGCAAGAGACATGCCGTCCTACCTCTAGACCTGAAAAAGAAAGACAATTACTTCCGACAGATGCTTGGGAGAGCATCACATCTAATCGCTCCCGGGCCCTAATGGGTATCTCATTCCTTTGACTACAAACTATAATACATCTTATATCAAAGCGTAATTGGCCAAAGAGTCGGCAACTTGATTAGCTTCTCTATAAGTATGAGACATCCGAGGCCTCAACTCTGCAATCAAAGATTTCAATTCCTGCCAATATATTTTGATGGGCCATGACAGTTCTTTATTGTCATTTAGTATATCAATTAATAGCTTGTTCCCAGATTCAGTCCAAATCTTGATGAGATCAAGAGCTTTGCAATATCTAAGGCCATCCATCATTCTCCTAGTTTCTGCCAGCATGTTAGTACCTGTATTATAAAAATGAGAATAGGCAAAAATCAGCTTACCCTTATAATTTCTCAATACTCATCCACCACATGATATGCGAAGGTAAACAAATTCAGAGGCCGTCCTCGACCAAGCCACCATTCAAGTGGCATTTTAGACTTAGAGAACATAGCATGAATACGCTGAAAATGAACTGAACTAGTATGATCTAGGCGACTTATCACCGGAGCCGGAGCCTGAGCCTTCCCCTGCCTCGTTGGGGGTGGTGGCAGCGGCCCTTCGACTTCGAGACCACTCCAGAAAGTATCATGGTACGTCGTCCTCCCCTGAAATGGAACGTCGAATGCTGGAGCAAGAACTAGCATTCAAGTCGATCTCTTATGACCAGAGCGGTTGTTCGTATTTCATTTTCCTTGCCTTTAGCATTCCCATCTGCATTTTATTTAAACTCATCAACCCTTGGATTTTCCTAGCATACATGAAAAAACCTTGAAATGGACCCTCACATTGGAGAAATATTAATTTTGCTAAGGGCCCATATTTCCCAACCATGGAATTCAAGAATATTAGTAAAGGATTTAGCAAGTGAGCTAGCCCAAACCTTGACTTCCTTAATAATCCATCCATTCGTCTTATGTATCATTCTTTCCATATTTCTCAAACTATGAATGATGAAATTATCTTTATGACTAAACTGAAAATAAACTTTCTTCTTCTCCTGGCTAACTCAAACTATTGAAGGAGACACAATGATAGGCTGGTTTTGCATTACCACTCACGCTTGCTCCATTTGGTAGCTATTGTTATTATTAACCAGCGACCAGAGTTCGAGTCTTGGGTGTTCAAAGTCTACAATAGGCTGGTTTTGCATTTAGGGGACACCAAGGAGGGTTGCAAAGCGGCCCCACATACCCCTAGCCATGTCGCTGTCTACAAGGATGTGGTCAAGAATTTCTTCTCTAAGCGATGAGCAACACACACATAGCTGGAAGTGTAACAATACCTTTCAGCCTACTATCAACAGTAATCGCATTTCAAAAAACTTTCTATATGAAACATCCTATTTTGGGTGGAAGATCTCTTCATGTGGATGACAACCATCTTTGTTTCGACTTCTCTCTAACCGCGTTCCAAGCTGATCTAGTTGAGAAAAGACCCGAGGAGTTTGGACTTTGGAGTCATAACAATCTCATCTTCTTTGTCAGTCAATTTGACTCACCTTTATGTCATTGATAACTTATTGATGTATGCTATTCTTAGACTCGTTTAGCACCCTGTTTCCATGCTCATTTATAACCTCCTTTACTTGAAGCTTTAGGTTCACTTCAATTTGGTTATAGGCATTATTGTTAATGGGGCAATTGCCAATCCATTTATCAGCTCAAAAAGCAACTTCTCCCTTACCAGTAATCCAACAACAGTTGTTACACCTCTTTTAGACTACTTGTATGTTTAAATTACTCCATTGAATCTCTTATAGCTTTGGAAATCTCTAGTTCAATTTCTTCGGAAAAAGGTTTTCGTTACTGCATTGTAATGGGAGAAGAGAAAGAAATTGCATGTATTATCCTTTTTTGGGAACAATATAGCATGTATTAACTTACGACACGTGTAACTGACTAAGCATCAAGGGTACATATTGGATATTGTATACACTAAATCTCATAGTTACCGGAAAATTCCTAGTTGGATGGGAAGCTTGCTTCAAAACCTAATTTCTCTCTTCCCAAATTTAGGGGAAGCACGCTTCACGTTTCTTCTTAGTTATGAGTACACTTTTTATTTAGGTGATTTTTTCTTCCTAAATGAATATTTTTTCCTTTCAACAATGCTGAAGGAGCGTATTTAAAAAATTGCATTTACAACTTGAAAACTCATCTTAAGTTTCAAATGAAAATTATGCTGATCTTTTCCCATAAACTTAATATTAAATATACATGAATAATACATGTGAAACTGTAAATTCCTAAAAGTTGTAATTCGAATTAGTCACAAAGTCTTCTTTTGTACTTGTGATCCTTACCTATATTAACCATTCATCTCTGGCCTACTACAATCCTACTCTTTCTATGTTCTTGTCCTCTTCATGTGGTGACAATTTCCTGCATGAAACTTGGACCCCTATGATGGGCCATATTGTGCTTTCCGCAATTGAAAACAGTGAGACCTTACTGTACACATTTTGGAAGTGATAATATAGTTCTTCTCATAAATGGATGAAATCTTTCTGTTGCTTCCGACCTTTTGTCAGGCCTGCATCGAGAACATTCACGACTTAGAATCAACTATTAAATGTAAGTCCCATTTCATGTTTGGAGGGAAGCAAACATTGTTGCTAATCAACTTGCCAAAGAAAGAGTATTGAGAGAGACGCTATCTGTTGGAGGTGAATCATATTTGTAATCTGTTGGGATTTTCTGCTTCTGTTTCTAATGTTGCTTTCATTCACGACTTAGAATCAACTATTAAATGTAAGTCCCATTTCATGTTTGGAGGGAAGCAAACACTGTTGCTGATCAACTTGCCAAGGAAAGAGTATTGAGAGAGACGCTATCTGTTGGAGGTGAATCATATTTGTAATCTGTTGGGATTTTCTGCTTCTGTTTCTAATGTTGCTTTCATGCATATTCTGATCATCTTGTTCATTGCTTGTTCTTGCTTTGGCGGGTCCGCAGGTGTTAAACATGCTATAGGAGCACATAGAAACCATGAATCATATTTACAAGTTTCCTTGGGACTAATACATCGAATTTAGGGAGAATATCAAGAAGCAAATCGACCCCCATTGCTTGTTTCTCATTTCCTATCATTTTGGTTGAGTCTTGTCTTGTTTTTCATGTATGGCTGGTGTCAGTATAGGAGGGAAATCTCTATAGGTGATGATGCAGATAATGAATTGGAGTTGTGGAGTCAGGAACTTTTGGAGGTGAGCAATCACGTAGATCTGGTTTTGGAGAAGAAAACCACAAAATTTATGGTTCTTCTCTATAGTATTTGGTCTAGTAGAGGAACAACCCATCAACCAGGGGTACGTGGGTTGAGAGAAGAAGAATTCTGCAAGATCAATGAGATGTGGTGTTTGACGGTTCTAACTCGAGGATGGATTCTCTCCTACCGGTAGTGACTGTCATGCAGAGGAGGATAACATTGTTGAGAAAAGGACCAAATGCAGTGGACCTTAACGAATGGGGTTCAAACTGAGCCACATGAGGACACTATCATGGCATCATGCAACATCATCCAGTGGGTCCTTACTCCTTGGGGGTCCAATCAGTCCATAAAATTAGAAGAAAAGGCCATTTGCATTTTTTAGGCTAGTTATAACTTGCAGAATTTTTAATGCCTCCTTTTTTTTGGAATATATTCTTAATGCCTCCTTTGATAGCTCTCAAACTTCTCTCTACAATTAGCCATATACCAATGCTTTATTGGTTTTTTTGGACTTACCATAAGGTTTTATATGATACTTTGTGCAATTATTTTATTATTATTTTTTGAAAATGCCATACATCTTTTACTGGAAGCTTATGAACTTTGTTTAATGGAATGATCAATTCTGAGCAGTTTGAAGTCTAGTTTCTGTTTTCTTGTCTATTTCTTTCAATTGTGTGGATGGATCTAGACATTTGGTTTTTTCTTTGTCAAGCTTTACCACCTTTTGGTATGATATTTTCAGAACTTGTTTATGCTTTGTGGCATTGAATCTTTTCATAATCTATCCATGGGGTGGATACTTAAGATGTCAAATGATATATTTTTTGCATTATGATATTGTAGCATATAATCAAGGTTTTAAATTTCGGTCCTATCCGAAACCGAAATTTTAGCCAAAATCCCTAAATTTCGGGCGAAATTCGGTAATGGGCGCTCGAAATGTCGTTTTTTGGGCCGAATTTTCTGTAATTTCGGCTAAAATTCTGTACAGGAATAAAAAATTAATATTTTGTCTTAAATTTTGCCGAAATTTCGACTGAAATTTGGTTCGTTTCGGGAATTTCGGTTTCGGAACAATTCGGTTTCAGTGTTAACCGAAATCTGAAATTTCGGTCAAAATTTAAAACCTTGCTTATAATATGGTTGTTTTATTTTATTGCGCTGACAATTTATTACGCTTTTCTTTCTTGTAATTGACTTAAACATACTGACTTGGGAAATATGTTGTATCGTGACGATAGGTGATTTTGGCGTTGCGGCTCAACTGACCAAGACAATGTCAAAACGCAACACGGTATTTTTTTCTTGGTTAATTGATATTTGTAAATTTTACCCCGACTGATTTTCGTGTTCTTTCATTTTTTCATAGTGTAAAGTTATCTCCAACAGACTGGAAAGTCAGTAACTTTTATAGCAATTATCTTCTTTTTAGTAACAGTTTTAAACAAAAGAAAATATACACACAGGGAAGGCAAGTTAAAGCTGCAACAGATTTTTGCCTTCAAATTTCCTTATTTGCTCAACTTCTTAATTTTACTTCATCGATTTGCAACACCTTGAGCATGGTTTAAATTTCCTCGAAATGACCGAAATATTTCCATTTCCATCCCCACCGAAACGAAATCTACATGATTTTCTTTTCCTTCCGTCGTTATTTCCCCAAAATTTTAACCGAAATTCAAACAACGGGAGATTAGATCTCATAGAGTTCAATTCCCGTTCTCAACCCATGACCAATAATGAGCCTATGGAGTCTTCTATTCTTTCTTCTGGAATCGATTTACAAGAATTTTAAATTTTTTCAGGGGGGGGCACAATGATTGGAAAGCAAATAAAATAAAATGGAGAGGTGTTATTATTTGCACTTCATTTCATTAATATAGAGAATGATACTTGGAGGTGAGACTGGTCTTTATACTTTATTACACTGTACTTATTTATTTACTTTACAGATTCAGACATGTGCGACACCTCATGTCACTAGGTGTTCGATGGGATTAAGCAATTATGGAAGGCTTTCTTGCTTATGCGATGGTTTATAAATATGTATTTGTGCCTATTCTAGCATTTCCCAAAGTTCCATCTTAAAATTTCATCATTTTCATATGTTTTTAAAAGATAAAAAAATTTCATCATTTGCATATGTTTCACTACGTTTCCGTGATTTTACAAGATTTCCACCGAAATTTCCATCAAAACTGAAATGTTTCTGTTTCCATGCTGACTGCATGGTTTTAAATTTCGGCCGAAACGTTTCGTTTCGGCCGAAATATTTCGTTTCGGCCGAAATATTTCGTTTCGGCTGAAATATTTCGGTTTCGGTGGAAACCGAAACGAAATTCACTGTGAGTCGGAAAAGTACCAAACTTCGCCGAAACGTTTCGGAAATTTCGGCCGAAACGTTTCGTTTCGGTAAAATTTCGGTGAAATTTCGGAAATTTCGGTGAAGTTTCGGAAATTTCGGTGAAACGTTTCGGAAATTTCGGTGAAACGTTTCGGTGAAGTACAAAATTTCGGTGAAATTTCGGTGAAACGTTTCGGAAATTTCCAAAATTTCACCGAAATTTCGGTGAAATTTTTACAAGATTTCGTCCGAAATTTCGTTCCGAAACCGAAACGTTTCGGTTTCGGTGATGACCGAAACCGAAACCGAAACCGAGATTTAAAACCTTGGCTGACTGAAACCGAACTTGAAAACCATGACCTTGAGCTGCAAAATGGTTAGACTTCATGCACACAAAGTTGCAAATTTTGGGGCCGAATTTGGAACTGCTAACTCTCACCTTTCTTAAGATGGTGAGACTTGGGATGAGGGATAAGACAAACAAATATTCGTGGAAATTAGTTAGGGTGTGAATTGGCTTTTCCTATTTAAGGGGCAGGGAAATTCTCAAAAGGTGAGAGATAATAGTCTCACCCTTGGAGAATGAAGTTAGCAGCTCTCTCACGCAAGCATACACGCAGACGAGTTTGTTTGATGTCTGCTAGGTTGAGTTTGTTTCCACCAAACAAGGATAACACCCTTCACTTTCATGGTCACAAACTTAACCTTCTTGCCCTCATGGAGTTATTTCGATTCAAAGGAGTGTTCAACGCTATTGAGCAACTTGAGGTATTCGTCGGGGTCGAGGTGACCCTTAAAATCCCCGACATCAACCCTAATGCCGAAGTCACTTGGTGGCTCAAAAGAGAAAAACATGAGGTGGGGGAGAAGAGAAAAGAAGAAAATGGAAAAGAAGAGAAGGAGAAGAGAGGAGAGAAGGAAAGAAGAGGAGGAGGAGGAGAGAAAGGAGAGAGAAGTATAGGGAGATGAAGAAGAAAGAAAAACGAGAGGAGAGGACTGCTTACCTTTGGGCGGCTGCCAGGGGGGGGGGGGGGGTCTTTTTTTTTGTTTGACTCAAATTAGGTTTTTCTCCCCCCTTCGGGCTCTCTTTACAAGGGTTGAATTGAAATGTGTGTATGAAAACTGTGTGTTATTAGTATACTATATTAGCATGTATTACATAAATGTATTTATATGAAATGCATGTAAAATGTGGTGCATGTATTTTGTATAAGTGTTTATGTGAATTTAATGTGCAATGTGGTATGTGCTGAATTATCACACATCCATGACAATGCATTTCACTAGGTGTTCAATGTTGCTTAACTATTATGGATGGTTGTCTTGCTTATGTGATGGTTTCTATGTGTACATTTGTGCTTATTCTAGCATTTCATAAAGTTTCATCTTAAAATTTCATCATCTGTATATGTTTCCATACGTTTGCAAAATTTTCAACCGAAACATTTTCATTTCCTTGGCGACTGAAAGCGAAACCGAAATTTTAAACCTTGGTCCGAAGAGCATTATTGCTGGTTGCTTTATTAGAGAATTAAATAAGTTGTAGAATGGCTACTGTGTCACAGCTTGGGAATCGTGTCATGACTATTTGGAAGTATATATTGTTATATTATATATTTTTACTAGAGTTTTTCTATTGCTTGACATTTCCTTTTCTTGTGTGATAGCTAATAGGGAGTCCTTGTTTGCTTCTGCTGTCACTGTCATGACTATTTGGAAGTATATATTGTTACATTATGTTTTTTTACTAGATTTGGTCTATTGCTTGACATTTCCTTTTCCCCTGTGATAGCTAATAGGGAGTCCTTGTTTGCTTCTGCAGTTTATTGGTACGCCTCATTGGATGGCTCCAGAGGTTATTCAAGAAAGTCGCTATGATGGAAAGGTAATTTTTCATTGATTCGATGTACATGTAGTTCTTGCTTTTACATTCTTTACTCCTTTCTATCAATTTCCACTGTTTTATAATAAATAAAAAGTAAATGTGATGCATAGTTGTGACTGCCCCGATTCACTCTCAAATATCTCATGGGAAAGAAACATATTGAATAGGTGCTCGAGTTCTTGCTTTTACCTTCTCTACTCCTTTCTATCGATTTTCCACTGTTTTATTAATAAATAAAAGTAAATGTGATGCATAGTTGTGACTGTCATGCCATTCAAAAAAAGAAAAGAAAAGTTGTGATTGTCCTGATTTACTCTCAAATATCTCATGGAAACGAAAACATATTAAATAGGTGCAAGATGTGATGGTTATTATCTGTTGATTTACTTTCTTATTTTCATATTTGTAGCATCTTTAGTACGCAGCTCTGGCTTCCAAAAGATTTCAAGGTCCTTGAAATTATTTTTTTCATAGAATTAGTAGATGATTGCTAGCAAAGCGGAAATCCATTTTGTGAAAAAAGAAGTGGATATACTATTGTCAAACTCCCACAAAAAGACAAGGAAAAGAGCTCAATCCCCATGAAACACAAAAAGCACTGTGAAAATGACCAAATCATCGGTAATTTTCACTTCCATCTTTATTTTCCAATCGGAGTTCCTTTTTGGAAGTGTTTTCCTAAATAGCAATTTAAAATGTGTGGATCTTCATAATTCCTTGTTACTATGCAATCTATTGACTGCATGTGTGCATTCCTAGGAATATTCTGTTTATTTTTATTTGTTTTGAATAGTGATACTAAGACAGGGATGGTTGACCTTCTTTGCTAATCTGCAATTGGTGATGTAACATGTCAAATTGATGCAAATGGTTTGTCTCTGATGGAAGGGGATTAAATAGTAATTTAAAACATGTGTGAAACTTTTTTTCTAATTACTTATTTTCTAATTAAGGAATGGTCTGTGTGAATCTTATTTTCTAATTACAACGCAGCGTATTGATTGTAACGGTGCATGCCCTTATTGATTCATTCAAACTAGTCCACCCCCTTCTTTTTCTTCTTCCTTCTTAGGAGAGGGGTACAAGGGCTTCTTCAAACCTAAGAGGGAAATGGTGTCTTTCGAAAGAATACCCTATTTTCTTCTATACAAAATTTAGTCATGACAGATATGGATTTAAAATTTTGGTTTCGGTTATTTTGGCCGAAATCTAGTAATAGAAAAAGTATTATTTTATCAGCCGAAATTTCGGAATAATATTAAATTTAAAGAAAAAAAAATTCAATTTTTCAAAATTTCGGCCAAAATTTGGGAAATCCGAAATTTCTGATTTCACAAATCGGTCCCAACCGAAATTTCGGATTTCGGCTGAAATTTATAACCATGATGATAGATCACATGAATTATTTGAATCGTGCAATTCAATTGAAAATTTCAAGATCCATATAATTTTAGATTTCAATCATTGGATTCATATCAAAATACATAAGATGTGATTTGAATCATAAATCATAAGATTTTCAAAGCAATGGGCCGAGCATGAGTCTGTGGGACTCTATTATCGGGAGGGCGGAGAGGATACTGACACCATGGTAGATCCTTTTATTGCTCGCGAGGAGGATTACCCTTATTAAGTTTCGTATTGGCTAACGTTCAATTGTACTTCATGTCAATTTTTAGATGTTTCATAGATGTTATTGATAAACCGGAGCACTTTCAAAGAAACTTTATGTGGAATGAGAATGAAGAAAGCAAGTATCATAGTTAGCTGAGAGGTTGTTTGCAAGCCAGAGGAAGAAGGGGCTTCGGGGATTTATGTTCTCACAATGAGGGCCACTCAAAAATATTATGTTGTCAGAATGAGGAACAGCTGTTGATGAGAAAGAAGGTTTGGAGGTTTTGTATGGAGGATCACCTTGGGCGGGATATGATTGCTAGGAATATGGGGTCAAGTGGGGAGGATGGTTCTTAGGAGACTCCTATCGCTTCCAGAGGGTCACAGTTTGGATAGATATTATGAGATGTGCAATGGTGGTTGAGACGGTTGTTGCTTTCATGTTGGTGTGGGTGACTATATCCATTTTTAGTATGATCTATGGTGTACCTCTTGTCATTTGAAAGACAAGTATCCTGGCTTCATTAGAGTGGGGGAGATGTTTCATTCTGAGGACGGAGAAGTCAACTGGATGTTCAAGTTCCGTGGACCTTTCTTTGATAGAGATATGGATCAGGCGGCAGAGCTGTAGGGATGCCTACAGTCGGTATATATAAAGCAGGCTGATAGGGACAAGCACACATGGAATGGGTGTACGGATGGATTGTTTATGCTTAAATCTCTCCATAACTTGGCGGGCTCATCTTGAGGAACAACCCCTTCTAGGCGTGCGTAGAGGATAAAAGCTCCATTGCGGATGAATGTTTTTTGTTGGACATATTGTTTGGGGTGGCAGGTGATTCCAATGCACATTGTTGCCTTCATTGACGCGTGGGCTTTTTCCCTTTGGCCGCCGATAGGTATGATGCTATGGAATCTTGCGTTGGTGGCTGTTCTTTGGTTGGTTTGGTAGGAGAGAAATAGCTGGATTTTCAAGGGATTTGCTTTATGTTAGGTGGTTTTTTCTACATTGGTTAACTGGGCAGTTGGGGTGAACGAGTTTCATGGCATCCCGAAGTCTTCCGTAAGGCGTTCTTGGCATGCAATTTGTGTTAGCTACAACAGGTGGTACCTGCCTTCCCTAGATCCTTTCCTCCCAGTTCCCTTAAGAAGAACTTTGATGGGTCAAGGTTTGGAAATACAGGCATGGCCGTATTGAGGGAGTTCTTTGTGGTCATGACAGGGAAGTTAGATGGGCATTCTCTAGCCAGTTTGAGGTTAAGTACTCTAATGAAATGGAACCCCTTGTGTTCAAAATCGACTTTCTCAGGGTGGACATGGATTCTTTGTTTGTTAGTCGTTGAGGGTGACTCTTTGAACGCCATCCTTTGGGTCAATAAGAAAGGCTTTCCTTGAAGGTTTCCAGATGCCATTGAGGAGGTCCTTCTTTTGGTAGGTAAGCTGGGATTGAATTTCTGGCCTTCAGATTGAAGGACACTGCCTTGACCATTGAGCTAGAGGCTCAATCCCATTGAGGAGGTCCTTGACCATATTGAGTGGCACATTTGACTTTTCAGCACAACTTTCGGTCTATTAATGCTGATGCAGATCCGTTGGCTCATTGTGGTGTGAATAGACCTTCTTTGGTTGCTAGGGATCACATTCGCATTGAGGTTCATTGTTGATTTTTTGTGTGTGTGCAATCATTAGTGTTGTTCTTTTTCTCTTGTTTTGCCTTGATCACCATGTAAGGCATGTTTCTCTTTGTAAGCTTTATTCTCTGTCAATAAAGTTTGCTTCATCATTCAAAAAAAAACAAAAAGGAAAACAAACACAACTTCCTATGGTAAAAAATATCCTCCAAACTTGGATCAAGGGTGTTCTTCCATCTGTGTAGGACTTGTAGGTACACCGAGGAATCATAAATGACCCAACTTTCTTCTACTGATGGATTATCACGCTATTTGTTTTTTGAATGGCGATGCATTATCATGCTATTGTACACAATCCTAAGAGTTTCATGCCTAAATATTTCATTTATATGCTTTTCTCTCTAAATCACATTTGGTAGTGTTCTTAATTTTTTATCTTCAAGTTCTTAATTTGCAACATCACAGTATCGCATTAACTTAATTTTTTTTCCAGGTAGATGTGTGGGCTCTTGGTGTATCTGCAATTGAAATGGCGGAGGTATGTTTCTTTGGTATATAAATGGTGTATTTGCAATTCCTCCTATGATACTGTTTATTGTTTTGTTCATTTTTCTTCTACGTGGCTTCACAAATGCTATCATCCTTTTCTTTCATTGCCAATTGAAATGCAATAATTTGCGTATGAATGTGATTTTGACGCTTAACATTGATTCTTGAGACCTTATACTTGTTTTTATCCTTCCTTCATCAATTTTCAGGGATTCCCACCAAGATCCACTGTGCATCCAATGAGGGTGAGTATATGCTCTTTGTTATCTATAATTCTCTTCCCTTTATCTTCCAATGTCATAGGAAGAATTTAATGCGTGTTTCAAATTTGTGTCGGATGCATTTATTTTAAGTTTTTAACTACATTCTATCTTCTTTATGATGCTCTACTGTGATAATTATAGTATTTTTCTTATTTGGTTGTTAGCACTAAAGTACCTAAACATTCTATCTCCCCTTTTCCTTTCGTTTGATAAAATCTCTTTGCCATTCAAAAAAATAAAAAATAAAAAAATGCATAGGTGGCTAAAATTTAGAGGAAAAATTTATCCAAAAAGGATGACCCATAACCTGAAACACTTACCCCTTTTATTACCTAAATACAGAATTTTACCCAGACCTACCATTTCTTTACCCTACTGTCACATATCTGTCTAGATCTGTAACCCCCCTTTAACCCTATCATAACAGCCCCGAATTTCTATCCCTTGAATTTATCTAATCCTGCCCCTTAATTCTTATACATTTCCCTAGCCTTAATAACCTAAATCTGAACCCTAGACCCCAAGACAACCCTTGTCTTGGTTACATGAATTGGTCTTAGAGATACAATACCTAGTGTAGTGTCTTCCTCTTTCCATTTTTTTTCATAAATATTTCAAGACCCTTAACGATTAGAATTGGTAATGATTTTTTGATATCATTTTTCCATGATTTTGTCATTGCACTAAAATCCTATTATGATGAATAACGAATTGTGTTGGGCATTTTTTTTTTTTTTTTTGTTATTTATCTTTTATCTGAACCTTTGTAATGAATCCTGTACCTTGTGTTGCTTGGTATAAGACAATGGTATGTTGACAAATATTTCCTTTCTGATAGGTATTGTTCATGATATCTATAGAGCCTGCTCCAATGCTTGAGGATAAGGAAAAATGGTTAGTCTTTATCTCTTGTTTTCAAGATATCATTTGCATTTTAAGATGCTGATGGTTTCATATTTCATCTTTATGCTTTTCGAGTAATGTAACTTTCGTGTTTGTCAATCATGTGTAGTTATTCTCATGAAGGTATACTTGATGCTCCAATACAAATTGACATATTATGTACAAAGATGTAACACACGCACACGCATGTACGCGCGCGCATAAAATACATATTATTTTTTTACACACACACACACACACGTGTGTGCGTGCGCGCATAAAATACGTACTATTTTTTTAAATCTTAGGCTTCCATCAATTTTCTTAACCAAGAGAACATGTTGCTAAGGTTTTAAATTTCGGCCGAAATACCGAAATTTGGAATTTTGGTCGGACCAACACCGAAAGTACAGAGATTCGACGTCGGTCCAGATTTCGGCCGAAATTTCAGAAATTTTAAATAGGAAAGCAAGAAACGCCTATCGTAAGTGGGAGTCACGTTTCCCCATAATGCGTTTTCGAAGCGTGATTCGGGGCGCTTCTCCAGATATCAGGTCTCATTTATGGGAAACCCGTTTCATAATACATAGGAAGCGAGTATTTTATTAAAGGGAAGCACATATGTTGTTAATGGGAAGCGCGTATTTCGTTAATGAGAATCGAGTTCAAAAAGTCGATTCCCATCTTTTTACGGGTTTTTGATTTTAAAGTTAAATAATTAGTCATAATTTTATTGTACCTGATGTAATTTTCATCCTTTGTAAAGGATTCTTTTGTCTTTTCACCCAAACCCTAAAACCCTATCTCATAACCCAAGCCCTCCCTTTGTAAAGTTTCTTTAATGTTTACGGAGAAAAAAACCCAAAAACCAGTGTGCGTCGAGCCATTTCGATTTTATATATTTTTTTGAGCCAATAATCGGTTAGAGTCTAACAATCGGCTGTTACAATCTGAAACAAACATAGCCTATTTTTCAGTGTTTATGTGTATTCATCTTTTCATCTTCTTTTCTCTTGATTCTTTTATTCTTCAAATGGGTATGAGTATTCTTTTTCACTGTTTCTCTCTAGGCTTGTTTTCTACTTTTCTTTGCATTATTTTTTGCTTTACTCGGTCAATTCTTTCAAATACCATTTTGTCAGGGCCTTCAGATTTAACGCTTCCCTTCCCACCATCTTGGAGAGGGCGGCAACCTTGAAATTTTTACCCATTTTTCAGATCGGTAAAAATATTCGAAGAACCCATTTTTTTTTTTTTTTTACATAATTTCGGCCGAAACTGAAATGGTGGGACCCAATCCTATCGAAACATGGTGTAAAATGGTGGACCCCATGTATGAATGGGTTTTGGCATAGATTGTTGGCCCGCTCATCGGTTTAAAATGGAGGGACCCTTCATAAGCTTGGGTTTGCGTGGAGATGGTGGGCCCCACCCCATCAAAACATTTTATAAAATGGTGGGCCCCACCCATGCTATGCATGAGTGTAAAATATCTGCCATAGAAAAAAGTTTTCCAATAATAATTTTCCATGGGAAAAGTTTTCCAATTAAGATTTTCCATGGGAGAACAAATGAAAAAGGAAAGATCACATTTAGCATATATTATAGAACTATATTTCCAGCCCCTTTTATATATGGTTCTTTGTTGTATGTTAGCAAACAATGTGCTGATGTAAATTGTAAAAAGGGCTTGACTTGAACAAGTAAAAAGGACATGACTAGTGCATGTGATAATGCGAGGTAATTTCGCCATTCTCTTCGTAGCGCTAACTGTTTGGTAGATTCGCTCGCCGTGAAGGGTGTTTGTATTGTTGATTTGCATGTTGTGCAATCGTTGCTCTCCTTGCAATTTTCCTATTTTTTTAATTTTTTTAATTTTTTATCTATCATCTGTATTAAAAAAAGGGTTGAAAGAGTCAATTTTATATCATATCATTATCGGGTGAGCATGAGGACTTTCAATTGATTTGATAGGGAAAACCTTGGACTAAGAAGTGAACTTGGCCAAGGTAAAAAGATTCGACTCGGGTGAGTCAACGATTGACTCGGAGAGTTGTTAAACAATTCTATAGAAAACTATTGTAATTTATTCACTATCTTATTTTATAAGAGGAAACTGTTAAGCTCACCAAACTTATGGTGAGCTAGCTTGCCCAATCACATGGGGCCCCACTTTGTTAGGATGATCCAAACCATTCATTTGAAAGTCCCTTACATAGATGGGGGGTGTACCAAAAATCAGCTCCATAGGATCATCCTAACCCCTCCATTTGTGGAGGACAAAAATGGACAGACACAAATTTGCCCCATTTTTGTCCTCCACAAATGGAGGGGTTAGGATGATCCTATGGAGCTGATTTTTGGTACACCCCCTATCTATGATAAGGCCTTGCAAATGAATGGTTTGGATCACTCCCCAAAATGTGGGACCCATGTGATTGGGCAAGCTAGCTCACCATAAGTTTGGTGAGCTTACAGTTTCCTCATTTTATAATACCTATAGATGAATGAACATTTATTGTATAATTGGAACTTGTAACGTAAACATACGTATGACATATAAATATGAATATATATATATATATATATATATATATATATATATATATATATATATATATATATATATAGAGAGAGAGAGAGAGAGAGAGAGAGAGAGAGAGAGAGAGAGAGAGATGTTCCATTTTTTTGGTGCGCTTAAGCTGTTATAACGGCTCCCATTCGTTTAAATGTTTGGGTCCTGCTGAGTCCCGCAAAAGCGCACCAATGGGAGGCGTTATAACAACTTAAGGGCACCAAAAAAATGGTGCGCTTAAGCGCACCAACACTTTTCTCATATATATATGAGTTAAGTGAAGCTACACATACGAGTAGCTAACTTAGCTACACCGACGGCTTAAAATACAGTGGGCCCACATTGTTTGGGTGATCCAAACCATTCATTTGATAGGTCCTCACATTGATAGGGTGTGCCTAAAAATTCAGCTCCATTGGATGATCCCAACCCTTCAAACTGTGGAGGAAAAAATGGACAGATTTGTGAAGGTTTTTACACGTCCATTTTTGCCTCCACAAATCGTAGGGTTCGGATGATCCTATGGAGCTGATTTTTTGGGCACACCCTATCTATGTGAGCGCCCATCAAGTGAATGGTTTGCATCACCCAAACAATGTGGGGCCCACTGTATTTTAAGCCGTCGGTGTAGCTAAGTTAGCTACACGTATGTGTAGCTACACTTTTCTCATATATATATATATATATATATATATATATATATATAGAGAGAGAGAGAGAGAGAGAGAGAGAGAGAGAGAGAGAGAGAGAGAGAGAGAGAGAGAAAACGGTTCCTACACATATGTGTAGAGAGTTCTCTACACACTAGCTTAAAATACAGGTGCGCTTAAGCGCACCAAAAACTTCTCTCTCTCTCTCTCTCTATATATATATATATATATATATATATATATATATATATATATATATAGATAAGTAGTTTTTTACCTAAGAAAGAACATTTATTTATATAATTAGAATTTCTAAAATAAATGAACTTATGATATCTAATTATGAATATGATATAATGTGATAGTAGAAAACTATTGTAATTTATTCACTATCTTATTTTATAATACCTATAGATGAATGAACATTTATTGTATAATTGGAACTTGTAACATAAACATACGTATGCCATGTAAATGTGAATGTGATACCATTCAAAAAATATATATATATATATATATATATATATATATATATATATATATATATATATATGAGGAAATGGAGTGTGCGGTTGACCGCACCTAAGCTTTGGTGCGGTCGAGGGCTTAAACACATGGGTCCCACAAGTTTGGTGGTGATCAAAACCATTCATTTGCAAGGCACCATCATATATAGGGTGTGTACAAAAAATCAGCTCCATTGGATCATCCTAACCCCTCCAAAAGTTGAGGGAAAAAATGGGCAGATTTGTGGCAAACGGTGTCTGTCCATTTTGCCCTCCATTTTTGGATGGGTTAGGATGATCCTATGGAGCTGATTTTTTGTACACACCCTATCTATGATGGGGCCTTGCAAATGAATGCTTTGGACCATCCTAACAATGTGGGACCCATGTGTTTTGGGCCCTCGACCGCACCTAAGCTTGGTGCGGTCGAGCGCACAATCATTTTCCTCTATATATATATATATATATATATGAGAAAAGTGTTCCTGCGCTGCAGCGCAGGGAGCTTCCCTGCGCTTTAGTGGCTTATAAAGCCTCCCATTGGTTCGTATAGCGGGTCCACCTTTGCGGGTCTACAAAAAGTGATGAATGGGAGGCTTTATAAGCCACTAAAGCGTAGGGAGCTCCCTGTGCTGCAGCGCAGGAACACTTTCCTCTCTCTCTCTCTCTCTCTCTCTATATATATATATATATATATATATATATATATATATATATATATATATATATATATATATATATATATAGGAAAGTGTCTCTAGTCTCTCCCCTAGATAAGCTTATCTACTCCTCCCTTTAAAAAAACACAGTGGGCCCACGCTGTTTGGATGATCCAAAGCATTCATTTGATAGGTCCTAACATAGATAGGGTGTGCCCAAAAAATCAGCAGCAAAGGGTCATCCTAGAACTTCGTTTTGTGGTGCCTTGTGGTACCCAGAATGGACACATATAAACGTCCACGTTTATATGCGTCCATTTTGGACACGGTGTGCCCCACAAAACGAAGTTCTAGGATGACCCTTTGGTGCTGATTTTTTTGGCACACCCTATCTATGTTAGGACCTATCAAATGAATGCTTTGGATCATCCAAACAGCGTGGGCCCACTGTGTTTTTTTAAAGGGAGGAGTAGATAAGCTTATCTAGGGGAGAGATTAGAGACACTTTCCTCATATATATATATATATATAGTGTGATAATAGACAAGTAGTTTTTTACCTAAGAAAGAACATTTATTTATATAATTAGAATTTCTAAAATAAATGAACGTATGATATCTAATTATGAATATGATATAATGTGATAATAGATAAGTTTTTTCAATTTTTTTTTTTTAAATAATGTGATAATAGATAATTAGTTTTTTCTTTTTTGGTCCACAATTGCATATCATTGAGTTACGTTTTCTATGCCTTTAGATTCCTTGCGTAGAGTATAATGTAGATATGTGTAGAAAACGTGTATTGTATAAATGTTAAGTGAATAAAAGAGTTTGGCTTACCGTATAGCCTCCATCTCATTCTCACGACAATTATTTTCATTTCTTTCTCTCTTCTCTTTCTCTATTGTACACTCTCAACTCTAAACCACCAAAGAATGGTGCTCCTTTGCTCTTGCTCTTGCTAATGATCCTTGACCACTTCATGATTTTTAAAGGATTTATACTTCAGGTTATTTTGGTTGTGTTTCTTTGGCAGGTCTCTTGTATTCCATGATTTTGTTGCAAAGTGCCTTACAAAAGAGCCGCGTCTACGTCCTACCGCACCTGAGATGTTGAAGGTACATATAGTGGTTTTTTGTAATTTTTTTGTTCATCATGCAGGATTGCAGGGTTTTAATGAAAATTTAGACTATTTATCTTCAGATCAACACGTAACATGCTAAAAGATAAAGTTACACATATTTCATTCTCATAAAACATAGATATTTGTTACTCAACAAACTCATAATTGAATAATTTTGGAAATGTTCATTTATGCTGAAGTGTTTCTCTCAGAACAGTCTTACACAGCAATTTTTTTTTTTTTTTTTTTTTTTGACTTTCTATGTATTATTTTAGATAACTTTCTCTGTCAACTTTGAACATATGGTGCCCAGAATGTAACATATAATAATTTAGCCTTGTGCATTGAATTTGAATTGCAGCACAAGTTCATTGAAAAATGCAAATATGGAGCTTCTGCAATGCTTCAAAAGATTGAGAAAGCAAAGCAGATCAGAGTGGCAATGGCTGCGCAAGCACATAATCGCGTGGATGTGAGGAATTTTTAGAGAGATGTTTGATTTAAAAGTTATCTTTTGCTTCATGAGTTCTTGAGGTTTTAAGTGCACGTTGGTTCATGCTTTTTATGTGCCCTTCTCTATAGCAGCCGCTGGAAGATAGTAAGAGTCCGAATTTGAATGAGAACTATGGCGACACTGTTCCATCAAAACCCCAGAAAATTCTAGTTCATGAAGTTCCAAATGAACTCCATGCAGCTACCATTTCCGGAAAGAATGATGTAGCTGATGGTTTGGAGTTGCCTGGACAAGGTACACATGGATTCATGGAATACTTTCAGCAACATTCTAGATATTTTTTGTTGGTCTTGCATTCTCTGGGCGAGCCTTGGCGCAACGGTAAGGTTGCTCCATTGTGACCTGGTGGTCACGGGTTCGAGTCATGGAAACAGCCTCTCTGCGAACTAGGGGTAAGGCTGTGTACATCTATCCCTCTCCACGCAATGGCGGGAACCTCGTGCACTGGGCCGCCCTTGCATTCTCCTACCAGTAGATTGTGCTATTGATAAATCTCCGTGTGCAACTTTAGATACTTGTGGATTGGGTCAAACTGGAAATTAAGAGATAGTTTTGTATACATTTATGGTAATTTTATTGCTAGAATATTTTATCTGCATTTATATTTGATGATAGCATGATTTTTCAAACTTCAAAGCATAATTTTAAATTGGGAGATGATTTTTTCACCCCCCTGTAGGATAATGCGCCCCCTTTTAACGTGAATTGTGGGCAGACTTTACACTTTTTGACGTCAAGTCACCTTAAGAGGGGGGCACATTGTCCTACAGGGGGGGCATCTCCCTGTTAAATTTCCACCAGAACCGACACAAAATGACCAAAATGTTTCTGTTTCCATTTCCACTGAAATGCATATCAAAACCAAAATCGTAAGTGTATTATTGGTATACTAAACCAGTATGTGTTACATAATTATATGTCTGAATTGCAAGTGAACTGTGGTGTGTGTGTTTTATATAGATATTTATATAAATTACATGTGAAATGCGGTATGTACGGAATTATCAATCGCATTTCATGTGGTCTTCGATGTTGTTAAACCATTATTCGTGGTATTTTTTTGCTCATGTTATAATTTTTTTAGTATGTATTTGTGCTTATTGTGGCACTTCCTGAATTTCTATCTTATATGTTCACCATTTACATATGCTTCCATACGTTTCCGTAATCTTACAGGATTTCTACCGAAATTTTCATCTGAAACCGACATGTTTCCATTTCCATCACGACCAAAAGACATACCAAAACCGAAAAGAGCCAGATGATATGTTCCCTTTAATTATTAGTTTTGGTTTGGAACTGCAACATTATTTTGGAAAAGACTTAGAATAAGCTTTCCAGCCCGTAGAAGGATGAAAACCGTAGTGCTTAGGAAGAAAAATCTCATGTTCCTCCGTCTTCATCAATTGTTCTCTTGTTGTTAGTGTTGTTTTTCATCTTTGGTTCCATCTTATATTATTTGGCTTTTTTGTTGCTATGTGCAATTCTGCTCCAGTTTTTCGATTTGTACGCATGATTGTATACAAAAGTATTTGGTGTTCAGTGCACATTATTTTCTTTTTTTAGTTTCAATGTCTGCATTGTTTATTCCCGGTGACTTCTTTCATTCATTCTTTTATTCTGCTCCAGTTTTTCGATTTGTATGCATGATTGTATACAAAAGTATTTGGTGTTCAGTGCACATTATTTTCTTTTTTTAGTTTCAATGTCTGCATTGTTTTATTCCCGGTGACTTCTTCTTTCATTCTTTTATTTTTTCTTGCTGCAGTTATTCATCGAGTCTTAAGATCTTGGCCATTCGCTTATTTAAGTCAATGATGTTATAGTTTCCTATGTGGGGTTATTGATTTTCCTTTTCAACTAGTATGTTTTCTTGTTTTAAGATATGTACATTTTTATTTGTATTTCTTTTTTGCTTCTCAGCTTTTGCAAATTTGGAAGAACAAAGATTCGTAATTTATCTAATTCCGTTTGGAAGAATCAATATGCAAATTTGGAAGTAAATATCTAGGAAATTGATTACTTAGAGGAAAGTAATGAGTTATTTATCAATTTTTTTTAGTCCCTCCAAGTACAGTAACTAAGAGTTCCATGAGCTTGTGAGTAAGATGTTTCTTAGATATGCCTGAAATTTATTTCGTACAGGTGACTTTGGGACTTTTATAGTTCATAGTGAAGTTGAAGTAAGCCAGCCAGCCATTCAACCACCACTTTCTGGTGCAAACGACTTCCTGCCTTTTCAGAGTGATATTGAAAGTCATTCCTCTCATGCGCCAGGGGACAAGGGAGCCAGTCTTCGGTATATTGCTCACGAAACACTTCTTTGTTTGCATTTGGGCACCTATTTTTAAGTACTGTATTCTTAGTTTGTCTCAAAAAAGGAAATGTGTTCATTACATGTATATAGTCAATGTATGGATCTCTGCCCACGACAGCTGGTAATATCTCTCAATCTGATAGGTGCCTCTTTCTTGGATCTCATCCTCCTAAAAATCAGAAGCAATAGTCACAGAATTTTAAGTGTTATTTGGACTTAGATATGGGTTTATGATTTTAAAAAAACTCACCAACTCCCAACACACTCTCTTTTCCTCTCTCTAATCCAAGATATCAAACTTTTCTCATTTTTAATCACTAACACATTGACTAATCAGTTTAGGTTCCCCAACCATGAAAGAGTGGATCCAATTTTAAAGTGATGGATGCTAAATTTTGATATCTAATAAGAAAGTAAAATGATTTACCACAATGTTGTCGTATCAGCTTGAAGAATAACTGAAACAAGTCACAGTTTAAAGACAACCATAGAAAAATGTACACCTAGATCGCGATTTATTGAGTTGGGAGTGCATGCAGGGAGCATAATTCTACCTTCTCCGGAACGACAAGCTCCCTTCCTATACGGAGCATGATCCCACTTTATTGGGTTTGCAATTCCTCCATCTATTATGAATTTGGATGTACTAACATAGATTATTGGGTATGTTCTACTATAGACAAATAATGTACTTTATCCATTATAGTATCTAAAACACATATGCTAAAGAGCATTATCTCTGGAGGTAATTTATCTTGTCTTTCTACTATGTCCGTCGTTCGGTTAGACCCGGGGTTTTGAGGGCGGAGGTGGAGTTATTTGATTACCTTCCCCCTTGAGTCCCGCATTTTTTGTTTGTTTGTGTATTTCTTCTTGCCCTTGTGGGGCCGTTATTGTATACTCTCTATTGTGCTTGATCCCTTGTATAGACCTCCTCGGTCTTTTCATTGGAATGATATTTATTCTTATCATTTTAGAAAAAAGTATCTAGAACACAGATAAACATTCAGATAGTGTGCAAAAGCTAGAGATGATGAGCTAGTGGATGAAGACGGAGTCAATACATGACAGGAAAAGAGAGAAGTATCATCCCCCTCCGATTTTGGGGCGTTGGAGAAATACCTTGAAATCGCAGTAGGAGGCAAAGAGGTGGAAGACCACAAAAAGGAACTGAAAAAATGTCTGGTAGGGTGTATGAAAAACTCCTCTTGGGACCTTGAGGAGGGAGGTATGGCAGTGGGCCATTAAAGATAGGAATATACCGTTGCTATCAAAGCCTCTAGTAATTAATAACTTGGTGATTTTATTCAGGTTTGACTTGGAACAACAAGCATTGCAGGTCCTCCGAAAGGGGGGATGCTCTGGGCCATAATATGTCATCCCTGCATGCATGGAACCCCGCCATTCACTCTGGTGCCAAAACAGTGTGTCTAAGATTCTACGACATTCCGCTTCATGCTTGGTCATTAGCTATAGTTGAAGCTTTGGGAAAAATTGTTTGGCCAGGTGCTTCAAGTCCAGTTATTAGGAAACCATGATTATTGTGTGGCCTTTGCCTCAGTTAGAGTCCTAACTAAGTGCTGGAAGTCGATTACGCCATTTATTAAATTAAAAGTAGATAATAAAATCTACTTAGTCCAAGTGAAATGTATGCCTGAGGGGGAAAATGAGGATTTTTCGCCCCAAACAATTAGCCAGATCGGAAAAAACATCACCGGTTTTCTCACTTCGGTACCTGAGGCGAGCATGGCTGAAAAGGTGGACATAAATGGTAATTCGAAGCAAGTACCGGAAGGTCAAAAGGAGCCGTTAAATTTCAAATTCAAATTTCCACCCTTCCAGTCGGTAGCTGAGACTTCCCTAGCTAGATCTCTAAGGCCAAGGATTGAGACTGCCAACCATGCTGCATTTAATGCCTCAACACCTGGTGCCTTATTACAGGATATTCACAACCGGGGGGGGTCTTCTAAATCGACGATAGGAAAAGCTAAACCTTCCTAAAGGTATTGCTGCAAAACAAGGTTATCGGGGGAGAAAGGACTTCAAACTTGGGGCTGCCTCGAAAAACTTAAAGTTTGGCTACAAAAGAACTTTCGCACTCGGGATTCGAGAGCTTTTGAGAAGTGCCATGTGGCCAGGAAAGGTGAAAATGATTGGAAGCCACGAAGTTTACGTGTGGGTAAGGACTTACTACATTGCCACGATAAGACCAAGGGGCATCATTACAATTACCCACTCAAAGAAGTCTCGAGAATAGGTCCCGTACCTCCTAAGAAGAAACGGGAAGGACATCACGTAGACATAAATGAGCAAAAAAAGCAACAGTTCATCTCAAATGTACTGAAAATGTTAGAAAAGTATGAGAGAACTGGTGACTCCTCGTCCTCAGAAGATGAGGGAAGAGTGGATGAAAAAGGTAAAAGGAAGATTGAACTCCAAAGCAGAGGGGATAAAAAGAACAGTTCATGTGATGAATCCCCATCGAGAAGTGAAATTGCAAGGGAATTCAGGAAAATACAACGGAAAAAGCTCGAACAGGAAGCAAAGAAAAATGTGGAAGGAGTTCCCCAACTGTCTGGAAAAAGGTCTGGCAAAGAAGACAACGTATCACAACCCAAGGAGACAGACTTTCATCAAAGATTGGAAGAGGAGCGGCATGAAAGAAAGGATTGGTTGGAGGCCGCCCGGGCAGAAAAGATGGAAAAGAAGAAGGATATAATTTTCCCTTATGAGGAGCCTAAAATGACAATAGATTCAATGGAAGCATAACTTAGAGGGAAAATTAAATCCTGCATTGAGAGAGCTGACCAGGCTTCAGTAGGAGGAGAGTTGGGAGTTTTAGAGGAAGAGATGAGAGTGTCAGAGGAAGAAGAGATAGTGGTGTTGAATACGGACGAGGTATCCTCATAAGAGGACAAGGAAGAAGTGTCATAAGAAGAAGAAAAAGTCTTCTATGATGAGTTTGGAAAATGACAAAAATAGGAGACCGCCTGGGAATAGGGTATCAGGAAAATCTTTAAGAGACAAAGAAAATGTTCTTCGACATAGAGAAGAGGGATGCGGGGAAAAAAACAAAAACACCCCAAGGACAGGGAATAGAGAACTCAATGCTCTCAGGAAGATGGTTAACCAGATAGCAGGCTTTTGGTAGATCTTAGACGAAGATCAAGCATTGGTGAAGGGAGGAGTAGCTCCAGTTGATACCTTCCAAGAAAATTGACTCTGAAAGCTATCCGGGGTACCTGCCTTTCAAGGAAAATGTAGCTTCTGTTTTTGTTCAGGGTCTTTATTAAGGAAAATGTAATGACATATGTGAGGGAGAATAGGTTAGTAAAGGGGAAAGATTTGGAAAGCTTATGTCCCAGGGCCCTGGAGCTCCCTCCTAGGCTACCATGCGAAGTAGCAAATGGGGGACTCCTGGTCCCTACTCATGTAACCTTCGTATGTTATATCAATAAATCTTTAGTCACTTTTCAAAAAATAAAAAAAAAATAAAAAATTCAGATATATAGTTGCAAGTTGCAACACTCTATCATATATTTAAAACATCTTTGTGATAGATAAATATATATGTTATAACATCGAATCAAGCTATATATGTTATCAAATTGGCAATACAAGGATAAAAATGAGGCTTGTCGGGTTGGGGGTTTGGCGTTGTATGTTTGTTGGAGACTTTAATCTTGTCACCTCAATGAGTAAGAAGCAAGTAGTTGTTGCTAGATCTAGAGTGTCAAAGCTAACTACACTGCTATAGTAGATACAACTTGTGAACTTACGTAGCTTTAAAGTTTAAACTATTTTCAAGGGAATTAGGGTAGAAACGAACACTTCAGATACTTATCAAAGTTACATCATAAATAGTTTTAGCTCTAGCTGTTTTTTACTTGCCTTAAGTACTCTTGGGAATAATTGAAATAACCACCAAAAAATAAATATGAAATGCTATGATAAATTAGAAAATAAAAATCCTAAATTACAGTTTATCTCCCAGTTTCATGCTGCATTTGTTCTATTCTCATGTCCAGGATATTTCTCATTCATCTCATAATACTTGGAACCACTTTCTTTATTTTTCTTTTTTCTTTTATATTCATGAAAATTTGGTGAGATTTCCCTCCTTTTTTTTTTTAATGGTTGGTGACATTTCCCTCTTTCCAATCTATTTGGCTTGTATGCAAATTTTAGTTTCTTTTTGGATTTTAAATTATTTATTTCACTGTTTACTCTTGCATTTTTCCATGTGCTAGTGCGTTTTAAGTTTCTCTGGTTTTATTTCCCTACCAGTGTTGGATACTAACTATTATATGCTGCAACCTCTGGGTTATTTAGTACAACACAGATACACTTCATTAGTAATTATTCTGTCAGGGAGGAGAAAACTGCCATTTCCATCACCAACAACCTCTCAAATGCAGAACTCAATCCCAATGCACAAGGCATACAGGGAACACTGCCTTCTGCACTTGGATCTCATGAGCAAAACCTTAAGATAGACAGCCTTAGTTCATTAAAGGATAAAAGTGGGACCTTGAAGAGCACAACTGTTAGTCGGAAAGCCTTCGCACTGCAAGACAAGGTAATTTTCATCCTCAAATCATTACTTCCAAGTAAAATCTAAGATTTTTTTTTTTTTGCTTTGAAATTGTGACATAGAGCCCCCCACAGGTGTCCGACCTATTATTTTGATTATCCCTTTCAAAGTAGAAAAAAAGCGAATCAATAGTTATAATGGCTAACTTATTTGATTTTCTGTTGTTGTAGCTTTTGTCAATATATGCAGCTGGTAAGACAGTGCCTATACCATTCTTAAAGGCAACAGACATTTCTCCTCTTGCTTTGGTGTCAGGCAATATGCTTGGTGGTAGTGAACTGAATAAAGATGGCACTATTGCACTGGAAGCAGTACAGGAGCTTTTCAGTGCTGATGGGCAAGCTAGAAAAGGCCGACGGGGACAAAACGAGGTTCTAACATCTTAATTTGTTATCTCTATTCATGTTTTTCAAAGCCATTAAATGGTATTAATGGTGTTTTATGTCTTGATTTCAATTCTTAATTCCCTGCAGATGCCCCTTCCTTCAAGTGTGTATGAAAGACTGACTACAAGTTCAACACTACTCAATCTGGCACAGGCTTTAGCTTACCATAAAATGTATGAATTTTCTGTTGATTCAATCATACTTGCACAAAATGTAGGAATTTTCTGTTTGTTCAATCTTATTTTCATAGCTATCACTGTCTAATCAAAAGCCAAGTCCAGGCAAACTAAGCTAGGCCAATCGGCTTATGTTGCAATCAAAAGGCATTTGACCATCTCACTCTATGCTTACCCTAAGAGCCTGATTGGATTGAAAGAAAAACGTTTCTGATGGAAATTTTTTTCTTTCTACAATTTAGAGGGAAATGATATGATTATGGTTAATTTAGAGGGATATTATCATAAATTGAACCTCCCTCTAAGTAATCATGGAATAGGGTTGGTTCAAGTGATCTTTGTTTTTGTGTAAAAAAAGTATGAAAATTTAGAAATATTTTTCCTTTCCTAACTTTTCCAGAAAATTCTTGAAATCCAAAACTGTTTTGACACCTAGAAACAGAAATCTCTTCTAACCTTCATTGCCTGTAGACTTAAATAACTGAATCCAAACACTTTAATTTTAAGGGTAAACACGTTACACTTGACGTCCTCATACCATGTCTGTGTAGTGTAGGTTTTAACCATTTAAGCATCTCTTGCATGCACATGATTTTTTTAGAGCTATTGCCACAAGAATCACAGATTTCTGTAACATATAATTTGAGTTGCCTTTTCATTGGATATATCTCTCTCCAGGCATAAGCTGAGCTCCTTATTTTTTGTTTGCTTGTCATTTCTTCCAGGTGCTATGAGGAAATGCCACTCCAAGAGCTGCATGCATCTGAAGAGCAACATACAATTCAGAACTTATGTGACACCCTCAGAACTATATTACGGTTGTAGTCCCACCTTGTGTAAGTATTTTATGCCATCAATATCTTCCTATATGGTTTTGTTTATGCTTGGTTCATTTTATATATTGATTATCAGCGAAATTATTTGAAGAAAAAGTGGGGTCTGGGGAGGCAAAATCATACACTGGCAAAATTATTTTATCCCCAAACTCATTCCTGGAATTGAGGAGAAGGTTTGGGGAGCCAAAGACACCAAGAAACAAAACCAAAATGGATTCTCTTGATTAAATACTGTACATAAGCCAAATTGAAAGTAAATAGTACAATCTAATAAGTAAAGTCAATAGAAGAAATTTAAATTGCCATCAAATATTTTCACATGGATACAAGATTCATCCGAAACACCAAATATTCAGCCAGCCACTTTACAGGGCTCTCTTCTTGCAGCACGAGATGCAAGAAGTCTTCAAACAGGATAATTTTTAGAGTAGTTTTATAGGATATTATTATTCCCTATGGATACAGATTTCTAATAGCAATCAACTCAGAAACCTTAACAGATATCTTTTGAAGTTAAAGCGACGTAGTCTGAGTAATGAAATCAGGTGTTTCTTTTCTTTTGGGTGGCCTTCTTTCTCACCCATCGCAGGGCATTCTTTGCTTTCTGACTTCATCACCTTCCTTGCTTGAATTATTGTTTATAGCTGATTTGTGGGTCCCACTGATGCTGTCAACTGGTTTGTTCACTTGAATGTGGACCCCACTGTAAGGAGCAAAGAGCACTTGTTAGGAATCTGAAGGAGCCTTTGAAATACCTAAGAGATACCAAGGACTAAATTCCCAGGCCCAAATTTTGATTTGGCATGAAGATGATGGTATGGGGCCCACATGGGAGATTCCTTAGCTGTGGGGACCTATAGGGCTATAGGTCCTTTTCCCTAATTATTTGAGCATATGGGTGTTTTACCAGTTAGCTCATTTTCCAGTTTTTTCGAAACTTTATTTTTGCATTGTTTTCAAAATTCCGGGACATTAGCCGAGCCCCTTGCAGTATCGAATGGGAGTCAACTACTTATTCCATACCCAGAAGAGGCCGGAGAGAAATGAATAAGGAATTCGCCTCTTAGTTAGCTGCTTCCGCTGACTGGCTGCTTTCATTTCCCTAGGACCAATCAAATCGAGTCCGTATCCCATGCTGCTATCTGCAACGGGGGCTCTCAGAGGAGGTCTTAATAGAACCTTTCCTTTCTCCCCTGCTGCAGAGGGTTCGATCGACTAAGAGAACGAGATGAATGCCAAGGTCTAGAGACTCAGATCTTGATGCAGAGCAAAGGTGATCTGGATTCTGGATCTATCTATTCCTTTCTTAGGCTAGGTCGTTTTCCACACAAGGCTGAGTCCGGGAGATAGAGGCCGACAGAGATGATGTATATATTTTTTTTTTTTTAAAAAAAATCGAATAAAATTGCACCTCAGCACACATATTTTTATTTTCCGTAGATCCAAACTCCCCCAAAGCCTCATTTATGGTTCCACCTTGAAAAGCTAAACCCTTGATATTTGTAGTCCTTTTATCTTATGAATTTGATGTTGGGCATGTGACCAGATAAGTCTCGTTTGTAATTAAAAAGTAAAAGACCCTTGCCAATCTTTCCTTAAGCAGATTTAATATTTAGCATTAAAAAAAAAACTCAACATGGTAATGGACAAATTCAACATTTAGCTTTGGATCCACTTTGGATCGGATCCAGCTATGTCTCAGTCATGATTCATTCAAATCTCTTATCGGTCAGATTGGATTCAGATTGTTGTTGGGATCATACTTCATAAGTCTTGGTCATGATCAATTTCAAATCGGACTGCCCATCAGTCTCTCCTAGTAGGTCCTGATTACTTTTTACACAGTTAAAAGTTCTGAGAAAAGGGAGAGTGCAAACATGACAGGTAGTTGAGAGCAAGGTTCTAAATTTCCATTGAAATCTGAAATTTCGGTCCGGTAAATTGTAGACACCCGAAACGTTACAACATTTCGTTTTAAATTTTGATCGAAATTTTGTTTTCCCTGAAATTTCGGCCGAAATTTTCTATGAAATAAAAAATTATCATAATTGGTTTAGTCGATTTCGCCTGAAATTTCGGCTGAAAAGTTTGGTTTTGGTGAGGACCGAAATGCATTGCGAAACCAAAATTTGAAACCATGGTTGAGAGGGTGAGTCCCCAACGGCGGCAACGCAGTGGGCTATGGACTAAGGGTCAATGGTTAGAGAATGAAGAGGAGTGACTTGGGACTTTAGAGAAATTAATGAAAAAATACTAAAAATAGGATTTAGGATAATCTTCCTGAGGGCTTTTGTTGGTCGTCCGGATCTGATCGATAATAATTTCGGATCCTACGAACAGGTCCTGAAATGGGTCCTTGGATACTAGTAATGTGTTCAGACCCTGTAGTTTGTATTCATATGGTCCGTCGGACGGTCTTGGTCCATTGACACCCCTACTATTTGCATGCATCCATAGCAATACCTATTCGTTTCAACTAAATAGCAGGTGAAAATTTTAATCGTTTCTGGAAAGGGAAATGATTTCAGCATAAACATGTTTTGATAACATGCGCTCATGCATCTTGTCTTTTAATATTTAAAGAGCTGTAAAAGGGTTATTACGGTTCCCAAAAAGCACATAAGAGACAATTAAATACTACAAGACAAGATACATGTGTTCATGTATCAAAATATAGTTGTGCTGTAATCACCTTCTAGAAATCCAAATCCCATTTAAGCTATTTCCCACCTCAAAAGTAGAATTTTTTTAAAAATTAATGAGAAACGTGGGGTACCAGATACTGATGTATCTTTCCATGTAGGCCCCATCAAATTGAGGTCGTAGAATAGGCAATTTTCTGTTACCCCTACAAAAATCCACAATTACAACCAGAAGCCTATGGGTGTCAATTGACCGAGACGGTCCGGCGGACCATTCCAATCCGAACTTAGACAGTATCTAAAGACAATAGCATGATCGGTGGACACATTTTAGATGCGAGGTCGATTTGGAACGGATATGGATTGTGTCCAAGACACTCCGAATCCAAAAGTGCTTTTGTAGGGGTGTCATAGGATACAGCTAGGGCTGCAACTCGAGCCGGGTTTTACCCGACCCGCATCGACTCGACCCGACTCGAAAATATCCTGGGTTGGGTTCAGGTTTCATGGGTTTCGGGTCGAGCCCGGTTGAGCATTCAAAAGCCCGCATGAATCTCGGGTCGAGCCGGGTTTGAAGGGGCCCGACCCGACCCGACCCGAGTTACATAAGTTATAGTATGTACATTTTTTTCTATTGTTAGTTAAAAGTTAAAAGTGAGAACCCACGCACCCACTGTTATTGTATGTGAGTGTAATTTCTGCTTCTATGAGTTGAGTTGATTCAAGTGTTTGATTCAGCATTGTTTGATTCAAGTGTAATGTGAGTGTAATTACATCATTGTTTGATTCAAGTGTAATGTGAGTGTAATTTCTGCTTCTATGAGTTGAGTTGCCTTCCCAAACAAGAATTTTCCTTAAAAAATTGCATCAACGTGAAAAAATCCGACCCGACCCGACCCGACCCGAGATTTATCATCGGTAGGGCCGGGTTTGGGAATAGTGGGTTTTCCAAAAAAAAACCCGACCCGATCTGACCCGAGATATTTCTTGGGTAGGGTTGGGTTCTCCAAAACCCAACCCGCCCGACCCGAGTTGCAGCCCTAGATACAGCTATGTCCATCCATATAGATGGATCTGTTGAGACCTGTACAGAGCCCTTTTGGATTGCAGGAATTTACTTAAATTTTTGGAAAGGAAGAAATCACCTCCATAATTTCATTTGTTTGCTTACACAAGAAACAATATACATTGTACCGTTCAAGTTTTATTTAGGAGGAACTTCAATTTAGGACATATTCCTCTAAATTAGCTGTTATCATATCATCTCCCTCTGGATCAAGGACAAGAAAATAATTTTCTATATAAAATCCAAAAAAAGAATATATCTCACAATGTTTGAAGGGATTTGCTAGGGTCCATCGCAAAAGGTATTTCGCAGCTGGTCTGTCGCATGTCAGACCAGCCACCTCGTGAATAGAAGCAAGAACTTTTGTCTCCATTCATGAGGTGGCTGGTCTGACATGCCACAGACCAGCCGCGAAATGCCTTTTGCGATGGACGCAGGTAATTCTCATGTTTCAAAATACTGATGCAGCCCAAAACACAGATGAAGCTATTCTATATCGAAACAATTGACTAATCGGCTGCTCATGTCACATTGACTCAGGAGCGACAAAAGGAGTTTTAATTGTCATTGTCGGGCAAATCACAAACCTAGACAAGAACACGGCCAAGGTAAAATGGACTCGTCCTTGGCGGGTCCAAAAACCTAGACAAGAACGCGGCCCAGGTAAAATGGACTCGACCCTGGCGAGTCACAATGCTGTGTGTGGGAATGTTATCAATCCGATACATGGAGGGACTATTTTACTTTTCACACAATTAAGAAACCACATGTGATTTGTTATAATATTTGGATCCAGGCCAATAAACATTGGACCCACAATAAATTCACGCCCCTAAGCGTTTTCTTTGGCTATAACATTTCACAAAAACCAGACATAGCAAGTTACAACTTAAAACCACCTGCAGGAGGAGAATTTGGTAATTAGCAGGAAATCCTAATCCCACTTAAGCTATCTTACTCCCCAAAAACAGGAGCAAAAACATTAATGAGGCGAGTGGGTCCCAGCCAGATATGTTGCTGCATTGAATCGTTCATTTAGTGGACCCCACTTTAGGCGGGCCTTGGCAACAAAATCATGCCAACAAGTTGATCGTCCAAACTGGTGAAAAGATTTTTAGTTTGATCAGTAAGATTATTGTTTCGTAACCCATCTTCGTACGTTGGTAACTTTTCTCATTCTCTTAAAACAAAAAAAGGCGTAAACGGCCGGATAATACAAATCTTCCAATGGAACTATGAGTCGCTTCTAAGAGATTTTATATGGTGGACGGCCGTGGATGCACGTTGTAGTCCAAAAATAAAATGGGGCCCATATTGTTTGGGTTGATCCAAACCATTCATTTGTTAGGTCTAGATATATACTGCGGGGGGGGGGGGGGGGGGGGGGGGGGGAGGGAGGGGGAGGGGGGAGACATTCTCCATAGGAGGATCCTAACCCTCTCACTCGGGGAGGTTTAAAATGGATGGCACAGTGCATACGTGAAACAGCCAACTAATCCAAAAGCTTAAGCTGTTGGAGAAGGCGTTATTTGATCTTTTATACTTTAACACTCCCACTCACGTGTGGCCGCTCTTCCTACGGTTGGCCTTACACGTGGCATATGTGACCCACTCTTTTGAGTTGAGCCATTGCATGTGGATTTTTGCTATCAAGGATGTTTGAACTCAGGACATCTAGCTCTGATACCCTGTGAAACAACCAGTTATTCTAAATTAAAGCTTAAGCTATTGGAGAGGGCGTTAATTTTTTCTTTTATACTCTAACACTCCTCACATGTGGCCCCTCTTTCTTTCAGTTGTTGTGTTTGAAAGAGAACTTCAAGATGAGCAGATAGAGACTGATTTCATTACAGTTGGACTTATAATGAGAGAGTTATCGATGTTTTACCCTCTACCTTTTGCAAGATCATTTAACATCTCTTTGAGCCTATATTTTCAAATCCAAGGTTTTAAGTTTTATCGTCCGACACATGGCACATGTGACCCTACTTCTGGGTTGATCATTGCATGCGAATTTTTGACATCAAGGATATATCGAGGTTTGAAGTCAGGACCTTTGCTCTAATACCATGTGAAACGACACGTTACTCCAAAAGCTTAGGCTGTTGGAGGAGGCGTTATTTGATCTTTTATACTTAACAGCAGAAACCTCCACAAATCGGAGGGTTAGGATCATCCTATGGAGAAAATATTCAGGACACATGCATCCTAGCTATATCAGAGCCCAACAAATGAAAGGTTTAATTAGATCACCCAAGTATTGCGGGCCACACTTTTTTTTGGGCTACAGGTGCATTCACCACCGTGAACCATATAATTTCTCCGTCCACATTTCTTCCCTCAGACAACCCCTCTAGTTTATTTATGCATACTCTTTTACACTGAAACAGGCGGTCCAGGGAAGAAAAGGGTCAAGTATATCATTTCCCTAAGGCCTTGGATTGCAAGAAAAACATTTCTGATGGAATTTTTTTTTCTTGGGAAAATTATTGAATATGATTGGTTCATGTTGTTATAAAGATTGTGGTTCTTATCAAAAGAAATAGCTAAGATATGATTGTGGTTCATAAAAAGATTTCTAGTACAACGCAAAAAATACAATGCTTGAAGACGTATAAATAGAGATGGATTCCTCACTATACTTACTATTTTGATTCATTTCTTCTGTTTACGAGAAGAAAAGAAGTATGACGAGAGAACGCAGATCTTAAAATCTACGAGGAAATGCCGCTCCAAGAGCAACACGCATCTGAAGAGCAACATACAATTCAGAACCTACATGAATCCTTAGAACTATATTACGGTTGTAGCTAGGTCACCTCGTGTAAGTATTTTGTGTCATCAATATCTGCCTATATGATTTTATTTCTGCTTGCTTCATTTAATTTATTGATTATTGGCAAAATTAGTTAAAGTAAGAGTGGGGTCTGATTGTCTGAACATGAAAGAGAGAAGGAAGCAAAATCATACACTGGCAAATCTGAGCTCATTCCTGGAATTGTGGTGAAACTTGAAAGCTTGGGGAGCCAACAACACCGAGAAACAAAACCAATTAAAATTGATTCTATTGATTAAATACTGATCATCATAGCCAAATTGAAAATAAAATGTACAATCTAATAAAGTAAATTTAAATTGCCATCCAATATTTTCACTAAGGATACAAGATTCACCTGAAACACCAAATTTCAGCTCGCCAGTTAACAGGGCTCTCTTCTTGCAACACACGAGATGCTTTTTTTTTTTTTTGAAATGGTAATATTATAAATGATGGAAAAACAGGAGACCGAGATGGAACTCCCATATTTACAATAGAATACAAGAAGACATAAGAAGCAGATACAATCAACGGCACACCACTCCTTAAGGAGGAAGATGGTCAAACCACATAATATGTCCACCGGATACACCGCGCTTGGCAAGCGCATCCACCTTATCATTCGCCGATCTTCTAACACCGCGCTTGCAACACACGAGATGCTAGAAGACTTCAAACAGGATGATTTTCTGAGTTCTATAGGATTATAAATCCTCATGGATACAACTGTTTCTTTTATTTTGGGTGGCCTTCCTCTTTCTCGCCCATCGCAGCGTATTCTTTGCTGTCTAACAACATCACCTTCCTTTTGCTTGAATTATTGTTTATAGCTGAATTGTGGGTACCATATTTACTGTCAACTGGTTTGCTCACTTGAATGTGGATCCACTGTAAGGAGCAAAGAGTGCTTTTTAGGAATCTGGAGTCTTTGAAAGTGTACCAAAGGAGATACCAACGACTAAATTCCCAAGCCCAAATCTTGATTTGGCATGAAGATGATGGTGTCCTGGAGCCCACATGGGAGATTCCTTTGCTGTGGGGACTTATATGTCCTTTTTCCCTAAGTATATTAGCATGTGGGTCTTTTACACTATTGGTTCATTTTCCAGCTTTTGAACTCTTGACCGAATCTGTAACCTTCATTAGCAGATTCATTTTCAGTGGTTTCCCTGATCAAACTAGAAGTTAAACTTTTTTTTTCAAAATTCAATTTTTTAAGAGAAAATCGCAACCCTACTAGATCAGCGGTCTCGATTGTAATTAAAAGGCCCTGGGCAATCTTGCCTTATGGAGATTCAACATTTAGCAAACAGACTTGGTAATTGGAAATTTCAACATTTACCATATGATACAGTCAACAGGTTCATTGCATGGACCCATAGCCATACTTTAAGTGAAAATTTGTTTTGTTCGATCTGGTAATCGTAATCCCATTGAAGCTATTTTCCACCTCAAAACTAATAGATTTTAAAAAAAAAAATAATGAGACGCTTGAGGCACCAATTGAGGAGAAGATAAGAGAGCACCGCTTAAGATGGTTTGATATATCCAACGTAGGCCTTTGGATGCTCCTGTGAGAAGATGTGACTCTTGCCAAGTTGATGGAGTAAAAAGAGGTACGGGTAGACCGAAAACAACTTGGGTAGAAACAGTGAGGAAAGACTTGAGGGTTAGGAATATAACTGAGAACATGACCTTTGATAGGATAGAATGAAAGAAAATGATGCATATAGACGAACCCAGCTAGTGTTAGGATTAGACTTAGTCAATTTGAACCGGGTAGATCTGTTCACTTTCTTCTTGAAAGTTTTTAAAAGGATTCATTAGCCGACCCCAACTAGTTTTGGACAAAGGCTTTGAGTTGAGTTGAGTTGAGTTGAGTTAATGAGACGCTTGGGGACTCAGCCATTCATGTTGCTGCATGGAATCAATCATTCAGTGGGGCCCACCTTAGATATGGGTCATGGTGCCAAAATCATACCAACAAGATGATCCTAACCACCCATTCATTTCTTCGACAGATAGTATTGTTTGATCAGTGAGATTATTGTACCTATCCGGCAGGCCCCATCAAGTTGGGATCATAGAATATGCAATTTTCTGTTACTCATAAAACCACAATTACAAACCGGAAGCCTGGGGGTGTCAATGGACCCGCTATGTTTCAGTCAAGATCAACATGGGAAGTAGGACAAGAAGAACACTCCGAATCCGATCTTGACACACATACAAAAGCCTTTTTAAATTGCAGGAATTTACTGAAAAAGTTTGGAAAGTAAAATTAAAAAAAAAAACTACCCCAAAATTTCATACTTTTCCATTGTTTGCTTACACGAAAAATATAAGTTGTGCCGTTCAAGTTTTATATAGAACTTCAATTTAGGACATATTCCTCTAAATTAGCCGTTTCCATATCATTTCCCTCTAAATCAAGGACAAGAAAATAATTTTCTAGAAAAAAAAATCTGACAAGGAATATATTTCACATTGCTGATAAAGGCCAAAACACAACCAAAGATAATCTAAATCTAAATATTGAGTTTAAGAGTATTGGGGAAGGAGATTTCCACAAAGCTGACTTCTTCTTCTTTGTGACAGTGACTGATGAGATAGTCTTCCAATTCCTAATAATGCCCTCAACAGAGTAACCACAAAAATCTTGATGATGAATAGCCCACATAGCCACATTGTATTTGATCTTCCAAGCTAGAAGGTAGAAGGAAGAACATTTATCCTAAAAAATTCGAGCATTTCTTTGCCAAATCTCCTAAAAAACTGTAAAGGGACGAGACCTCATAAAATCTTTCTTATTGAACCTATACCAACAATGTTCCCAAGGCCAGAAGCACATAAAATATGAGGGGGGCCATTCCCCCCTGCCCAAAGTGTAAATTCCTGGCTCTGCCTCTTAATGTTTCATCCCAACATGACATTTTTTATTGAGTCTGAAGCCACCATTGGTAGCCAACCCATTCATAAACTTGGGTCCAAATCTTGTAAGCGTTTTTTTTACGATCGATGAGTATGTGGTTGATACTCTTCCCCCATCAAGCATAGAATGCACCTGTTTGCCATGCTAATGCCTCGCTTCTTGATTCTATCCATCGTATTGATTTTGTTTTAAAGCACTACCGTCCAGCAGAAGGCTTGGCTTTTTTTGGGCACCAGAGTGTTCCAAACCTTATGGCAGGGAAATGATGCATCCGAAGGATGTCTGAGGAATCTAGAAAGCGAGCTGACCAAGAAGGAACTTCTTGGGTCTGAGGTCCAAATCCGTCAATCCGGTTTAGCCTGAGAAATGAAACACTCTTCCAAACAGTCTAGCCTGAGAAATGAAACACTCTTCCAAACATAGAGAGAAGTTTAATAGAACAATCAGAATCAAGACCTCTTAGATTCTCATCCTCTCAACCCTATAACCTAACCCATCTAACCCATTTTTTTGAATATCGGGCTTGATTCGGGTTAGCCTAGTGAAAAGCAAAAGAAATATATTCGTAAGATCTTAAGAAGGGATTTGCTAGGCAGTTTCGCAGAAAGCCATGTTGCGGCTGAATTTTGCAGGGTAGAACAGCCACCTCAGATGAATAAATGAACAAGACAGCATATTCTAAAAGTGAGCCTGTGTGGTCGTTCCACATGACCAGCCTGTGTGGTGAAATTGACTAGCAAAATTATGATAAAATTGGAGGACGCCCAAGGCCTCAACCCTGACCCAAACTCGTTCTCGTTGCATCCCAAATACATGGGTTGATGGGGTGCATCTTGGAAGCCCAAATACTTAATTAAAAACCTCTCATCAATCTCCTTGCTTTAAGGACAATCAACTTCTAACGTCAAAATAGCAACATGGGAATTTTATAAATTCTGCTTTAGGTTAAAACTTTGACAAGTTCATAGCAATGAAGTTACAGCACTAACAATACTTAGATTTACTCGTTACACCTAAATGCAGGAGGAAAATTTGAGAAGGTAAAGCAAATCCTAACCCCGTTTAAGCTATTTTCCTCCACAAAATTAGTCGCGAAATTTAAAAAATTAATGAGACAAGTGGGTCACAGCCAGACATGTAGCTGCATGGAATCATTCATTCATTCATTCATTGGACCGCACCTTAGACAGGCCATGACGACAAAATCTCACCAACAAGATTATTATAATCGTCCAAACTAATGAAAAAGTACCTTCGACGGATAGGATTTATTGATCAGTAATATTAACCCATCATGGTAGGGAGGTGATGCTTCTCATTCTCCTCCAAAAAATTGGGCCAAATTGCCTCAAATATCGAAAATTAAGCAGTTGAAATGCATAACAGGCTAACAGCCATCAGGGAGAATTGGCCTAAGTGGGCCCATAAGAAGGGTGGCAAAAAGGTTTTCCTCCCATGTTGCATAGAAGACCCATGGAATTCATAGGATTTCTCTCTCGAACTCCCTGGATCGAGGCTCATGAGTGGGGAAGCCTTATTCTCAACCTTCTCTAGCCGAGTCACGATCATGGAACTACCCTCTTAGAGAAAGCATAGAGGAATTCAATGTCGGAGATGGCCCAGGGGTGTGCAAACATATACGCTCCAACATTACATGAAAAGAGATAAAGGAATCTAACACATGCACGCAATGAGACGATTTTCAATCCCTTTAATGAGAAACAGAAATCTCCTCCAAAACTATGTGATATTCTCTCTGATGGAAACGGGCCTATGCAACCTATCATCTACACAAATTTCTTCTTTATTTCTTGAATCATACCCTGGAAAAGATGGAATAGTCTGCAGTACAGAACTCACTAGCCATGAAAATATCGGTGGGTTCGAATTATGGAGCTCGTCAACATCAGGGACTAGGACCATGTGGTCTACAAGATCAACAGTCTTGATTATAATTCAAAACCCCTCTGCAATCCTCTTAATTTAAGGATATTCAACATTTAACTTCAAAATCCCAACAAAGTAATTATGAAATAATGCAATTTTAGCATAACACAGTCAACACGTCCATTGCATGCAGCAATAGAAAAGAATTTTTGGGTAAAGTTCCGAAGGGAAAAAAACTTAAATAGACTTTCTTGTTTTAGGAGTTTTTATATGGTGACCGACAGTGAAAACAACAAGGGCAGAATGTCAAAACTCAGTCCCTTGATTTTTTATCTAAGTGAAAAGTCAAAAAAGAGGGTTTGACCAGGATAAAAAATCAAGGGACACTCTGCCCTTGTTGTTTTCACGGTTGGCCACCATATAAATTCTCTGTTTTTAGATTGTTTACTTGACCAAGGTTCAAGTTTTATTTATAGAGGGCTTCAATTAATGAAGATATCCCTCCCATGAGCATATCATTTCCCCCAAGGAAAATATTTTCTGCCAAAAATGGTTCTCTTGCAATTCAATAAGATGGGTTATATTTTTAATCTTGATATGCTTTGGAGGATTGTAACAGCTTTTAACAACTAACTAGAAAGTGGAAAATGAAGATAAAAGTGTCAATATTAAAATTATTAAAACATCATTGTCCAAAAGAATATTTATTGTGCCTACCCTGCCGACAATCTAAGCTATTGAGGCAGATGCATCTATCTATCAATACTGAGTAGGCCTGTAAATGGATATTCGAAAATCCGATTACCGTCCGCAACCGAATCCGTTTAAAGCGAATATTATCCGAATCCGTTTGAAGCGGATATTATCCGAATCCGTTTATGAGATATCCGGCTCTTAGCGGATACGAATCTGGTAAATGGTACATCCGATCCGTTTAACATCCGAATCCGAGAAGTACATCCGTTTATCCTGAATATCCGGATCCGGATCCGTATATCCGAATCCGTATCCGAATACCCGGATCCGAATATCCGAATATCCGGATCCGAATCCGTATCCGAATATCCGGATCCGAATATCCGAATCCGTATCCGAATATCCGTATCCGTATATCCGAATCCGTATCCGTGTATCCGAATCCGTGAAAATAATTTTCTTAGAAATAAATCCAAAATAACTACAATAGAAACAATTTTCTTGAAAATTATTTTCTCTCCACATTCTAGAGGGAAATTAAATGAATATGGTTACTTGCTTGGAGCCTTGGAGGTAGGGGTGTTCATTATTCGGTTAAAACCGAATAACCGAACCGAACCGAATTGGTTCGGTCGGTTCGGTTCGGTTTTTTTCCGTTTCGGTTCGGTTTCGGTTTTTTTATTTGGCAATTCGGTTATTCGGTTTCGGTTATCTAAAAAAAAATTCGGTTAACCGAAATAATGATAAAAATCATTATTTTTTCAAAAAAAAAGTGTGATATGGGCACTCCAAAGGATGATCAAAACCGTCCATTTGATTGATCACAACTTAATTAGGTTGTGCTTCAAAAATCATTTCGATTGGATGATCCTAGCCCTCCGATCGAAACCAAGATTTTGCTTTTTTCCCCTCTTTATTAGAATTAATTTAAGAGAAAGTCAACTTGAAATACCAGAGAAATTATCTGATGCCCGACTGTGATGTCACGTCAAGGTGGTACGCCAGAGGTATCACCCTTGATATTTGATCCAACAGCAGCATCTTAAAAAGTGATCTGCTGTTGGATCAAATATCAAGGGTGGCACCGCTTTGACGTTACTTCACGGTCGAGCATCATATAAAAACTCGGAATACCATATGGGTTTTCAGTTTTCTAATAGGGAAATGTTATCAGCACTATGTATTTTGATGAGGGCACTCCTCACTTTATTAGAAGTATGGTATGGACAGCACTATAGGATGATCCAAACCGTCCATTAGATGGGCCACAGCCTAAATAGGTTGTGCCTCAAAAATCATTTCCATAGGTTATAACCCTCCTATCTGAATATTATAGTGTTGATCCTAACCCTTTTCAACTTGCCCCTCTCATTCATGTTGCCTTTTAGGAAAACTCTAATGTGTTGCCTTTCACCATTTACTATTGATGGTGAAAGTGATTTCCTACATAATTGTGCTCTTCTTCTATTCTCCATCACTTCTCTCCACTCTCCTTCATGTAATATGTTCCCTTTTACCATTTACTATTGATGGTGAAAGTGACTTTCTGCCTAGTTGCCTCTTCCTTTATATTTTATTATTTATCACCAGGCAACTGATTGGGCGGTTAGGATTGCTTGATTGATGCCATGGACCATCATCCCATTGGTCTAATTCTAGGGAGGTAGAAAAATGTATGCGGGAACAAACTCATTGTCACAGATGACTAAAGTGCGATGTGGACATACAAGGTGGGGTCCACAATCTAGACTTCAGCCTTCACACGGTGTTTAGCCTTCACACGGTGTTTTGCAAATTTAGTCCCACATCGGGATAGAGGAGAAAACTTGTGTGAAGCTGTGGGTATAAATACGGGCCGAGGGTTAATGAGAAAATTGCCTTAAACAAATGATTAAGGAAAACAAAGCGAACGGTGGGGCTTGCTCGCCGCGCTTATAAAATATTTTGCGAATTTAAATTCGGATATCTATTTATGAATTCGAATTCGGATTTTGCGGATTTAAATTCGGATATTTGTCTATGAATTCGGATTTGAATTTGGATAAACAGATACGTTTCAGATATCCGTTTATGAATTCGGATTTGAATCCGGATAAACGTTTCAGATATCTGTTTATGAATTCGGATTTGAATCCGGATAAACGGATACGGATATTATTCGGATTTGAATTTGGTTCGAATTAAATTCGGATTTGAATTTGGATAAACGGATGAGGATAATATCCGAATTCGGATATTATTCGAATTAAATTCGGATTTGAATTCGGATAAACGGATACGGATAATATCCGAATTCGAATAATATCTGTTGGATGCGAATTCGGTAATAAATTTTAATTATCCGTCGAAGTCGAATTCGGATACGGATACTGAATTTTGTAAACGAATTCGGATTCGGATATAGCACTATCCGATTCGAATTCGATCCGTTTACACCCCTAATACTGAGCATGTTTCTTTCCATTGCCATTCACTTTCTTCCCAATTTTTTTTACTAGAAAGCCTTTTATATCTCATGTTTTGTTTTGATGGGGTGCGGTCTGACCATTTAGACCAAAGCATAGCATGGGTGGGGCCACCATTTCCTTTTTGATATGGTGGGCCCATTATTTTACACGTCAGGCTATGATGAGTGGGGCCCAACACAGAAACCTATGCACAAGGTGGAGCCCACCATTTTATGTTTAATGTTATTGATGGTGTGGGGTCCACCATTTCTATCCAAACATATGCATTAGTGTGGCCCCACCATTTTACAGCGGATGTTTTGATGGTGTGGGGCACATAATTTTACTCCTTTGCATGGCATGGGCCCGGAATACTAGTTTGGATCTAAATGCAAATTGAACATAACAACCCATTTTGAAAGTCTAGCTTCCACGTACTAGAAATAGGGGTGGCAAAATTGGCCGAACCGAACTGAAACCGAGCCGAAACCAAACTGAAAATTCGGTTTCAATTTGGTTTAACCAAACTGATTCAAATTTTGGTTCGGTCCGATTTGGGAGTCAAACCAAACCGAAACCGAAGATTTCCATTGATTATGAGTAAGGGATGGCAAAGTTGACGGAACCGAGCTGAAACCGAACCGAAAATTCGGTTTCAGTTTGGTTAAACCAAACCAATTCAAATTTCGGTTCGGCTCGGTTTGGGGTAAAACCGAACCGAAACTGAACCATTGCCACCCCTAACTAGAAAACCAGCTTTCCTACATGGAGAGAGAGAGAGAGAGAGAGAGAGAGAGAGAGAGAGAGAGAGAGAGAGAGAGAGTTATTGTTGGGATTAGTGCAATCAAGACCATTGACTGTATAGAACATCATGAGCTAACCACATGGTCTTGGTCCGATGTAAAACGGACCTCTCATGCATAAGAGATAAGGTATGCTCATCGGCATTTGGCCGGACCAACTCTGCCCATTTTAATCAACGGATCCGATCATGTACACGATCGAGAAACAAATGGGACCCAATAAATGTCGGCCATCAGAGCCTTTTCTTTATTATTTCCATAACAAAATAGTTAGATGTGCGACGCAGGCATCATTTTCGTACTAGTACAAGGGTATTTTAGTCATTTAGGAGAAACCCCAGACGAAATCTCAACCATACGTTCTGCTTTTTACACGCACTATTATTATTATTATTATTAGACAGTGTCTCTTTCATTCTCTCTAGCTCCCACTTATTTTGCTCGAAAGGGACCTACTTGGATTGTTTTGAAATGATGGAACTCCACTCATTTCTTATCCAAAGCTCTCTACTGCGAGGTGTTGGAATTTCATTTATTATATGCAGAGTGTTTCTTGTGAGAAAGGCGAGTTAAGAAGAAGGCATGGAAAGGAGAATGAAGAGATGGGTTTGTTACTTTGTAGTATTTTTTTCAGTTCTTCTCACCAGTACTGATAATAGTGTGTGTGTAGCTGGAAAGAGCGAGGGAAGGACGGAATGCGAGGGGTCCATTGCAGAATGTATTGAAGAAGATGAGTTCTTGATGGATTCGGAGATCAGTAGAAGGTTTCTGGCAGCAGGAAAGTATATCACTTATCCTGTTATATATCACGCCGATAGTCCAGTGAACCGCCCATCAACACCAGGGGGATCTTATAACCGTGGATGCTCCTCACATTATGATTGCAGGACTCCTCCTAGTAGTTAAACAAAATTAGAAAATCTCTCTCTCTCTCTCTCATTGGATGTTTGTATTTGTATTTAGGAAATAATACATGCAGTTCCTTGTTTTACATAATAAGTACAATCCTGTCCTTATTTTGTGGAATTATGCAGTTACTTGTTTAAATAATTACGCTCTTCTTATTTTGAGGAATTATATGGGATCTAGCCCTATTTTTTATTTTTTTATTTTTTGAAGAAAAACCATGGAGAGATACAAGTACTGGTGCATACCACTTTTTCTATGTACATATCATTCATGTGCTGCTCGTCTTCATCACAAACAAGATGACTTTTCATTGATATATCATAACCATTCTTTGACAACAAGTCGCTTATGGGCAACATCGACTAGATTTATCCTTTCTATAACATTGGATGGTCTGAAATACTTTGAAGATTGACTTTTTCACTTTGTGAAATAGGGTATTTTGTTAAGAAAAGTGAGCATTTTAGAAACATATGCCTTGCGTCATTTGAATTTGAGTACTATTAAGGCAGTCTTACTAAAAATAAAACAACAACATCCTTCATCTCACTCAAAATAAAACTACAACATCATCAACTACAGGTGGGACAAATTAGGGAGTTTATAGTGTTCCTCATTGGAAGTGGTCTGCCAGATGAATGCCAAAGCTAGAGACATTTTCTCCATTTTAGATTGTTAAAAGTCACAGGGCTTTTAGATCCTCAAAGTTGGCTTCTCAGCCAAAGCCCAGGGCCAGGGGTTAGGCTATGTAAAACTTTGAGAGAGTTAAATTCAGACGGCAAGTTGGTTCCTTGGATAGAATCTTCGCCAGAATTATACCCTGGGGAGAAGTAGAAAACAGATATCATGGGTCCTAGGGATATTTCACTCTCCAATGCGAATATGGAAAGAGAAATCATGGGGGATGAACGCAACTTGCTATAGAAGAATGAGAACCAAAATGACCTAAAAAAAGCTAATTCTTAGTTACAGTGCAAAACATCTAATGTTCTGTAGATGTTAATAGAAAACCCAAGATGTGATTGATATAGAAGAATCGTAAACCCTTGATGGCAGGTACAAAACACAAACTCACACTTCTAGCTTCATTCAATAATTTGTAAGACCAAAAATTCTGCAAATTGGTTCATGGTGTTGATATAATGGACTTCCAACAAAAGAATATAGAGATGAAATCCACTTCAAAGATTAATATCATGAAGCAAAAACCTATCGTATTAAATCCCATTCAACTATCATTCCCTTTTGTATGAAAAACTACAATACTCTGACAGTAATGGCAATTTTAGATATCCCACCTAGTAGTATATACTTGAAGAAGTACAGCCATTTCTAACCATCTTCATTGATGAAAGTTTTATCATGTTGATGTTTCCTCTGCATTACTGACATGGGATGGTAGTCTCAATCACATACCTAAAGGATTTCCTTCCAAAATCGGACTGACCTGTCGCTACCACAAGAGACAAATGCGGCCTCAGTTGGCGAGTGCTCTAGCCACCGGGGTGCACCTATATGATTGGATGGCCACCTTGCTACTTTTTCAGCGGTTAGAGCATCCCAAATAACAATCTGCAACTCCATTATATCAGTCAAATCCAACCATTGAATCAACAGATTGCAGTATGAATTCCACAAGCAGATAGAAAATGATGACTTACCTCGTTGCTTGGCTCATCAACAGATAGAACAAACTCCTCAGTTTCATTGAAAACAGCCTGTGTCCAGATTTTTTATTTGACAATTAGTATGAATCATTAAAGATTTAGCAAACTTCCATTTATAAAGGATGAATGAACTTTGGCATGTGGAGCTGAGCATTTTAGAACGGACAATGGCATTCTTTTTTCAAGTATCAGAGATGCCATTAAAAAATACAAGTTCAGAGATAGCTCATGTTGTGAGTGTATGCAAGGAAAAGTATTATCTTTATGAACCAGGGAAACGTAATGAACACTTAAATATTTCCAGAAATTAAAAAAAAATTGAAATGGTTCAAAATTTCAACCCCGACCTTCATTATCCAGGTATATCACCGATTCAAATTCTATGGCAGGAGATTTAAATAAGGGATTTGCTAGCGACCATTGCAGAAGGGCATTTCGCAGACCAGCTGTTGCATGAGAGAGCTGCCACATTTTTTTTTTGGAATGAAACATAGGCTTTATGAGAGAGCTGCCACAGAAGCTCACTTTTCAACAGATTTTGTCTTATTCATTTAAATCACTTCCACATAGACTCACTTTTCAATAGGTTTTGCCTTGTTCATTTAATTCATCTGAGGTGGTTGCTCAAAGTTAAGAGGGTGGAAAAGCGGCTTGACACCTGGAAACGTAACTTGGTCTCTCTGGGGGGGGTGGTAGAATCACTCTTCTGAAGGCGGTCCTGGCTAATATCCCTATTTGTCAATTGTCAGTTTTCAAATGTCCTATCAGTGTCATTAAAAAAATTGGATTTATCCAAAGAAGATTCCTTTGGGGGGTATCAGACAAGAAGAGGAAATTGCATCTGGTAAAATGGGAGGAAGTTTGCAAACCAGTAAAGGCTGGGGGCTTGTGTATAAGAAGATTGAAGGAAGTGAACGTGGCTCTGTTGGGCAAGTGGCTTTGGTGTTTTGGGGAGGAAAGTCAGCTCTTATGGGTAAAGGTTAATTGGAGACAAGTATGGAACTTTGCCTGGCAATTGGTCATCTGATGACAAGTTCAGAAAAAGGGGTTACAGTTTGGAGAGACATTTTGAATCAAAGTTATAAATTTAATAAGGGAATTCAATTCAAGGTGTATTCAGGGGAAAGGATCAGGTTTTGGTTGGACAAGTGGTGTGGAAAGTCCTCTTTTTCGGTTGGATTCCCGAATATCTTCATGATCGCTACCAATAAGGAAGCGTGGGTACCAGACTACATGGTCCATGGGGAGAATGGGTTAGCATGGAATTTCAATTTCAAGAGACCCTTTTTTGATCGGGAACTCAAGACTATTGCTCGGATCTTGGAGTTGCTTGATGAGCAATACTTCAGTTGCTCTGGGGTGGACAAGAGGGTTTGAATTTTTTGCACATTCGAGGACTTCAGTGTCAAGTTGTTTTACCAGCAGCTCACACCTTGCACGGGATCTCTGCAGGCGGCCAAAGTTTGGACCATTCCAGCTCCTCCTAGGGTATGTACATTTGGGTGGACGGCAGTTCTGGATAAGATTCTCACCGTCAATCATCTCAGGAGTCGGAGCATGTTGATTGTGGATCATTGCGCTCTTTGCTTAGAGGCAGGGGAGACAGTGGATCTTCTCATTCTGCAAGTTCGCTTAGCTAGTTTGGAGCAGGATCCTTCAAAGATTTGAGATTCAACGGGTGTTTCCCACTCATTTACCGGATGTTGTAAATAGTTGGGGTCTTTCCCCTTGGCGAAAGAAAGGCAAGGTGCTCTGGAAGATTTCTCTATTGGCTATGATTTGGTCATTATGGAAGGAAAGAAATGCTCGAATGATTAGGGGCGGGGAAGGCCCTCATCACACTTCCACAATGGCAATCACACTGACTATTTCTTGGGCTAGATCTCTCCCTAGTTTCAAGTTTGTTTCAGCTCATGATCTTTGGTATGGCTGGAGGGAGGTGTGCTTTAGTAGTGAGAGTGTTAAGCTGGCGGCCCTCAATGGACTCCTTTGCCCCCTGGTTTTTCCAAGATGAATTTTGACGGTTCCAGCTTCGGTAACCCGGGATTATATGGGGTTGTTGGTCTCCTTGGAGACGAGGCGGTTGCCATGTTGTGGGCTTTCTCAGGCCCCATCAGTTTTGCGGATTCTAATGAGGCGAAAAATTAGGGCGGTTTTGCAGGGGTTTATGCTAGCAGAATCCATTGAGGGAGACTCTCTTAACGTCATTAGGTGGTTGAAAGAAAATAAGTCGTTCCCCTGGAGGTTTGGGAGTTGGATGGATGAGATCAGGGATCATATTGGAGGTGTGAACGTGATTTTCTAGCATGTTAAAAGATCTGCAAATGAGGAGGGAGATAAACTAGCTAGGGAAGGAGCAGAGAAACTAGAGCTCGAGTTTTTCGATTTTCTTCTGCCTTTAAGTTTTTGTATCTTTTTTTCTTTTTTGCATTTTTTTTTTCGATGTTTCTTCCCATCCATCTCGGGCGGCTTTGTATATTCGTCTTCTATTAATGACATCTAGCCATTAAAAAAAAGGGCAGCTTCTTCTTTATTCACGAGATAGAAAAGGTGGTGAAAGCGAAAGCCTATAGGTATATTAGTTTGGTCAGAAGGCTATAAAAGATTGTGGCAAAATTCCTCCCTCTCTCGTTATAAAGAGGGTCTTGCCATAAATCATTTCACCGGTGCAAAGCACATCTATGGATGGAAGACAAATCCTAGAAAAGTACTTATCACCAACTACTGTATGGACTCTAGACATCAGGAAGGAAAGGAGGAAGTAATTTACAAGGTACACCTGACGGTCTATGATTATGTAGAATGAAATTTCCTTACGTGATGATTAAGATTGTTTTGTCAAAATGGTTCCTCTCCGGTATCTCAACAACGTGTTTCTATATTTTAATCAATAGTAGCTTCGTGGGTCATTTTCAAAGCTCAATAGAGATTGAGTAAAGGGGTCCCCACTCCTCAATTTTGGTCATGGTCTCATGTAAGTGTTAAGTTCTATACTTGAACAGATTGAAGAGTATTAAGGTAATACAAATGTTCCATCAATATCACATTTTTATTGCCAATGACAGTAGTTTTTTGTAATGACATGGAAGAGGAGGCAAGCAATTTTTGCATATATCCTAAGATTGCTTGAAGCGATGTCCAGTGTTAAAATAAACTTCTGTAAAAGCTTGGTAGTTGGCATAATCATTGAAGGAGATGGACTAGCATCCTAGCTGATATTTAGGCTGTAAAGCCGAGTAACTTCCAATCAAGTACCTTTGTAGTGCTCTTCGCATAGGATCTCCATCAAAACTATAATAGGAACAAGTGATAAAGAGTATAGAAAACAATTTGGAAACATGGGAAAGAGCAACTAATCTTTTGGGGAAAGTATCATCCTTATCAAAGTGGGCCCTTTCCAACCTACGGTATTCAGTCACTTTTCAATTTTCCACATTGGTCACAACTCGCAAGGAAAACTTTGCTAATTGATTTTAAAAAGTGGCATTTTTCTCTTGTTTAAAATCTCCTAGCAAAAATTCTCATCTCATTAAATCACTCTTTCTTATGAAATTTTCGGGTGACGTAAATTTCCAAAGAGAAATTTCTCATTTACTGCATTTTTTAATGGCTCATTTATTACATTTTTGTTACCAGACATTCTAAGCAAAAAATTTTGTCCAATAATTTGAATAAGGCTATTTGAAAAGATAGTAGACTGATTCATGAAAAACTCATTTTCATTTGCTTGAGAGTTCTAAAACAAGTTGTCTCCAAACTTGTAACAGAGACGCAAAGGAGGGACTCAATTTGTTTGGAAGAAATTCGGAAGATTCCTGATTGAAAAGGCAGCAACTCAATTATGCAGTTTAGTCATTGGGAGAAGTGAATCCTCCCATCATGAGTTTGATGTTTAAGCAGTATCCAAATGAGTTTCTAATTAAAAAAGCAACATTCATACACCAACTTCTATAAGGTGTCCAAAAGAAGATTCTGGATAGATCTACCAACCTGGCAACGCAATTGTGTATGTATAGCTCCAGTATATTGCTTGACTAGTCTTCCAGTGCCTACTTCCCACAGCTTCGCAGTTGAATCCTTCCCACAAGAAAGAACAAACCTAGAGATTGATGTTACATAAAGAATGTTTAGGAAGAACAGATAATAAATCACAAAATAAACTGTGATGTGAAACTTTTCAATCGTGTCCTAACTGGAAAGATTGATAGAGTTAAAATTCATAAATAATCTCAGGGACCGCTATCTGCACTACCATATTTTGATAATGGTACTACTCACTTTGTAACAGCTGTTAAAAGCTAATTAAAAAAGTGTAAAACAAAGTGGGTAGTTCCATTATCAAAATATGGTAGTGTGGATATCAGCTGCCATAATCTTTTGTGCAAACAACAGATGAAAAAATATGTATTAAAGGAAACATCCTGGAATGCAATGTTTTTAATAAAATAAAGAAAGAAGAACACTCTTAGAGAACATCACACAAGGTGTAGAATAGAGAGGAGGTAAGGAGTAGAAAGGAAAGGAGTTGTAGGATTTGGACGTCAAGCCACATGAAATCTATAGCTTCCACATATACATGTTTTGAAGAAAAAAATTACAGTAACGCCATTAACTGTGATGGGTCTTACCATAACCCAAAAACTAATCACTAAAACATAAAATAAACCACTAAAACATATTCAGACTGCAGCTTCAAATCTCAAACACAGAGTAAAACTTCCCATAGACTCAACTAAATCAATGATTAAATGGGGCGAGTCAAAGTCTCATTAAGAAATCCCTAAAAAAGAAGTACCAACACTTTCCCCCTCTCCATGTATAAAGCATGATTTTACTCTGGGTTATCAACTTGTCTAGTTGCAAAAATATTTGTTAATTTTCAAAAATATATGTAAATTATTTGTAAATGAGGAAACTGTTGGTGAGCTTAAGCTCACCAAACTTATGGTGAGCTAGCTTGCCCAATCACATGGGGGCCCACATTGTTAGGATGATCCAAAGCATTCATTTGAAAGTCCCTTACATAGATGGGGGATGTACCAAAAATCAGCTCCATAGGATCATCCTAACCCCTCCATTTGTGGAGGACAAAAATGGACAGACACAAATCTGCCCCATTTTTGTCCTCCACAAATGGAGGGGTTAGGATGATCCTATGGAGCTGATTTTTGGTACACCCCCTATCTATGTTAAGGCTTTGCAAATGAATGGTTTGGATCACTCCCCAAAATGTGGGACCCATGTGATTGGGCAAGCTAGCTCACCAACAGTTTCCTCTTTGTAAATTATATGCAAAAATATATGTATATTATTTGTTAATTTTCAAAAAAAAATATATGATTTATATGTAGGAGATTATAGATTCACCCATTTCTCTACTATGAACGGCCCCTTCTAGTGGTTTTATGACTAAACACAGAGAAGGTTTATAGGAGGGCTAATGGTTAAATTGCAGAATTATTATCTATTTATATATATTATATTGGAAAAAGTACGAAAGGTTTGCAATAATCAAATATCACTAAACAAGTATGGAACACCTGTGTACCTTATGTGGGCTCGTGTGGATATTAGTACGATCTTGACAAAATGGGGTGTCTAAAGCTCAGTGGTGAATTATAATCTCAAAAGACGAAATTTGATTGAGTATATATAACAGCCTTGATGTGAAAAGACTCATAGTGTGCATTGAGTGTTATAGGGCACTTAGGGGCACTGTCAGGATTTAAATAAAAAAATTGCATGATTTGCCAATCTAAGAAGGCCCCACCTCCTGGCCTCAACACCTAGGTTTTCCCTATACATAAGGAGGTGAGAAGCCCAAGGCTTCGCATCGAATTTGGGAAGCTCCAAGACTAGCTCCTCCCACACATAATGCAAGGAGGTCCTCCTCCAAGGCTAAGCCCACAAAGGAGATCACACAAAGAACAACCCAAGGAGAAGAGAAGAAGAAGAAGAGAAGAAAAGAAAGGAAAGGGAGACAAGATCAAGGACCTGTTCCTTAACCTCGTCTTCAACCTCCTAAAAGGGTTAATAGTTTGTTTTAATGGTAAAATAATCATCACTCGCAAATCTAATATAGTATCAAAAGATCCATGAAGTTGTTTGTGATCCATTAGAGCCGCATGATCCAAAGATCAATGGATTGAAAACCCTCACAAATTCAATTTTGAGCTACTGAACACATACACATGAATTGTGTGATCTCTCACATACACGTTCCTCTCTTTATTTCATCATAAATCATCTTCCAATTTTTTTAAACATTTATAAGGTGTATTTAGGTATATGTTGTGCTATTCATAACTTGTAGTATGATACAATATATAATTCATTGAATGAAATGTTATATAGGAACCTGTTCTAAACAGTATACCAAGCATAACATATCTAGACAGCATGATATGAGTATGCGTTGCAAATAGTAATAGATAATAGACTGTAAATCACACCATAGCTTGACTTTTTTTTTGGAAAGTGACTATTATATTCGTACCATGAAATAAACATGGGCACCAGTAGTCCCACTAGGAATTACATAGTATGATGTTCCAGGAGCATACTCCTGGATCCCAAAAGAAAAACATTAAAACTGTATACAAACTTCCTCCAAACATCTCGCAGAACTCCATCAACATCTAAAACTTCCTTGCATAACAATTTTTCCGGCAACCTTCCACTATGCCTTCCAAAGGCATCCAACAACAGAAACATCATATAATCCCCACATCATCCATTCTAATAAAGAAACCAAGGAGTTATTATGCCTTGAAATGAATCAAGAACCTAAAGCGTTTTTTCACCCACCTTGGTAATTTAGAATACTCATGGTTAGGAATGGCTATCTAGGGGAGAAAACTCCCCTAAGTTGCGAAAGACAATGCTCAAAAGACAGTGTCCCTCAAGCACGTTCGATAGACCAACCTACCCATCCTTAATTCTTCAGAATTTTTTTTTTAAACATGGGGCTTCCAGCCACTCCTAAGATTCCGAACCCTTTCAACAACCAGAAAATACCATAGCCTACCCTAAACAAAACAAAACCCACCATCAAAAAGCATCAAACCAGCATATTTACAAAAAGATCCCCCCCTTCATTTCCTGAGAGCCTTGAGCTCTCGACTCCCACAGACTAGGATTATATGCAACACAGACTCTGAATTTTCTGAAATTAAAAGGGTAGAAGGTCGATTCACCGGTTTGATTTAAAGAAATGAACCAACATGCCTGGTTGATAGCACCATTACTATTTATCTCTTGCACATTTGATGATAGGTAACACTGGAAAGTATTGATATCATACAAATGGGCAATTGGATGATCTGTCCCTGTAAATGTGTTAAACTCTCATAATTAGCCAATGAACCAATTAAAGAATAGTGCTGCATGAGAGAAAATTCTACAGAATAATAATGAACTCTCGCCATAGGCAAGGACAATGTTTTTAATTTGATTTCAAAGAGACAAGATAACATATTTCATGTTTATACTTTGCACTAAGGCCCTGTTAGGATTGCAAGAAAAAACATTTCTGATGAAAACAAATTTCTTGAAATTTTTTTTCTTTCCACAACTTAGAGGGTAATGACATGGTTATAGTTAATTTAAAGGGATATTTTCATAAATTGAAGTTCCTCTAAATAAAAATTGGATAGGGTTAGTTCAAGTCATCTTTTTTCATGTGTAAAAAAAGTTTGGACATTTAGAAATATTTTTCCTTTCTAAACTTTTCTAGAAAATTCCTGAAATATGATTATGGTTAATTTAGAGGGATATTATCATAAATTGAATATCCCTCTAAAAAGAAATTAATAGGGTTGGTCCATTTTATATATATTTTTTGTGTGTAAAAAAAGTAGGAACTTGTAGAAATATTTTTCATTTCCAAACATTTTCAGAAAATTCCTGCAATCCAAACAGGGCCTAAATGAAATGGACTGGAAAAATGTATAAGATGGCAACTTCATTGTAACATCGCTATGAAGTTAAGAATCAGAAAAATGCTGTGAAGTGCAAAATAATAGATAACCAAACGATTTCTGAATTTCAAGACTGATGAGAGGTTTGATAGACCAAAAGAAATGGTTACAAAAAGATTTATCAAAGTAACTGTCACAAAACTGGGATGCTAACCAACAACTAGCTTACAGCATTATGGTCATTATTAAGTTATAAACCAATGCCGAGTTGATTTAAGATTCAAAAGTTTTCAAGAAAGAGAAGGAAGAACAGCTAATCCAGGAAATACCTGCCAAAAGAAATTCCCCGGATGGATGAAAAGAAACAGACCGCACATTATGGGTATCCTGTGATAATTTTCCGAACAAGACTCATCAAGATTAATATCGAGCAATAACTTTCATTCCAAACTTATAAAAACCAAGCTTAATGTATACATAAAAGATATTATAGAAAATGAATAAATGTACTGGAGATAGGCGCAACCTGGATAACCCTGAAAGCTCTCTTTGCAACTGTTTTTGAAAAATCAAAGAACCTGAAAAGCATTTAAGGCTTACATTATATTGAATAAGAATGCTCAAGAAGAATGAAGGACGGGTACTAAAAATCCGTAACACTTGCACAAGACAAACAGAAGTACTACACAAGTACACATCAACATATGTATGCGTTACCAAACATGAATGTACATGTGATTGTGTGTGGAGTTAATAAGTGAGGGAGCCTTAGAGCTCCTAATGAGAGGCATCTAGCAACTTTTACAATCACTCATAAGTGAGAGAGCCTAATATGATAGGCTCACAACAAAACATCTGCTTGTAATTTTAAAAAATCCAACTCTTGCAAAAAGATGGACAGCTCTTAGAACAATAAAGAATGGTCAGATCATTGGGCATGCCCAGGGAGCCCGGGGACGAGATATTTATAAACAAGACAGTCATTTCTATCTTTTGAGCATTGACCAATAAAGAAGGTTTGCCCTTTTGGATCATCATGTAAACCAGCACAAATTAAAAAAAAATGTGACTTCCCTGAACGAGTTGTGACGAAATAGAAATGCCTCAATCTTCTCTAGAGACTCCGTGCATATTGAGAAAGTATTAGGCTCCACTTGTGGTACAATGGGTGCATGAACTTGTGCCATTGTGGAAATATAGTGCTTCTTTTAACAAGCTCTAAGCATCCAGAAAGATAAGTAGAAAAAGTAAGTCTACCATCAGTCTAAACTTCCATTACTATAGTATGCTCAAGTTATAAATTATAATGATCCGCCAAATATGATAATAACACACACTCAATAAAGATATTCTGAAAAGTTGACAGAAAGAAAGACATCAAAGTTATGAATGAGATTTGTACTTTATGGTATGATCTTTTGCCCCGGATATCAGTACAGTACTTTGAGGATGGAAATCCAGATCATTGATTGGCTGCAATTGTATCAGTAATGGTTTAGACTAAATAGTAATATTCCAAAGCAGGAACTAGAGTCACTTGAATACATTGGTATCACCGTATCCGACAGAAAGAAAAGTGTATTCCAGTATATATAGAACAGAAATAAACCAATTATAAAGATCATGACACTGACATAAAAAATATAACAGAGCATAACGAAATGCAACAAGCAGACACCCCGAGTATGAGATAGGCAAATTCAATAATGAGCATTAACATTCAACACATGAATTACAAATAACAGACCGTGGTTTAAAATTTTGACCTACATGAATTCGGTGTCAGCCTAGATTTCTGAAATGTCGGCCAAAATTTCAACCATTTCTATTTTATTATGTTTTCCGATTTTTTTTGGTTGTTCCAAAATTTCGGCTAAAATTTCTGAAATTTCTGAAATTTCAGTATTTTGGCCAAAATTTCAGTTTCAGCCACTGCCGAAACCGAAATTTTAAACCTTGCAACAGACCGACTAATCATGTCCATAGAGAGTACTACTTTGCAGCAGAAAACTGCACTCAATAATCAAACTATAAACTGAGATGGTGTGGTTATATTTAAAGGCTGCTGTTAGACAAGCCCAAAATAATATACAAAATTTACATCACACTGGACTTGGAGATGTGTCAGTGTCAGAAATATTTAACTACTGCACACAGACCCACAAACAGATCCAACACTATTTTAATGTTTTAATAATAGAACTTAGGAACAGTAAGTACAAGAAAAATATGAAATTCAGAATACCTTATGAGAAAAGTATTCTGAATCTTCCGGGACGATAAAGAAAACATCATCCAATCCTTTTTGGGTCTAGCAGGGATTTGCGACTAAAAAACGAGGTGGAGGCGAAAGCTCTTCTTTGTGTCCTCAAATGATTCTCTCAACGCTGATCTGTGCCATTAATCATCGAAGGTGACTCAGCAAATGCCTTGGGATGGGCTGTGGGTAAGGCTCCTGGACATTGGAAGCTAGCTAATATTATAGTGGAGATTCGCGACCTTTGCGCAGGATGGTGCGGCCTGATTTCAATCACATGAAGTGGACTGCTAATGTTGTAGCTGACAGGCATGTTGTGGCCTCACATGAACCATTATATCCTTCTCAATTAAAACAAGCTGAATTAAAAATGATTGTAAATAATTGTGTAACTACAAGTTACTCCAAAAGCTTAAGCTGATGGAGATGGCGTTATTTAATCTTTTATATTTTAACACTCCCCCTCACGTGTGGTCCCTCTTTCTAGGGTTGGCCTACAAGTGACTCATGTGGCCCCTTTTTGGGTTTGGCCATTGCATGTGGATTTTTTGCCATCCGGGAGGTTTGAACTCAGGATCTTAATTGGGCTCATATACCAGTGAAACTACCAGCTACTCCAAAAGCTTAAGCTGATGGAGATGGCATTATTTAATCTTTTATACTTTCAATAATAAAAGGAATTGATGACTCTCCAGAGGAACGTAGAACAACTACGATACGAACAATGAAAATTGACCAGAAAAATAAACGGCAAATGAGCCCAAATAATCTAAGAACTACAATACTACAAAAGATCCCATGGTTTCCCCAACGTGTCAGCTTTCTTGTGGATGATAAAAAAATTGATCTTAAAGGAGGTCTAGAACCACAATTAACGACTATTGGCTAAGGCTATATAACAAAAAACAGTTAATGACCAATGGGATTTTATTCAAAGCCGTTAATGGCCAATGAGTTTCTATTCAATGCATTAAAGGTATCCAAATTGAGTTAAGTTGATTGAGGCCTTGAAAACAGCCCCAAAAAGGTGTCTCCATCATTTGAGATGGCAACAAGAAGTTTGTTGGATGGTGAAAAGCTAAGTGATATGGCTTCTATGTGGAGCAAAACTAGCGTTCGCAGTTTACTTTTTGAGAATTTAAGAGCATAAAATGGAGTTTAGATCAATAACAACAGAAGCATCCTCATTTTCAAAAAAAAAAAAAAAAAACCAGAAACAGAAACATACATTCCCAAAACAAGTTAAACAAAGCTAAGGTATTCATTAAAATTATGAACTATAGAGTTCATTCATCAAATATAAATTAATTTAGCCCAATGTAGGTTTCAAACAAGTCCATAAACAAAACAGCCGGCTAATGGAAAAATAAACAAGTCGCAAATAAGGTATCACATAATCGGATCTATGATATAAACCTAACTATAGCCCAATCAACATCTAATGGATAGAAGGGAATTATGGTAGATGGTGTGATCAGAGCAATAAGTGTGTCAAAGTTTAAAGGGAAAGATTTGAAGGGGAAAGGTTTATAGAGTAGGCTGCAGAAAATAGAGACGGTAGGATCCACGCATAGGAGCGGTGTGCTGGTGGTCGCCCTAATGTAGAAGGCCTCTGAGAGAGAGAGAGAGAGAGAGAGAGAGAGAGAGAGAGAGAGAGAGAGAGAGAGAGAGAGAGAGAGAGAGAGAGAGAGAGAGAGAGAAGGGTTGCTCTCACCCTGAAAGTAATATGAGGTGGGGAGAAGTAATATGGAAAGCGAGAAAAATATGAGGAAAATAAAGGGAAGGAAATAGATGGGCTGCGACTGCGACTGCGACAGCTAGGGTGAAAAAGAGATGTACTGATGCTGTAACAACAACTAGAATACGGAAAAAGAAGAATGAAGGCGTTATCCTACAGCAGAAATCAGGGCGAAAATGTGAAAAAATATGGTTGAAAAGGAGGCTGGGGTGGCGGCCGTGGTGCACCAGCCATGGAGGAAAATAGGGGGATCGAAGAGGGATGCAAGAGAGGACAGGATAAAGAGAGGGACTGTAGTCCTTGGGGGCAGGGTGTTATATTTTGATTCCAGTTTCGGTATCGGTTGCCACGGAAATGGAAAGATTTCGGTTTCGGTTGGAAATTCCAGTGGAAATCCTGTAAAATCACGGAACATACGGAAACATATCCAAATGATAGAATTTACATATGAAACTTTAGGAAATACTAGAATAAGTATAAATACACACATAGCAACTATCGATAATGGTTTAGCATCGAACACATAGTGACATGCACTGGCGCACATGTCTAATAATTCTGTATAAATATTTATACGTAACACATGCATCGTATTTTGCATGCAAATCATATAAATATAATTATGTAACACATACTCTTACAATTTCAGTTTCGGTACGCATTTTGATTTTGGTATGCATTTTGGTCATTTCAGTTTCGAGAGGTAAAGATGGGGAGAAAGAGAAGAAAAGGGGAAAAACGAAAGAAAAGAAGGGAGGGGAGGCTCCAATTCAAAAAAAAAAAAGGGAGGGGAGGAAGAAGGAAAAGAAGAGAATGAGAGGGGGAGAGAAAGGTGTACCTTGGACACAAGCGGGAGGGAGGGTTCTCTTGTCAATTACTTTAGTGATGAGTTTGAGCTTGGATAAATAAATGACACTAAATCCAAAAAAAATCTTAAATAAAAGAAAAAAATAACATGTGTCTATATAAAACAACTGAATCTGATGTCTAGGATTGTTGAATCATATTAGTTCCTTCCACATAAGATGAATCCAATTCCGTTGAGTAAATGTCTGCAATGTGCCGAACCAGGTCCTTGTGAAACCTTTGTAACCGTACCATATCTGGTCACAAACACTTGATCAGAGAACGTCGTCGCCAACTAACTAGGTACAGCCAGCGAATTCCCATCATTTGAACCTCCATGTCATAAACTCCAGAAGATAATGAAGTGACAATGATAGGTTCTGACAAGTCTTCAAGGCATGGGATGATGATAGACTCCAATCACAAACTAATCCCCAATGCGGTAGAAGTGACTTCTCTGGTGCCAAAAAACGGCCACCCCATTCCTCTTAATACTTGGTTGCAATCTCTCTAACACCTCCGGGACTTTTCGCTTTCCAATTCCGTTAACAATAGCCCTCACCTCAAAGTTTTAAGATCCTGCATACCTTGCTTTGCCAGCTCCAAGAGGCAGGTAGCCTCATGATAATGCTATTATAAATGGTCTCAATGAAGCACGGAGTAAAGTACCAAGATATGATGAATTCGATATTGTACAAGTCCAATTCATTAACTTTGCAGTACAATGGGGGATATTCTCTACTTTAATTGCTCAGCGGGATGTAAAAAATCCAAGAAAGCCAGTTTTAGAGTCGTGGTGACATCATGGGAGAGATACTCCTAAGCTAAGAGATGTAGTTTATAAGATTCATTCTCAATCCATTAGGACCTCATCAGCAAAGTGGTGTTGGAGTACATGCAGTTTCATTCAAAATGTGAAGAGAAATAGGTTAAGTTCACTAAGGGCAACCAATTTCGTGTTTATTTCATTCTAATTTGAAATTGATTTCAAGGTAAAGAAATGAAGAATACACTAAAGGTGCTCATAGGAATTGTGAAACGTGATACTAATCCAAAGGTTCATACTGTTGATGACGCGTTGGTTCAGTTAGGTGATGCTACATGGCCAGACTTTGAAGCCAAAACTTAAGGAATCAACGGCATCTTTCATGGCCTGGGTCCTGTTCTGCCAATAGATTCCAGTATCTTGCTTTTCCACCATCACTAGCACCACAATTCGACAGTTGCAATATGCCTTCTTCATTTTTTGCTAGAAATGCCCAAGCAACTAGAAGTAGCTCAGAGTCAAGGAGGATGCAATAGAGATATGAGTGATGCAGTTAATGGTTCCAAGGGAAAGATTTTTGCTAGAAATGCTCAAGCAACTAGAAGTCTCTCTCTCTCTCTCTCTCTAAAGGATACCATTCCCTCTTTTTATCATTTAGTTTTGTTAGACTTGCTTTTTGTGGCTTAAAGCCTTCAATTGTTATGTACTCACATAAGTTTTTTTGGTTTGTCATGCGGTTTGGTTGTTTGGAACTTTGTTGTCACTTCAACTCGATGTTTAATGTTAAAAAATGACAGATATTTTGGTCCTTCTAGAACTTGAAAGTTCGTTGTCTTTATATTTTTGTTTGTCAATGGTCATCATGAAATTATATGTATTGGTAGTTATATTTTTCTCTCAAAAAATGTCCAAAAACTTAAAATGCTTGTTTCTAGCAACTATGATTTGGTCCTTAACCCAAACGTTTCACATCATAAATGAACTAATTTTTCACTGAATCTTATAGATACAATGTTTTAATATTTATGAACATATCAAGTAAAAATAACACAAAAAGTGGAGACTAACAGCTCCAACGAAAAGGCGCAATAGAATTCCCCACACGCACACTACCCACATCAACCACAAAAACCAAAGTATGATTTTTAAATTTTGTTATTCATCAGATAAAATCAATTTTTTAAAAAAAAGACTTCCACCGGATAAGACTCCAATATATCCTAATGAAATATGGCTAGAAAATTTTGATGGAATGACTTAGACAAGATTATTAACACCATAAATTATTTCATACCTATGCCAATTATGTTGCTATTCAAAACAAAACCGACATGGGATATTGCAGTGTTCTCACTACACAAAGTCCTTACCACTAATACTTAAAGAAAATGCATAATAATACAACCAAATAGGAACTGCAGCCCAGTTTGATGTTTAAGGACACCCATTATGAAAATCATTCCGGCATTAAAGCAGTAGATTTTTTTTTTCTTTGAATGGCTTAATGAAGAAGATATACTTGTAAATGATCATAAAATGTCCGGATAACAGGTCGAACAGGGCCATCTCTTGCATCTGGCAGCATCATTTGCTTGACTTTCGAAATCTACAAGACAAATCAAGCATCTATAAGTTAAGAGCCAGGTGAAACTCAGAATTTACTGTGGTAGCTGAATCAACAACCTCAAAGAGCTTAATTGATGTGTCTGTACTCCCAGTTGCAACAAATCGCCCATCAGAACTAAATCTTGCACATCTAGCAACATTCTACAAAATTAAACTCACATAAATCACAATTGGTTATGCCATTCTGGAGCAATAAAATTATCAAAAGATGTCAGTAAAAATAAAACCACAGAGACAAATATTGCAGAAAGAATAATTGCTAGTTTCCTAAAAAAATTCAAATATAACATTGATGTAACCTATAATTGAGTGAATAAGGAAGAAAATCTGGCATATGTGACCCACTCTTTTGAGTTTAGCCATTGCATGGGGATTTTTGCTATCAAGGATGTTTGAACTCAGGACATCTAGCTCTGATACCATGTGAAACAACCAGTTTTTCTAAATTAAAGCTTAAGCTATTGGAGAGGGCGTTATTTTTTTCTTTTATACTCTAACACTCCTCACATGTGGCCCCTCTTTCTTTCAGTTGTTGTGTTTGAAAGAGAACTTCAAGATGAGCAGATAGAGACTGATTTCATTACAGTTGGACTTACAATGAGAGAGTCATCGATGTTTTAGCCTCTACCTTTTGCAAGATCATTTAACATCTCTTTGAGCCTATATTTTCAAATCCAAGGTGTTTAGTTTTATCGTCCGACACATGGCACATGTGACCCTACTTCTGGGTTGATCATTGCATGCGAATTTTTGACATCAAGGATATATCGAGGTTTGAAGTCAGGACCTTTGCTCTAATACCATGTGAAACGACACGTTACTCCAAAAGCTTAGGCTGTTGGAGGAGGCGTTATTTGATCTTTTATACTTAACAGCAGAAACCTCCACAAATCGGAGGGTTAGGATCATCCTATGGAGAAAATATTCAGGACACATCCTAGCTATATCAGAGCCCAACAAATGAAAGGTTTAGATCACCCAAGTATTGTGGGCCACACTTTTTTTTGGGCTGCAGGTGCATTCACGACCGTGAACCATATAATTTCTCCGTCCACATTTCTTCCCTCAGACAACCCCTCAAGTTTACTTATGCATACTCCTTTACACTGAAACAGGCGGTCCAGGGAAGAAAAGGGTCAAGTATATCATTTCCCTAGGCCTTGGATTGCAAGAAAAACATTTCTGATGGAATTTTTTTTTCTTGGGAAATTTATTGAATATGATTGGTTCATGTTGTTATAAAGATTGTGGTTCTTATCAAAAGAAATAGCTAAGATATGATTGTGGTTCATAAAAAGATTTCTAGTACAACGCAAAAAATACAATGCTTGAAGACGTATAAATAGAGATGGATTCCTCACTATACTTACTATTTTGATTCATTTCTTCTGTTTACGAGAAGAAAAGAAGTATGAGAGACTTGAAAACTTCATAGTTCTTTTCTTCTCGTAAACAGAAGAGAGACTTGGGGTGCCCTGATGCCATTAGTAAATTGATTTAAAACTTTTTTAGAGAAAATGAGGAATGAGAATGAAGGGCACGGTTAATCTCATTAATGTGCATTTTTACAAGGGCAAACTAAAAGATGGGAATGTGACGAATGTCTGTTGACAAATTTAAAATTTAACGAACAAATTAGATCTTCTGATTAGATGTCAATTTCTAAGGATTTAACATTTCAATATGTGATTGCTTGCAGAACTTGCAGAATTTGAAGCATCCATCAATTGAAGTCTTGATGGGAGAACCGAATGGCTGAAATTGAACGATCTAGAGATCTCCTAGGGCAATTGTATCAATTTGAATGCACCGGTTTGGTTGTCTTTCATCGAGGTAGCCATTGTATGTTAATGAGAGTAAATATTATTGTAATTCTCCATGAATTTACTTTCCAATTAATCTAAACATTTACATGAACGTGTGGGTAACCCGAGCACGTTTACTTGGGTCATTTGAAACTCTGGTATATGAACATGAACATGGAGTAGTGGTTTTAAAGAAATGCAAGAATGAATCAAATAACCCTTTTTGAGTTGCCTTTCAGATGAATGATCCAAGTGAATCGTTTTTAACAAATACTATTCGAAAGGCAAATATCAATTTGGTACCACAATTCCAAAACCCAAAATTTCATTTCACTACATCATTCCATGACAAGCCATAACAACCCATCCTAACCAAGAAAACCACCAAAAGCAAGACTAAGAGAATCCCCCAAGAAAACCAAGCAAGCAAAAATTAAAAACAAAAAGAAACCCATGACATGACATGAAACTACTAGTAATCCAAACCCAAATCAAAGCCTATCAACCCAGTAACTTCTTCCCAATGCGATAGGATGCATAAGCATCAATAGCAGCATACTTAACTTGCTCCTCAGAGAGTTGTCTTTCACTCCAATTGCTTCGGGTCACAGTTGGACGTTTCTCAATGTTAAGACCAACCACTTCACGAGCTAAATTCTCCAAATTGTATCCACTGTAGTCAGGGCTACCAAGAAGCCTAGCGGCCAACGGGCCTAACTCAACATAGTTCCCACATTGCAGACCATAATCCCCTGCAAGCTTCACAGCATCTTCTTTAATACCCACTCCAACAAATGTAATATTAGGATCAGCTAGAAAGCTCTTCAGTGATTGGGGCATTGTGTCAAAATATAGAAGCTGGAAAATGTAGCACTGAGACTCACCAGCACAAAGCTGCAAAATAGCAACCTTGTTGGTGATCCCAGCACTAGTGTTGGGTTTCCACTCAACATCAAGGCCTACAACATTCTTAGGGTGAAAACCCAAATAGGACTTAAGTTCATTGATGTAGTTGTCTACCAAAGAAGAATGGCTGACAACTGCGGTTCTAATGGAAAGGCCCTGAATAGTAACATGAGTAGTGGTCATCTTTTAGAAGAGAAATAGTTATGAGTAAGGCTCTTAGAAGGGTTTCAAGTAGTACAGCAAGAAAGGCCAGCTTGAAGACGTATATATAGAGATGGGTTCCTCACAATACTTATGTTTCGGTCCATATTCCTCTTTATTACTTATGTTCACGGGAAGCGTGGAACAATATTAAGTTTCCAAGTCTCCCCAGCTCTCATGGTAAATTTAATTTTCTTTCTTTGGTAACTGCTTTCATATTTATTTCCCATGCAATTGGTTTTGCATGTTGTATGGTTTCAAGATGGTATTTATAGTTAGTATTCACTCTAAGATTTTGAAAAACTGAAGATAAAATGCAACCCACTGCACGAGATAGAAGTGGAGCTGTTGGTGCTTATGGGAGCTGGGTAGAAGGGACTACCGAATGTTCTTATAGCTATTAAATATCCATGGAAGTTAATCTGTCAATAGCTATTATACTCCCTAATATATACCTTAGGTAGGCGCCTAGGTTGAAATTACTAAAACAAGATTTAGCTATGATCTAGGATAGCTCTCGGAATTTTGGAGGGTTAGGATTGGATTTAAAGACTAAAAGGAGGTCCATGGCATACCAGGAATAAACCCTGGTTGCTAAGACTGTAATTAATTTTTGGGACCCCACATTTTTAGGGGTGCAACTTTGGTCGGGCACAACCCCAATCCAACAGGTTTAACCCGATTATAGCTTGGGTTAATTGTCCTTCCCCAGCTATGGGTTGGGAAAAGCCAACCCAATTTAATTTTGGGTCGGGTTGGGTTCACAAGTAGAAAACCTGACAGAAGAACATATAAAGCCACATAAAGTAATAGGACCCCAAAGACCAGCATTTTAATCTCGATTGCACCAATTTTAACTGTTTCGGATTGATTGTATCATTACATAGGAAATTATACACGTTAGAATCTTAGAGCCACAAAAAGAAGCCTAGAGGCCGTTGCCTAGCTCAACATAGTTGCACCATAAGTAGAGAAAAAATAGATGTGTTTTATCACCTTAATGTGTATGTAGCACGATGGTACATCTTGCTAGCCCCATAGAAGTTAACCACCATATTACATGGACTCGGGATTCTTGGCAACTGTTTAAAAGAGGATATTGACTCAGATAGGAACAATCTTAGAATCTCCATCCTCAAGATGGATTGATACAGCCACTAATTTGTTGTGATCCAACCCATTAATTTGTTGGACCCTGACATAGATAGGGTGTTCTTTAAAAAAATCACATAGGCCCAACTTCTTCAAAGACCCACACCGTTCATTTTAGCTCTTTGGGGGGTGGCGCTAACAAACGGAAAGTTTGGATCTTTCAACAATGTGGGCCCTAATAAATTTTCTAATAAATATTCATTTTATGGTGCCCATACGTAGGTTTACGTTTTTTTTTTTTTTTTTAAAAAAAACCACTTGGGCCCACTTTGTTCGAAGATACAAGTCCTTGAATGCAATGAACAGCCTTCAAAACCCAATCCTGCGATGACTAACCCAAAAGTTGCACAAATTTAGCCCTAAAATATCATTTTTAAATTGCATGAGGTATGATGAAGTATGGCACCTTGCATTTGCTTATAATAATAAAAAGAGATCTTGGCAATTTTGCGGCTCACTTTTTCAAGAGATAGCAGCAATCTCAGATGAATTAAATGACTAAGACAAAATCTGCTAAAATGTAAGAATGTGTGGCTGTTCTCTAATGCAAAAATGGGTCGCGAAATGGCTTTAAAAAAAAATGGGAATGATAAATCCACCTGTTTATCATTAAATCGTAAAAATCGCTAAACGGCGTTGGTCAGGGGCATATTTATCATTAAGCCTCAATGATGGTTCAAGGCTAAATGCTTTATATTTTTAGTCCTTAGCCCAATCAATATGGCCACAATAGTAAGACTAACAGAATCCCCAAAGAAAACCCATTGCCAAAGAACTAGAAACTAGTACTAAAGAAGACATGTAATGAAGCCCATCACCGTAACCATAGAAACCTCTAGAACCAAGTGAGTAACCTTTTCCCAATGCGAAAGGATACATAAGCATCAATAGTAGCATACTTCACTTGCTCCTCTGTGAGTAGTCTTTCATTCCAATTTCTTTGAGTTACTGTTGAAGGTTTCACAATGTCAAGACCAACCACTTCACGAGCTAAATCCACTAAACTGTATCCTATGAGGCAAGGGTTCCCATAAACCGAAGCGGCCAACTTGCCAAGCTCAACATACTTCCTACACTCCAGACCATAATCCCGTTCAAGCTTCCTTACATCTCCTCCAATACCCACTCCAACAAAAGTAATTTTAGGATCAGCTAGAAAACTCTTCAGTGATTGGGACATTCTATCAAAGTAGAGAAGCTGGAAAATGTAGCATCTAGATTCAACACAAAGCTGTAATATTGCAACCTTGTTGGTGATCCCACCACTAGTGTTGGCCTTCCACACAACATCAAAGCCTACAACTTTCATACTTTTAAAATTAAAAAAGGACTTCAATTCACTAATGTAGTTGTCTACCAAAGAAGTATGGTTGGCAACTGTGGTCGTAATAGTAACACCCTGAATAGTAACACGGGTAGTGGTCATCTTTTGAAGTAAAAATAGGTGAGATCGAGGGTTTGATAAGGGTTTTTAATAGTACAGCAAGAAACACCAACTTGAAGAGGTAGATATAGAGATGGGTTACTCACTATACTTACTGTTTTGACCCATTTTCCTGTTCATTTCTTCTGTTCACGATAAAAGTGAACAATATGAAGTTTCCAATCCTCTCTCTCATGGAAAATTAATTTTTCTTTCGTTGGTAAGTTCTTCCATCTTTATTTTCCATGCAATAGGTTTTGAATGTTGTATGGTTTCCAGATGGAATTTATAGTAAGTACTTTATGATTTCGAGAGAATGAAGATAAAATGTAGCCCAATTGCAAAAGAAAGAAGTGCAGCTCAGGGGCCACCGAAATAACCAATCCCCTCTCAAGCTGTTAAATACATTAAAAATGTAAATTTCCTATGGCATTCAATTTATAAAGATTTAACTATTCAATGTGTGATGAGGTTGCAGAACTTGGTTAATTTTGAGCTTCCATCTCACTTGATTGCTTCATTGGAGAATCAAATGCCCAAATTTGATAGTTCTAGAGGGTCTCCTAGGGCAATTGCATCATTCTGAATGAAATGGTGACAATGTATTTGTTAATTTATGTGTACTTTTCAGAAAATTGAAGCCTTTGATGATTAATTGCAATTGAATGATTCCTAATGTTAGCAATTGGGTCGGTAAGATGTAACCAAGATCGATTGAAAAACTAAAAGTGTTAATAGATAATGTTAGAGTATGATGGGCCTTTTGAATGTGATTGATTGTGGAAAGGAAAATGATATATTCGCCTTGTTTTTTACTTGGGACAGCCCTCTCGAGTCTAAAGTGTAGTCATAATTAAATACAGTTTAGCTTCTCTTGGCCAAACCCTAAAAAAGCCTTAAATGGATCAAGGGCCTAGGATCATCTGATCAAGGTGTTCTCAATGGCATTTGGCTGGACTTACTGTCGCCATTTTAATCAACAGATCCGATCATGTACACGAGAAACAATTGGGACCCAATAAGTGTCGGTTATGAGAGCCGAACATCCCCTTTTTTTTCTTTTTCATTTCCATAATAAAATAGGTAGATATGTCTGTGTAGCTGCATGCACGCATCATTTTCCTATTAACAACAAGGGTATTTTAGTCATTTAAAAGAAACCCCAGATGAAATCTCAACCATGCATTTTACTTTGTACATGCGTGATTGGACAGTGTCTCTTTCATTCTATTTTCTCTCTCCCACTTTTGTTTTTTTGCTCCAAAAGGGCCTTTGGATTGTTTAGAAAAAGACTCCACTCATTTCTTATCCAAAGCTCTACTTGCTCTACTTACAAGGGTAATTTTTTACTCTGTTTCTTGTGTGTGTGTGTGTGAGAGAGAGAGAGAGAGAGAGAGAGAGAGAGAGAGAGAAGAGAAGGAGAAGGCATGGAAATGAGATTCATGAGATGGGTTTGTTTGTTTGTAGTATATTTTTCAATTATCCTCACCATATGTGGGCCATGGATGTAAAGGATTTTATCAGTGCAGGTCTAAGCCTGGGATTTAAAGAAAACTGGTCTCTCTCTCTCTCTCTCTCTCTCTCTCTCTCTCTCTCTCTCAGATTGGATGTTTGTATTTCTATATATTTAGGAGATAATATCTGCAGTTACTAGTTTTAAAAATTTCATTCCTCTGGTTATTTTGAGTAAGCATGCAGTCCTTTGTTTTTATAATTACATTTCTCCTCATTTTGTGGAATTATATCGTGTCTGGGCCTACTTTTCTAAGAAAACCTTGGGTGGATAGAAGCACGGGATGCATACTTTTTTCTCTATGATACAAATCATTCATGTGCTGGTCTTCATCAATGGAAAGATTACTTTCCATTGATATATCATAACTATTCTTGATGTCGGATGTAAAATAGGCACTAAATACACAGACATGTTCAAAATTGGCCAATCGTTTTATACACAGAATTAATGCTCAACTCCATCTGTAAAATATCCAACAATGACAAAAAAATATTAGAACATAGTAAAAAATAAAAGAAAATATTTCAAAGAAATTAAAATTACCGTAATATGTGATGCGAATGAAAGCAATAAAAAACGTGTGCCGTGAAATAAGTCTCTTATTCTTCAACTTTTACAATTGTCTTCTTATTTATAGCTTATGTTTTAGGAATCAAATCTGGCCTATCTGACTTGATTTTGGTATTATTAGAAAAGCTTTTCAATCACATTTCTACTCATGCGATTTGGGTGAGGTAGTTATGAGTGATTTACGGATATGATACATGTCTATTGCATGATTTTTATTTTAGGGTTGTTTTAGTCATGCTTCTAATTTGTAATTGTCTTGCTTTAGATGGAAGATTGAGATTAATTGATTAGCTCTTAAATTAGCTTTTAGGGTTTCTTTTTATTATAAAAAGATGTTACAGAAACATTGAAAGTGATTTCTTTGAATTATTGAAAGAAAACTGTCTTTTAAGCTTTTTGAGTAGTTTGGGAACTTTTAGGTTGCTAGGATTAGCCCCTGCAGGATTTTTTTACAGTGTCACCTTCGGAAACTTGACTTCGACAGGATCAGAATAAGTATCATCTCCGTTGACAGTGATCGAAGGCCCATTTTCTTGTTTATTTTGCCTATTTTGCCTCCGCTGTCAATATGCTTTTATTTATAAGGAAAAAATTGCCTCTGTGGTTATAGAATATTTGACAGCGGGTGCTTTTTGTACAACAAAGAGAGAGAGAGAGAGAGAGAGAACAAATTTCATACATAAACTCGATTTTTCAAAATAAACAACATTTACATAAACCAACTATTATAATGATTACTTAAACTTGTTCCATTATAATTAATTCATAGACCATTACATCAACAACCATTACAATCATTAAATCAACAAACTATTAAATGAATCTATTAAAGCTACTCTAAAAAGTCCTATAATGGTTCAGCGAGCCGCCAAGCATTTTCCTCTCAATTGCTTATTTATGTCCAACCTACAAATAAAAAACACAAAAATAAAATATAAATCATATCGATTAAAATTTTAATTATTAAAAGCTAGTGAAATAATTAGTCGTGTGCTTACTGATGAGGAAATCCAAATAACATTTTATTAAATAGCAACTCTAATGATTTTGAACTGCCCATACACTCTTATCAATACCTAGCTGATATTCATAGACAGGGTTGAGTCACTGGTATATCAAAACATGACAGTCACAGCTCTTCAATCTTGAAATCTTACAAATTGGAAAGTGTTCCAGAATTTTAAAACCTTTAACAATTAGTTAGATAATGCAAAGCAAGGTGAGTTGAACCCGCTATCAAAACATGATCACGCCGATTTTAACTACAGCTATTCTTAATTAGTGAAGCCTTTCAGCAGTGACTTCAGCTGTATAATATAGTTCTTCTATTATTAACGTTGGACATTTTAAAATTTAAAAGACTGAATTCATTAGATTTCATTGAGACCAAGCTAAATTAAACCATATCCTTATGCTTTTTTCTTTCTTTTTTTTTCAAAAATCTTGATATGCTTTGGAGGATTGTAACAGCATTCAACAACTAATTAGAAAAGTGAAGATAAAGAGTGTTCATATTGAAATTGTTGAAAACATCATTCTCCAAATGAATATTTATTCTGCCTATATACCCTGCCGACAGGGTAAGTTATTGAGGCAGATGCATTTGGATCTAAATGCAGATTGAACATGACAAAAACAATTTCAAAGTGTCGGTTATCATTTTCCTACTAGTGCAGGCGTATTTTAGTCATTTACGAGAAACCCCAGATGAAATCTCAACCATACATTTTGCTTTTTTTTTTTGGAGGCTCGAAAGGGGATTTGGATTGTTTAGATAAAGACTAAACTCCACTCATTTCTTATCCTAAGCTCTGATTGCTCTATTATTTACAGAGTTTTTTCTAGTGAGAAAGGAGAGATAAGGAGGAGGCATGGAAAGGAGAATGAAGAAATGGGTTTGTTACTTTGTAGTATTTTTTTCAGTTCTCCTCCTCACCACTGATAATAGTGTGTGTGTAGTAGCTGGAAAGAGCGAGGGAAGGACCGAATACAATGGGTCCATTGCAGAATGCTCCAATGAAGAAGAAGAGTTTTTTATGGATTCGGAGATCAGTAGAAGGTTTCTCGCAGGATATACCAAAACAATCCTTTATCCCACTCTGAATCAAAACAATCCTGGGTTGGGCGGCAAATCAATACCGGGGGCACCTTATAAACGTGGATGCCCCTCAATTTATGGGTGCAGGAGTAATCAACACCATTGATTTGGAATTGCAGGACCAGACGATGCGGCTTTCAAAATCAGACGAGGGAAGTCAAATAAAATTGAAGTGAAGTCTCTCTCTCTCTCTCTCTCTCTCTCACTCAGATTGGAAGTTTGTATTTCTATTCGGAAGATAATATCTGCAGACCCTTGTTTTAATAATTACACTCCTCTCCTTATTTTGAGTAATTATGCAATGCCTGGTTTTAATAATTACACTCCTCTCCTTGTATTGAGGAACATATGGGTACGGCTATAATTTTTTATTAAGAAACCAATGGGCCATGAGGGATACAAGTACAGCTGCATACCATTTTCTTTAATACAGATCATTCATCTGTCTGTCTTCATCATACATAGGTTGTGCCCCAAGAATCAACATCCTTTCCATTCATATATAACAACCATTCTTGATTGCAGGATGTCAAATAGGCTACACCTCATGAAGTCGGGAAAAAAAAAAAACAATTAGAGCAGTAATATATAAATCGAAAGTTCAAGGAATAAGACTTGCCTATGAAAAATTACTATCTTTTTTATAGGTAAGCTGGGATTGAACCTCCAACCTCAGTTTGAGCTAGAGGCTAAACTCCACCTAAGGAAAATTAGGTATAAACTGTTGCTATTTTAATACAAAAATTGGCAATTTCTTGTATTTCAAAATGTTTGTTTTGTTTACACATCTATCACCTTTTATTTGAAAAGTGAGTTTTCACTCTTCCCATTAAAAGTGAATAGTCTCACATTGGAAAGTGGAGGAAAGGTTTGTGGGTATATAAAGCTTTTCACTTCCGAATGAGAGGAGGAAAAGGGGGGCCTATGCGCATGAGCCACCAAGTAGATCCGGTGGGCTTTTGGCTATACCACACGCCCGCGCCGCCCGTCCCAGCCGGCCACGCCTGTGGCCCAAAGCTTTTTCCCTTTCCTCAAAATTATATTTTTATTTTTTGTTACTGTCCGTTTATATTGACCCTTAATTTCACCATTAGAGGAGAAATATTTCGCCGTTATTAGAGGAGTAACTTCGCCGTTCTGGCGGTAATTTGGGCGCATTTATTCTCTCGGTGCGCATTTGGCTAGCTAATACAAAATTAGAGGCTTGTCTGTATTTAAAAACAACAGAGAAAAATGAGTAGAGTTAATGAGTAGAGTTCTTCTTCTTCTTTTTGCCTTTCTGACTTCCTATTCTGTTACACTTACTTTCTATATTTTCTTTCTGCGATCAGTTTGGCATTCCTCACTATGTAATTATATGATCATGAATGAAAAGATGATTAATGCTAGACATCTATCGAAGTAACATAGAGAAAGAAATGCATAAGCAGATGCCTACCATCCAATATCGATAAAAGAGATTTTATATCGGTGATATTGATTTTATATGATGGCTTTAGTCCTCTCTTGATTCTAAAGAATTGAAGATTCCAACCTTTTGGTTTGTTGTTTCAGAATGGTCACTCAAGTGACTGGACTTGAGACCCATAAGTGAACTCTGTTAAGCCTCGATCGCATATTTCACCGGAAATGGATTCTTTCTTAGACGCGAGGTTGGAAGGTGTTAGGCATCAATCCTACCCGAATGAAGTCAATCTCTACTAAAGAATCATGATTTAAATTAAAGTATTAATTTAGGTAAGGGATATATTCGCCCCTTTCTTTTAACTTGGGGTAGCCCTCTACTGTATTTATGACTAGTCTTTTACACTAGAAGGGGTTCTCCCAAGGAAAAAAATGGTGAATATATCATTTCCCTTAATTTCTAACCCCCTTTATTGGGTGCTATCTAAAATATGGCATGAGCAGTCTAATGCATATTGTGAACGTCTAATAATATCTAAACAAGAACTAACTGAGATGTATGAAGTAATCTAAAAGGAATCTTTGAATCATGGATGGAACTAAGGGTAAGATTTCTTACTAGGATTGAGCCACAAACCTAAAATAAGGAGGTCAACCTTCCAACATGGGGTTTCTATTCAAAACGTTTGAAATCTTTATGCAAATTATGTTTTAATCAATTCAAATGATTGTAAACAGCTATGAGATTTGCTCATGTCGGTCGACCATGCCTCAATAGGAAGAGAGGATCTGCCTACTTTTGGGAATCAGTTTGCCTGACATATGTCTTTGGGATCCGGTACTTGAAAGACTAGAAAGGAAGCTCGCATCTTGAAAGAAGAGATACCTCTCATTTGGGGAAGAATTACCCTGATTAAGGCAGCTCTAGCGAATCTGCTGGTGTACTTCATGTCTATGTATAAAATCAAGGGGAATATAAAAGAATCTTCCGGCAGAGCATTGAGGTGACTCAGTCTTTCCTTTGGTTCTGGAGCCAAGCCCTTAAATGGGCTTTCAAAACATTCTCCAAAATTGGAAAATGTTTTTTCACACCAAAGGGAGATGGGATGTAGCTTTGTTCTAAAACAAGAAGATTCAATGGGTTATCCAGAACAGGCTGTTTATGGCCACTTGCAGTCGCATCATGTTTGGTATTATGGCTGCAATCACTTGGTGTGGAACTAATTCTCAAACATGGGTGTCTTGAAGTTAACAAAAAAAAAAGGACTTTCTAAAATCAAATCTGAAAGTTGGGCCAGTTGAAAGCTTATTGGACTAGGGTCCAAATTTTAGGTGAGCATTTTTGAATCATTTCTTGATTTTGAAATCTGGGAAATTTTTGTATAGTCAAACTAAATTTTATCCTTTTATAACACTGGATAAATTGGTTCAAAATATTTTGAAAACCGACTTTGTGAAAGAGGGCATTTGGGTTATAAAAAGTGAGCATTTTAGAAACACATCATAGATCAATTGAATTTTAGTCTGAGAAGAAAACTTCAACATCCTTCATCACCAAGAGTGGGACAAAAGGGTGGCAGTGGTTGGCCAGAGGCTGAATGCCAAAGCAAGAAAGACAACCACATTTTCTCCATTTTAGATGTTTAGTCACAGGGCTTTCGGGTCCTCAAATTTCGCTTCAGACCAAAAGGCCATTGGTTCTTTTATAATCTACGAAATCTCTCGCTGGCAATGGAAAACTTTGAGAGAGTTAAATTCAATGCGAATATGGAAAGCGAAATATAAGAATGAGAGCCATAATGACCTAAAAAAGAGCTAATTTTGAGTTACACTGCAAAACATCTAATGTTCAGTAGATGTTAATAGAAACCAATATGAAATTGCCAGGTCCAAAACAGACAATCACATTTCTAGTTTCATTCAGTAATTTGCAAGACTAGAAGTTCGGCAAGCAGGTTCATGGTATTGATATAATGAAGGAATTCCAATCACTTCACATTTGAAGAATCATTTCCAAAAAAATTCCAAGTCATCAAAAGAATATAGAGATGAAATCCACTGCAAAGATTAATATCATGGAGCAAAAACCTAAAGTATTAATACCCATTAAACTATCATTCCCTTTTGTATACCCTGACAGTTGCGACAATTTTAGACATCCCACCGAGTAGTTTATAAATTTGGAGAAGTAAAGCCTTTTTCAACCCATCTTCATTGATGAAGTTTTATCACGTTGATGTTTCCTTTGCATTATTAACATGGGATACCAATTTCTCAATCACATACCTAAAGGGTTTCCTTCCAAAATCGGACTGACCTATCACTTCCACAAGAAACAAATGCTGCCTCAGTTGGCGAGTGCTCTAGCCACCGGGGTGCACCTATATGGTTGGATGGCCACCTTGCTACTTTTTCAGCAGTCAGAGCATCCCAAATAACAATCTGCAACTCCTTTATATCAGTCAAATCCAACCATTGAACAAACAGATTGCAGTATGAGTTCCACAAGCATATAGAAAATGACAACTTACCTCGTTGCTTGGCTCATCAACGGATAGAACGAACTCCTCAGTTTCATTGAAAACAGCCTGCGTCCAGATTTTTTATTTGACAACTAATAAGAATCATTAAGGATTTAGCAAACTTCCATTTATAAAGGATAAAGGAACTTTGGTATGTGGAGCTGAGCATTTTAGAATGGACAATGGCAGTCTTTTTTCAAGTATCAGAGATGCCATTAATATGTTAAAAAAAAAAACAAGCTCAGAGATAACTCATGTTGTGAGTGTATGCAAGGAAAATTATTATCTTTATGAACCAAGGAAACGAAAGAAACACTTAAATATTTCCATAAATTAAAAAAAATGAAATGGTTCAAAATTACCCCAGCATTCATTAACCAGGTATATCACCAATTCAAATTCTATGGGAGGACATTTCGCGGACCGGCAGTTGCATGAGAGAGCTGCCACATTTTTTTTTTGGAATGGAACATAGGCTTTATGAGAGCTGCCACATAGGCTCACTTTTCAACAGATTTTGTCTTAATCATTTAAATCACTGCCACATAAACTCACTTTTCAACAGATTTTGTCTTGTTCATTTAATTCATCTGAGATGGTTGCTCATAGTCGAGAGGGTGGAAAAAAGGCTTGACATCTGGAACCGTAACTTGGTCTCTCTAGGGTATATTAAGGCAGTCCTGGCTAATATCCCTATTTATCAATTGTCAGTTCTGAAATGTCCTATCGGTGTCAATAAAAGAATTGAATTAGTCCAAAGAAGATTCCCTTTTTTGCAAAGGGTATAAGAAGATAAGAGGAAGTGAATGTACCTCGGCTGGGCAAGTGGCTTTGGCGTTTTGGGGAGGAAAGACAGCTCTTATGTAAGGTTAATTGGAGACAAGTATGGAACTTTGCCTGGCAATTGGTATTCTGATGACAAGTTCATAAAAAAGGGGGTTACAGTTTGGAGAGACATTTTGAATCAAAGTTATAAATTCGATTCAGGGGAAAGGATCAGGTTTTGGTTGGACAAGTGGTGTGGAGAGTCCTCTTTTTCGATTCAATTCCCGAATCTCTTCATGCTCGCTCCCAATAAGGAGGCGTGGGTATCAGACTACATGGTCCATGGGGAGAATGGGTTAGCATGGAATTTCAATTTCAAGAGACCCTTTTTTGACCGGGAACTCGAGAATATTGCTCGGATCTTGGAGTCGCTTGATGCGCAGTACAATTGCTCTGGGGCAGACAAGAGGGTTTGGATTTGTTGCAGATCCGGGGAATTCAGTGTCAAGTCGGGATCTTTGCAGGCGGCCAAAATTTGGACCATTCCAGCTCCTCCTAGGGTATGTACATTTGGGTGGACAGCGGTTCTGGATAACATTCTCACCGTCAATCATCTCAGGAGTCAGAGCATGTTGATTGTGGATCATTGTGCTCTTTCCCTAGAAGCAGTGGAGACAGTGGATCATCTCCTTCTGCAATGTAAGTTCACTCGGCTAGTTTGGAGCAGGATCCTTCAAAGATTTGAGATTCAATGGGTGTTTCCCACTCATTTACCGGATGTTGTAAATAGTTGGGGTCTTTCCCCTTGGCGAAAGAAAGGTAAGGTGCTCTTGAAGATTTCTCTATTGGCTACGATCTGGTCGTTATGGAAGGAAAGAAATGCTCGAGTGTTCAATGGGGAAGAAAAAAGCCCTCATCACACTTCCACTATGGCAATCGCACTGACTATTTCTAGGCTAGATCCCTCCCTAGTTTCAAGTTTGTTTCGACTCGTGATCTTTGGTATGGCCGGAGGGAGGTGTGCTAATGTGCTTTAGTAGTGAGAGTGCTAAGCGGGGCGGCCCTCAATGGGCTCCTCCGCCTCCTGGTTTTTCCAAGATATATTTTGACAGTTCCAACTTCGGTAACCCAGGACTATCTGGGGTTGGTGGTCTCCTTAGAGACGAGGCGGGAGCCACGCTGTGGGCTTTCTCAGGCCCCATCGGGTTTGCGGATTTTAATGAGGCGGAAATCAAAGTGGTTTTGCAGGGCTTCAGGTTAGAGGAGTCCATTGACTTGGATAAGCTTATTGTGGAGGGAGACTCTTAATGTCATCAAGTGGCTGAAAGAAAATAAGTCGGTCCTCTGGAGGTTTGGGAGTTGGATGGATGAGAGATCATGGAACGTTTTGGAGCGGCGGACGTGATTTTCCACCACGTTAAAAGATTTGCAAATGACGAGGTAGGTAGACTAGCTAGGGAAGGAGCACGAAAACCAGAGCTCGAGTTTTTCGATTTTCTTCTGCCTTGAAGTTTTTGTATCTTTTTTATTTTTTGCATTTTTTTTATGTTTCTGCCCATCTATCTCGGGCGGCTTTCCATATTCTTCTTCTATTAATGATATCTAGCCATTAAAAAAAAGGTAGCTTCTTTATTCACAAGAAAGAAAAGGTCGTGACTCGACTAATAAGGGAGGTCAGGAAGTATGACCATAAGGGAAGTTTTCCGGGATCAGAGGACTTTCCCGGCGGGACCCTCGGGGTTCCATCAACATCCTAGATTAGTATGTGATTGTGGACTTAACCTTGAGCGAGTTTCGGAGCCCTATTTGGCCTGCCTAGATGGAGGCTATTCGGTTATGGAAGTTTTTGATTCGCTTGGATCTCTAACCCCTATTGTAGAAGACTCTTATTTTCCTTTGGGCAGGAGTCTAATTCGGAGAGACCCCGTTGGGCCCAATGGTATCCACGGAGATCACATGCAGGTTCTTTGGGAAGTTTGGAGGAATGGGATACTAGGGGAAGGAAACTGGAGTTTGGAGTTAGGGAGTTCCCTGGTCGGCGAGCAGCGGAATCATCTCGCAGAGGATTCTCGAATGGGCGCGACTGGTTATGCTCAAAGTGCAATTACAGGAACTTTGGCACACGTACCGTTTGCAGAAAATGCTTGCTTCCTCGTGATCATGAAATTTCAAATCTAGTTTGGACACCGAAGCAACCCCAAGTGACTCCCTAAGAAGAGGATGGTTGTCTGGAGATCCCGATGTCGGTGGTGGAAGAAAGAAAAAATATCTTAAAACATGTCTTATTGGCAATCTGGAATCTGGATCCTGGCTCCTAGAGGATATCTAGGACTGGGCCAAGAAATTATGGGCCATTCCTGACCTGGAAAAACCTATTGCCATCAATCCTGTGGAGATCATCTTCCGCTTTTCTTCGGAGACCCAAGCTTTGACTATCCTTCGGCGAGGGGGGGGAAGCTTTTGAGGATTTCCTTTCCTCCCTCAGACCTTGGTTCCCTGCGTATAACTCGGGAGCTCGAACTGTTCGTTTAAGGTTTTATAATATCCCACTTCATGCGTGGTCCTCTGCCACGGTGGAAATTCTTGGATCGCACCTGGGTCAAGTCCTTGAGACCCAGCTGTCCGATAATCACTCTCACTGTCTGACCTTTGCCTCTGCTCTGGTATATCTGGGACTGGGCCAAGAAATTCTGGGCCATTCCTAACCTGAAAAAACCTATTGCCATCAATCCTGTGGAGATCATCTTCTGCTTTTCTTCGGAGACCCAAGCTTTGACTATCCTTCGGCGAGGGGGGGAAGCTTTTGGGGATTTCCTTTCCTCCCTCAGACCTTGGTTCCCTGAGGTATAACTCGGGAGCTCGAACTGTCCGTTTAAGGTTTTATAATATCCCATTTCATGCGTGGTCCTCTGCCACAGTGGAAATTCTTGGATCGCACCTGGGTCAGGTCCTTGAGACCCAGCTGTCCGGTAATCACTCTCACTGTCTGACCTTTGCCTCTGCTCTGGTTATTTCCCCTGTTTGGAATGCTATCCCTCGTGCCATTAATCTAAGGGTAGATTCCACCATTTATTCGGTGGGAATCAAAGTTGTGTCCGAAAACAGTATTAATTCCTTGGCCGTGTCGGTTGTGGGAGAGATCAGCAGTAAAGACAATTTTCCCCTTTTTGGGAATATCGAACAATCTCTCTCTGATAAAGGCTCTCCGGCAGAGGCTTTACCGGATTCTGTGGCTATGGTCACCGGACGTGAATTGGATCCGGTGGCCCCACTTTCAAAATTTGAAATTCCTACCTACCCTTGTGGTTCCCCAGATCCTGTCATTGTCTTGTCAGGGAGTAGGAAGGCCCAGCTGTTGGGACCCGTGACCTTGCTGTATTCTACGAAGTCAAAAAGGGGAGTGCCACGTGGCTCCAGGGCAAGGCGGGTAGAAATGATATTGTGGAATCTTCTAACTTTAAATCGGTTAGGGAGCGGAAATCACTCAAATTGAAAAATAGATTTTTTAGATCAAACCTGAGCCCGGATATTAAATCTACACGTGGACGCAAATTTAGACCTAAAAAGGGTTATGGACCAAGTTTCTGCATCTTGACCACCCGCGGCGGCCTTTCATCTTTTGGTTGGAAACTCGCGGGTGTACATCCCAAAAGTGGGCTTAGGAAGAAAAAGCCTCATTCAAAAAGCCTTCACAAATTGAATATCCTTCAACCCTCTTCTGGTCCAGCTATGACTGAAAAAATTTGTTGCGAAGGCCCTAGTAGTTTGTGGGGGGGGGGACCCGCTTTGGTGGACGAAGACTTGGAACTCCTAAAAACTTTAAAATATAATGAAAAATTGGCAAGGAAGGAATCTCCCACGCCAACTGAGGTGCTAATCTCTCCACTAAGAAGCAATGCTTGAAAGAAAAGGAAGTAACTCAAAGCTTGGGTGTCCCCTCTTCCCAGCTTACGATGAATAGTGAGGAGGAACTCATACACTCCTTCGCAATCTGCCCATCTGCGGTAAGTTACTGGAAAAGGAAAGACGAACACGAAGACGTTTATGAGAGGAGGAAAAACAATCAGCGATTGCTAGCTTGGAATCAAAGCGAACAAGTCTGGATGAAGATGTTTAGGGTTGAGGGTTAGGAAGTCCAAGGGATAAACAGGGTCAGCTACAGCAGTCTAAGACACCGGCTAAGTTAGATAAAGGAAAAGGAATTTTGGTTTTGAGCACTGAGGGTGAATCGGGGAACCCAGAATTGCAAGGTTTTGATAACTTCTTGACAATGGGTGATGCATTAGGGATGTCATATAAAGAAAACATACGAAAGACTAGAGAAATGTTCCGGTCGATGCAAGCGAGATCTGCAGTGGGCATAATCGAGAAAGCCAAAAAGGATGACCCATAATTTGATGTTAAAAAACCCCTAGTAAAAACTGATCCCTTCTTGAGGTAATGGTTGTAGGAAGAGTGGAAGCCGGAACCAAGAATGATCTAACCAGAGATGCTGGAGTCAATCCCTTATAATGAGAATATGTTGATCACTCTCATAGTTTTTTGGGGAGGGAGGATCTTGAAAGAATTCAGTCTAGTTGGGGGATTACCACAGCCTTGCGAGATGATGCTCCAAGACCCCTGGAGGCTGGTCAAGTAGTGTGTGGTGGATTCATGTTGTTTTAGGTGGTACATATTTTGTGGACGTAAGAAGATGTACAGCATATGGTTTTTTTTGTCTTTTGTGCAGGATAGGGATTCCTTTTGTGTAGTTCAGGGATGTATTCAAACCAATACTTATGATTTACTTATCTCTTTGGACTGGATCCGGATTGTCGGTCCAGTCCGCCTTAATATTTTGTAATTGCAAGATGGGACTACTGGTCCCGATTGCCAACTTAATATTAATGAAATTTGTCAATTTTCAAAAAAAAAGAAAGAAAAGGTGGTGAAAGTGAAAGCCTATAGGTAGGGCTGCAACTCGAGCCGGGTTTTACCGGACCCGCATCGACCCGACCCGAAAATAGCCTGGGTTGGGTTCAGGTTTCATGGGTTTCGGGTCGAGCCGGGTTGAGCATTCAAAAGCCCGCATGAATCTTGGGTCGAGCCGGGTTTGAAGGGGCCCGACCCGACCCGACTTGAGTTACATAAGTTATAGTATGTACATTTTTTTCTATTGTTAGTTAAAAGTTAAAAGTGAAAACCCACGCACCCACTGTTATTGTACTTGAGTGTAATTTCTGCTTCTATGAGTTGAGTTGATTCAAGTGTTTGATTCAGCATTGTTTGATTGTAATTACAACATTGTTTGATTACAGCATTGTTTGATTCAAGTGTAATGTGAGTGTAATTACATCATTGTTTGATTCAAGTGTAATGTGAGTGTAATTTCTGCTTCTATGAGTTGAGTTGCATTGCCAAACAAGAATTTTCCTTAAAAAATTGCGTCAACGTGAAAAAACCCGACCCGACCCGAACTGACCCGAGATTTATCATGGGTAGGGCCGGGTTTGGGAATCGTGGGTTTTCCGATAAAAAACCCGACCCGACCCGACCCGAGATATTTCTCGAGTAGGGTTGGGTTCTCCAAAACCCGACCCGCCCGACCCGAGTTGCAGCCCTACCTATAGGTACATTAGTTTGGTTGGAAGTCTATAAAAGATTGTGGAAAAATACCTCCCTCTCTCGTAATAAAGAGGCTCTTGCCAGAAATCATTTCACCGGTGCAAAGCACCTCTATGGATGGAAGACAAATCCTAGACGAGTACTTATCACCATCTACTATATAGACTCTAGACATCAGGAAGGAAAGGAGGGAGTAATTTACAAGGTACACCTGACGGTCTATGATTATGTAGAATGAAATTTCCTTACATGATGATTAGGATTGTTTTGTCAAACTGGTTTCTCTCCGGTATCTCAACAACGTGTTCTATATTTTAATCAATAGCATCTTCGTGGGTCATTTTCAAAGCTCAATAGGGATTGAGTAAAGGGGTCCCCACTCCTCAATTTTGGTCATGGTCTCATGTAAGTGTTAAGTTTTATACTTGAACAGATTGAAGAGTATCAAGGTAATACAGATGTTCCATCAATTTCACATTTTTATTGCCAGTGAAAGTAGTTTTTTGTAATGACATGGAAGAGGAGGCAAACAATTTTTGCATAGATCCTAAAATAAACCTCTATAAAAGCTTGCTAGTTGGCATAATCATTGAAGGAGATGGACTAGCATCCTAGCTGATATTTAGGGTGTAAAGCCGAGTAACTTCCAATCAATGAAGCACAGATACGGGTACGGGGTGTGGGTACGACACGATACGAGTATGTGGATACGCGATTTTTAAAAAAAAGGAGCTGGGTACGTTGAGGGTACATTGAATATAACATATTTTTATATTTTATTATATATTTATAAAAATAAAAAAATTAAATATTTTGTTAAAGAATTCAAACAATTTAATTAGAGAACAATCAAATAAAATAACATCATCAAAATCTAATATTACTTCACCAAAATCTAATGTTACTTCTAAGTTGTTAGGTTTTTAATTACGGGATATATATTTATATATATTAGATATTTTGATATATTCAACCCACCCCCCTTTTGTTAAATGGGACAGCCACTCTATTGTAAATATTTAATTTTTGATTTAATTCGAACTGAATGCGCACTCGATACGTACACAAACCCCCAAACTGGATTTTTGTTTTGCTTGGGTGGTACCGAGTACGCACCCAAAGAGTACCCAAGAGCACCCGCACCATATACTCACCCGACACGGGTGCGTGGGCCTCCGGAGAGTACCCGTGCTTCTTAGCTTCCAATTAAGTACCTTTGTGGTGCTCTTTGCATAGGGTCTTCATCAAAACCACAATAGGAACCAGTGATAAGGAGTATAGAAAACAATTTGGGGACATGGAAAAGAGCTACTAATCTTTTGGGGCAAGAATCATCCTTATCAAAGTGGGCCCTTTCCAACCTACGGTATACATTTTCAATTTTCAATTTTCCACATTGGTCACAACTCGCACCGAAGACTTTGCTAATTGATTTTAAAAAGTGGCATTTTTCTTTTTTCCAAAATCTCCTAGCTAAAAATCTCATTAAATCACTGTTTCTTATGAGATTTTCTGGCAAAGTAAATTTCCAAACAGAAATTTCCCATTTACTGCATTTTTTTAATGGCTCATCTATTACATTTTTGTCACCAGACATTCTAAGCAAGTAATTTTTGTCCAATAATTTGAATAAGGCTATTTGAAAAGATAGTAGACTGATGCATGAAAAACTCATTTTCATTTGTTTGAGAGTTCTAAAACAAGTTGTCTTCAAACTTGTAACAGAGACGCAAAGGAGGGACTCAATTTGTTTGGAAGAAATTCGGAAGATTCCTGATTGAAAAGCCAGCAACTCAATTATGCAGTTTAGTCATTGGGAGAAGTGAATCCTCCCATCATGAGTTTGATGTTTAAGCAGTATCCAAATGACTTTCTGAAAATAAAAAAAGGCAACATTCATGCACCAACTTCTATAAGGTTTCCAAAAGAAGATTTTGGAGAGATCTACCGACCTGGCAACGCAATTGTGTATGTATAGCTCCAGTATATTGCTTGACTAGTCTTCCAGTGCCCACTTCCCACAGCTTCGCAGTTGAATCCTTCCCACAAGAAAGAACAAACCTAGAGATTCAAGTTACATAAAGAATGTTTAGGAAGAATAGATAATAAATCACAAAATAAACTGTCACGTGAAACTTTTCAATCGTGTCCTAACTGGATAGATTGATAACGTTAAAATTCATAAATAATCTTGGGGACTGTTATCTGCAGTACCAAATTTTGATAATGGTACTACTCACTTTGTAACAGCTATTAAAAGCTAATTAAAAGAGTGTAAAACAAAGAGCCTAGTGCCATTATCAAAATATGGTAGTGTGGATATCAGCTGCCATAATCTTTTGTGCAAACAACAGATGACAAAATATGTATGAAAGGAAACATCCTGGAATGCAATGTTTTTATTAAAATAAAGAAAGAAGGATAGTCTTGGAGAATATCACACAAGATGTAGAATAGAGAGGAGGTAAGGAGTAGAAAGGAAACGAGTTGAAGGATTTGGAAGTCAAGCCCCATGAAATCTATAGCTTCACATATACATGTTTTGAGAAAAAATTACAGTGAAAGCATTAACCGTGGTCCGTGATGGGTCCTAGCATAACCCAAAAACTAATCACTAAAACATAAAATAAACCACTAAAACATATTCATACTGCAACAGCTTTAAATCTCGAACTCGGGGTAAAACTTCCCATAGTAATTCCAACCCAACTCTACTAAGTCAATGATTAAATGGGGAGAGTCAAAGTCTCATTAAGAAATCCCTAAAAAGAAGTACCAACACTTTCCCCCTCTCCATGTATAAAGCGTGTGTTTACTCTTGGTTATCAACTTGTCTAGTTGCAAAAATATGATTTTTATGAGGAGATTATAGATTCACCCATTTCTCTACTATGAACGGCCCCTTCTAGTGGTTTTATGACTAAAGAACAGAGAAGCTTTATAGGAGGGCTGATGGTTAAATTGCATAATTATTATCTATTATATATATTATATTAGAAAAAGTACAAAAGGTTTCCAATAATCAAAAATCACTAAACAAGTATGGAACACGTGTGTACCTTATGTGGGCTAGTGTGGATATTAGTACGATCTTGACAAAATGGGGTGTCTACAGCTCGGTGGTGAATTATAATCTCAAATGACGAAATTGGATTGAGTATATAACTAGCCTTGATGTGAAAAGACTCACAGTGTGCATTGAGTGTTATAGGGCACTAGCTTGCACCTAGGGGCACTGCCAGGATTTAAATTTAAAAAATGCATGATTTGCTAAATCCAAGAAGGCCCCCCTCTCCATGTATAAAGCATGTGTTTACTCTTGGTTATCAGCTTGTCTAGTTGCAAAAATATGATTTTTATGTAGGAGGTTATAGATTCACCCATTTCTCTACTATGAACAGCCCCTTCTAGTGGTTTTATTATGACTAAACACACAGAAGGTTTATGGAAGGCTGATGGTTAAATTGCAGAATTATTATCTATTTGTATATATTATATTGGAAAATGTACAAAAGGTTTGTAATAATCAAATATCACTAAACAAGTATGGAACACGTGTGTACCTTTTGTGGGCACGTGTGGATATTAGTACGATCTTGACAAAATGGGGTGTCTACAGCTCGGTGGTGAATTATAATCACAAATGACGAAATTGGATTGAGTATATAACTAGCCTTGATGTGAAAAGACTCATAGTGTGCATTGTCAGGATTTAAATTAAAAAATGCATGATTTGCAAAATCCAAGAAGGCCCCACCTCCTAGCCTTAACACCTAGGTTTTCCCTATAAATGTGTGGTCTCTCACATACACGTTCCTCACTCCTTTATTTCATCATAAATCATCTTCCAATTTTTTTTATAAGGTGTATTTAGGTATATGTTGTGCTATTCTTAACTTGTAGTATGCTACAATATATAATTCGTTAATAAAATGTTACAGAGGAACCTGTTCTAAACAGTATACCAAGCATAACATATCTAGACAGCATGATCTGAGTATACATTGCAAATAGTAATTGATAATAGACTGTAAATCAGGCACCATAGCTTGACTAATATATATTATCCACATGGCATAAAACAGATTGGTATCACATATATCATTTCTGGTATAAAATTACTAAAACAAGTTCATATGGTTAACTAGAATGACTCATTCACCTCTGGTCCTTGGTAAAACTTGCACTTGTAGCTTCAGTGGAACCATGTGCCCCAATAATAGAGCGCACACACTGGGCAGTTACACCATCCCATACCCGAATAGCACCATCCTTGGAGGCCGTCACGTACAAGCCACCGGTAGATGAATATCGCACCTAAACAAACAAATATGTCTAAATAAACTTATTATTCAAATGACTTGGATTATCTGCAACATGGACTGTGAATTTTCTGAAATAAAAAGGGTAGAAGGTCGATTCACCGGTTAGATTTAAAGAAATGAACCAACATGCCTGGTTGATAGAACCATTACTATTTATTTCTTGCACATTTGACGATAGGTAACACTGGAAAGTATTGATATCATACAAATGGGCAATTGGATGATCTGTCCCTGTAAATGTGTTAAACTCTCATAATTAGCCAATGAACCAATAAAAGAATAGTGCTGCATGAGAGAAAATTCTACAAAATAATAATGAACTCTTGCCATAGGCAAGGACAATGTCGTTTAATTTGATTTCAAAGAGACAAGATAACATATTTCATGTTTTTTTTTCATGGGCATATTTCATGCTTATACTTTGCACTAAGGCCCTGTTTGGATTGCAAGAAAAACATTTCTGATTGAAAAAAATTTCTTGGGAATTTTTTTCTTTCCACAACTTAGAGGGTAATGACATGGTTATAGTTAATTTAAAGGGATATTGACATAAATTGAAGGCTCCTCTAAATAAAATTTGGAATGAGTTAGTTCAAGTCATCTTTTTTTATGTGTAAAAAGTTGGGACTTCTAGAAATATTTTTCGTTTCTAAACTTTTCTAGAAAACTCCTGCAATATGATTATGGTTAATTTAGAGGGATATTATCATAAATTGAATGTCCCTCTAAAAAGAAATTAACAGGGTTGGTCCATTTATTTTTATTTTTTTTGTGTGTTAAAAAAGTAGGAACTTTTAGAAATATTTTCCTTTCTAAACTTTTCCAGAAAATTCCTGCAATCCAAACAGGGCCTAAATGAAATGGACTAGAAAAATGTATAAGATGGCAATTGGCAACTTAATTGTAACATAGCTATGAAGTTAAGAATCAGAAAATTGTAGTGAAGTAGAAAATGATAGGAAACCAAACGATTTCTGAATTTCATCAACTTGCAATCGGTCTTGTAGCCAGGATCACAAATTTCCTAGTACCTTGCCGGGGGATAGGCAGGACTAGTGCCTGACATAGGCAGGGGGAGATGGATAGGGACTACTAATGGACTATAGGAACGGGGCAAGGGACAGAGAGATTATACCACAGCTTGTGACCGGAGGGATTGAAACTACTAAAGACAGCGGACGTTTACTAAACCATGCGAGAGCCGGAAGGATCTAAAACTCTAGCCTACTGTGAGTACGGATACGGACTATAACACTCTTTCCTACTGCAGGCAAGGAGGAATAAGATAACTTGATAAACTACCTTCAGGTTTGATAGACCAAAAGAAATGGTTACAAAAAGATTTATCAAAGTAACTGTCACAAAATTGGGATGCCAACCAACAACTAGCTTACAACATTATGGTCATTATTAAGTTAGTTATAAACCAATGCCAAGTTGATTTGAGATTCAAAAGTTTTCAAGAAAGAGAAGGAAGAACAGCTAATACAGGAAATACCTGCCAAAAGAAATTCCCCGGATGGATGAAAAGAAACAGACCTCACATTATGGGTATCCTGCGACAATTTTCCCAACAAGACTCATCAAGATTAATATCAAGCAATAACTGTCATTCCAAACTTATAAAACCAAGCTTAATGTATACATAAAAGATATTTATAGAAAATGAATACATGTACGGAGATAGGCGCAACCTGGATAACCCTGAAAGCTCTCTTTGCAACTGTTTTTGAAAAATCAAAGAACCTGAAAAGCATTTAAGGCTTACATTATATTGAATAGGAATGCTCAAGAAGAATGAAGGACGGGTACTAAAAATCCGTACACTAGCACAAGACAAACAGAAGTACTACACAAGTACACATCAACATATGTGTGCGCTACCAAATATGAATGTACATGTGATTGTGTGTGGAGTTAATAAGTGAGGGGACGGATCAGAAGCTCTTCTATCTGGGTTACCCGTGCTCGCCCTTCACCTTGACTGGAGATTGATTATGGTGAGAGCAATCGATGGCTTGATACTGGTAAAATTATCTCACATGAGATTGGAGGTAACTCGATTTTGACCATCTCGGGTAGGGAAGTGGAAGTCTGAATGGACTCTCTTAAAGCATGTCTGATAGGGAAAAAGAAAGACCACAAAGGATCTTTAGAGGACCTCTCCCTATGGGCACAAAAGTTTTGGGATATTCCATCTCTACAATGCCCCTGTATCTTGGCGGACGATGAGTTCCTATTTATGTTTGAATCAGAACTGCAGGCCTCTCATATCCTCACCAAGGGCCCTAAGGCTCTGGGAATCATTTGCTCTCCCTCTCACCGTGGAATAGGGAATTTATTCATGGAGAGGATCCTTTGTGGGCTTCTATGGTATCCAGTTACACGTTTGGGCTATATCTATAGTGGAGGCTATAGGGAGTCTTTTTGGTAAGGTCCTGGAAACAAAGATGGAAGGCAGTCATCAAAACTATATGAGTTTTGTTTCGGCCAAAATCTTAGCCCCCGATGGAAATTTTCAGGTCCCTTTGTTAAAATTAGGATTCTAGATCACGTCTATTCCATTAGGATTGAAATCCCGGAAAAATCAGACGAGTATTCTTTGACTAAATCCCCTTTGGGTCCTGCTGGTTTGGACATCTCAACATCGTCCCTGGCTGAAGGCCATTTGAAACCTCTGGGATTGCTTTCCGGCAAACTCTAGGCCCCCTGCAGAATTCAAATTTTGAATCGGACCAGAGCATGCTACCCAAGGTCGGATCTGACAAAGGTCTTGAGATTGCCGTGATGGGACCTGGAAGCAAGAGCCTTACTCAATCCTGCCTTTCTCTAGTAGGGTCAGAGTCAATCGACCCTCCTGCCCCTAGACGGAAAGTTTCGTGGCTGGATCTATCCACCAAGATGAGCAAAAAAGGTGGTTACCAAGTAAGAGCAAGGAATATTTCTTCTGGCGAGACCAATCTTGGTATAAAACTTAAGGCGAGGGTGGCAAGATCAAAGGAAAAACTTTGTTCAACCTTTCTGGAGAAGTCCTCAGGAGCGATAAGGGTGCAAAGCAATAGTCGGTTTCCAAAATCTCTTAAATTAATCACCCACCCACCCAGGGTTGGCTTCACCTGCGGCTAATTCTCTATAAATTCCCCCCAGTCATTAGAAGACTTTGGCTGTTTGGATGGGGGGACCCACCTTCTAGTATTTTCTGCTGATGAGAGGCCTTTAGGTTAAATTGCAAATCCATTATTTTTTGGTAAGGGGGAAGTGGGCCATATATTTTCCCTGTGAGGAGCACACTACCCTAAGCGACCTGTCACCATGATCTGCGAACACTACTCTTTATTTTTGCTTACTTATCTTTACTATATAGGGGGATTTTTAAGACTTCTAGGGCATCCTGGGTATAGAGTCATGAAGAGGAGTAAGAAGCGCAAAAGTAAGCTTTTGGAGCCTCGAGGTTTTCTGGGCAAATTTCTCTTAACCTCAATCAAGCAGATATGGATAACGAATCTTCTTCGTGCTCTAGAGGTAGGAATATAAGATTATTCATGGAGATTCTGGTTCTAGAAAACATCCTCAAGAGAATTAGGTCGATGACCTACGACAAAGAGAGGGCTTCCATCAATGATCCAACCCACAAAGAGATGTCGGGAGATCTTCTCCGAAAGCAGTGGAAATTATTTAAACTAGAAGCTGAAGATCGTCCATTCACTATGTACGAGCTCTGTGGGATGGACTCGGTCAAGGGTACCCATTCGCCGTTGTACAAACACCCTTTCTTCAAACTGCTGTTAAGCGAAGAAAGGGATGCGAGACGGCTGAATTGGGAAGACAACAAGGTGGTAGGTATCCGGGTGGTGGAAGAGAGGATTGCCAACCGAAAAAATCCTGAATTCTTGGATCGGATTTCGTAGCACCTTCTCATTGACATGCCGGATTTCCAAATCCAACACATAATGGAGGAGTTGGAGAAGTGCTCGGCATAGGTGAGCCGGCTGAAGATCTAATAGGGCTTTTTGAAGGGAGGAATGAGGATGTAGAAAGAATCATTTGGAGTCTTAAAAAGAAGATTGTTAATGGAATGATGAAGGGAAGAAAAGATATGTGATTGGATTTTGCTTTGTTTTAATGATTTCTTTTTCCTGGTCCTGGGTATGCCCATTCCAGTTCTCTTCGATATTCTGTAATGCAAGAGTGGACTCCTGGTCCCAATGCTATTCCAATATCAATGAAATATGTCATTTTTCAAAAAAAAAAAAAAAAGAAGTGAGGGAGCCTTAAAGCTCCCAATGAGTGGCATCTAGCTACTTTTACAATCACTCATAAGTGAGAGACCTAATATGAGAGGTTCACAACAAAACATCTACTTGTAAATTTAAAAAATCCACCTCTTGTGAAAAGATGGACAACCCTTAGAACAATAAAGAATGGTCAGATCATTGGTCATGCCCCGGGAACCCGGGGACGAGATATTTTATAAACAAGACAGTCATTTCTATCATTTGAACATTGACCAACAAAAAAGGTTTGCCCTTTTGGACCATCATGGAAACCAGCACGAATTAAAAAAAATAGGACTTCCCCCGAAAGAGTTGTGACGAAATAGAAATGCCTCAATCTTCTCTAGAGACTCAGTGCATATTGAAAAAGCATTAGGCTCCACTTGTGGTACAATGCGTGCATGAACTTGTCCCATTGTGGAAATATAGTGCTTCTTTTAACAAGCTCTAAGCATCCAGAAAGATAAGTAGAAAAAGTAAGTCTACCATCAGTCTAAACTTCCATTACTATAGTATGCTCAAGTTATCAATTATAATAATCCACCCCATATGATAATAACACACTCAACAAGATATTCTGAAAAGATGGCAGAAAGAAAGACATCAAAGTTATGAATGAGAGTTGTACTTTATGGTGTGATCTTTTGCCCCGGATATCAATACAGTACTTTGAGGATGGAAATCCAGATCATTGATCGGCTGCAATTGTATTAGTAGTGGTTTAGACTAAATAGTAATATTTCCAACAGCAGGAACTAGAGTCACTTGAATACATTGGCATCACCGTATCCAACAGAAAGAAAAGTGTATTCCAGTATATATAGAACAAAAATAAACCATTTATAAAGATCATCACACTGACATAAAAAATCTAAGAGCATAAAAAATGCAACAAGCAGACACCCTGACTATGAATTCGGTGTCAGCCCAGATTTCTGAAATGTGGACCGAAATTTCAGCCATTTCTATTTTTTCCGAATTTTATTGGTTGTTCCAAAATTTCGGTTTCATCCACTTGCCGAAACGGAAATTTTAAACCTTGCAACAGACCGAAAAATCATGTCCATTGAGAGTACTAATTTGCAGCAGAAAACTGCACTCAATAATCTAACTATAAACTGAGATGATGTGGTTATATTTAAAGGCTGTTGTTAGACAAGCCCAAATAATATACAAATTTACATCACACTGGACATGGAGATGTGTCAGTGTTAGAAATATTAACTACTGCACACAGACCCACAAACAGATCCAACACTATTTTAATGTTTTTATAATAGAACTTAGGAAATGTACGTAGAAGAAAATATGAAATTCAGAATACTTTATGGGAAAGGTATTCTGAATCTTCCGGGACGATAAAGGAAACATCATCCAATCCTCTTTGGGTCTAGCAGGGATTTGCGACTAAAAAACGAGGTGGAGGTGAAAGCTCTTCTTTGGGGCCTCAAATGATTCGCTCAACACGGATCTGGGCCATTAATCATCGAAGGTGACTCAGAAAATGCCTTGGGATGGCCTGTGGGTAAGGCTCCTGGACATTGGAAGCTAGCTAATATTATAGTGGAGATTCGCGACCTTTACGCAGGGTGGTGAGGCCTGATTTCAATCACATGAAGTGGACTGCTAATGTTGCGGCTGACAGACATGTTGTGGCCTCACATGAACCATTATATCCTTCTTGATTAAAACAAACTGAATTAAAAATGACTGTAAATAATAAAAGGAAATGATGACTCTCCAGGGGAACATAGAACAATATGATACGAACAATGAAAATCGACCAGAAAAATAACGGGCAAATGAGCCCAAATAATCAAAGAACGAACTACAATACTACATGCCTTTGGCTTTGATACCATGTTAACTAACCAACTTCTCCAAAAGCTTACGCTAAAAAAAGCTTAAGCTGTTGGAAGAAGGGCGTTATTTATCTTTTATACTTTAACACTACAAAAGATCCCATGGTTTCCCCACGTGTCAGCTTTCTTGTGGATGATAAAAAGATTGATGTAAAAGGAGGTCTACAACCACAATTAACAACTATTGGCTAAGGCTTTATAACAAAAAACAGTTAATGACCAATGGGATTTGATTCAAAGCATTAATGGCCAATGGGTTTCCATTCAATGCATTAAAGGTATCCAAATTGAGTTAAGTTGATTGAGGCCTTGAAAACAGCCCCAAAAAGGTGTCTCCGTCATTTGAGATGGCAACAAGAAGTTTGTTGGAAGGTGAAAAGCTAAGTCGCGTGGCTTCTATGCTGTGCAAAACTAGGGTTCAAAGTTTACTTTTTGAGAATTTAAGAGCATAAAATGGAATTTAGATCAATAACAACAAAAACATACTCATTTTCAAAAGAAAAAAAAAAACAACAACAGAGACATACATTCCCAAAACAAGTTAAACAAGGGTAAGGTATTCATTAAAATTCTGAACTATAGATTTCATTCATCAAATAAAAATTAATTTAGCCCAATGTAGGTTACAAACAAGTCCATAAACAAAACAGCCAGCTAATGGAAAAATAAACAATCTCAAATACAGTATCACATAATTGGATCTATGATATAAACCTAACTATAGCCCAATCAACATCTAATGAATGGAAGGGAATACTGGTAGATGATGTGGTCAGGGCAATAAGGGTGTCAAAGTTTAAAGGGGAAAGGTTTACAGAGTAGGCTGCAGAAAATAGAGATGGTAGGATCCACGCATAGGAGCGGTGTGCTGGGCTTCATGCCTTGGTCGCCTTGATGTAGAAGGCCTCAGAGAGAGAGAGAGAGAGAGAGAGAGAGGGGGGGGTTGCTCTCAGCCTGAAGTAATATGAGGTGGGGAGAAGTAATATGGAAAGCGAGAAAAATATGAGGAAAATAAAGGGGAGGAAATAGATGGGCTGCGACAGCTATAGCTAGGGTGAAAAGGAGATGTAGTGATGCTGTAACAGCAACTAGAATATGGAAAAAGAAGAAGAATGAAGACGTTGTCCTGCATCAGAAATCACTAAATCAGGGCAAAAACGTGAAAAAAAATATGGTTGAAAAGGGGGCTGGGGTGGCCGCCGGGGTACACCAGCCTTGAAGGAAAATAGGGGGATCGAAGAGGAATGTAAGAGAGAGACTGTAGTCCTTTCGGACAAGGTGTTATATTTTGGTTCCTGTTTCGGTATCGGTTGCAACAGAAATGGCAACATTTCGGTTTCGGTTGGAAATTTCAGTGGAAATCCTGTAAAATCACGAAACATACAGAAACATATCCAAATTCACGAACATACAGAAACATATCCAAATGATAGAATATGCAGATGAAACTTTAGGAAATGCTAGAAGAATCACAAATACACACTTAGAAACCATCACATGACAACCATCCATAATGGTTTATCATCAAACACCTAGTGACATGCACTGGTGCACATGTCTAATAATTCTGTATAAATATTTATATGTAACACATGCTTCATATTTCGCATGCAAATCAAATAAATATAATTATGTAACACATACTCTTACAATTTCAGTTTCGGTATGCATTTTGATTTTGGTATGCATTTTGGCCATTTCAGTTTCGAGAGGTGAAGATGGGGAGAAAGAGAAGAAAAGGGAAAGAAAAAAACGAAAGAACAGAAGGGAGGGGAGGAAGAAGGAATAGAAGAGAATGAGAGCGGGAGAGAAGGCTGTACCTTGGACGCAAGCGGGAGGGAGGGTTCTCTTGTCAATTACTTTAGTGATGAGTTTGAGCTTGAATAAATAAATGACACTAAATCCAAAGAAAATCTTAAATAAAAGAAAAAAAATAACATTTGTCCAATATAAAACAACTGAGTCTGATTTCTAAGATTGTTGAATCATATTAGTTCCCTCCGTATAAGAAGAATTTGATTTCGTTGAGTAAATGTCTGCAATGTGCCAAACCAAGTCCTTGTGAAACCTTCGTAACTGTACCATATCTGGTCACAAACACTCGATCAGAGAACGTCATCACCAACAAACTAGGTAATGCCAGCGAATTCCCGTCATTTGAACCTCCATGTCATAAACTTCGAAAGATAATGAAGTGACAATGATAGGTTCTGGCAAGTCTTCAAGGCATGGATGATGATAGACTACAATCATGAACTAATCCCCAATACAGTAGAAGTGACTTCTCCGGTGCCAATAAATGGCCACCCCATTCCTCTTAATACTTCGTTGCAATCTCTCTAACACCTCCGGGACTTTTCGCTTCCCAATTCTGTTAACAATAGCCCTCACCCCAAAGTTTTAAGATCCTGCATACCTTGCTTTTCCAGCTACAAGAGGCAGGTGGCCTCATGATAATGCTGTTATAAATGGTCTCACGGAAGCACAGAGTAAAGTAGCAAGATATGATGAATTCTACAAGCCCAATTCATTAATTTTGCAATAAAATGGGGGACATTCTCTACTTTAATTGCTCAGCGGGATGTGAAAAATCCAAGAAATCCAGTTTTAGAATCGTGGTGATATCATGGGAGAGATACTCCTAAGCTAAGAGATGTAGTTTATAAGATTCATTCTCAATCCATTAGCACCTCATCAGCAAAGTGGTGTTGGAGTACATGCAGTTTCATTCAATGTGAAGAGAAATAGGTTAACTTCACTAAGGGCAAGCAATTTCGTGTTTATTTCATTCTAATTTGAAATTGATTTCAAGGTATAGAAATGAAGAATGCATTAAAGGTGCTCATAGGAATCGGTGAATTGTGATACTAATCCAAAGGTTCATACTATTGATGACGCTGTGGTTCAGTTAGGTGATGCTACATGGCCAGACATCGATGATGTAGCCACTTTGAAGTCAACACTTAAGGATTCAACGGCATATTTCATGGCCTGGGTCCTGTTCTGCCAATAGATTCCAGTATCTTGCTTTTCCACCATCACTAGCACCACAATTCGACAGTTGCAATATGCCTTCTTCATTTTTTGCAAGAAGTGCTCAAGCAACTAGAAGTAGCTCAGAGTCTAGGAGGATGCAATAGAGATATGAGTAATGCAGTTAATGGTTCCAAGGGAAAGATGCCTATGACATAAGTGTCGCTTTTCTCACCGTTCCCTCTTCTTTCTTTTTTTGAAGGATACCATTCCCCCTTTTATCATTTGGTTTTGCTAGACTTGCTTTTTGTGGCTTAAAGCCTTCAATTGTTATGTACTCACATAAGTTTTTTTTTGTTTGTCATGCGGTTTGGTTGTTTGGAACTTTGTTGTCACTTCAACTCGATGTTTAATGCTAAAAAATGACAGATATTTTGGTCCTTCTAGAACTTTAAAGTTGGTTGTCATTATGAATGCGTTTGCAGGGAATACCATAAGAATTTGGTTAGTGATATGTCAATGGTCATCATTTTATATTTTTGTTTACGTCAATGGTCATCAGGAAATGATATGTATTGGTGCTTTTTTGAGATCCCAATTTTGAACTCATACTTGTAGTTATATTTTTCTCTCAAAAAATGTCTTAAAACTTAAAATGCTTCAGAAATTTTTAGTAGAACCCTGTACACAGTTCTCGTACCCATGCTTGCTTCTAGTAACTATGATTTGGTCCATAACCCAAGTGTTCGACATCATAAATGAACTAATTTTTCACTTGAAATTTATAGATACCATGTTTTAATATTTCTGAACATATCAAGTAAAAATAACACAAAAGTGGAGGCTAACAGCTTCAACAAACAAAGGCGCAATAGAATTCCCCTCACGCACACTACCCACACCAACCACAAAATCCAAAGTATGATTTTTAATTTTTGTTATTCATCAGATCAAATTAATTTTTAAATAAAAAGACTTCCCCCGGAAAAGACTCCAATATATCCTAATGAAATACAGCTAGAAAATTTTGATGGAATGACATAGACAAGAATATTAATACCATAAATTATTTCATACCTATGCCAATTATGTTGTTGCTATTCAAAACAAAAGCAACATGGGATATTGCAGTGTTCTCACTAGACAAAGTCCTTACCACTAATACTTAAAGAAAATGCATAATAATACAACCAGATAGGAACTGCAGCCTAGTTTGATGTTTAAGGACACCCATTATGAAAATCATTCCGGCATTGAAGTAGTAGATTTTTTTTTAATGGCTTAAAGAAGTAGATATACTTGTAAATGATCATAAAATGTCCGGATAACAGGTCGAACAGGGCCATCTCTTGCATCTGGCAGCATCATTTGCTTGACTTTCGAAATCTACAAGACAAATCAAGCATCTATAAGTTAAGAGCCAGGTGAAACTCAGAATTTACTGTGGTAGTTGAATCAACAACCTCAAAGAGCTTAATTGATGTGTCTGTACTCCCAGTTGCAACAAATCGCCCATCAGGACTAAATCTTGCACATCTAGCAACATTCTACAAAATTTAACTCACATAGGTTATGCCATTCTGGAGCAATAAAATTATCAAAAGATGTCAGTAAAAATAAAACCACATATACAAAGATTGCACAAGGATAATTGCTAGTTTCCTAAAAAAAATTCAAATATAACATTGATGGAACCTATAATTGAGTGAATAAGGAAGTATAACTCTTGAGGATTGGACAAGTTCTAAAGATAAGAGCAGTCCATCAAATACTATGCAATACAATCACGAAACTTCTACATGATTAACCCAAAGTTATAAACAAAAGCATTTTGCGGTCAAAAATTATCCAATAACCCCTAAAGAATAAACATAGGTTCCATGTCGAAAGGTATTCATAAATCATTACTTTATTACTCAAAGGAAATCAGTTCTGGCAGGAAATCAATCATGAATAGTTTAGTACAATAGATACGTACAATAATGTAATTAGTTGCAAATGTAATTTCATTTTCCTTTTTTTATCTCGCTCCTATTTTTATTTTTTGAGTATCTTCTTCTAATCACATATTGAAATTACTGATCGGTAATACCAATAAATTGATAGGCCATTGTCCTGGTTCAAAACCTGACGTCATGCCCAAACCCAAAAAAAGGAAATATCCTACAATATTTAGTGTGTACTCTCTCTCTCTCTCTCTCTCTCTCTCTCTCTCTCTCTCTCTCTCTCTCTCCTACCAATCTTGAACCCTACAGACCTCATACCACTCAAAGCCTCACAACTGTAGAACATATAGAAGACTGTTGAAGTGTTTATAAATGATAAAGGTGTAAATTTTAAGCTATTGTCTTCAGGAATTCTAATGAAACAGAGTTAGGTGCTTTCCTTACCAGCAATCAACTGTTTCTAGCATTTGAGTCCTACTTACTACTCATACATATTCAAGTGTCCTATTAATGTTAGGTCAAGGGTTCGATCCTGACTTACCTATCAAAAAAAAGTGTCCTATTAGTGTTAGTATGTGCATTGATCAGTTGCAAGAGAAATTTTTGTGGGATGACTCTGAGGAAAGAGAGAGATTTCATTTGGTAAGTTAATAGAAGGTCTGCAAATCTAAGGCCTATGGTGGATTGGTCTCCAGGACTAAGGTTACGAATAGAACTCTTTTGGGTAAGTGGATTGGACAGGTCAGGGAGGAAAGGACTTTGTTGTGGAGCGAGGTCGAGGAGAAGTACGGTGCTAGATTTGGTGGTGAGCATCCAATCGCTGTAAAAGGAACGCTGGGATTATAGTCTTGAGAGATATTAGAAGGGCCTTCCAGTTCCCCTCAGAGGGACATATTTTAGAATTAGAAGGAATCGTGTGAAGTTTTTGTTAGATCTGTTGTGTGGTCAAATACTCCTAAAAGAAAGATTTTCTGACCTGTTTTCCGAGGAGAAGGGGCTCGAGAGGACCATCAAAGACTCCTTTATTAGAGACCACAATGGTAAGCTGGTCTATCCCTTTACACAGGAATTTCTGTGACAGAGAGCCTGAAAGGTCTATCACTTTACGCAAGAATTTCTTCAACAAAGAGCTTGGAAGGGTTGCATTGCTTTTGGAGGTTCTAGAGTCACTTTATATTAAGAATGACAGAGAGGACAGGAGAGTCAGGATCCAGGACTATGAATGAGAGTTTTTGTTCACTCTTTCTATCAACGTCTGATGTCAATTGTGTCTTCCTCGCTAGCGCACAGCATTTGGAGTATTTCGACCCTAACTAGAATTTGTGTGTACTCAACAAAGGATCATTGCGCAGTCATAGAAGGAACATCATTGATCATTACGCCATGTGTATAGAGGCAAGAGAATTAATTGATCGCAACTATATTCATTGTAGGGTAGTTAGAGAGATCTTATCATTTGTGCTTGGTTTGTTAGAAGTGGGTTTTCCCATAGCACATTGCAGATCCTTTTGAAAGGTGGAGTGTTGCCCTTGGCCAAATAGGGGTCCACTTCTGTGGAATTTGGAAGAAAAAGGGTCGGAAGGCGCTCTATAGCCCATAGCTTGAGAATCGGCTCTAGACAGTGTCCTTGACAATTCACTGTGCTGAAATTGATGAATCAGTTCTATGATTATCAAATTTTCTTTCCACATGAACATTAAGTAATTCCAACTATAAGCACTTGCAAGAGTCCTGCTTGACAATTCCCCTCAAATGCAAATCATGAGGCATATTGCTCAGAAGACCGAGGAGCTGACGAAGCGGTATTTTCCACATATTCAGGCGAGTTATGTGGAATTTGGGTTATTCGGAAGGAAAGAAACAATCATTGAAGAGTGTAGAAGGGTATATTGGTCATTAAGTGTATTGTGAGGGGTATTGTAGTCTTTGTATACATGTAACCCTAGTTGGGCTATATATACATCATATTCATGGGAGAGCTCCTTAGTGAAGAATCTCACCATCTTCTCCCTCCCTCTTCTTCTTGTCCTTCTCTTTCTTATCTTCTAACATGGTATCAGAGCAAATATCCTAGGGAAGGAAGAAAAGAAGAAGAATTCTCCCTCATGCCTCTCTCTCTCTCTCTCTCTCTCTCTCTCTCTCTGGTTTGTGTGTGTGCTGCCCCCACAAATCTCTCTCTATTTTTAGCCACCCTCATTTTCATATCTAAATCCCAACTCTCTTGCTACCCTCTCTCTCGCGACCCCCCTTTTCTCTGTTTTGGCGTCAAACCCATTTTTGGGTTGCCGTAAAACCCAAAACCACCAAATCTCTCTCTCCCATTTCTATTTTTCCGTAAAACCCTAGCTCCAATCTTTCCTCAACCCTCAAAACAGTGAATACGTAAACCCCAAGATAAATCCATACCCTTAAACCCTAATCTCTCACCCCAGTTGGCTTCCTAATCCCCAAACCCCTTTTGTAAATACCATTTGTAAATCTATCCATTCCAAAACAAACAAAAAAACAAGGAAAAAAAAACAAGAAAGATCCCCTTTTATCTATTCTTTTCTTTCTTTTCCCATCCATAAGCTCTTTTCTTGGTCCTTTTATAAATCTCTCTCTTTCGTTAATCCATACCCTTGTTGGGTTCTTTCCCTTTCTTTTCTAAATCTCAGTCCATATTTGAGCTCCTTTTGAGTTTCCTAACCCTCCTTCTTTATGGTTTAAATCCTCCATTCTTTATATTTTGAAAGCTTCATCCCCCCTCCACTCCATCCATCTTTGTCTTAGTTTCGTTTTATGGCGTTTGTGTTGATGTCAAAGGCGCACGCCAAGTGTTTGATAAAATGTCCAAGAGAGATGTGGTGCCTTGAGAGTATTCTTTTCATTGCAAGTTGAAGGCCTTTGGCCTCAACTTGAGGAGGAGTGTTGAATGATTCCATGGATGGAGTGTTATCTTGTTGTTGTCGTGTTGTAGTGTTGTCGTTTCCGCATGATGTAGTTTCGTCTTCTTTGTTGGTACGACTCCTTTATGTGATTTGTGGGTTGGTTGATTTCTTCTTCGTGTTGTTCGTTGTTTCCTTCAGCTTAGTGTTTGTTGTTGTCTCGTTGGCGGTTCCGGGTTGATGTAGGTGACCCCTTTTGTTGGTAGTTCGTTGGTGACTTATTTGTGCATTGATAGTGGTGATTTGGTGTTGGCGTATGTGGTTGTCATTGGTGGTGAGTTGCTGGTGGCGTTTATAGTGAATTTGCAGTTGGTATTGTTGGTGGTGCGCTGTTGGTGGATGATTCGTTGCGTTGTTGGTGGCCTCGTTCTTGTTGGTTGTTGTTGGTGCCGTTTTGTTGGTTGTATTGTAGGGGGGTGGTTGATGTCGTCGGTATTGAACGTTGTTGATGAGTTCTTTATGATGTGTTGTTTAGTTGGTTGGTTGGTTGTGGTTGGTTTGTTATCATCATTAGTTGGGTTGGTTGTGGTTGATTTTTTGTTGTTGTGGATAGTTGTTGGTGGACTTGCTTTGCAAGTCGTGTTTGTTGATGCTTCTACATGGTGAGTGTAGTTGCTTGGTGTAGTTTTACGCCTTTATCGTTGTAGTGGTTTGCGTTGCAATCCACATTGGTGGTGGCTATATGCCCGGTCATTTGTGTTGCATTCAGGCTTGTTATTGTTGGTGGCTATATGCCCGGTCGTTAGCGTTGCTTTCGGCCTTGTCGTTGTTGGTGGCTATGTGCCTAGTTGTTTGCGTTGCATTCAATCTTGTCATTGTTGGTGGCTATATACCCGGTCGTTGGCGTTGCTTTCATCCTTGTTGTTGTCCAGACGACGTGTTGTTTGGTTGCCGTGTGCCCCTTTGTTGAGCGCTAGTTGTTGATCGTTGTTATGATGGGCTGATTTTCTATCACCCTGTTTGTTGGTTGGTTGTTGGCTCTTCTCACCTTTCTGGTGGTTGAAGTTCTTCTATTGGTGATGTGTTGTTCTACTGATGTATACTCACGGTGCTTTGTTGTTGTTCGTTGTGCGCGCCTTTGGTGTGAGTATTTTGTTCGTGCTTCATTGCCATTTACCTGCCGAGGCGCCTCCGTTCCATACTTATTGTGTGCAGATTGATAGTCGTGTAGATTCTTTCACCTTCGTAAAATTTTTCTAAAGGATTCATTAGCCGACCCCAACTAGTTTGGGACAAAGGCTTACTTGAGTGGTGTTGAGTTGAGATTTGATAGCCACACTCTGATTCAGGGGAAGGCCCTATAACGATCGCTCTTACGGCTGATTTAGGGGGAGCTCGTTGTTTTGGTAGTCATCTCGTTGTTGTACTCATTGTGGCCATTGCTCTTTTTTTGTTATGTCTTTCATTATGTATTCACCACACCAGCTTAAGGGGGAGTGTTATACCAAGCAGGGTGTGTATGGGACTATTGCTTATTGCCTTTTTTGTTGTATGGGTATTATAGTTGTTTATTAGGGCTGCAACTCGGGTCGGGCGGGTCGGGTTTTGGAGAACCCAACCCTACCCGAGAAATATCTCGGGTCGGGTCGGGTCGGGTTTTTTTTCGAAAAACCCACGATTCCCAAACCCGGCCCTACCCATGATAAATCTCGGGTCGGGTCGGGTTTTTTCACGTTGACGCAAATTTTTAAGGAAAATTCTTGTTTGGCAAGGCAACTCAACTCATAGAAGTAGAAATTACACTCACAGTACACTTGAATCAAACAATGATGTAATTACACTCACATTACACTTGAATCAAACAATGCTGTAATCAAACAATGTTGTAATTACAATCAAACAATGCTGAATCAAACACTTGAATCAACTCAACTCATAGAAGCGGAAATTACACTCACATACAATAATAGTGGGTGCGTGGATTTTTACTTTTAACTTTTAACTAACAATAGAAAAAAATGTACATACTATAACTTATGTAACTCGGGTCGGGTCGGGCCCCTTCAAACCCGGCTCGACCCGAGATTCATGCGGGCTTTTGAATGCTCAACCCGGCTCGACCCGAAACCCATGAAACCTGAACCCAACCCAGGCTATTTTCGGGTCGGGTCGATGCGGGTCGGGTAAAACCCGGCTCGAGTTGCAACGCTATTGTTTATTGTAGTTTTCTTTGTAACAAGCTGGAGTTCTATAGTATATACACTTCAGCTTGAGGGGGAGTGTTGAAGAGTGTAGAAGGGTATATTGGTCATTACATGTATTGTGAGGGGTATTGTACTCTTTGTACACATGTAACACCTAGTTGGGCCTATATATATCATATTCATGGGAGAGTTCTTTAGTGGAGAATCTCACCATCTTCTCCCTCACTCTTCTTCTTCTCCTTCTCTTATCTTCTAAAAAGTCTTCGAATGTGTCGGCAAGAATGCTACACCATTCAACAGCATATCTTCTCTTTGATAGTGTAGTAGGTTGAGTTCTCTACGACTTCAGAGATGTCTCTGAATATACTCTTGCATAGGTCTTGGGTTGATATTAAATCGAGTTTTTTTTTTTTTTTGTCCACAAGAAAATCATCTCTAAGGTGGGTGTCTCCTCCCCTAGTTTTGTGAAGCGTAATTTTAATGGATCGAGCATTTGGCATCTATGGTCGACGGGTACGGGGGTCTCATCTGGCATACCAAGAGAGCTTTCTTAGTCCTGATTGGTCATTGATGCAAATAATGCAAAGGTGTAGGATTTATTGATTGGGATACGCTCAGTTGAGAACAATGATCATGATTGTCTGATTGTGGAAGGTGATTCTCTCAATTGGATTCGTCGTCCAGGAGACAAATTACCCTTAGATGGTCGGCATGACGGAAATCAGCATTTAGTACATACCTTATGCTCTGATACATGTCTAGTCTCATGCTTTGGGAAACTCTTCGAAGAACCTTTTGTATCCTGCACAGCACTGATTTGAACAATAGCAAGTAAGAAATTTGGTTTCACTAATCAAAACATGGTAGACTATATCAACAATTAGGAGCAAACATGTACCCTGAGTATTGATAAAAGGAGCTTGGTATTAACTACAAAATATTTAAATAATAAAACAAACGCACCAACATATGCGTGGCCAGAAATAACAAAAGAGTGGCATCCCTAACCACAATGTTACGATCCTAAGTGGCGGCTTGCCTAGGTATGGGACTAGGTATGGGACTAGGTAGGACCCAGCCTGCTATGGGACTGGTTTAAAGGGCCTAGCCTAACGTGTTCCATTAGTTCTGGAGCTTTTGACATATTGGATAGGTACCTAACATTTGGTATCAAAGCAGCCATCATGTCCCGTATTCGAGTCACGGAAGGGGCGACCTATGGCAAGGACTACATAGAAAGAGCTAGATGGCATAAAAAATTCAGAGTGAAAGCCGGCAGAGTGAAGTTACCATGGAGTGGGCCGGCTACCTGGAAAAAAAGGCTAAACTAAACGTCACCACAGAGTGGGCCGCTGAGGACAGTGGATGCGGAAGCGTGATGAAATGATACGGTCCTAAGTAGGGGCCTACCTAAGTATGGGACTAGGAGAGGCCCATCGTGGTATGAGACGGGTTTAAATGGCCTAGCCTAATGCGTTCCATCAGTTCTGGAGCTTTTGGTGTATGGGTTAGGTACCTATCACACAAACATATACAATAGAGCTTGTAAAAAATAATATGACTAATAAATAGGAAATAAATGAATCATCAGATGGTATCAGCCTATTAATGACATAAATGAAATCATGGTTTTAAATTCCCCGAAACGACCGAAATGTTTCCATTTCCATCCCCACCGAAACGAAATATATATGATTTCTATTCCGTCATTATTTCCCCGGAATTTTGACCAAAATTCCTAAAATTTGACCGAAATTGTCAAAACAACGAAAAAATGGAAAGATGTTATTATTTGGATGCTCTGGTGAGAAGAGGCGACTCGTGCCAAGTTGATGGAGTAAAAAGAGGTAGGGGAAGACCAAAAACAACTTGGGTAGAAACAGTGAGGAAAGACTTGATAGCTATGAACATAACATAGAATATGACCTTGGATAGGAGAGAATGGAAGAAAATGATCCACGTAGAAGAACCCAACTAGAGCCAAGATTAGAGCCGGGTTGATTCCCTTCACCTTCTTCATGATTTTTTCTAAAGGATTCATTTAGCCGACCCCAACTAGTTTGAGACAAAGGCTTTGTTGAGTTGAGTTTAATGTAGAGAATGATATTTAATTTTACCAAGAAGTAGCATGTGCATAAGATGAGTGTAGGGGAGATGCGAATGCTTACATGGATGTGCGGCCACACAAGGTTAGATCGAATTATAAATGAAGACATCCGTAAAAAGGTGGGGGTGGCACCAATTGAGGAGAAGATGAGAGAGCACCGCTTAAGATGGTTTGGGCATATCCAACGCAGGCCTTTGGATGCTCCAGTGAGAAGAAGTGAATCGTGCCAAGTTCGAGTAAAAAGAGGTAGAGGTAGAGGTAGAGGTAGAGGTAGAGGTAGAGGTAGAGGTAGACAGAAAACAGCTTGGGTAGAAACAGTAAGGAAAGCTTGAGGACTAGGAACATAACAGAGAACATGACCGTGGATAGGATAGAAAGAAGAAAATGATCCATGTCGACGAACCCAACTAGTGTCAGGATTAGACTTAGTCAATTTGAGCTGGTTAGAATCCTGTCACCTTCTTCATGAAAATTTTCTAAAGGATTCATAAGCCGACCCCAACTAGTTTGGGACAAAGGCTTAGTTGAGTTAAGTTGAGTAATGTAGAGAATGATATTTGGTAGGCAACATCATTGAACTGTACAACAAAGTAATTGTATCTTATGCATGGGATTTCATATTGGCATGGGATCAATAATACCTCGTAACTCTATGTAGTATTAACATAGAGTTGGGGTTCTTAGAGGGGACTGGTACTTTCTTATACTGCATTACAATTTACGTCTTTATTGACTTTATCATTCTAAACATGCACAACAACGCATGTCACTAGAAGCTCAATGTGATTAAGCCATTATGGAAAGTTTTGTTGCTTGGTGATGGTTTCTAAGTATGTATTTGTGCTTATAATTGGGGGGATTCAGAGTTTTTCTTGACTCAGTAGGCCAAAACGCAGCGGTAAAACCTGGAACGCGGCCAAGGTAAAAAAAATGGAGTCCACGATGACGCAGGGGAGTTTTTATGTTGTGCTAAACAGGAAAGCAAACCCCAGCACAAAAATTCTGACTCTTACATCTATATATTTACGCTCTCTACTTGCTCAGTGCCTACTTCCAACAGTTGCAAGGAAAAAATGTGTTCTGTTCCATTGAAGACTCATAAGCAGTCATTACAGAAATAAATCCAATCTATCAAGTATAATACACTATTCACACCACAATATATTGGGCAGTAAAGGCAAGAAAGAAAGATAAAAACAAATGTTTGTAGAATTTAACAATACCTGAAATCAACATGATTAGCAGGAGCAGGAATCAAGCCATATCCAGCAGGTATTGCTCCTGTCGAGTCGAACAAAGAGGGAGAATAAATCCCCCTAGACACCTCATCTCTCTCCAATGCAAGACCCTGTTAACACCTCAAAACATAAAAAATCCAAGAAACCATCAACAAGAGAAAAAAAAGAAAAAAAAACTACTCAAACTACCAACTCCAAAACTTTAACCTTGGAGACAAGATCAAGAAGCTTGTTGGGAGGGGCTTCTACATTCAATGGTGTCATGGTTGCCGAAGCGACTGCTGTTGCAGCCTGTACAAGGAAATATTTATCAAATCAAACAGATTAGAGAGAAAACATGATGTTAATGACTGAAAAAAGAAGAAGAAAAAGACTGAGGAAGAGAATCCATGCCTGGTTAAGATTCTGATCACGAAGATGAGCGACGATATAGGCATTAACCTGGCGAAGAAGCTTTCCATCTTGCAAGGTCTGTTCCAGTCCTGTCTCCATTGCAAAAATAAGAGCTTAAACCCTAATTCCCTTCAAACCCCATTTTTTTCACAATCTGAAACCCATTTTTCCCTCCAAAACTTAACTTTACTCTATCTTAACCACTTTTCTGTCTTAAATCCTCAGTTTTCACCATCTACGCTAAATTTATCATTAAAACCCTATTCTTTCACCAATCTTCCTTCCAAAACCCTAGTTTTTTTCACCATCTGAATCATATTTACGCTTTTAAATCCAAAAATTCCCCTATCCGAATCAAATATGCAATTTCCAACCCTAATTTTCAACCACATACAACTGTCGCCCTTTCGAACCTTTATTATGCACAATCTAAATAATCAAATTGTGAGCCTCAAAACCCTAATTTTAACTCTTTTCAAATCCTAACATTTCACCTTTCCGGAGCTCCGTTGCTGTTAAAATCTTACTACTATCAGATTTTGTGACGAAGTGATATATATTTTTTCCATTTTTCCTCCCAGGCCACCCGCTCCAGTGTATTTATATCTACTTTTTTACACTAAAAGGCGGTGGCCAGGAAAAGAAATGGTGGAAAATATTTCATTTCCTTTTGTTACCATTTTAAAATGGCTTTTAGCATAATATTTATGTAAATAAGTCGTGTTTGGTGGGTACAAATATAGAAGAGAGAGGAAGAGCATCATTCCAATAAATCCCAGCAAAAAACACCCTTTTTCAAGTTTTTTGCTTGGATTTTGTTGGGAGAAAACAAGCGGACAAGCAAGAGACAACTTGGGTTGCGTTCAACCAGAACCCGACGTTGGATTCAACCCAATTTTGGCTCGGGTTGGGTTGAGAAAAGCCAACCCCGTATAATTTCGGGTTGGATTACGGTTGAGGCCCTGGGCAATCTGACCCGAAGTGATCCGGAACACCCTCATCAAATTTTTTTCGTGATTTTAAAAATCTTAGGGTTCTGTTTTTGAGGAATGTAGGCTGAAGGGGGGAGCCCGTGCAAAAATGAGATGAAAGGGCCATTGGTTGACTTTTACATTTAAGAGTTAACAATGTGGGAACCCTTTCAACTCATTTTTGCAAAGGCTCACCCCTTCAGTCGAGCATTCCTCTATGTTTTTTTGTGTGATTTCTGTTTTTCCCTAGGCTAACCGGAATCCAACCAGACCCAATTTGGAAAAAAAAAAAGGTTGGACTAGAGTAGAGAAATTTGTAGGCAGGTTGGGTTAGGATTGAGCATCCTTGACTCGACACCCGGGTTAGGTAGGCTTAGGGTCGAGGGAATGCTACCACACGGCACAGCACCAATCATTGATGGGACTGAAAATTCAATCCAAAGTCTAGAATCCATTTTTTTCACTAGACTCATCTAGTTTTACAAAATACTTTGAAATGGAAGTCATATTATTGAAATGATTCCATTGATGAACTAGGGGTGCAACTCGGGTCGGGTAGGGTTGAGCCTCAACCCGACCCAAGGAACCCATTTTCCAACACGACAAGGTTGAACCCTACCCGACCCGAGGAACCCATTTTGCCAACCCAAAACCGACCCTAGTTCAACCCGACCCAACACGAGTTTTTAAGTTTATAAAATAAATTTTTCATAAAAAATGTTGGGTTTCACTCAGGTCGGGTTGCCCAAACCCTCCATGCGAACCCAACCCGGGTTGAGAAAACTTAATCCGAACCCAACCCGACTTTTTTTCGGGTTGAACCTGACCCGAGTTGCACATTGATCACACAAAAGACAGAATAAAAGCAAGTGAAAAGCAAAGCTAGAATTGGAATTCCTTGCTAAAGATAAATTTACAAACTCAAATGAAAGTAATGTATAAAGTTGCAGGTGGTAATTTGTTTTGTAGATATCTACAATGAAATTCACCTTTTCTTCATGAAAATTTTCTAAAGGATTCATTAGCCGGCTCCAACTAGTTTGGGACAAAGAGGCTTAGTTGAGTTGAGTAGAGTAGATATCTCCAATGAAATAAAAAAATTTGCGACTGACTGAAAAGCAACAAAGATCTGTCCGTGACATAACCAACAAGAGTGGTCATTCAGCCAGTTCAAAATGTCCAGGAGACTGGGGCCGCTATTACTGCCTGTTTTGAGAAACAATTTTGTGCCAACACCACCAAATGTCCATGTTCATAACTAGCACAGCCATGTTGAGCAAAGGTTGACTGAGTTTCAAATCTCGAATCTCCGTTACATGGGGAATGGAACAGTAGGAGTTCCGATAAATGCCCATCAGGATTAAATCTCTTAATCTCTCACACACAGCCGCTCTGCCATTCAAAAGTGTCAAGTATCAGAAATTTGAATATTGTTCATATCTTGAGCATTACACATGTTTTAGTTTTAAAGCAATTACGAAAACATTGTAATATTGTATCCTTTAATGTAGTGCTAATGTATGAATGTTTTTTATTCATGTATGGTGGACAGACAATAAAAAATGTCTTTTTAATGCAAGTAATTACTACAGTTAAACAAATTTTACGTCGAGATTCTTCATAATAGACAAATATTGCTAGTATACGAGAATTAAAACATGCCTGGGTCATTATAATCAAGTCAAAATATCACGGGTAACAGCAGGACTCAGTTCGTTTGAGATTTTATGCTGACTGTGAGCCTAAAACCAATAATTGGACTCAAAATTAAACATAAATTTGAGTCAAGTAATTTTCATGAAAATTTTCTAAAGGATTCATTAGTCGACCCCAACTAGTTTGGGACAAAGGCTTAGTTGAGTTGAGTTTAGTTTAGTCAAGTAATTGGGTTTGGACTCACAATCGGTTGGCATAATCTTAAACGAACAGGGCCTAAGAAATCTCATAATCATTAATGAAAAGAAGACAGTTCCTCACTCAAATATTCGTAGGCTAATATCATTGAGGTTCCCCAAGCTGACATGCTGACAAACCTCGGACCAAGCCCTCTATATAAACACTTCCATCCGTCCTCAACAATCAAGCTTTTGATGACTTGCCTTGCAGTTTCTCTTTTTCCATTTTCCATTACCTGCAACAGGCAAAAATAAAATTCAAGACAAAATCGATAAGCAGTGATGATAACTCTATATCTAACTCATATCTTATATATTGATGGACTACGCATTCTTTATATAAATTAAGAATATCTAAATAAAAAGCCTCAGAAGATTATATCAAACTTCACCTCAAGAGGTGTTAAATAGATAGGAGATCTAAGGTAGTGCTTTTGAATTCCATCATATTATTTAGGGGATTAAAACCATTGAAAGAAGATGCACCAAATTGTAAATAAGAAAAGCACTTTTGGGGGTTTACTTAATCTTTAACAAACTTATCCCTATTGCTGTGGTAGAAAATTTAAAAATAGCTTATAAGTTCAGACCTGAGGAAACTACCATGACAAAAGGAAAAAGAAATAGGTGCACTTGATTTCGAGAATAGTACCTGTAACCGAGTCTTAATAGTGTCCAAAGGGGTTGTGATGCAGGATGCCACTGCACCAGCCACAATTCCTCCACTTGCTTGAACTAACACTATTGTTGACTGGCTAGGAACGTTTTCCTTCTGACCACTGTCATAGCCTAAGAGCCTGCACAAAACATCCAATAGGAAAGAATGAAAAGTTCAGTGAAACCAATTAACAACTTTAAAAATAGTGAAGTCATATGAAGAGAGTTGCATTTCAATTTTCCACAAAGAAAAATGCAGAAATATTGTCACCAGATCCAAATATCAATGACAGAGCATAAAAAATGGAAGTTATGAATGAAAAAAAATATATTATGCCATGAAAAACGTCGCCAATCTACTTAGCAAAAGTAGCCTGATTTTCCAAACCGGCTTTGCACTTTTTTCCCACTAAAAAGTGGGGACTACCCAATTGTGACAAAACACAGTATGGGTTCAGGTTACAAACCAGGAAACCAATGGGAAAGAAAAAGCTTCAAAGAAAATATTTTTTTTAAATGAGGAAGTTTTTATTAATCAAGAACAAAGGTGTTTTCTTTAATCAGGTAGACTTAATTGATCAAGAGCAAAAAGTATTACAATGGGGCAGATTGCCCCACCTACATGGAATCACACCAAGGGCCTAAATATTGACCCTGCCCAACTAATCACATTGGAAGAGTCACCCTCCACAAGAAGATGCTGGTTGTCGACAAATCGGCGGTATATTCTAAGGCCAGTAAGGAGCGCACAAATTCGGCCTCATTGGAATCACTCTGCCCAATTGGACCTGAGAATGCCAGAAAAACCTCTTCGACGTGGTCTCCTAAAGCCCCCCCTCCCGCCCTAGATGACCTGGGATTGCCTGAGGAAGCACTATCAAAATTGAGCTTAATGGTTGGAATAGTATGAGGAACCCACTTACGAGTGCATTTAACCTTAGGCACCCTATCTTTTATAATAGTAATCCAATTCCGATAAATATATACAATGGAATAGCTAAAGGACTCATTCCTACTAGCCCACAAGATATCATCCTCCTTACCTCACAAACCAAACCTCTGAAATTCTTGAACTTCATCTTGAACGTTCTAGCATTCCTTTCCCTCTCTCCAAGATGCTTGGAAACCACCCGTCCAAGACATAAAGAAATGCGTGAGAGAACACCCATCTAATAACAAACCTCTGAGGAAGTGGTTCCAAACCGATATGGCCATCAAACAATGGATAAAAATGTGATTCCCACTGACCTCATCAGCTTTACATAGGATGCACCTGTTCACCAAAACACATTCCTTGCATTTGAGAATATCCACATTGTTAACCTCTCCATGAGCCATCACCCAACCAAAACATTGACCCTTCGAAGGAACATAAACCAACCACATTTTAGACCACCGACTATCCTGCAATGAGCCCTAAACAATTCGTAGAAAAAGGACAAAACATAAAAAACTCGCAGATATGACGCCCAAACATGGTGATCCTCGATACAAGGAGCAGTAACCATTGCTTTGACATGACTAAGAAGAACAGTCAAGGCACTAATCTCCTCATCCTTAAATGCCCACCACCAGGCTACCTTTCCTCCCAACGACTCAAAGAAATCCGACACCCTGACAACCTTATAGAGGCTAGGAAACATAAAGACTCAAAGGACCAAGACCCAACCACACATCTTCCCAAAACTGGACTCTATCCCCCTTACACACCCTAAACAAGAAAAGAAAAAAGTTGGGATAGTTAGAAAAACCAGCCACGATGCTGTTGGAAAAGGAATTTACCTGACCATATAGTTGAACTTGATAAGAGAATAATATTTGAGGACCAAAGATTTGGATTTTTTTTTCTTTGTTAATACTTGACCAAGGATTTAGTCTAGCAGCCAAATCTTAGGTACTCAAATATACTTTAGGAGTTTGGAAACCAACCATGAGAGCACTTGGAGAATTTTTTTTTCTTTTTGAAAAGAAACTGATTTCATTGATCAACACAAAATTACAACAAAAAAGGCCGAACATGGTGATTAAACCAAGATCATACATATAGATCTAACACAACACAAATAAAACAGCAAAGGCTGTTTGTTCTTTTGCTGGTATTTTTCTTTTTTCTGCTTTCTTTTGTTGTTGTATGATCATTTCGGGCATTGAGCATTACTCTTTTTCTGTAATAAAATTTCATCATTCAAAAAAAAAAAGAAAAAAGAAGAAGCATAGGCTAAGAATAAAAACTGTAAGTACTGCTATGATCTTCGTACTCAGGCATAGGATAGCAAATGATATGATTATGATAGGAAACTCCCTCATTTGCTAATCTATCAGCCTCCCTGTAAGCCTCTATTTCGGTGGAAATCTTAAAATTTCGGAAATTTTGCTGCGAAATTTTGGGTTCATGTACTTTCAGTGTCAGCCATGACCGAAATCCGAAATTTCAAACCATGATTTTTTCACAGCGCAGCTGAAAGAGAGAACCTTTTTAGACCCAGTAATTTATAACAGCCTCTTGTGAAAATAATGCATTACATAGAAGATGGACCAGTTTCATACCTCCAGATGAAGCGTTGGCTTGACCCATAGCTGGCCCACCATACAGCACTTGACGGACATTTGGTCATAACTGACAAGCCAAAACCTCTATATAATCCTCGAATACCATCAGACTTTAGAACCTTACGAGCAACATCAAGTCCACCATTGTACTTCGTATAACCTGAGTATCCTTGCACCATCAATTTCTGGCTAACCTAATACAAATTCATTTCACTTTATTAAGATTCTGAAGGCGGATTTGGCTGTTCTCCTCTACATATAGCTCCTCGATACAAATTCAAGCTTCAAATTGATAATCTTAGGAATCACAAACTAACGCTATAATAAATAGATGAAATCAGTAATTTTTGGTTTTGTCTTCTTGTCCAACTAAGAGCATACAAATAGACTAAATTTGGCATTCTTGTAAATACATGGGGCGGGGAAAGGAAAGAAATACATCAGCAATAGATCCCATATTTGCAAATGGATGGTGCAAGTCAAATATGTTAATAAGAAGATAAAATCAGTAACAATATCAGTAGCCATAGTTTAAAATTTCGGCCAAGACCAAAAAGAAATTTACCATGAACCGGATTTTTACAAGATTTCGCTTAAATTTCGACGACATTCCAAAATTTCGCCTAGGATTTTCGTTTTCACCCTTATTTACAAAATTTCCACCGAAATGTTAAAGATTTCCAACGAAATTGAAGAAAATTGCCGAAATTTCCACCGAAACTGCTTCATGGTATCTTAGTAACAAATACAAATGAGTATAATAGTCTCAAATGGAATATCTCTAGCTCCTGCAACTCAAGCCATGAATTGTCAAGCATTTATGAATCTTATTCACATAAGAGCAGGTTTGTCTATATTCAGGTAAAATCATAGTTTCATTAGCATTACGAGGTATAAGCATAATATATTTACCATTTCAGATCTAAAGTAACCAATCCTTTTTTCTCATAACAGAAATTATGCACCCCAGGAACAATATATTTACCTCCAACGTAGGCCTTTGGATGCTCCGGTGAGAAGAGGCGACTCGTGCCAAATTGATGGAGTAAAAAGAGGTAGGGGCAAACCAAAAACAACTTGGGTAGAAACATTGAGGAAAGACTTGATAGCTAGGAACATAACATAGAACTTGACCTTGGATAGGATAGAATGGAAGAAAATGATCCACGTAGAAGAACCTAACTAGAACCAGAATTAAAGCCGGGTAGATTCCTTTTACCTTCTTCATCAATTTTTTTTCTAAAGGATTCATTTAGCCGACCCCAACTAGTTTGGGACAAAGGCTTTGTTGAGTTGAGTTGAGTTGAGGAACAATAGATTTACCATTCAGATAACTCTAAAAAGTAAATAAGAAAGGTTTCCTACCAAATTGAGCAATAAAAAAAAGAGAAAAGAAAAAATAATGGAAACCCCCACATCTTCCTGAGGTTGTAAAAGCATAGTTTTTAAAATTGCAACATCATACGATGCTTTCTGACCAAGGTTTGAAATTTCGGTTTCGGCCTCAGCCGAAAACAAAATTTCGGTGGAAATTTCGGTTTCCTGTAAATCTTATAATTAAATTTTTAAATTTCAGTCCCTGCCAAAATCCAAAATTTCGGATTTCGGCCGAAATTTAAAACCATATTTCTGGCCCAGAATTTGGTCAGTTGGTATATTATCAGGCTCTCTAGAATCAGCCCCATGGTGAAAAAGATTCACACAAGAGTTGCACGTCTACAGATCTACAGTGATTTGGCAAAGATTATTTATGTTGAAATTCTTATAAAAATATCAGCATACCACATCAAGAGGAACAAATACGGCTTGAGACAGAAGAGATGATGTCATGCCAGCAATGCCATTTGCTATAGCAGCCTGTGTTGGTTCAGAGAAATTAAATTGCTCTATCATTTTGAAAGCGGCCACCTTTGTGGTCTCCAAAGAAGTAAGGAAGATAATTCTAGCAGGAATTGCTCCAGTGATGACCGTGCCGAACCCTCTATACAGACCAGGAATGTCATCTGTCCTTAATATGCCTTTGATAACTGAGAGTGCATTTTTCTCTACAACATCTTTTGACGCAACTTGCAACCGGGTCTTTATAACGGAGATTGGGTACAAGGCCACAGTAACACCGGTAAAGAGACCGGCGCCTACGACATAATATCTGGTTTTGTCCAGCCTGCGGGATGGGTTGAAATGTATGTGTAGGAACTTCAAGTAAAGATAGAAATAGCATGTTGACAAGCAGCAAAAGATTCAAACAATATAGTCCCAATTTAGATAGACAAAATTAAAACAGAGATAGACAGAAAACCTTCAAATCCAAGCACTAAATTTTTATTAGCTAATGACGCAACATCATCTGAGTTCATTCAAAGTATGCTCAGCTAATACCAATGAGAAATTATATTGTGTCTGGCCCTAATTCTAGTCCAAAGAAAAATAATGGTGAGCAGAAATACAGGTGGGGACCATTTTTTCAATGATCTAGATGATTCATTTGTTCATCCTCGCCGTGGATAGGCCATGCCGCGAAAATTTTCGCCATTTGGAAAAGCCCAACCATTCATCCTATAGGCCTAAAAATAATGGTTTAGAATGTAAATTAAAACAATGGTCTCCAAAAATCAGAGAATTAGAATTGTCGAATGTCGGAGGGTTTTGGTATATGGTCCATCCATTGTAAGGCCCAGAAGATGAGTGGCTTTGATCAATGTCGTAAAACCTACTTAATACTTTTTGCTGCTAGTCTTTTTTCGAAGGAAAAAAAATCCCAAACACCGTGTAATTTCTCTAAAGCAATAGCGTTAAATTCTATGCGAATCGTCATTAATATGGTGGAGCATAATTTTCAAGGATTCCCTTTTCTTTTATAATTTTAATCATAAAAGGCTCCCTTTTTTTATTTTATTCTATTCTGAGTTAATAATAGAAAAAATTTCATTGAAAAGAAGATTAAAAGAGAGGCACAGATTGCCCCATAAAGAGAACAATAGCTATGGACACCACTCCTGGTGAGAGCACCTGCAAAAGCTCATTAGCACTTCTAGAAATATGTGGAAAAAAATTCCTACTCTAAAAATGTCCAAGATTCTATCAATTATATGTGTTGTCTCCAAGGGCCGACCTACAACATTTGGCAAAAGTAATGATGTAGAAAGAGTCACCCTCCACCCACAAACTATCCCTAACATGTTCAACAAAACTTTGAAGGCCGATAAGGAGAGATCGAGCCTCCATTTCATCTAAACCTTAACCCCTTGACTCTTTCTTCCCCAATGGTCAACTCCAAATAAGGTTCCAATTGAACCATGAATTGCGACTCTACGGATTTATGAGTTACAAATCATATGATTGTACAACCAAAGTGCAAAAGAAAGTTTTTGACCAATTAATTCTGCAACAGATTTTTTCCTTTTTTGAAATCAATATGCATTTATTTGCACACCATTCAGAAATAAAGAACAATGTTTGGAGCCATTTGCCTAGCATGACTTCAAGAAGACAAGCTTGCAACACAACAGCCTACTATAGTAAATTACCAACTCTCAAACATTCTGAATCTGAACTAGTGATGAAATGCCCAGGGAACCATTAATTTATCTAGTCAGACAGTTAACACACCAACCGAAATGTGGGTAGATCGGGATGAAGTTCATTATTCTTGAAAAGTAACACTCTAAAGGGGATACAAGTTTGTCCAGTGAGGATACTCAGTCCGCATCACCATAGTAGTAACAACATGACTATTTTCCTTGAAAACATGAACAACGCATTAGGATCTCTCGAAAGAATATGAGAATGCATTTAAAAGTAAAAGTTGTTTCCATTTCCACAATACCATGATCATGGCATTCCACTGATTCACAATACCAAGATCTGTAGAAGATGAATATTGAGACATTTGGCCACGAGATGAAGGAAGCTTGACATCCATCCAAGCATTATTTTTAACCACTCGCTATTACTCTTGACCTGAAAGAAGAATTGATAGTGGAGAGCTTATGTAGATATTAGAGACTTTAGTAGGTTAAGCATAAGACATTCCAGAGCTTTTTTGGGGGGAATGGTTACCAGAACCTTGAGTGTATGTAGATTGTTAGATCCCTGAATAGTAACACAGTTAAGGATACGATATTGACCATCTTGGTCCCCTTCTGTTTTAATGAGGTCTTTACCATTCAAAAAAAAAAAAAAAAAGCCAAAAATTACCTTGCCACTACCAATTTGCTCAAAAGGAACTCTTTTCTGGTGGGTTTGTAGATTCGAAATTGCTTACACTCAAAATAAAGATCCATACAAGACATAACCAATGGAGCAATCCAGTTTTATCACATAGATATAAACATACATACACATATAATAAAGAAAATCTATCAAAATAAAAGAAACCCAACTGGGCTACGATGATTATGAGCAAGAGCAACTACAATAAACAGAAAAAAGAAGATTAGAAACAAAAGATCCCGTAAAATAACAAACACCCAACAGAGAATTCACGACAAAAAAAACGAGTAAGACAAAGATTAACAACAAACTCTAAATGGGGAACTCAATTCAAAACAGAAAGAGATGTACTTATCCCAATTTATTTCTGTTTGGCCAAACGACTGAGCTCCAGAGGGAGAAGAAGCATTCATGGTGGTGGGAAAATGGGTCGACGAGAAACAAAAAAAATCTCTTTAAATCCCTTCAAAGACTGATAAAATCAACACCCATTTCACCAAAATCCAAGCTGGAGGAGTTTCAAGGATTCAACAGTTTGTAAGAAGCTTCAAAAAAGAGTTCCCAAAACTGGAAATCGAGAGAAAATGAAGTCATTTCTATACCCAAGTTAGTATTTGGTTATACTTAGGACCAGTTTTTATATGGTGTAAGCCCTTATAGTCTCTTATTTTTCAAAAAGTATTGTACGGACCACACTATAGGATGATCCAAACCGTCCATGCGATGGGCAACAACGTAAATAGGTTGTACCCAAAAAATCATTTCTATAGGATGATCCTAACCCTCTGATCTATAGAGTAACTGCATATTATGGAACCTCTATAGATCGGAGGGATAGGATTATCCTATGGAAATGATTTTTGGGTCACAGCCTATTTAAGTTGTGTTCCATCACATGAACGGTTTGGATCATCCTATAGTGAGGCCCGTACAGCACTTTTTTGAAAAATAAGGGACCATAAGGGCTTACACACTTAAGACACTGGTAAAGAAAAAACAAAGCGAGTTTATCTGGGTAAGGTAGGTTTAAAACATAAAAAAAAGGCATTTTTTATGTTCAATTTGTGATTAGCTGGACACAGATTGGATAATTAGGTTCATAACATGAGCAACAAGAAATTAGGCGTGATATATGAGCCCTTTTTATCCCGGGCCACCCACTTCTAGTGTATTTAAGACTTCTCTTTTAGTCTTTTATACTACAACGGGGTGGACCATGGGAAGAAAGGGAGCGAGTATTTTCTTTTCTTTTATGTACAGTACTAGTACTAGAAATAGCATTAGGCTTTCCTAGCCTCCTAGGCCATGCACAGTGCAAAAGGGGTCCCACGCAATCAATACATGAGGTGTAAAATGAGGGGTCCTACCCTGTGCATGATTGGGGTGGGGATGGTGGAACACATTAATTGGTGTAAAATGGTGGCCCCTCTCTTTCAAAACATGAGGTGTAAAATGGTGGGTCCAACACTAATGCACGGGTTTGAGTGGAGATGATGCGTCCCACTCCATCAAAACATGAGATGTGAAATGGTGGGTCCGGCCCTATGCATGGGTTGGGTGGAGATGATGGGTCTCACTCCATCAAATCAAAACATGAGGTGTAACCTTACCCTTACAGCTCTGTTTTAGAAGGGTGCCCTTCAATTTAACATTATATGACAAATGAACTTTGTAGGTTGAGTGAATGAGTGGGAGTGTGGGACTATGGAACAGAAACTCGCCTTTACTATCAACAATCAATCTGTAAGAAACAGAGTTTTTTACACTGGAGGGGGTGGCCCGGGGAAGAGAAGGGGATGAATATGTCACTTCCCAAACCATGATCCAGCCGTTAATTTTTTTTTCTGGATTAATTTTATAAATGGGCATGCATATGTATGTGGAACTAGGATTCTCATTAAAGATTACCAAATCAGTGGTCATTATCACCATGGTTTGAACTTTCGGCCGAAATCCAAAATTTCGGATTTCGGTGGAGACCGAAACCGAAATTTGCCGAAATCCGGAATTTCGCGAAATCTCAAATTTCGGACCAAAATCCGACCGAAATTGGAATTTGCCGAAATTCAAAATTTCGGAATTTCTAGAAAGAGAGAACGTTCCTACACACATGTGTAGATAAGTTATCTACACACTAGCTTAAAATACAATGGGGGCCACATTATTTGGGTGATCCAAACCATTCATTTTAAGGCCCTCACATAGATAGGGTGTCCACAAAAAATCAGATCCATAGGATCATCCTAACCATTCGAACTCTGGAGGCAAAAATTGGACTAATTTGTGAAGGTTTAAAGACATCCATTTTACCTCCACAAATCGTAGGGTTGGGATGATCCTATGGATCTGATTTTTTGTAGACACCCTATCTATGTGAGGGCCTTTAAAATGGATGGCTTGGATCACTCAAACAATGTGGGCCCCCACTGTATTTTAAGCTAGTGTCTAGAGAACTCTCTACACATGTGTAGGAACCGTTTTCTCTTTCTAGAAGAGAGAACGGTTCCTACACACATGTGTAGATAAGTTATCTACACACTAGCTTAAAATACAATGGGGGCCACATTATTTGGGTGATCCAAACCATTCATTTTGAAGGCCCTCACATAGATAGGGTGTCCACAAAAAATCAGATCCATAGGATCATTTTTAAGGCCCTTACATTTAAAAAAAAATGTTACAAAATTTCGGTCTGAAATTTTGAAATTAATTAAATAATCTTTTTTAATTATTACGAGATTTCGGTTGGGTCCGAAATCGGTACCGAAACCGAAATTTAAAACCTTGATTATCACACACAAATATTTTATGGGACCTAAGGTTAATCAATAAGATAATATATTCACAATGATTATTTGGGTGGCGAACTCATAAATTAGAGCTATGGATTCTTACTTTACCCATTTTTACCTAAAAAGAACTTATATAGGCATAAATATTATTTTTTCATGAATCATGTTCTTGCCTACTGCAATACTGCATGTTGTGTTTCTTGTATGTTGTAACGGGATTCCCTCCATATTGTTCTATCAATAACAGCTAAGTTCTTTATCTTTCCTACTGCAATACTGCATGTTGTGTTTCATCATCGACAAAACACTAGGCAGCAATGCTCAAGAACTCGGACTTGGACAGACTAGGTAAAAGGGTGTTGACTCGGGTGACTCGATATTGGCACGATCAATTTTTCATTAATTTAGGTGAGTCAAAGGAGTTTTTGATTGCCATGGTTGGGAAAAACTCAGTCTTGAATGAGAACTCGGCCAAGGTAAAACTAAGTGGACTTGCGCGAGTTATAGAAAAGTTCATATAAGCCATCCATTTGATTGGCCTTGCTTTGGATCTCCTATAACCTAAAATCACACCAATCATGCAATCCTCATCCTTACATTAAAAAAATGTGAATTTTTTGTGGTTGAGCATGCACCATTGCTTATATGAATCATCTATGTTTAACGACACAGTTTAATTATTAGATGTTGTGCCCTTACTATTTCAGTTTTAAAAACGTTTGAGTAGATATTGTTTGACAGTTTGGTACTCAGATTATTTTAAGCATTTTAGAAATCAGAAATTTCCTCCAAACTTCATTTGCTTGAGAAAAGGTAGCCTCACAGTAGAAGATTAGGGAACTCTGTCTTCAATTGCCTGACTTTCAACTCAACTTGGTTTGCACATGAAAAGAGTGCAACAGAGGTTTTTGAGCAGACATGAGTTTGTTTAGATTTCGAAACAACGACAATAGGTAAAGAGTGCAAAAGAGGTTTTTGAGCAGACAGGAGTTTGTTTAGATTTCGAAACAAGGACAATCCGAGGAACATCAAAACAAGACAATTACATCTGGAGCAGAGATTATCCCATAACTAAAGTAGATCTTCTTACAGCCTCACTAGTCAAACTACTCTCTTCATTGTTAGTTTCTCTATAAGATGGGGCAGAAAGACACATTATGAGACTAAATATGATGTGAATCCATGGCAGCCAAGAGAAAAAGAGAAAGGAAATAGGGAATCAAGATCAAGAAAAAGGAATCAAGACCAAGAAGAGATATCATGATAAAATATCTAATAACTAATCTGCCCATCATACTAGTTTATTCTAGTTTCCAAGGACCTGGATTTTGCCAAGCGCTCTAAGATAGTACATATGCCAAGTCACCTTCACCACTATACTAACTGACAAAAATACAAATTCTCAACAGAAGTGCACAAATTTCCACTTCATTTGCCTTTATCAACTCCTACGCCAATGCCATCCGACGCAGTTTACCCATGGATCCATAGAAATTTAATTTAAATCAAGGTGGAGGCGGTTTCCAATGTTCAACTCTTTTCTCCTTGGGTCCCATTTCTTGTAGATCAAGAGTCATGGTCTCCCTAAAGTCGTCACGTAGAAGAAGCCAAGATGAGATCAACTTAATCTCGGAAACTATCTTCCCCGTTTGAAAAAGCTTTGTCTTCAAAGGTTCTTTGGTTCCTCTCGTAGCAACCAGCCCAACACAAAGGAATTACCCGATGTGAGGTGTCAATTGTCTTAGAAAGCGCGAGTTAATCCCTTTTGAGTAATACTACCCAAATCTGCATCTAAACTTTTCAAGCACATCTCCCATGAATTCATGTATCAACTCCATATTATTAGACGCCAATGGTAGAACTTGAATCTTAATTAGTAGTATTTAAACAACATAGCTTCATAACAAACAATAGTTGAACATAGTCCACTTCGTTAAAATCAAAGTTTACCCAATCATAACCGATTTTCTTTGCTTCAACAATGCGTCACAAACCCTAGCGGCATCCAAGCTACCCCTAACATTGTGCACTCTGACGATGTTAGCACCACCCAATACTCCAGCCGTGATAGCTGCAATGGTGGCAGGATCTCTCTCCATAGCATTTGGACGATTGCAAATCTCACCCAGAAACCTCTTTCTTGAGGGTCCAATCAAGATAGGTGAATGAGAAGCCGCCCAGCTCTTTAAAGCAAGCTCTCTTCGGATAGTCGGTATATTCATAAGAATTTCCAAGTTATTCTCAATTCTCTTTGAAAATCCGATACCAGGGTCAATGATAATCCTCCAAGCGGGTATTCCCGATAATTCTGCATCGCTCACTCGTGCATATAACTCCGAAGCAACTTGTTTGCAAACATCTTCGTAAAGTGTATTCTCATCACTTTGCATTGTCGATGGGTCCCCCCGCATGTGCATTATAATGTAAGGAGCCCCAAGTCCTGCGACTACCTGATGCATGTTAGAATCTAATTGACCTCCAGATACATCATTGATAATATGAGCTCCTTTGCTTATTGCTTCTGAGGCAACTTCGGAGTAAAAAGTATCTATAGATAAGAGCTTCCCTTCTACCTCGGGAACTTTTAGAACTGCCTCTAGAACGGGGATTAGTCTATCCAATTCTTCTTCTGCAGAAATCCTTGTTGCCAATGGGCGTGTAGATTGTGCGCCAATATCAATAATGTCAGCCCCTTCTGAGATCAACAACCTAGCCTGAGAAACCGCGGCCTCTATCGACTGAAACTTCCCGCCATCACTGAAACTATCGGGTGTCAAATTGAGGACACCCATCACATGGGTTTTTTGTGACCAGTCCCACAAGCAATTTCCCACAGGTAAAACTCTTTTTAACCCTTCCCTTCCAATTAGTGGTTCACCCCCAAGTTTCTCCCACATTTCGAATAGCCCTCCACTTTGTTTCGCAAAAGAATGCCATCTTGCAACAGTATCATTATCTAAGGATGAACCCAACAGATCTATAAGTGGAGCCATTACAAATGGTCGCTCCCATAGGCGTTCATGTGGGACAATAAGAACCTCCGAGTCAATCTTGAACCTTCCATAGAACAAAATGTCTAGGTCTATCGGTCTTGGGCCGTATCTTATCCCATCTGTTCGACCCAAATCCTTCTCAATCCGCTTAAGTACTCTTAACAATTCATAAGGCCCAAGTTTTGTAATACACCTAACAGCCGAGTTGAGAAATGAGGGTTGATCTGTCACATAAGCAGGGGCAGTCTCATATAAACAGCCATGTCTTGTGATACAAATGCCTGACTTCTTCATCAAATACAAGGCTTCATTAAAATTGTGAAGTCTATTGCCAATATTGCTGCCCAAAGCAATCACTACTTCATTTTCTACAGAATGAACTTCTACTGAGGTTTCTGTTGATGAGTGGAAATATGTAAAACTTGTCGCTGCACAGTGAAAGGAGAGGTGGAAGTCAACAAAGGCAAGCATAGAATGATTAAGAGAGAGAATTAAAAAGATATAGATTTTGAAATTACCTCGAAAAAATTTCACCTTACTGACTTCTTTCAATCTCTGTGTAAAACTGGGAAGTATTTGTTTGAATATTTTCATGCCAAGAATGGTTCCAAATGATCCTAAACAATGCAGGGAATGCAAGTTTATAAACTGCTAATTTCAGTCTAGCAATGTTAACTCAATAGAGATCCCATAACTTCCCAACAGAACCACCATTTTTCGCCTACAATTGTAATAAAACAGGTTACCTCAATGATCAATGTAGTATTTCTGATCGCTGTTCAGTGTTAAGATATGAAAATTGTAGTTTCCCAACTCAATTGCTTTACAGAGCTGCCAACTCTTGAGCATTAGCTACAGGAGATAGGAATATAAGGTTAATGTACAAAAATGTGACTGGTAAAAGTTAACATACAATAAGGAAGATCACGAGCAGACTAAATCAACATCCAATGTATAGTACAAGTGCCTAGCAGGGAGTCTATGACTAATGAATTATCAGCGTAGCACATCCGCAGGTTCACAGAAAATGATCTTGCCAAGTTGGAGATCTCTATATTCCTCCACTAGTTTCTCCTTGGTTATCAGCTCAAGTGGGTTAACTAGGAATGCCCAACAAGGTACTTACCGCATCCGCGGCCCAAAGATAATTGTCTTGCAAGAATTATAAATCTATGAGCACCATTTGTGTCAAAACAAAAGATGCCAAAAATTATTGTAATAAAAATGACCTTTAAGCCAAAGGGGACTTCCTCATCTCAAAAATTTGCCATAAAATTCATGATATGATAGTTTTTCTCTGAGGACAGACAAAAATTATAGTTAATTGTTTCAATTAGTGAAAAGAGGAGTTGCATGTGAAATTTTAAAGAACAACAACTGAAGGCTCTTTGTGTCCACAGTTTTCCCATTGGAAATGACTGCAATAGATAAAATTTGGGAGGAGCGAGTCATCAGACGGAAGAGCATGTTCAGAAACTCAGGATCTGGACATTTATGTTCAATCACTGAATAAACTGAGTTACTTCTTTGTCTTCAATTGCAGCAATGTTGGTTAACCATGACAAAGAAAACTTTGCCAAAAGAAGATTAAAAAAAAAAGTAAGGCAAACACTTCATTCATATAAAGAATCAATGTCACTAGGAAGAGAAGTCTCAGCCAATAGATAAGAAACTCTGATTCCAAGCTCTAATACCTGAATTTCCGATTCCAAGACCTAAGACAACCTTTTCCTCTCTTGATCTCCAATCTGAATTTCGAACTCCAATCAGATTCTCTATTGACAATCAATGTTATAGATGGGAAATTTTATTGTGGAGGTTAGAAGGGTTGTTTCTGTCTTTCAGAACATCATTCTCTATCTAGTCCTCTTATATTTCACTTTTCTCTCTTCACTAAGATCTAAGGGCTGTTGCTGATAACAGGAAGATCCTTGCCAAGTTTATCTAAAAGAATTTTTCACATATTTGGAGAGAGGCAAACAAGGCTGCAAGCTATCTTTCATAATATCATTCTCTCTTCATTCCTCTTATATTTCATGTTTCTCTCTTCTTCAAGACCTCCTTCAAATTAATGATGATTGTAATGGATTAGTGTATTTTCGGATGCAACTCATTCTCATATTCTTTGCTAATAAATCTGATAAGGGTCTGTCCAAAAAAAAAAAGATAATGATTTAATTCCAAAACAAGAAAACAGAAAAAAAAAAAAAATGTAGAGAATCAGTCAAAATTGCTAATTGCATTCATTCATGAAATACTGATATTGGCACCACCACATTTTAATAATTGCACAAACTCAGCTTGTCTTTTCTGTTTTAATTGGCCCATGAAAGCTTCTTGGGAACAATAAATCAATAATAACCTTTAACTGCTGTTTATATAATAAAAAAGACAAGATGGATAGTGCAATAATCAAAATATCAGTACCCTAGATTAAAAATAAAAAAAAACCCTCTTTTTGAACTCCAAAGAACCAATTTCACCATTTCTACCATCAGAATTACAAAGAAAATCCTTTTATAATAAAAAAAGAAAAACCCACATGTATTTTTTGTAGAGACAGAGCTTAATCTGCAGAAAACCCATTTCAAAATACATCTTATAGGAAAACGACATTACAATTTGTTTCTGATTGATTACACATACAGCAAAAAACTCCTGACAATTATTCATAAAAAGATAGAAATAGTTAAAAAAAAATAAAAATCAAGATAATCTTACTTGAGTTGTAAAATCGATGTGGGTGCCTGGAAATTCTGTGAGCCGAGAACCCCAGATTTGTTGCCGGGAAACCTACGAACTGTAGAGGGGATTTTCTGAGGATTTGCTGGAGTTTTTGATGTCTTGTGTACAGAATCTATTGGATATTGTGTGTGAATAAAATAGGGTTTCAACTTTCAACTTCCAAGGTGTTGAATTTTGTGGTTGATCTGGTGTCACAGTTCCGTAGGGATGAATCCTAATGATCAATCTGTGGGTCCCACAAAGATAGATGTATGTGTAATAGAGACCGTTGATCTTACATAATGAGGCGATCAAATGATCTTGGCCCATGCTGAACTTACATTCCCTTAAGATAAAGAATTACAAAAATAAACGGTTTTGATTTGTGAAATGATATCAGCACAACAATGTTTTAACAATTGCAGATGCCCAACTTGTCTTTTCTTTTTTAATTGACGTATGAGAGTTTTTGGGAAGTGTAATTACTCTTTTGACAGCTCTTTAATTACTAAAGGACAAGATGAGTTAGTAAAAATATCAAAACATTGCTGTGCTGATATCATTTCCCTTTTTATTTTCATGGCAGAATATTAAACTAGGCTTGATGGATGAAGCGTCTAGATCATCCGATCAACTGAAATGGGCCGACCCAAAAAATGATTGTTAGGAAAGCATGGTTTTAAATTTTCGACTGAAATCCGAAATTTCCGATTTTGGTCAAAGCCGAAACCGAAATCACATTCCCGAAACGTTATTTTTTTCAGCCAAAATTATGAAATTTCGTCGAAATTTCATCCCAAATTTAAGGAATGTCTGGTCCTCAGGGCCAAGATCCGATGAAGTAATTTAAAATTATATTTTATTTAATACACAATTTCGGCCGAAATTACCTAAATTTTAAAACGATTAGAAAGGAAGAAGGATAGAGAAACCCTAAAAAAACAGAAGAAATATCTTCGGTTGGAGCAGATTCACAGTTATTAATTTCAAGTCTAATAATAGGTTCTGTAACAATTGGATTGGGAAAGGAAAGGGGCGAATTTAGCATTTCTCATGGGATTTTGAGTCCAATAATAGGTTTGGACTGACAATCAATTGTAATAATCTAAAAGTAATAGGGCCTTATAAAAATGTTAAAAATAAAATCACTTCTTGGCTGCTCCCTAATGATTATTCTATTTCTCCTATGATAGGATCCTAGCCCTTAATCTATAAGGCCTCGTTTTAAGTTCCATCAAGAGAACGCTAGCCCTCAATTTTGTAGGAGTTGGCGGACCGGAGCTCTGTTCATTGTGGGACCAAGATCATGTTGGTTGCCTCATGAGTGGTCTACAAATCAACGGTCTAGAATACACACATTTCTTCGTGTGAAACTTAGGGTTGGGATTGATCCAGTGGACCCACATCATGTGTCTGCGTCCCTCTTATTTATAGTTAGATCCAAGGGATCCGTTGGACAGCCTAGGTCTATTGACATGCCTATTCGCCATTACTTTATAGGTCATGGAGCATGGACCCCAAATAAATTAAACATCTAGGTCGTGTTTGGCGACCATAAATTTTTTTGGAAAATGTTATCAGCACTACTGTATTCTGATGAGAGCACTCCTCAATTTATTAAAAGTACGGTATGGCCCGAACCATAGGATGATCCAAACCGTCCATTAGATGGGCCACAGCCTAAATAGGTTGTGCCCCAAAAATCATTTCCGTAGGTTGATCATAACCCTCCGATCTGAATGTTAGAGTTTTGATCCTAACCCTCTATAGATCGGAGGGTCAGGATCAACCTAAGGAAATAATTTTTGGGGCACAACCTATTTAGGCTGTGGCCCATCTAATTGACGGTTTAGATCATCTTACGGTGAGGGCCATACCGTACTTTTAATAAAGTTAGGAGTGCCCTCATCAAAATACAGTAGTGCTGATAACATTTCCCATTTTTTATCTCGTGAAATATTAGTTTATCAAGTGGTAAGAGAAGGCGTGATGATAGGAGATGAAGAGATTTGAGCAAGATGAAGAGACTTGAGGAGGGAGTATGATTGCAGTTAGAGTAAGAAGTTGCTATAAAGCAGGGAAAAAAGGATTTTGAAGAGTTTCCAAGTGAATTTTGTTGAACAAGTCGAAGTCTTGCATTCAACTTGTATATTAATATCTTAAGCTTGCTGACACTGTCTCTCTCTGGCGTGAAAAAGATAGCCATGTTCTCTCCTCTTTTTAGTGCTTGTTAAAGACCTTGTTGAGCTTTAAAGGAGGAGAAAACCCAAAACTCTGAAACAGAAGATGGGTTTTATTTTCTCCATTTCAAAGCTCACCAACTTCACCATTTTGGTGTTGTTACTGGCTTTATGCTGCATTTCAACTTCAACAGGTCTGGTAGCATCTTTTTCTCAGTTCGTTTTTTCTTGGGTTTTGTTTACTCGTTTATATTTATATTGCTGGGTTCCAAGCTTTAGCTAGTTTTTTTCTTGGGTTTTGTTTACTTCAGAAGGTCTGATAACAATTGAAAAAAAGATTTATACTTGTGTAGAAATTATCTTCTTGAGATCACAGGTAATAACATAGTTGAAATTATCTTCAACTTTAAAGGCTACAATTAGCCTAACAATGTGGTAGTTGACCTGAACATTTTCCAAAAGATAAAGTTTGATTATTGAAATGATCTGTAAATAGAGAAAAGGAAAGTTTCATGTAGATTTTAAAAGAGGCTTTTCATTTGGGTTATTAGAATTGGAGAAATAAAGAAAAATATTTTTTTCTCGATCATTTTGGGTTGGTTTTCCTGTTTATGCTAGTGGATTTTGGGCAGAAATTTCTATCTTCTTTTAATTAGTTTTGTAATTTGGGTTTTGGTGATTTGATAAAAGGAATTTGGCATTCTTTTATTTTCTGAGAGATTTACGGACGGGGTCGCTAAAACTGGTGAAAATAAATTAGTCTGTAAAGCATCTTGTTTTTACATAAACTATAAATTTTAAAAAGAAAAAGAAATATATGCTGTATTGTAGATTTAGCAATTTTGTTTCTTAACAAGAGAAAATGAAAGATATAATTTAATGCTATGTGGAGATGCTGCATTTGGGTTTTTAGAAGACTTTGGGAGGAGATGGGAAGAGAGATATATTCATAGTTTCAAAACTCTCATGTGTCATCGTGAACTCTCTCGAGTCAACTCCCTTTTACCTAGGCCGCGTTCCTGTTCAAGTACATGTTTTACCCTATAAAGTCAATCAAAATTCCATGGACTCTCCCAAGTTATGACCGTGTCAATGGAGTATTCAACTGCATCGACCAAGTACTCAACCACATCATGCCGAGTCGACTGGGATTTGCTTTGGTCGCATTTTGAAACACTGTTTTTATGTATTCTAGGAGTTTAAGATCTAGGGTTTCATGAAATAGAAGACAAAGATACTACTAATGTAAATAGTTGAAGTAATAATCATTTCCATTTATTTTCAACTCGGGTTCCTTTTGTATGTCCATAATTGTTTTGTTTGTTATTTATTGGAATTTTTTTATTAAACATGAAAAGAATTCCCAATTTGAGAGGATAGCTTTGGTGAGATTCATGATCTTGGAAACAATGAAGTGTGAAAAAAAGAAGAAGAGATTCATTTATGCTTCAAATTTGGAGATATCTTTCATTATGCTTTTAGAAAAAGCGGAGTGTTCTAACTTTGTTTCTGCGTTGAGTCTTCGATCTTGAAAAATAGAGAGAAAATTGTTCTGTTTGTACAAAAAAAAAAAAAACATTTGGTTTTGAAACAGGCCTGGAATAGTACTTAAGTGTTATTTCCATTTCTAATAATTAGCGTTGTGAAGTTCTCTAAAAGGATTAAAATTGAAGCTTTGGGTTTCGATATGTCTTGAGAGAGGAGTTTTGTTTTCATCTGACATGTCTTGTCATTGTTTATGTTGCAGAAGCTTTTGACCCGCTTGATCCAAATGGAAATATCACAATCAAATGGGACATTATTCAATGGACTCCGGATGGCTATGTTGTAAGTATCTAGCGGAAGACTAATCTTACTGAGCTATTATATCTTTTTAATGGAAATGAGAAGTTACCCATGCGATCAAAACACTCAAGGGTTGTATTTTTGGAAAATGGGGTTACTCGGTTGGGGAGAATGTGGTTTAGTAGGGACTCGAGAGAGGGGTGGCTGACCCAATTGCCCAATTTGGGTGTAAAAAATACCTTGCATATTTTGATAAAATTTTGAAAATTTTACGAAGTAATGGGTCGTAAAATTCATTTTTATGTGGAAAGAAACACCCTATCAATTTGGGATGTGTCGTAAAATTTGTTTTATGCCCATTCTATGTCGAAAGAAATGGAAGCTCAATGTTTTTCCAGTTCATCTGATTCTCCACCATTTTATCTTCTGGGAAATAAAATGCTTGGCCATCTGCTTAACATGATCCATAGTCCATACTCTATGCTTTAGCTACTTTTAATAAAAAGTAAACTAGTATTGTATGATGGAATGTTCTTTTAAATTTGCACCATTCTGATTATGTTATGGGAGCATTTGGATGTAGAAATTGCATGAGGACTGAAGTATTCAAGTGAAAGTAGAAAATACCCTTTTCTCTATTTGTATCAAGATGTCGATTTTCACATCATAATTTATTTGTTTTCAATCCACATACAAAACTTGAAATTTTCTACACGTTTAAGCTCTTCTAGCCCCGTCATGTATTCACAAAAATGGGTATTTATAATTTCCATTTTGCTGTGGCATACATTTCACATCCACTCTGAAGTGAACCATGATTTTGGTGAACTTTTTGAATTTTGAAGCCAGTTGAAATCTATTGCGACCTATGAATGTAATGCCAAGTTGTATGATTTCTGTTAGTTGTTTTCTCTCTTTAAAAATTTCCTTCCAAGTTCCAATTGTTCAAAAGATAACAAGGTTACTGTATTTACACAGGCTGTTGTTACAATCTACAATTACCAGAAATATCGTCATATTCAAACACCAGGATGGACTCTGGGATGGACATGGGCCAAGAACGAGATTATCTGGTCCATGGTTGGTGCTCAAGCGACAGAGCAGGGTGATTGTTCAAGATACAAAGTGAACCTTCCTCATTGCTGTATAAAGGATCCCGCAGTTGAGGATTTATTACCAGGAACCCCATATAACCAGCAGATTGAAAATTGTTGCAAAGGAGGAGTGATCAGTTCATGGGTTCAGGATCCGGTCAATTCCACGAGTACATTCCAGCTCAGTGTGGGCGCTGCTGGAACGACTAACAGGACTGTCAAAGTGCCTAATAATTTCACTCTCAAAGCTCCAGGGCCCGGATATACATGTGGACCCGCGAAGATTGTAAAACCGACTCGATTTGTTTCACCCGATGGAAAAAGAGTGACTCAAGCTTTGAGTAAGTTGGAACTCTGAACTTCTTGGTCCTCTAGAGTTTTCTAATCAGGATTTAGCTTATCTCATTTCAAAACAGCAAGTTCTTGTTCAAAACTATTGAAAGTTGTGACGCCCCAACCCCACTGTGTAAATATTGTCCGGTTCTGGGTTTTGCCACCCTCTCTGGTTCTGTTTTCCAGCAGCACTAACCGTGCCCAACCACTCTGCGGGGCCCGCCCCTTGTAGATGCTGGAAATGCATCTACACTGGGAGAGGGAGAATCCACATACATAGCCTAGAAACTTTTCCTCCCTTTCCGATGTGGGATCTCACAAAAGTCATGCCCTTTCCTGTTCTTGCACTGTTGGGCGAGTTTCAATTGATTTGATTACTAATAGGAAATCAATCTTTAAGAAAAAAAAAACCAAATTCTTAATGGGGAAATTCCAACTATATTCGCCTCCACTTATGAAAACTTGAAGGAGCAGTTTTCCTTTTCTAGCCTTGTAAAAAGTTTGTGGTAATTCTGTGAGATTTTCATACTATTCATGTTAATGAAGGAAGAACAGGGAGTTTTTAAGTGATTTCTAAAATTCTGGGAGATAATACACAACAACCATTTGCTTTTCTAATATTTCCCTTTTAGTAACTGGGACATGATTATGATTATTGGATTTTAAAGATTTTGCTTAGGGTTATTACATCTATTTAACAATTTTGTTGTAGCATGTTATAACAGTCTCCTTGACAAAAATTTGAATTGGGTTACTATCTTATTTTCTGACTGGATTTTACCTTACATATCTTATTGCAGTGACATGGAATATTACTTGCACTTTTTCTCAATTTCTTTCCCAAAAAACTCCTACCTGCTGTGTCTCTCATTCATCTTTCTATAATGAAACAATTCTCCCTTGCCCAACATGCTCCTGTGGCTGCCAAAACAATATAACTCAACAAGGAAGCTGTGTAGAGTAAGTACTGATAATCATTTTCTTCAATCTTTTACACTGTTAGTGTTCTTTTACCTTTTCAATTATCTGTCAGGAGATGATGTGTGGACCCTTTAACTGTTTTACAGGGGTGGGTCACCGTATTTAGCTTCGGCTCTTTCCGCTTGGGGCAAAAATAACTATGCACCTTTAGTTCGGTGTACCAACCATATGTGTCCAATCCGAGTACACTGGCATGTTAAGCTCAATTACAAAAACTACTGGCGGGTGAAAGTCACAATCTCCAATTTCAATTACAGAATGAACTATACGCAGTGGAACTTAGTTGTCCAGCATCCCAATTTCGACAACCTCACGAAGATCTTCGGCTTCAATTTCAAGTTGTTAAGCTCTTATCAAGCAAAAAGTAAGTTACAAAGTTATCCATCCTCTTTTATATTGATTTTGCTGAGTTTCTTCAATGGTATTAAAATTTCAAACTTTTCGAATTTGTTTAGATACTTAGGGCCGTTTGGAAACATGGATTTTAGAATCTTGGATTTTCTCACAATCCTAAGACGAGAGAAGAAGGAGACCGTCCTTCATTTTTTAATCTCTTGCCCTTCTTTCCATCAGCAAAAGAGTAGGAGATCATTTTGTGTTTCCAGGTTTTTGAAATCTCAGGATGAGAGAGAGATTTCTAAAACCTGGATTTCTTAATTAAAATCCAAGATTCTAGAAAGAAACGAAATGGATGGTCTCCTTCTTCTCTTGTCTCCCATCCAGGATTTTGAGGAAAATCCAAGATTCTAAAATCTGTGTATCCAAACGGCCCCTTGTATTAAAACTTGAAACTTTTCGAATTTGTTTATGCAGATGATACTGCCATGATGTGGGGAGTTAAATTCTACAATGATGTGCTCATGCAAGCGGGTCCTCATGGCCTTCTTGGACATGTACAATCAGAGCTCCTCTTCCGAAAGGACCCCTCAACCTTCACTTTCCATAAAGGATGGGCCTTCCCTCGGCGTGTATATTTCAATGGCGATAACTGTGTCATGCCACCTCTAGATGGTTATCCATGGTTGCCAAATGCCAGCCTTCCACACCCACATTAGTTATTCTGATCACATTCTTGTTCTCATCTACCATTCAAAAAAAAAAAAAACATTCTTGTTCTTGTTGACTTTTTTCTAGTAAAGCATCTGGGCTCTGAAATGTCCAACTGGATCATCGGAGGCTTCTTGCAGTGTTAGAATGTATCAGATCTGGTGCCGTTGGATTGTTCAGTGCTAGATTAAGCAACTAGTATAGATTAGGGTACTAGTCAAGATTTGGATAATCTTTATTTATCTATTTCCTTTCTTATCTTAATCTCTTTTCATGTTTATCTGTTAAGTACGCTATTTAAGTATTTATTAGTGTTTTGTGTTATCCTTCACGATTAGTGAAATAAATATTTTCATACTGCTTGGTAAGCACTAGTTCTCTAGTCATGGGAAAAGGAAAAAAGACTCACAGGTTTGTATAAATTCAACCCTAAATTTGATTGGTTCTGTTCGGTCAAACTCGAAAGCCCTGTGAGTCCCTCTCCTCAATACCTAGAAACTAAAAAGCCAAAAACCTTCCAAGCAACCAGCAGACAATAAAATAATAACTATAAGTATACGAAGAGAAAGAAGCTTATTTTTGTGGTGCCTATTATGCATTTGAAGCTTATCAGCAGAAATAAATCAATTTAGATAGTTCTTTGTGACTCCAGTGGCGGGCCATGGTAGATAGATTAACATGTCATTGCCCCAAGATAAGTTCATTGAAGTTCAATATGAATTATTGGGTACTTATCAGGAGATCTATGGCATTATCTACTAGTAAGAAGTGTGCCCATTTACTAGTAAGAAGTGCGAAAAAAGAAAATCCTTTGTCTATACATTTGAACCACCGCTAATCATATTTCATTTTATTGAGAATTAGGCAGGTCACATTTCATTTTATTGAGTGATAGAAGAAGCCATACATGGGCTTTGCTGATTCTACTTGTAACTTTGTAAGCTACCTAAGCTAAGTAATCGCATACATGGGCTTTGCTGAGTAACACTTTTATTGCAGAGTTGGGCATTCAGTCCTTTCATTTCATAGATGCGGATGTGGATCTCGGACCTTGCTATTGATTACTCGCAACAGTTTACAATAAAGAAAGGGGAGTGATAAATCGACTCCCAAATATGATAAATCAGACTCCCCATGTGTCTTTCTCTCTCCTCTGGGTTAGATAGAGAAAGAGGAGAGAGATAGACACATGGGGAGTCGATTTATCATTTTGGGGGGTCGATTTATCACTGCCCTAAAAAAAACACTCTTCAAAATGAAAGGATTTTTTCCCCTTGATTCCAAAACTCATGTACAAGATCACAACGTTAATTTAGAGGGTATTGTCGAAGAAAGACAAAGAAAGGAATCAAGATATAAGAAATTTTTTCTTTTTTCTATTAAAAATATTAAAATCTAAGGAATGATTTATATTTATATCTAACTATAAATTAAAATAGACTTTCTAAAAAAGATATTTAAAATGTAAAGTAGATTTGAGGGTTAAAAACATTAATAAAATTGCTGAAAAAATATTTACCAAAGAAAATTATCAAAACTAATCACTCAGGGATCAATGAAAGGGCGACAGCGGTGACAAAAAGTGAAAAAATAAGCTACTCTATGACTTGAAGCATCTAGAAATTCTGATATACCAAAACAGGAGCAGCATCTCATGACTCCAAATCCACTGAAACATTCCATCGTCACTTCTGATGTGCAAAATCAGTTTTAACAGGAGAGCAACATTTGGAGTACTTAAGTTGGTTAAGGAATTGACAACAATGATTATCTAAATCAATACAACAGTTCCTGAGGAAGTTGGTTTCCATCAACAAAACCAAGTAGCAAACAGTAACCTATATAACTGTGCTCAATGAATGGAACATTACATAAGATCCCAAAATATCAGTGAACAGCTTCTTGTAATTGCAGAGATAAGAAAGAAGTCTTCCACTTTCACCAATGGCGCCATGTTTCTCAGTTTTTTTTATTTTTGAATGGCCATGTTTCTATGTTATGTTATCTAATAACTAGTTACTTTGTTTTAGAACCTCTGCTTCTGCTATTGCCATAGGATCATCCTTATTCTCAGTTTCTTCCTCCTTTTCCCCTTCGTGCTCTTGAGCCAATTTCTTTCTATGTATTTCCTCGGCAGCTTCCATTTCAGCACGATTTTCTGCCTGTAAACGCTGCATTTCTTCTTCTTGCTGCTGTCGTTCGAACCATGTGTCGGCATCTGCCCAAACTGAAGAAATACACAGTCCAGAAAATTTACACCAGAATCAGCATGCTACTTTAAAGCCTCAAAAGTCGAAAGTCATCAATCATGGTAACCATAAGGACTGATATAATCATTCAAATACCAAAACTTAAAAGAAGACTAAATAAAAGGGCGATGATAAATTTGAAACCCCTATAGGATGATTTGCACCCCTTTTAACGTGAATTGAGGGAGACTTTTACACTTTTTACCATCAATTCACGTTAAAAGGGCTGCGAATAATCCTACAGGGGGTGCGAATATATCATTGCCCTAAATAACCCAAACTCTAATCTATATGCTGTACATAGCAACAATTAGAGAAGTGTCCAATTAAAATTTTGAAGGCTGAACTCCTACACTCAAATGAGTGAAAAACCAGATATATAGTGGCCAAATCTTTAACCCCGGAAAATGAAAAGCAAAAGCATGACAAAAAACTAATAACCATGAGTCTTGCAAATTTTTATTTATTTTTGAATAAATAGCAGAAGTTTTATTAAAAAGAATGGAAAGGCTGGAGCCTATTGCCTCATGATGGACTCCACCTAAACCAGTGTGGCTTAAATTTTGACAGTTCCAGCATTAGTAACCCCAACCCGGCTGGGATTGGTGGTTTTCTTAGAGATGAGGTAGAGGCACCAAATGAGCTTTTTCTGGTCCCATCGAATTTAAGGATTCTAATGAGGCGGAAGGTCAGGGGGCTTTTTGCAAGCCATTCAGATCATGGATAGGTCTGATGTGGGTCACCTTACGGTCTTGGGGGATTCTCTTAATGTCATTAGATGGATGGATAGAGCACACCTCCTCTGTGGAGGTTTGCGGAATATTTAGATGCGATCCGCGACCAGCTAGAGGGTGCTCCAGTTAGAGTCCAGTACATGAGGAAGTTGGCTAATACTGAGGCAGACCATCTGGCTCGTGATGAGGTCAGCTGAGCTAGTTCGGAGATATTTGACTTCCTTCTTGAGCGTAATTTGTTACTGCTCCTATCTAATTCGTTTCTTCTATTTGTACTATGTTTCTTCTGTAATCTCGCGCCCCCCCCCCCCCCCCCCCCCCCGCGGTTGGGCTCTTCTTTACATATTAATAAATTGCGCATCATTTAAAAAAAAAAAAGTAAGTTAGAGGGGCACAGAATGCCACAAAGTCAAAACCTCTCAGAGCCCTCTTTTAACAAGTGAATCACTATGTCACAAGCCTCACACCTCTCTTTAACAAGGGGATCACTACATCACTTGCCTCGGCTTCAAATGAATATCTAATGCCATTTTTTTGTGAATAGTATCAAAATTTATTAATCAGACCAGCAATCACACTATTTCCCTCATCGATGTGATCATGCTAAATAGTACAATCATGACTTGAAAGACAAACCTTAGAAACATAAACCAGAAAAAGTAGCAGGGATAACACCTGCAGCCAAATTATTTCTCTGGCAAAAAGTCTCTGATAATCAGACCAGTGTGAGACACTCCTTCATTAGCTAATTTGTCAGCCCTGCAGTTAACTTCTCTTTCCACATGGCATTGTATGGGTATTCATGCTTTCCCTTGAACCACCCGATAACGTTAAAGGAGTCTCCTCCCACCCTGTCCCCTTCTTTCCTGAATGCTCATCAAGGGTGGTAATAAAAGCCTTACACCCTGCCCAAAAGCTAAAACTTCTGCCAATGTGGAAATTCTCTCTCCCACCAGACCCGCAACGATGAAGATAGTGCAAAGATGGAAACCACCACCATTGGGATGCTTAAAGCTGAATTTTGATGCAGCTAGCAAAGACAACCCAGGAAGAGCAAGTACGGGATGTATTATTAGGAATGGCAATGAATCTATATTTCCAATTGGACTGGAGAAAGCCAAAACAATCTTTCCTTTACAATTTCTAAGGACTCCTCTCAATCCAGCCGGCCCCAGATTCTCCAAAGAACATCTGCTGCAATTAAAATTAATGTGTCAAATGGCGACAAAGACCATTTTGCAAACATTTTATCCCTGGTAATTTTCTTTAAATTAATTTTCTAAAATGGTAGAGGGCGAGCCTTGGCGCAATGGTAAGGTTGTTCCATTGTGACCTGGTGGTCACGGGTTCGAGTCACGGAAACAGCCTCTCTGCAAAGCAAGTGTAAGGCTGCGTACATCTAGCCCTCCCCAGACCCCGCAATGGTGGGAGCCTCGTGCACTGAGACAAACCCCCTAATTTTCTAAAATGGTCTTGCATCGATAAACCCCTAAGTATCTTAGAAGGCTCACCTAATAACCCAACTTTTAGTCTCAAGGATAATCCTCTTAATTTACCATTAAAAAAAAAGGGATAATCGTCCTAATTGAGCTTTTGTTCTCAAGGATTCTATGACTCTTCTCCTTCCAAATGTTCCATAACACTGCAAATTGAGGCAAAGATCAAATCACTTGGCCTGTCCTCCAAGATGACAGCAACTCCAACCATCTAAGAACGGACCGATAGACCCTAAGAAAATCCAACTCACACCAGACCATTTTAGCACTTCAAACCAAATTATTCTAGCCTCTTGCAATGAATAAATATCCTCAGTTCCTTATTCAACAGCACATCGACTCGCCAAATGAACCTAATTCTCAAAAGATTCAAAGTATTGATCCCATGCAAAGATGCCATCTGACAAAAACTGAATTCTTGGAGAAATTGGCACTTTCCAAAATACAAGAAAGCTAAAGAGACTTGAAAACCATCTTGGGAATCAGCTACCCAAATTCACCTATCATCTCCCATTTGCAATATAAAAAGCTCTTCAAACTGACCAAGAAGATCTAGGAGAGACAATTTCATCATTATTAAAGTTCCAACGGGAAACCAATCCTCAAATTGCAATTCCTCTTCCATCCTAAAATTGCAATTCCTCTTCCATGCCCACTCAAAACAATCTGCAATGCATTGCAAACTCTGTCTTGGACAAACATATAGAGACTAGGGTAGGTATAGCAAAGGACACTTCCTCACCAAAGATCTTCCAAAAACCTAAACCTCTCCCGCTCAATCTTGACCTAAGATCTCAAAGAAACTCACTTAGAGATGAATCCTTAAAACTCTTAACAAGTTAAGAAAAGGTCCACAATCACAACCAGTAGAAGGGTCAAAAAGGAAAATCTCACAACAGAGATTCTTTTGCTATGGCTAGAAATCACTAGTCTGATTAAGAAAGATCCATAACTATCGAATTTAAACAAGAATGTCTAAAATCTAATAAGTAATTAAGTTTTCTACAAGCAGAAAAGAACATTTAAAACCCAACCTACCATAGAAAGAGCCACATTTATTATCATCAAAACCTAATAAGTAATTAGCATGATAAGTTTCTATAACTAGAGAGGTTTATAAAACAAAATCATTTATTTTAATTATTTAGTTGCTTTTACCAGTGTTTAAAAACTCCTTGGCTCGGAACTCGCCCAAGTCGACTCCCTTTTACCTTGGCCGCGTTCTGCGTTGCACCACATCCGTATTCCATGTTTTGCCCTACAGAGTCAATAAAAAACTCCTTTGACTCTCCCGAGTTATGACTGCGTCAACCGCGTTCTTAGACGCGTCGGCGCAGAGTCAACAAGGATTTTTCTTGGCCGCATTCTGTGTCACATCCGTGTTTTTAGACATAGGTTTTTACTTTTTAGCAAAGCATCCTTACAACCTAATATGATAAGGAAATAACACTTATTGTCGCTAAGTCCTATACCTAAAGAAAATGGCTATTGAGATATAGCTACATAAACCTAATCGAAAAACATGAATAAAAAAGAACGAAAGAGGGGCTGACACAAATCTCACGAGGAAAGATTCAGAATTATGGCCACTAAGACTAAAAGCCTCAGGAAAAAAAATCTCAATTTTGTACCATTTAGAAGAGAATTATCTCCCTAAAACTCATGATCCATGTGAAATTTCACTCACCTAAAAAACAATTTCAAAGATGAAATGGCAATAGTAACTTCCTCAGCAAATTTAACAACAATCCAAGCGATTAAAACAAAACAAAATGTTCCTACTAAACTGAAACTGCAACCAAACTCATACCTATAAAACTGAATTCATATTCCTCCAACCAAAACAACACTCAAAAGTCAAAAGCAACAAAAACCTAAAAATAACAATACAAGAGAAATTAAAAAAAGAAGATAGGGCAAGCCCTACTCTACCTTCTTCAACCTGATTTACTATGACCCATTACAAAAAAAAAGACATAATGAATTTCTCCCACAACTATAACCTCAAAACCTAATTCATTTATTACGGTCCTGGGTAGGGGCCTACCTTGGTCTGGGACTAGGTGGGACCTGGTATGGGACAGATTTAAAGGGCCTAGCCTAATGCGTTCCATAAGAGCTTTTGGTGTATTGGTTAGGTACTTAACACCATTAAAACAAGAACCAGAGAAATAAATAATAATAATAATTAAAAAAAAAGATGGGTCGGAATAAAGGTTTCTCCCTATTCCCAAAAATACTGCCCAAAATACCAAATTCCTTAAAATAAGAAGAAATCGAAAAATAAAAGCTGGGTTAGAGCTATGATTAGGGTTTGGACTTACTGGGTTGGGTTGGGTGGGTCAAGATTTAAGGATTTTCTCCCATATTCCTAAAACCCTAGCCAATTAAAATGAAACGAAAAATAAAGCTAGGATTAGGGTTTGGACTTACTGGGTTGTGTGGGTCAAGATTTAAGGTTTTCTCTCCTAGTCCCAAAACCCAACCCAAAATACCCAATTCAATTAGAAAACGAAAAATAAAAGCTGGGTTAGGGTTAGGGTTAGGGTTAGGACTTACGGGGTTGCGCAGCCCATCCTTGCTCTCCACCCTTGATCCTCTCAGGCAAAGCATAATTCACGGTAAGAACCCTTCCATAAAGCTCGGCACTGTCCATATTATCCATGGCTGCAGCAGCATCTTCCTTCTCAAGAAAGGTAACAAACCCAAAAGAACGGTGCTTTTGGGTGGCCTGGTCTAAGGGGGTTTTCACGTCTTTGATGTCTCCAAAAGGGATGAAAGTTGAATGTAAGATTGTCTCGTTCACTTCCTCTGCAAGACCCCCTGATAGAAAAACAAATAGACATAAACTAAATTATTCATCAGAGTCTATGTATGTATGAATGTATGTGGGCATAGAGACTTACCTACGTAGAGGGTGTTCTTCTGGACTGGAGGATTGGCCATGGGATTCTTTTATTTTTCTTCTCGCCTTTGTTGTGGAGGAGACTGTGATTTGGGGACTATAAGCGTGGACCCTTCTTGCTGAGTCTTTGATGTGAAACCCAATTTTAAGTTCAAGGATTCCAATGGTTATTCCTTTTAAATACTGGTGGGGTCTTGCCTAACCCCAGTTTGCCCACCCAAAAAAAATTTTAGGTTCATGGTTCGGGCTCAACCCGGATCGGAACTGATCCGACAAACCTGAATTTGGCAATGTAATGTCGGGTTGGGTTAGGGTCAAGACTTAAGAGTTAAGACCCTGGCCAACCCGAACTCCGTCCTCTAATTTTATCATGATTTGCAAATTCTTAGGTCCTGCTTGGATTGCAAAAAAATAAGGCAGGTTAGGCGGTCGGGTTAGGGTTGATAGAATTGGTCCATTGGAGGTAGGATGGGTTAGGGTTGACTATCCTTGAGCCAAGACTCGGGTTGGGACGGGTTAAGGATCAGGGAATGCTATCTCGGACTGGGCTAGTGCTGGACCCAACCCGGCCCAAGTTGCATCCCTAATTCCGGACATTGATTCACTAAATTTGCACACTAGATTTCGAAAGAAAATTTTCCTATTTTTTTTACGTACTAAAAAGATAATGTGAACCAATCCTACTCAAATTTTATCTATAGGGACATTTAATTTATGGCAATATCCCTCTAAATCAACCATAATCATTCATTTTCCTGATATTCCCACTACCATGTTTTGATAATCAGACAAACTCACTTTGTATTTTATTATTTAACCAGCTGTCAAAAGCAATTACAATTCCCAAAAAGCTCCCAGCATCCAATTAAAAAGGAAAAGACCAAGTGAGTTTGTCTCATTATCAAAACATGGTAGGGCAAATATCAGTAACCTTCTAAAAATTTCCCAAGAATAAGTTTTCTGTCAAATGTTTTTCTTGGAAATCCAAACAGGGCCTTAATGACCCCAAAATACCATTCCCTAACTATTTTGACAATATTGATCTTATTAGTGCTGTGTTTCACCATAACCCTTGTTTCAATAATGCCACCCCTTTCAATCTCCACTATGCTAATTAGCTGTTAAGAAATGTTACAGCTTAGAATTCCAAAAAAGCTATGGCTTTGTTCTGTTGCATTCCTTGGATTGGAATCCCACGGAAATGACGTGGCAAAAAATAAAAGAAAATGAAGAGAAAAGATGTTCCGAGAAAAGGGAGAGATGGACGGATTTGTTCATCGTTAGAGAACCCTAGATAACACGATTTTCTACAAGCAAGACGAGCTACCTCTCTTTTCCGCTCCATTTTGTGGATTTTGAAGTGATGATTTTGCCATTACACGTAGGATTTGACGGATTCCATGTCAGAATCCCTCAGACCCAAATTTAAGTAACAGAGCGCCCGAATTTTGGCATTTCTATGGAATTTAGGTTGTTTTCCTTTTACTTTCCGCCCAAAGTTACATAACAGAACAGAGCCTATGGAAATCCAGTCAGAAAATAAAATTGAGGAGTGCCATTATCAAAAACAAGAGTTCATATTTAATTTCCATTTCAACATGTAGAGACGGAAAAATCAAAGAGGAAGACTTGGGAGGGTTAAAAGTTAAAACAAGAGGCTAAGCACCTGGTTTCGGTGGAAGGAATCAAAACTTGGGGAGCCCATTGAAATCAAGAGATTGAAATCTAATGAAAAAGTCTAACTCTACTATCTCCCATTGAACTCTATATAAACCTGCAAGCATAAACACAATATCTGTGCATATAATCGCCCAGTCAGCAGACCATACAAATATATACATTCATTTCTTCACAACCATCGTTCAATGGCTCCCACTCGTTGGATCAAACCAGAGGTATGTTCTCTTTTATATACCCACTAGAGAGAGTTTACATGGTGTCCTCATGTAGCTGCATGTATTTCTAAAATAAAAGAGTTTCTATATGGTGTGTCTGTAATGTATATTCCAGTATTTTGCAGAAAGTACAGTACGACCCACTCCACCACTCCATGGGATGATCCGAACCGTCCATTTATTGGGCCTACAATGTAAATAGGTTGTGCCCCAGAAATCATTTCCATAGGATAATCTAACCCTACGATCTATAGAGGTTTCCTATCATGTGCAGTCCCTCTATAAATCGACCCCTAGGGCTAGGGGTCGATTTAAGATATACGGGAGTCGAGTTTTCACTCTCAAAAATCATCTCCGTAGGATGATCTTAAGTCTCCCATCTGGTATCATCCCATTGTAGGGTTAGGATCATAATATGGAGATGATTTTTGGGGCATAACTTATTTATTTTAGTGCCCAACAAATAAATTGTTTGGACTTTTGAATAAGGTGGGCCCCATTTTATTTTAATTTATGCAAATGAGATTATATTTTCTTGCCTTGTATGCAATTAATTTTTACAGAGTATCGAAAGAGGCCAGTGCTATTTTCTAGTTATAATTGAGAAATGATATGGGCATTCCTGCCTTTTGCTCACAGCATGCTGTATGCTGTCCGAGCAACGTTTCTCTGATTTTTAAGTAAGAAATCCAGGTTTTAGAAATCTCTCCCCCATCCTGAGATTTCTAAAACCTGGAAACATGTGATGATTTCTTGTTCTCTTGCTGTCGCAAAGGGTGGGAAATCAGAAAAAGACGGCTGGTCTTTTTCTTCTTTTGTCTCTCATCTATAATTTTAAGGAAATCCAAGATTCTAAAATCCGCATATCCAAACGGGCTCCTTAAGGAACTCTTTTTATATTTTCTAAATAGCCAATTAGCTGGTAAAAGTTGTTCAAGTCCCCGAGAAGTAATTACCTGATAATCTTAAGTGTTTAATAGTATTCTTACCAATACAAGGTACGATGGGTCATTCCCGTGGGCGGGCGTTTGAATCTAAGGAATAGAAAATTATGAAAAATAATATTTTTCATGGAAACAACAACACCTCCCCCCCCCCCCTCCACACGAAGGAAAATGAGTTTACTCATGGGGAAAAAATCCCAAAACATCCAAACAGCTCCTTGGAATTTTGATAATTTGGAATGTGCGTTCTTTTCTTTTTTTTATGGGTAAGTTTCGGTTTAGGCGGACCAGGAATGTTTGGAATGTATGTTATTCATTTTTCAATGTTTTGATATCTTTGATTCTTCCACCATTTTTGCTTATAATAATTCACAAACGAACCATACAACAGATCAACTATACGCATATTCTATAACTTGTGCTCTATTTCTGGTATCAGGTGTATCCATTAATGGCTGCCATGACCTTCGTTACAGGCATGTGTATTTTCCAGCTTACCAGGAACATGCTCATGAATCCCGACGTCAGGTCATCTTTCTCTCTTTCTCTCATTTGACTTATGGTAAAAAAAAAGCTCAGCCAACATCATAATTCACTAACTAGTATGAATTTGGATGGTTCTTGCAGAATCAACAAAGCCCATCGTACTGCGGGTATACTAGAAAACCAAGAGGAAGGTGAGAAATACAGCCAACACGGCCTCCGTAAATTCCTCCATGAGCGTCGCCCAGAGATCATGCCGGCTATAAATGCCTTCTTCTCCAACAGTAAATAATATAGAGTTACAGACATATGTATGAATATACCTATATAAGCTGTTTATGTATGTATTATATGCATGTTCATATGTGATAGGCAACAAAATTGTAAGGGTGCTCATCTGCACCAAGTTCTACTCTTTATTGTGTTCCAAAATTTGTTTGAAATAGTTATAAAAATGTATTATTATTTGAATGAACCATGAATCTCAATTGTTATTTCTTACGCAAATAAAACAGACCTGCTATTACTGAGACGCTGATAATGGCTACTGGAAAGACCCAGTAGTCCAATGCCTTAGGAAGGACCTTGTTGGCAGTGCCCACAGTTTGCTTCTTCCCAGAGATTTCAAGTTCTGGGATAACTGGAGACAGGTCTAGCTCTCCGATACAAAAGTCTTTCATAAGCTCTCTTGCATCTTTGCTGTGCCCGGCATCTTCGAAATCATCAGTTGCATCCTTCCCTATAAGAAAATTATGATTAAAAATCAGATAAGGTTTAAGTTGATAATAAAATTTTAAATGTTGATAATAAAATTTTAAATGATAGTTACATATTATTATGTGATGCAACCATTCCTTTCATCACTCATTCCAGTCGGCCCAACCCAGATGCAGGTCTTTGGCTCAGAGTGGTGTTTTGGGAATTCGGGGTTTTTTTTTTTTGAATGGTTCAGGTCTTTGGTTGTTAGAGATCATTTTCCTTTTGAGGACCATGTTTGAGTTGGCTGGTTTGTTATGTTTTCCCTGATCATCTCCGTAGGGACGTGCTTGATTTTTCAATGAAGTTTTCCATTAATTAAAAAAAAGGTGTTGTAAATAATTAAGGATTAAATTTTTTTTCTTGATGTTAGGGTGACATTGTTGTTTAATGAAGAAAATGCATGCAGTGGTTGCTAAAAGAGTCAATTTTGGAAAAAGCAAAATACCAGTCGCAGTGAGGAGGACATCATCTCCACCAGGGTGTTCATCCAAATAAGTTGTCACATCATATACCTGTATAAACCATAAAGAGTAAGAATGTAAAATTGAAAGAAAAACTTCCAGCTTCTCATGCCTTTACATATGTAATCACAATTTGTACAAAGGAAAAGGTGATGATGTTTGAGCGGGAAAAGTGGGGAGAAAATAAACAGAGAATCCAGTAATTCATGGAATCGTATCGATCAAGGCAAAATAAAAGATCACACAATTTGCAAATTAAAACATAACATAGGTGGAACCTAACAATGAGTAACACATAAACATCAAATTCTGGATTCTGAATTATTCATCTTCAACTTTAGAAAAACTTAAGATTAAAATAGTTTAAAAAATCCAAAAAAAACTATCAACAGTGGCGTCAATTACCACCAAATAAAATTGAGCACATTTGATTTAAAATCAGTCAAAAGTGAATGACTTAATCATTCTCAATTAAAAGCAAAACCGTGCCTTTATAAACATAATGCAAGCAACTTCATAAATTGGAATCAGCTGGTCAAAAGCGAATTAAAACTTGCTAAAAGTTTCAAGATATTTCATTTGCAAAACCACGATCCAATTTAGCATATCCACAGATGGATGAAATCATTTTCTTAACATAGTTGGAAGCATTGACTGAATGGAAGAGAAACCACAAATTGAGAGAGATGTGGCCATGGAAAGTGCAGGGAATCAAACCGGGTAGAACTCACCCCTAAAAGCTAGCTGTTAGAGGGAGGGTGCACATTCCCTTATAACCCATCCCCATCCACTGCACTTTACCGATGTGGGACTATTTGCTTTTGCGTGGAACTCCAACAATCTCCCCCTCCACGCAGAAGTAACGTGGACCATCTCGCTCCTCCACGCGGCAGCTACATGGGAACCACGAGATCTTCTCCGAGGGAATTTCACCGTCCTCGGAGGCACACCGGGGTTACCGAGATCTTCCCGGGAGTTACCACGCCCCAGCTCTGATACCATTTGTGGGGAATTAACCGGGTAGAACTCACCCCTAAAAGCTAGCTGTTAGAGGGAGGGTGCCCATTCCCTTATAACCCATCCCCATCCACTTCACTTTACCGATGTGGGACTATTAGCTTTTGCGTGGAACTCCAACAGAAAGAATGAACCTTATGATGAATATTAAAAACATATTGAGAATGGAGTAGATAAGTTGGAGGCAAAATTCGAGAGCAATTTGGCTTCATGGAGATAAGAATTACTCCCACCTTTCATAGAATGTCTAGTGTGAGGCATATAGAACTAAAGCAATAAATTGTGTCGTTCAAGATGAAGAAATCGTTGAAGATAAGAAATAAAGAGACTGATGTTGAAAGCTTTCGTTATGTTATACTCCAAAGAAAATTCATGGAGCCCAAAGTTGAAGAGGCAAGCATGAATCCGAAGGGGATTTTTTTATGTCTTGGTGATGCTGAGTCCGACTTCAAAGATGGACAACAATCATCAACAAAGACGATGAAAGTAAAGAAGTTCAGAGCAGAGCTCGAACTTGAGTTCCAACAATCTTATAAAAGGACCCTTTTCAAACTTTAAGGTGTTTTAGATGGGCCCACCACGTGCATATGAATAGGAGCTGTGGCTTCGATTGCAATCTTGTTTTATTAATGTTAGGAATTTTGAGGTAAGAATTTAAGTGGGTTTGGGTGGGCCTTCTTTCATGCCTGGTCGCCTAACCATTGTTTTATTAGTTTTAGGTCTTAGTCATTTAATTAAGTTGTTCTAAGTGGTTTTGAGAAACCCACAAATTCACCAAGCATGGGGTGTGCAAGTTGTGTTTGGGTTTTTTAAAGTTGGGTTTCTATGTCAAGTTAGGTCTTAGATCAAGGATAAGACTTAGTCATGCTTTTAGAGGATTATGGACTTGTACATATGTTCCTATTGTCGAGGTTTGTTTAGTTACTTTTGCTGGAAAGTGATTCGAATCACTTTCTTGATTTTTATATTCCGTTGTTTGTTCTTAATTTCTATCAATTTCCCTTCTGTTTTACGGTTGGCCGCATCAATTTTGGTACCAAAGAAGTTTATGATTTCACGGAGCTTGCTAATTACCATTACACCTCCCTAGTTTTTGTAGATAAGCTTCTAAATTTCGGTTTCAATTGGCATGGAAAAAGAAACATTTCAGTTTCAGTGGAAATTTTGGTGTAAATCTTATAAAATCACAGAAACGTGTACAAATGATGAAATTTTAATATCAAACTTAGGAAATGCTAGATAAGCACAAATACTTAGAAGCCATCACATCAGCAAGAAAGACATCCATAATGGCTTAATCACATTGAACACATGTCACACGTGTCTGGAACAATAAAGTCGATAAAGAACTACAATGTAATGAAGTATAAGAAAGCGCAACGACCAGTCTCCCCTCTAAGGACCCCCAATTCTATGTCAAAACCGCATAGAGTTATGAGGCATTATTGGTCCCATGCAGATCTGACATCCCATGCATAAGACATGGTTACTTTGCCGCCATGTTGCATGGATTCTTCCAAATGGACGAAGAATCCATGTCAGTCACATCTTGGATTCCAATACTTCAGGATTCTTTTAGACACTTCTAGATCTTTCTTATCTGTTTTTTCTGAATACTACTACCACAACTTTACAATTACCACATATATTGAGTTTTACCCATCCTAATAGTAAGTTTCTTAAATGAAAATAAAATATTATATCCACTAAACATATTGAAAATTTTATATATTACTTGTTATAACCATATTATTATGTAAAAAAATAAAATTGAATCATTCTTTTTAGGTTTGCCGAATCCGACACTCGATACCCGTGTCGGATTCTGACACTCGTATCCGTACTGATACAACATAGCTTTGTTTTGCAATTAAATGATGTTGCCAACCAAATATCATTTTGTATATTGATGAAATGAAATACAAATAATAACATCTTTCCATTTTTTTTTTCCGACCATTTCAATCAAATTTCAGGAATTTCACTCAAATCGGGGAATTTTGGTCTAATTTTGGGAATTGCGGTCAAAATTTCGGATAAATAATGACAAAAAAAGGAAATCATGTAGATTTCATTTTGGTGTGGAAGGAAATGGAAACATTTTGGTCGTTTCGAAGAAATTTCTAGGAAATATAAAATCATGTATGCAGAAACTCTTTAAAAAACTTGTCGATTATGAGGTTTTTGACAATCCTACACTACATCGACATACAATGGGAATGAAACACCATGGGGCTGTCAGAGAGCCAAAGGGATGATGCGATGTTTGAGATGATGGAACAGATGGATGGATGGACAGACATGGACTGATGAAGATTTTCATAGAGAGAGCCAAAATGGCCGAGTCCGACTATAAATTGACTAAATAGTGACCAAAATCAGTCAAAGGTGAGGATAACCATACAAATCCAAATCCAACAAAGATTGATGATTATCGAGATGGGGACAATAATCATGGAGGCCTTGATCAACCTAATCCTATAGAAAATTTGGGAGAAGGATATTAAATGGCTAATCCACGAATAGGTTTCGTTGTAACCAATAAAAAATTTGGAGGTGATGCATACCACTGACTACGAGCGTTGGGTTGTGGATTTCAGCTAGAAGTGCCTGAATTGTAAGGGAAGATGGACCCTGATACCTTCTTTGACTGTTAAATAGTGTAGAAGATTTCTTCAATTTGAAGAACATGCCACAAGAATGAAAAGTTCATTTTGTTAACGCTAAGTAGAAAGCAAAGGAAATTTTGTTAATATAGCTTGTCTTCAAGAGACTAAATGGATAGGAGAAAAAGCTAGGGAAATAGAAAATACGGGTTTCAAGTTATGGTATACAGGGAAGGAGAGAAATAGAAATGGCGTAGAGATCATAATAGATAAGAGCCTAAGAGATGAGGTTGTAGATGTTAAAAGGAAGGGTGATAGAATTATTCTAATTAAATTAGTATTAGGTGAAGAGAGGATTAACGTTATTAGTGCGTGTGCCCCTCAAATAGGATTAAATGATTCTATCAAGAGGTAATTTTGGGACGATATGGATGAAGTAGTCCAAGGAATACCACATGGAGAGAAGTTATTTATAGGAGGAGATTTAAATGGTCATGTGGGAACAACTAATGGAGGTATTAAGAGGGATCATGGAGGATTGGGTTTTGGTAATAGGAATGAGGCATGAGAAGATATTTTAGGGTTTGCACTGGCATATGATTTGATGTTAACAAATATTTTTTTTAAGAAAAGAGATTCACACTTGATAACTTTTAGCAGTGGAAACAACTGTAGCCAGATAGATTTTATCCTCACTAGGAGAGAGGACAAAGTTGCGTGCAAAGATTGTAAAGTCATACCCGGGGAGTGTTTAGTCACACAACATAGGCTAGTGGTGTTGGATATATGCATCAAACGTTGGAAGAGAAAAGATAGAGATGTTAGACATCCGAGGACTAGGTGGTGGGATCTCAAAGGGTAAAAACTAAAGATGTTTAAGGATAGACTGCTTAAAGAAGGACCTTGAAGTCTTGACGAGGAGACTAATATTATGTGGAATGGGATGTCTAGTTATATCAGGAAAGTGGCTAGGGAGGTACTTGGAGAATCTAGAGGAAGTGGGCCGCCGTCTAAAGACACATGGTGGTGGAATGAGGAGGTCCAAAAGGCGATTAGGTCTAAAAGAGAGTGTTATAAATGCTTGCATAAATATAAAAATGAGGAGAACATGGAGAAGTATAGATTGGCTAGAAAAGAAGTTAAGAAGGCAGTAAGGGAAGCTAGAGGCAATGCATATGAGGATTTGTAACACAGGTTAGGTACGAAAGAGGGTGAAAAAGATGTCTACAAGCTTGCTAAGATGAGAGAAAGGAAAAGCAGAGACTTGAATCATATAAAATGCATCAAAGATGAGAATAAAAGATTGTTAGTAAAAGAAAACGAGGTTAAAGAGAGGTGGAGAAACCCACCGAGGCGTTGGCTCTTCGGCGTAAGTCATGGGTTTGCTCCCTGTTGACGAGTGTTCGAATCCCGCCCCCGACTTACCTGATACACATGGTGAGTGGGTCGTTGCGTGTATCCGTAGGGACTAGTCCTACTCCCGAAGGGGGTGGGGACATCCTACGTCATCAAAAAAAAGAAAGAGAGAGAGGTGGAGAAGTTACTTCGATAAGTTGTTTAATAGAGAACCTATAGCAAATTTGGGAGAACTTGATAATGCTTTTGATGATACAAATCGGAGATTTGTTCGTAGAATCCGAACATCAGAGGTAAGAGTAGCTATGAAAATATGAAATTAGGTAAGGCTAGGAGGACTGACGATATTCCTATTAAGACTTGGAGATGCTTGGGTGATGTGGGTTTAGTTTGGTTAACTAGATTATTTAACAATATTTTGAAGACTGAGAAGATGCCTGATGAGTGAAGGAAGAGTACATTAGTACCTATTTATAAGAATAAAGGGAAAATTCAGAGTTGCACCAATTACCGGGGAATTAAGCTAATGAGTCACACCATGAAGCTTTGGGAGAGGGTAATTGAGCATAGACTAAGAAAAGAGACTAAGGTGTCAGAGAATCAATTTGGTTTCATGCCCGGACGATCGACTATGGAAGCTATCTTCTTGATTAGGGGGTTAATGGAGAGATTTAGAGAAAACAAAAAGGACCTTCATATGGTTTTCATTGATTAGGAGAAAGCGTATGATAGGGGTTCCCAGGAGTGTTATGTGGTGGGTCCTTGAAAGGAAAAAAGTGCCTACTTAATATGTTGATGTGATTAAGGATATGTACGATGGAGCAATAACTAGTGTTAGAACCACGGATGACACGTCTAGTGAGTTTCCAATTACAATATGACTGCACCAAGGATCAGCTCTAAGCCCTAATCTTTTTACGCTAGTTATGGATGAGCTTACGGAGGGTATCCAGGATGAGGTGCCGTGGTGTATGTTATTTGCAGATGATATAGTATTAATCGACAAAACCAAAGCAGGAGTAAATGCTAAATTAGAGTTATGGAGAACTACTTTGGAATCTAAAGGCTTTAGACTGAGTAGGACTAAGACAGAATATATGGAATGCAACTTTAGTAATGTAAAAGCGGGACGATGACGTAGTAAATATTAGTGGATAGGAGGTACCTTAGAGAGATATATTTCGATATCCTGGTTCAATTCTACATAAGGAATGAGAGATTGAAGAGGATGTTAACCATAGAATAAGAGCAGGTTGGTTGAAGTGGAAGCTTGCCTCAGGAGTTCTGTGCGACCGTAAAATTCCTACCAAGTTGAAGGGAAAGTTTTATAAGACAGCTGTGAGGCCAGCCATGCTGTAAGGCTCGGAATGTTGGGCCCAAAAAGCAGCATGTGCATAAGATGAGTATAGCGGAGATGCGAATGCTTAGATGGATGTGCGGCCACACAAGGTTAGATAGAATTAAAAATGAAGACATTCGTAAAAAGGTGGGGGTGGCTCCAATCGAGGAGAAGATGAGAGAGCACCGCTTAAGATGGTTTAGACATATCCAATGTAGGCCTTTGGATGCTCCGGTGAGAAGAGGTGACTCGTGCCAAATTGAGGGAGTAAAAAGAGGTACGGGTAGACCGAAAATAACATGGGTAGAAACAATGAGGAAAAACTTGATAGCTAGGAACATAACAGAGAACATAACCTCGGATAGGATAGAATGTAAGAAAATGATCCACGTAGAAGAACCCAACTAGAACCAGGATTAGAGCCGGGTAGATCCCTTTTACCTTCTTCATGAATTTTTTTCCTAAATGATTCATTTAGCCGACCCCAACTAGCTTGGGACAAAGGCTTTGTTGAGTTGAGTTGAGTAAGTAGAAAGCAAAGCCTCTATTTGGTAACATAGAGTTCAAGACGCATGGAAGATTGAGGAGAGTAGTAGTAGCAAGGGAATATAAGATGAAAGTAAAAGGAAAGGCTTCTGCTTGTCGACTATGAGCAAGACCCCTTGTAAGAAAATTTTCAGCATATTGGCCAATGAAATAAGTCACTCGATGATTATGCTGATGAGTACTGGGAGTTGGCTACTCACAACGGAATACATGGTTACGATGAACACATGAATATGCGATATCATTTTTGGATTAAAAAAAAAAATCAAACCCAAGATTAATTGGTAGCCATTGTGGCCAGTGGGAAAAAGAAACTTATCAATTGGCACTGAAAATTGAAAGAAAATGATAAACAAGAATGTCATTTTGATAGACTTTCTCCACTGGAGACTCAAATTTACCTAACTGAAGGACTAGTGGTGCTATCTGCAGCCAACAAACCAATTGTATGAGAGGTTCTAGCACTCAAGTTGGTTCTTTGTTGAAACAGTATGAGAGGTTCTAACACTCAAGTTAACAGTTTGTTTGCTTATGATGTGACTGAGGGTGAATTTAGTGGAAACTGGATGTGATTAGAGGCAAAACAAACAACACAATACTGTTAACTTGAATTTGATAAAAGTGGGCATGTTGCTTATGAATGCTGAAAAAAGTGTATGAATTTGGTTATAGAGAAAGAGATGAAGGTAATTATGAATAAATTGAGGACACTGCCTTCATAGAGTAGCATGAAGGGGAAATTTGAAATCAGCAAGAGACTGGCCGTTGAATCAGGTGAAAGTTTAGTGGTTTGACACGTCATGAGTCATGACTATCCCAAGGCCCGCAAGAGAGGACTGGTTGCGGTCAAACATCTGTCACACATGCTTGTGATGTTTTAGAAAGGTGTGCGAGATTGTGGGTATATTTATCAAAATTCATTAATGGCTACATTAGAACTTCCAGGGTAAATACAATTACACGAGAACCCAATGCCTATATTAGAACCTCCAGGGTAATAATATTACACGAGAACCCATGATCCAAGTCAGCATGATTGTTCTTTACTCTGTCTTTTGCTTAGCTATTGATGTAGCAACCAAACACATCCTTGCAATTATATTACAATATTAGCTTTTGAGAATGTATAGTGTACATGAATATCTTTTTTTTTTTTTTTAGCAAAACCCGTTTGAAAAAGAAAATCTTTTTTTGAGCAATAAAATTACTTTATTGAAATGAAAGTCACAATTACGTTCATGTTTTTCCTTTTTTTTGAATGGTGGCATTTTATTAAAATAAAGCAAGGACCGAGGCAGTCCACAACAAAGAGCAAAAAAAAAGAAAACGAAAAGAAAATACAATCAGATGCCCCGCCATAGGGAGAAGAGAACCAAAAAAGGTTATGGAGGTAGGAAGTCAAACAATTCCACACACCCTCATAATATACCCTACTTGGCTAACCTATCAGCTACTCCATTAGCCAAACGCTTGACATGATGGTAGAAGATGTTAACACCGCCAATTCTATCTTGGATTTCATTAAAGAATGATGCGAATCTCCAAGGATAACAATGGGACCCTTCAAGCCACATCACGTTGAGTGAATCCCCCTCTATCACCACCTTATTTAGGTCTTCGCCCTCTATGAACTTTATAACTTGACACGTCATGAGTCATGACTGTCCCAAGGCCCGCAAGAGAGGACTGGTTGCGGTCAAACATCTGTCACACATGCTTGTGATGTTTTAGAAAGGTGTGCGAGATTGTGGGTATATTTATCAAAATTCATTAATGGCTACATTAGAACTTCCAGGGTAAATACAATTACACGAGAACCCAATGCCTATATTAGAACCTCCAGGGTAATAATATTACACGAGAACCCATGATCCAAGTCAGCATGATTGTTCTTTACTCTGCCTTTTGCTTAGCTATTGATGTAACAACCAAACACATCCTTGCAATTATATTACAATATTAGCTTTTGAGAATGTATAGTGTACATGAATATCTTTTTTTTTTTTTAGCAAAACCCGTTTGAAAAAGAAAATCTTTTTTTGAGCAATAAAATTACTTTATTGAAATGAAAGTCACAATTACGTTCATGTTTTTCCTTTTTTTTGAATGGTGGCATTTTATTAAAATAAAGCAAGGAACGAGGCAGTCCACAACAAAGAGCAAAAAAAAAGAAAACGAAAAGGAAATACAATCAGATGCCCCGCCATAGGGAGAAGAGAACCAAAAAAGGTTATGGAGGTAGGAAGTCAAACAATTCCACACACCCCCATAATATACCCTACTTGGCTAACCTATCAGCTACTCCATTAGCCAAACGCTTGACATGATGGTAGAAGATGTTAACACCGCCAATTCTATCTTGGATTTCATCAAAGAATGATGCGAATCTCCAAGGATAACAATGGGACCCTTCAAGCCACATCACGTTGAGTGAATCCCCCTCTATCACCACCTTATTTAGGTCTTCGCCCTCTATGAACTTTATAACTTGATGAATGGCCCTCACTTCGGCTTCATTAGCATCTACAATACCAATGGGGGCATGAATGTCCCCCCCCCCTCTCTTGACCCATTCTCGTCCCTTAGAACACCTCAAATTCCTTACGGTCCTGGGTTTCCCATGCTACACACATCAAAGTTCAACTTTAGAAGCCTTGAGATGGGGGAACCCAATCTTGTGTCACTTTAGGTTCCTGATATGAATCACGACAAATCCCCTGCTAACCATACCATAAATCATAGGCGGATATAAATTGGAAGCAGGGTAGCGATCTCACCCAAGATATGGCCAAGGCAATAATCTTATTATATAGAAAATGCACTCTCATTAAGTACCCATTGAAGATGCGATCATTACGCTCTTTCCACAACACCCAAATTGTTGCTAAAAGAGCTAGGTTTCAAAGAATTTTCCCTTTCTTTCTCCACGGGACATTAGGCCAACCTTCCAAAACTTCAACTAGCATAGCAGGGAAAGCCAATGAAATTCCAAACCTGGACAATACCCTACTCCACACCTCTCTTGCCACCCTACAGTGTATGAATATGTGGTCAACGGACTCTCCAGCCACTAAGCATAACGCACAACAGTCGATGATCAATAACTCCCGAGCTCTCAAGAAGTCTATTGTATGTATTCTTTAGAGACAACCCGCCCAGCCGAAAGCGCATACCCTGGGTGCTCCAGACTTTGGATGCTTTGGAAGATCCAGTGCAAGATACAAGATGACGGTAGTTCCAAACCCTCTTGTCCTCCCCCCATGACTTTATGCAGCATCCTTCCAGAGTCTCCAATAATCTACCCACTTCCGTTAGTTCCCCCTCAAAGAAATTTCTCCTGAAGACGGGCATCCATATTACCCTACCTACTCTCCGCTCAAAATAGTCCTTCACCAATGCAAAATAGTCCTTAGAAAAGGCCAAAGCAAATAGTTCCGGAAATAGTTTCCTTCAAAGGGGTGGAAGAGCACCATTTATCGAACCAGAATCTAATCTTGTCCCTAAGTATACCCTAAATCTTACACCTGAAAATTGTTGTCGTTCATATTGTGCGTAAATGTGAATATAAAGAAAGTAACCCTGATATATAAATGTAGATGATGGGAATATATCTGTTGAGAAAGATGTCTTGTTTCCTATTCGGTGGAGCAAAATAGGAAAGTTTGTTTTTAGGTTTTAGGAAAACCTAATTCTATAAAGGCTCTCGGTTTCTTCTTTGGAGTGTGGCGGCAAGAAGAGGTGCGGCTAGGGCTTTTGGGATAGAGAGAAAGAGAGAGAGAAGGAAAGGAAAAGAGAGAAGAAGAAGAAAGGGGTTTTCTTGGGTTTTTCACTTTGGGTTTTTTCTATTGGGTTTTATCTTTGGCTTTCTTCTTTGGATTTGTCTTGTACGATCTTGGTTGAAAGGACAAGGAAAGGGTTGCGGGTTTATGGTTCTCGCCCATGGATGTAGGCTTGGCTAAACCATGTAAATCTTCCTGTTCATCTTGTGGCTTGCTTTATTTTCTACATTTCCATTAATTTGTGCACAATCGGGTAGGATGATCAGATCGGATTTGCCTGACGGATTTTCTCAACAAGAATTTGCTAAGGCATTGAACGAAAAGGATGGAAGGCGGAGAAGATGGCAAATGCCGAGTGGGAAGACATGGAGTTGAAGACGGTCATCACAATTCGATTGTGTTTGGCAGATAACGTTATGTTTAACGTTATGGGGGAAAAAGGAAGTGCCTAAGTTATGGGAGAAGTTAGAAAAGCTTTACAAGTCAAAAGGCTTGGCAAACCAATTGTATCAGAAGCAGCAATTGTACGGGTTGAAGATGTAGGAAGGTGGAGATCTTCTGCAAAACATGACTGTGTTCAACGAGCTTGTGGATCAGATCCACAAGGTTGAAGAAATTGAAAGAAGGAGACAATCTAGGTGGAAGGAAGCTAATTCAAAGAAAGCGAGCTTGGACAACAAGGTATGATCTCATGCTCTATTACTTGTTACTTCACTTCCTGATTCGTATGACAACCTAGTAACGACTTTATTGCATGCTCTTACCGAATGAGATGCGGAAGAAACCTGTTCTTGATGGGGGTCGAGAGCATGGATTGGTTGTTCATGGAGGGAATCAAATAGGAAGGTCATCTGACAGGGGGATCAAAAAAAGGCAGGTCAAGATCCAGGGCCAACACAAAAGGGCATGCAATGCTACCGTTGCAAGGAATACAAACACATCAAGCGGGGTTTTCCAAAGCGAGCGGACCAATTGGACAATGGTTCTATAAATATGGTAATTGTAACGGATGAGCAGAGCGAAGAGGATGGAGAAGTTCTCACAGTCTCCAGAGGTAATCACACTTCTGCTCATAATGAGTGGATTCTAGATTCAGGAAGGAGACAAGGGCAAGTGAAGTGTTCTAGGATGACGAGTCACGGGTCTACTTGTGATGTCATGAGAATTAGAACGATGAAGATCAAGATGTTCGATGGAGTGATTCGTACTTTGAGTGGTGTGGGGTATGTCCCAAAGATGCAATAGAATCTAGTATCACTTAGCTAGTTGGACTGTAGGGGTTGCAGGTATTTAGTTACAGGTGGAGCCATGAAAATCACACGCAGCTAAATGGTTCTGATGAAATGAGGGAAGTGTGGCGGATTATATCGGCTAGTCGGGGACACAGTGACTAGTATTCCTAAGATCTCGATGGTTAGATAGAAACAGGGTAATGAAGTGCGCACATATAGGGTCCCTTACCCAGTTGGTGCAGAGACAAGTTTTCAGGTTGCAGACGATGGTGAGTAAGTGATTGTATCTGCGATGGGGAGGACGAATCGAGATCCTTCTCCATGATTGTAAGTCGATAGGTTGGCAGCTACACATGTGCATTGGTCGTATTGATCGAATAAGGAGGACTCAGAACTGGGATGATTCAAGGGGTGTGTAGCTGGTACTTCAGAAGGCCAATGGTGGTTTGTAACGATAGTGGACCGGAAAGGACATCAACGGAAAATCTTTAGGTGGTTGGGAAACAAGCCAAGGTGAAGATTGTTGGGAAAGATGTCTTGTTTCCTATTCGGTGGAGCAAAATAGGAAAGTCTGTTTTTAGCTAGTTATATAAAGGCTCTCGATTTCTTCTTTGGAGCATGGCGGCAATAAGAGGTGCGGCTAGGGCGGATTGGATTTTCCGGACGGATTTTCTCAACAATATCAAATAAATAAACAGTATATATGTACAATAAAAACTAAGGAAACTAATTTATCTCCCTTACCAATGTCCATTTTGAGAACTTTAGGTCACTAGAATGTCCCTAGCTAGATAAAACGAAGCATTTAGATCCAGTAAGTTTTTGTCCCCTTAAATAATGTTGGACTATCCCCATCATTAAATGCATACCCTTTTTTCAACTCACCCCAGAATGTGGAATCAAAAGTGTATACTTCCTTGAACTTCCAGTAGAACAAAAAAAATAAGCACGTACAAGAGTACGAGAGAATAATACCCACCCAAATCATAGTCGTGTAAGCGTTCACTCGTAAACCTTGAATTTAAATATTCACTGGCATTAGTCATACCCGCCCAAATCATAGTCGTGTAAGTGTTCACTCATAAACCTTGAAGTTGAATTATCATTGGCATTAGTCCTTAGATAACACGGAAAATTGGAAGGCATCGCGAATATCAGATGAAAAATAAAAGGGCTTATCAAATCATTCCTTTTCCTAGAGAGTGATATGGCTGGTAAGATGTGTTCCTTATCAATATCTAGTTCACAAGCAATTATCAGCAATGTATCCTCTGCTTATCCAGTGACAATTCACATCCCATGAAAATTGCTTTGACTAACCCACATGTACAGATAAACCTAACCCTAAGTTTTCTACAAATGGGAAAAAAAGAAGAAATGGGGCATTACAATTACATTAACGGGTTCTAGGTAGATCAGGTGCACAAATGAAATAACCCAACTTGGAAATCCAAAGAAAAACATAAGTAAGAGCGTGAACAACCCCTGATCGAATAGAAAAATTAATACCCATCAGAAAACCAAACGCAATTCTATAAGGAATCACTTCTCAAAGAAATAAAAAGAAGAAAAGCATCAAACAAGCATTAAACAGATACAAAACTTTTAAACCCATGAACAAAAGTCCCCCAATTAGTTTCCAGAGCCACAAAAAAAACAGAAAGAACAAAACCACAACCTAATTTCCTTGCAAACCCAAGTCAGAAGAACAAGAATCAATAGTTCAAACAAGCATAAAACAGATAAAAACATTAAACCCATGAACAAAAGACCCACATCTTTTTCCCAGAGCAGAGAGAACAAACCCACAACCTAATTGCTTTGCAAGCCCAACACAGAAGAGCAAGAACCAATAGTTCAGTACCATGAAACATTAGATATGGCTTAAATAAATGAAACCCAAGAGTCATCCATCAGAAAATAGTGATTATCATTCTGTGAAATGGAGAGATTTACATATTAATGAAGCAACGCAGTACTAATACCAAAGCTCAATTGGTGTATGCAAGGGAAGACTGGGGTAATCAAATTTTCAAACCTTTGCATGACTCAACAACGCTCCATGGATCTACCCATCAACTTACATTTATTGGGCAATAGGAATTTATCTTTGGGCTTCTTCCTCGGGTTTATCTTGTAAGGTTTTGGTTGAGAGGACAAGGAAAGGGTTGCGGGTCTGTAGGTTTTGGGTTAATCCCTTGTAATCCTTGTATATTCTTTTTCTCATTGTGGAAGATCTTGTTTCTCGCCTATGGATGCAGGCTTGGCCGGACCACATAAATCTTGGTGTTTATCTTGTGGCTAGTTTTATTTTCTACTTTTCCGTTAATTTGTGCACGATCGGATTGGATTTGCCCGACGGATTTTCTCAACAAAAATAAACAGTATATATGTACCATAAAAACTAAGGAAACTGGTTTATCATACTAATTTTCATGACAGGATGAGCCGCCACTACCAATGTCCATTTTGAGAACTTTAGGCCACTAGAATGCCCTTAGCTAGATAAAACGAAGTACTTAGATCCTTAGAAGTAGGAATCTTCCCTCAGGGTGCCGCTCCCATCTCGAAACCTCGATTCGGCGCTCCTTAGGAAGGAGCTTCCAGGGAGCACGACCCCAACGAGACAGGAACCGCTCTTATGACGCTCCCAGACTGCTAGTATTAATCTATAAGTCCCACCATCACCAACTTCCGTACATTAAACTCTTCTAACTCTTCAAAGTAATTCATTGGAGCAAGCACAAAGGCTTGTGCATCTTCAGAAGGCAAGAGGAACGAGTGCATGCAAATGAAGATGGTTAGGAATTAGCTTTTAGTTGTACTTAAATTTTGAAAGATACATATGAAAATGGTTAGAAACTATTATTTTTTAATTGAATTTTGAAAGATATATAAAGAAAATATTACACGCACGCTGCCAAACTTAGACTCTTCTAGACCCCACGCTTCCCTGCCTCCGCCCCCGCCCCCGCTTCGTGCTTCTAAGCTTAGATCCAATAAGTTTTTTTCCCCTTTAATAATGTTGGACTATCCCCACCATTAGATGTAAATGCATACCCTTTTTTCAACTCAATAAGCATGTACAAGAGTACGAGAGATAATACCCGCCCAAATCATAGTCGCGTAAGTGTTCACTCATAATCCTTGAAGTTGAATTTTCACTGGCATTAGTCATACCCGCCCAAATCATAGTCGTGTAAGTGTTCACTCATAAACCTTGAAGTTGATTTTCATTGGCATTAGTCCTTCGATAACACGGAAAATTGGGAAGGCATCGCTAATATCAGATGAAACGTAAAAGAGCTTATCAAATCATCCCTTTTCCTAGAGAGTGATATGGCTGGTAAGATGTGTTCCTTATCAATATCTAGTTCACAGGCAATTATCAGCAATGTATTCTCTGCTTATCCAATGACAGTTCACATCCCATCACAACTGCTTTGACTAACCCACATGTACAGATAACCCTAACACTAAGTTTTCTACAAATGGAAAAAAAAGAAGAAGAAATGGGGCATTACAATTACATTAGCGGGTTCGGTAGATCAGGTGCACAAATGAAATAACCCAACTTGGAAAGCCAAAGAAAAACATGATTAAGAGTGTGAACATTCCCTGATCGAATAGAAAAATTAATACCCATCAGAAAACCAAACGCAATTCTATAAGGAGTCGCTTCTCAAAGAAATAACAAGAAGAAAAGCATCAAACAAGCATAAAACAGATACAAAACTTTTAAATCCATGAACAAAAGTCCCCCAATTTGTTTCCAGAGCCAAAAAAAAAGAAGAAGGAAAGAACAAAACCACAACCTAATTTCCTTGGAAATCTAACTCAGAAGAACAAGAATCAATAGTTCAAACAAGCATAAAACAGATAAAAACATTAAACCGATGAACAAAAGACCCAAAACTTTTTTCTCAGAGCAAAGAGACAACAAACCCACAACCTAATTTCTTTGCAAACCCAACTCAGAAGAGCAAGAATCAATAGTTCAGTACCATGAAACATTAGATATGCCTTAAATAAATAAAACCCAAGAGTCATCCATCAGAAAAAAGTGTCTATCATTCTGTGAAATGGAGAGATTTTCTTTATTTTGCATTTACCTTTCCATCTATGACGACCCAACAGTCCTCCTTTGTGTTATGTTCCGAGGCTTCTTGCAAGCTGAAGAGCTTTGTGATTGTGGGCATATTCGGATGGAGGTCTCTCTCTCTCTCTCTCTCTCTGTTGTATATATATACAGAGAATCAGAGAGACATCTTTCGTAGGGAACACTCGTCTCGCGTAGTAACAGTTTGTGGCGGTGGTAGGTTTCCTAGTAAGGAGACCCGTTTAATAGTCCTCGGGCTACCAAAACCAGTAGTTCGCCCAAGCTCGAACTTTGTTGTTGACTCAAGTAGAATAGGAGGAGAAAATACTCCTTTTTTTTTCTTTTTCTTAACGGCGAAAAGATTTCATTAGCTAAAAAGGACCGAGAAGGACCCAAAATATGCTAGAACAAGAGAAAACAAAGGTTAGTGGGGAAGAAAATCAAAAAGCTCTAGACGCTCCGTTGAAACTCCTTGTCTAACCAATCTATCTGCCTCTCCATTGGTCGACCATTTAACACTATAGAAAGAGACTGAGGCCGAACCCAATCTATCAAGAATCTCATCAAATAGGGCGGCGAATCTCCGGGGAGGCACACGAGAACCTCTTAACCACCTGATGACGTTGAGAGAATCCCCTTCTCCTTAGAAGGAAAAAACTAGGGAAAATGACCGTTTTACCCTCCGAGTGACATTCAATGGGGTTGATAAAGACCATATCTTGATCCTTAGGATCCCAAGTTCCAAGTGCCCGAATCAATCAAAAGTTGGATTCTATCTGAACTACACTGACCACTTCGGATTAACACTAGTATGAAGTTCGCCTTCTCAGATTTGTTGCCAATCAATACACTTGAATCATTCTTTCTACGGCCTCATTTTAATATTTTATTATTACTTATTATTTGTTCTGTTGTTCATTTAATACATATTGCTTCCCCGTAAATGCAGGAGATGCTGGCAATTTCGAGATGGCAAGTTGGATTTGGCCCCGAGGACCTTGGCTTCCTTTGAATGTTATTCCTGCATATATAGAAAAGAATTCCAATAACGTTGTGGTTATGGATATAAATGTTGTGATCCGAAGCAATTAGTGTGTAGGTTTACGCTCACCATCATATGTCTTTTATATTGAACTTTCAGGCTGCTCATCCATGGCGACCGTATCTCTCTAATCTATTTTCAGGATGAACTTTTTTTCCAAGAATGCGGCATTCTGGCTAGCAAAACAATTTTGCTTGCTTGAGTTGATTCAGTAACCCTTTATTTCCTGGGATATCTAGTAAGGACACACCTTTCGGTTCCCATAACCACCTTTTCAGTGCTTATGACTTTCACATGGTCCTGATGACCTCAAATCCTCAAATTATTCATTGAAGGTTTCAACCCTTTCATATCCATTATGGAGTCCTTGGTATCGACTTAGTTGCAGCTTAATGAAGGATATAGAACACTATTTCTAAGGCGTAGCACCAAAGAAACATAAGTGCACTTGTGAAGCTCACCTGCAAACCATGCCCAACAAGGTTTGGCATTTCCTCTTTACAACAACCTTGATGTTGCAGGTGGAGTCCACTGAGAGACGATTCCACTCACCCGTATGTAGTCCTCAAGACCATCCAAGAGATTCTCTACTCCTCCATTAGAGGAAGAGCCTTACTTACCGACCAGTTGGTTCTCTACTTCGTTTCTGAACCATTTGAACTCCTCAAAGGTTCTCGATTTGCGTCGCTTCAAGTAAGGACAACTGTATTCAGAATATTCGGTGAAAAACACAAAGTAAACGAACCCACCTCTCATCAGATGAAAAGCAGTCTACACACATTAGTGTGAATCAATCCCAACAAATCCTTTGTCCTTCTACTCTTGCCCTCCAAGAGAATCCTGGCCATTTTAGCCTGTAACCACGGTTCACATGTTGGATAGGGTTCCATTTGGATCAAATCTAATGAACTGTTCTGGCCCAATGTAGTGATCTATTCCAGGATAATATGACTAGATCCAAGGGGTCGAGATAAGTTGGGTTCACAGCGTCTCTGGCAGTTTCAAGACGTCGACACTGTTAAACCGCTACGCTCTCAGTGCAGTCATAATTATTCGATAAACATGATCTCTAAAATACGATAAACATTATCTCTAAACTCATGCTAACTAACTAAAGATACTCTAAAAGATTAAAAAAATCAAACCATCCTACATCACCCGTAAAAGGCACTACTCCTAGCAATAAGGAGATTCATCATAGGGTTCGCCGCCGTGGGCTTTCCATTAGCTAGGCGAAGCAAAATGGGGTGTGTACAGGTATATAGTAAAACATATAACCATGGTTTAAAATTTCGATTTCGGTACAGGTTTCGGACTTCCCAAAAACCGAAATTTTGGTCGAAATTTGGTAATAATTTAAAAAGAATATTTAATTGATTTCGAAATTTCGGACGAAATTTTGTAACATATTTTTAAAAAAAAAAGATTTCAATATCTCAAAATTTCGGACTGAAATTTCGGCTGAAATTTGGAAAAGGCCGAAATTCAAAATTTCAGAAAATTTGGTTTCGATCTCCACCGAAATCCGAAATTGTTACGAATTTCGGATACCAATTGTTACGAACCCGATTTGGTTCGTAACGTTATTGTTCTTCTTAGAGGGAAGATCGGCCTCTTGATCCACTTCGAGGGAAGGATCAATCCTCCTTTGTGCAAAAAGACACAATTTCTATTAAGATTTCTTCTTCCTTTCATTAACAGTAGCATGTGCTTATATAAAGCACTTACAAATAAACATAGAAAATAATAAACATAGAAAGATCTAGAAAGATCTTATGATAATAATAGAAATAGCCAAATAAAGATATCCTAATCTAAGTAGGAATCCTAATCTAAAATAACTACTAAATATATCTGATATTATTCACTAAAATATCTAATTAATTTATTCCAGCCTACGTGGGACCCATCTAGGCACGTAATCACGTATCATTCCACCCCTCTTGGAATCAACCTTGTCCTCAAGGTTGGAGATTGCGGCCCAACTAGTGAAAAATCCGATCTTGAGCATTTCCCTAAAGCCTTCTTCTGACTCCCTCATTTTCTTCTTTTCTTCGTCTTGCGGTATGTAATCATCAATGGTTAAGACAACTCCATTTTCAAATCGATCCTCATCAGCGACCATTCGTGCGTCAAAATCCCAATTGTTCCAAACAAGCACGACGATAGAGCTTTGATGAAAAACACGATCAGATTAATTTGAAAATGGAGCTTCCTCAGCACTTGATGACCAATCGCAAGACGAAGATAAGAAAGAGAGCTAGAAGGAAAAGAAAAAGAAGATGGAAGAATTTTGAACGGTTTTGCGCAAATCTTTCACCAACGAGCCAACACTTAATTTTCAACCTTGAGGACAAGGTTGATTCCAAGAGGAGTGGAATGATACGTGACTAGATAGATGGGTCCCACTTAGAGTTGAATAAATTAGGATTTAGCAATATCTAAATTGGCTTTTAATATTAATGTGGCTGCTAGTAATATTTTTAGTACTTATTTATATTTAGTAGGATATGGAGATTTGATATAACTCTTAGTATATTGGCTACTCTTAGAACAGAAAGCTATTATTTAATTAGGAAGTAGATTTGGGTAGGATTCTTATTAAGTAGGAAAGTTGAATAGGATCTATAGCTTATAAATAAATTGTAATCTTCTATTTCATCAATGAAGAAAGCATCTTAAAAATTGTGTCTTTTGCACAAAGGAGGACCGATCCTTCCCTCGAAGTGGATCAAGAGGCTGATCTTCCCTCTAAGAAGATCAATCACGTTACGAACCGTTCGGGTTTGTAATAATTGGTATCAGAGCCAGGTGGCGTGCAGGATGAGACGATTGGTATCAAAGCGGTCGATCATACGCCATGGCTATGTCTTCAGAGATTTTGGATTCAATGCGTAAAGATTTTCAGAAGATCAAAACACTTGTTTTGGAATTAAAGGAATGGCAACGACAATTTGTGGAAAGCTTGAACAAAATCGACATGGTGTTCTAGAAGTCTTGCACGATGAAAAAGAAAAGACGAAAAAGAAAAAGAGGAGAAAAGAATGGAGAAAGAAAGAAGAGAGAAGAAAAACAAAAGAAACCACAAAAGGAAGTCATCATTGATTTTCAATGTCGTCGAGTTCGTCGCCGAAAAATCTGTCATTCCTCTCGACACATCCAACACCAGCGTGAAGATCCTCCCCCACAACTATCCGTGCATCAACAACCAAACCATTCCAAAAAACTCAAACGAAGGAGCTTTGATGAACGGTCCGATGAGACTAGTTTTAAGGTGGAGCCGCGTAAGCTCTTGATGATGACATGTGCAATGATGACTAATTATAAGACGAAGGGAGGAAGAAAGGGACGTAAGATCTCATTTTTCTCCAACCAGTGCTTAATTTTCAACCTTGAGGACAAGGTTGATTCCAAGGCGGGTGGAATGATACGTACCTAGATGGGTCCCACTTAGAGGAATAGATTAAGATATTTTAGTGAATAAGATCATATCTTGATATATTTAGTAGTTAGGTCAGATTATGATAGTTTCTAATTAGCTATTTCTATTCTTATAATAAGATCTTGCTAGATCTTTCTATGTTTATCTTGGAGTGTTTTATATAAGCACATGCTATTGTAATGGAAATCAATGAATAAAGAAATCTTATTAGAAATCGGTCGAAATTTGAAACCATGCATATAAGTACGACCTCTTCATTGTTGAGCGGATATCAAACATGGAGGAATGGTCCACTTCTGCTTAATCTGGACCGTCCATCTGTTAGAGCCAGTATTATATATTCAATCCAGGTATCGAAGAATAGATAAGCATAAATACATTTAACCATAAACCTTGTCATATGAATGACTAGGGGTGCAACTCGGGCGGGCTCAACCCGGAAAAAACTCGGGTTGGGTTGAGTTCAAGTTGGGTTCGGGTTGGGTTTTCTCAACCCGGGTTGAGTTTGGGTTGGGTTCTGGTTGAGGGCTTGGCAACCCGACCCGAGTTCAACCCAAAAATTTTAATATTTTTTTAGTTTTAAGCTTAAAATCTCGGGTTGAGTCGGGTTCGGGTTGGCAAAAAGGGGTGCTCGGGTTCGGGTTGAGTAAATGGTTGCTTGGGTCGGGTTCGGGTTGGCCTCAACCCGAACCCGACCTGCCCGAGTTGCACCCTTCTGAATGACCCAGCTAATTTTTCAGCAGGTTGGTGGGCCCGCGCTAAACCTAATTTGGTTGCACTTTATTGAATCAATCCGGCTTTCTTTCTTTCTTGTACTTTTCTCCTAGGATTTGTTTTGGTATCTGAGAGAACAACAACCACACCAAAACACATGAAATAATATTAAATTCATGCCTATTGAAGATCAAGTAATATCAAGAGTATATTATCTCTATTTTCCATGCAATATGGTGGAGTTCGTTAGGTTTCTCAGCCAGAGATTGGAAAAACCCAGATGGGTTTTGTTCCATCTTTCATAAAAACTACCATTTTATTCTCTGGGTTGCCTTAAACCACCTCTCTTTATCTTTTTCTAAAATGGGTCATTTGAAAAACATGTTCCTGATTATCATTTCAGCGTTTCTTAGTGTTTCTTCTGCATGCTCCAATGGAGAATGCAAGGTATATATCTATTTTCTTCATTCTTTTCTATTAAAAACTTATCTATTATTAGTTTCATTTGAATTTTATTCAAAACATTAATTTTGTTTTGATTAATTTCCAAGTGCAGCTTCTCGACGAATGTTCATCCGACAGCGATTGCGTTACAGGAATGTATTGTTTCTCATGTCTAGAAGGATTTTCGAGTTCGAGATGCGTAAGATCAACAATCACAGATCAATTCAAGCTATTGGTAATTTTCTTCAATTTCTGTGTTTTTTGTTTCTTTTCTCTGTCCTTTAGGCCATGTTTGGCAACCATGATTTTTTTCCATGAATTATTAGTTTATCAAGTGGTGAGAGAGGTCTAGGGACTTGAGAGGGTGGGAGATGAAGAGACTTGAGATCACATAGCTGTGGAGAGGGTAAGTAATGTCTAAAAAGCAGGGAATTGAATAAACTAAATTGTATTTTGATTAGAGTTTTTCTTTTCCTAGTTTTTCAGCCTCTTCTCACCCTCTCTCCACACCTGCCCTATCTACTCTTACCTTCTCCTACCCTCCCTAGTCCTCTCTCACTACTTGATAAACTAAAATTCCACGGAAAAAATTTTCATGGCAGCCAGACATGACCTTAGCTTCCATGAAATTATGGAATTCTAGATTTTCGGCTGTTGGGTATCCTCAGAGAAGCAGATTTTATGGCTGATAATCTGGGTTTTTGGCTATGGACAAGTTGTTGGAAATTAAAACCTGATATTTCTCAAAGGAAAAAAAGGAATGAATTGTACAAAGTGAAATGCAATTAAGGAAAGCGATTAAGGGTTCTTTTGGATGCCAACAGAGTTGGTTCTTAATGTGACGCAAACCTTGACCATTATTGGATCCATATCCTAAGGTCCGAAATTATCTTGGACAATGACATAGTGCAGTCACAAAATCCATATTAAGAGTTTCTTTTAGATCCCACCAAAATTGGTCATTATTTTGCAAACAAGATTAGTTTAATTTAATATTATTTGCGAATGGGGCATTAAGGGATCTCTTATTTTTGGATTATGTTTTATTTCAAACAGCTTGCAATGAGCTGTATGAATTATATGTGAACCGTGAGAAAGGAAAAGTTCAATGGAAGAGATGTTCGAGAAAGACCAAAACAAGTGGATATGTATTGGAAAAGATATTCCAACCACTTTTCTCACCATATCTTCCCATTGGGACTCATCCCATTGGGACCCACATAGAACATACCCATCAAAGCTAGCCGTTAAGGGGTGGGTGGCCGAATCCTTATAAGCCCATCCACATCTATTCACTTTTTCGATGTGGGATCTTTGCTATTGCGTGGAACCCCCAACAATCTCCCCCTCCACGCGGGCTAAACCGTTTTTAAATAAATCTATATGCTTTCCTAATTCACCACCAGCACCAGCAATAGTCTCTTTGATCTTATGAGACAAAGCCTAAAGGGAACAGCACTCTTTAAGTAATATTATATGAGGAATGCCAGACTGAAGGGAGCCCTAGCAAGAATGAGATGAAAGGGCTCCCCCCATTAGGTGCAAGTCACTTTAAAATGTAAAAGTCAACAAGTGTTAAATGCACTTTGGTGATGTACAGCCAATGGGAGAGGCCTTTAATCTCATTTTTGCAAGGGCTCCCTTCATTCTGGCATTCCTCATATTACATATATGATTATACATAACCGACTAAAAACCATGTAAATACTTTTTTTTGTTTTTTTTCAAATAACAGAATAATTCATTGCCATTCAACAAATACGCGTTCCTAACGACACACAATGCATATGCGATCGATGGCGAGCCATCTCACACCGGAGTTCCTCGAGTTACCTTCACCAATCAAGAGGATAATGTTACAGAACAATTAAATGTAAGGTTTTTTTTTTTTTTTTTGAAGATTGCATTTTAGAGCTATAAATATGTAAATTTCCATGTCAAAATAAATACTTCATTATTATATTTACGTAAGTTTTTATTTGTAGAATGGAGTAAGAGCCCTGATGCTGGATACCTATGATTTCGATGGAGATGTATGGTTGTGCCATTCCCCTCGAGGAGTCTGCTATGATTTTACTGCATTTGTGAGCTCTCTCTCTCTCTCTCTCTCTCTCTCTCTCTCTCTCTCTCTCTCTCTCTCTCTCTCTCTCTCTCTCTCTCTCTCTCTCTCTCTCTCTCTCTCTCTCTGGCAAAAGATTTAGTGCATACATTGAATAATAAGTTGTTTGGTGTATGGACTTAGTACACTTGATCCACAGGTGGTGACCCCCATAGAACCATTTCGTAATTGTGATAAAAAAAAATTGGCGATGGGTTCATACACTTAATGATTACTGTATATGCTACAAACTGAATTGTTTCTCCTAAATACTATGTTGCATCTAGTGATGAATTGTTTCGTATAAAAATTTATTGTTAGAAATTTAGAAAAATTAAAACTCAAAACATGTGGTATTTATAAACTTTGGTAATAGTATTCAGAAAAAATAAATAAAAGAGATATAGAAGTGTCACAAGGAATTACTGGAGCATTCGAATCCAACATATGTCCGACACGGATACTTCACCCATTCAAAAGAATCTGCGTAATATGGCCTAAATACTTCGCAAATATATTGCCCAATTATTCATAATCATTTTTAAAGACTCTGCAAATGAACGATAAAAAAGTAAGCAATGATCCATGTTCAATGTGCAAAATACCATTGATTTGATGATCTTCCATTGCCATTTTGTCCCACGTGGTGGATTTCGAAACATAGTAATTGTTTCATATTATGGTGCATAAGAGCTGCATTTGTTCATTTTTCCTTTATAATGATTTGATATGTTATTATGGATATTAAATCATGAATATAAGTAATTTTATTCATATCACTAGGAACCAGCTTTGGATACTCTGAAGGAAATCGAAGCTTTTCTATCCGCGAATCCATCAGAAATTGTCACTATAATCTTAGAAGACTATGTTCAGGCTCCAAACGGGTTAACCAAAGTCTTCAACGATTCGGGTTTGTCTAAATACTGGTTTCCGCTGTCGAGCATGCCTCAAAACGGCCAGGATTGGCCTCTGGTTAGCGACATGGTAGCGAATAACCAACGCCTCCTTGTCTTCACTTCGATTCGATCCAAACAAGACACTGAAGGAATTGCTTATCAATGGAACTTCATGGTTGAAAATCAATGTAAGCAATCTTTTTCTTGGGTACTTCATAGGGGTCATTTTTAGCTACACTAAACTCCCTTAACTTGTATAATTTTTTTACTAATTAAAGAGATTTTATATGATGCGTGGGCCTGGAAGTCCAGTGCTTTTCAGAAAGTACAGTTGGGCCCACTTCTTAGGATGATCCAAACCATTCATTTGATGGGCCAGGTTGTAAATAGGCTGTACCTCGTAAATCATCTCTATAGGATGATCCTAACCGTCAGATGTGAAATGGAATTGTACAGATGGGAGGGATAGGATCATCCTATGGAGATGATTTGTGGGTTACAACTTACAAACTATTTACGTCGTGGCCCACCAAATGAATGGTTTGGATCATCCTTAGAAGTATGTCCACTGAACTTTCTGAATAAATACTGGACTTCACGATCACGACACATGGTACGAGATTTTATATGATCATCCTAAGAAGTGTCCTCTCACTAAAATTGCTTAAATTTCTTACTTCAAGGGCTCCTTTTAACTACACTGGACTCTCAGAACTTATTTAGTAAAAGGTCTCTATTGGACCATTTAGAACAGAATGGTAATGTTTATAATATATTTCGGGAAGTGATATTTACGCCCCTTTTGATTACTAGGGACACCCAATGCCAGTGTATCAATGACTAAAGGAGGGCTCATGTGCTTGATGTCAGAAGAATCCAGTGGATTTGATTGCCACGTACTGGCACTAGGTAGTGTCCCTGGTGATCAAAATGGGCGTAAATATCACTTCCCTATGCATATAATCCCAAGATGAATCGATAATTTAGGCAGCACCATATGACAAGGGGTGTATCCTTCCAAATAAAGAGAAGTTTTTATTATATATTTTTATAATTTAGGTGCACATTATCTATAAAAAATAAGGGGTATATTCTTCTATTATCTATATAATAATTCATTTTGTGTTTGTTTAAATCCATTAAATTTTTTTTTAATAATCTTTGTGGTTTTCATAGATGGTGATGGCGGAATGAAGGCTGGAAGCTGCCCTAATCGTGGCGAATCCTCGCCACTTTCTGATACTAGTAAATCACTAGTTTTGGTGAATTATTTCGAGTCTATCCCAATCAAGCAACCTACATGCGAGCACAATTCCGGGGATCTCATCAACATGCTTCGCACATGTTATGGTGCGGCCGGAAATAGATGGGCGAACTTTGTTGCCGTTGATTATTACAAGGTAAGTACCAAATAATGTTCATAGTCTTGCTCATACTTAAAAAAAATTCCATATAATTAAAAAAAAATTTGAAAAAAATCCTAAAATTTTAATGCAATTTGATGATTCCGAGTTTTAAGAAATGGAGAAAGTATATGGTGATTTGAGATGTTAGGGATTTTTACTACATCATTCTTTGAATGCAGAGGAGTGAAGGAGGAGGAGCATTCCAAGCACTGGACACACTGAATGGGAAGCTGTTGTGTGGCTGTGATGATATCCATGTGTGCGTGGTAAGATGAAGTCTTGCATACTAAAATTTTAAGTTTTAAGAACTTGGATTTAGAAATCATCTTATGCTCTCCTTCCCACTAGAAGAAATGATGGGACCCATGGTAAAAAAAAAGTGGTGGTCCCATGTAATGTGTAGTGGGACCCATATATTACATAGTATGAGAAATGTCATAGAATCCACATGCATAAAAATCTGCTATAGAAAAAGTTTTTTGCTAAGTCCCATGTTTGGGTTGCAAGAAAAAAAATTCCTGATGAATTTATTTTTCTTAAGATTTTTCTTTTCTTTTCATGATTTAGAGGGAAATGATATGATTATAGTTACTTTAAAAGGATATCATCATAAATAGAAGGTAGTTCTAAGTGAAAATCGAATAGCGTTGGTTGATTTATAATTTTTATTATATAAAAAAGTTTGGAAATTTTATAAATATTTTTTCTTTCCAAACTTTTCCCATATCCCTCTAACATTTAAAAGGAAAGAAAAATTTCAAACCAAAAAAAAAAACATGTCAGAAAAGTTTTTCTTGCAGCCCCAATAATGCCTAAGGAAAATGTTATTTCCACCCCCCTTTCTAGCATTTTGACATTTTCACCTCTTTCTGTTTGTCGTTTGCTAGAAATGGTTGAACTTCCTCTCGTTTTCTGAAAACTATTTTTATGAAAAGAAAAACAGAAGGGGTGGAAATGCTGAAATGCTAGGGAAAGGCACGGAAATTTCATTTTTTTTATTGCCTTAACAACATAGTTTGGCAGTAATCAAAGAGGAGAATTCTAACCAAGATTTGAACATGTTGTCATTGCAGGCTGGATCGACCTCGGGAGCATGTACTCCATAAGTGCAATAGGGAGTAATTGTTACCATAATCCATAACAATACTTTTAGAATTCTTCTCTCTCTCTCTCTCTCATATTATTGAAGTATTGAGAAATTCGACGGCCAAAATCGATCCGACCGTGTGCGCAAAATAATAGGAAAAAAAAAAACAAACCACAAGATGCACACACAAAGATTTTACGTGGTTGGACCAAGATACCTACCTTTCCAGGTGAGATCACAATCTTCCAATATGAGAAATTAAAATTACAAAACTATAACGGGATTTACATGAAACCTACAAATTATAACATTTTTCCTTTTCACACAATCAAGACCGTAGAAACTGAAAGATAGGTATTGTTGGAAATGTTTAATGGACTTTCATAGCACATGTTTTAGCTTTTGTAAAGTGCGGATTGTTGGAAATGTTTAATCATATTAAAGAGCAATCCAGATCGGCTCATAGAGGGTTATTGATCAATAAGATTTGATGCAGGAACACCTTAATTACCGCTTTTCGGGTAGAAAACATTGAGTTTGAAGATAGTTGCCAAAGCACTGGTGTTACCATTTAAGAAGAGTCCAAATGCAATCTCCTCTTATTCTTCTTAAGACACTTCTAATTGATGTTAATTTGACTTATAGATGACTTCAAAAATCTCTTGAGAACACACCCTAAGAAAAACACCTTTTTTTAAATTTCTAGTACTCCTCTCTCCTCTCTCTCTCATTTTATTTCCCCCGCTCATAGACTCTCGTTTTTTTTTTCTCTTCTCTTTCCGTTTTCCAATTAGAAGACTATTTTCATATATCTAAATAAGTTTCTTGTATGTTGTGCATGGGTGCATGTGCGGGCCCATCTACAATAGTCATAAGAAGAAATCTGATTTTAACACAAGATCTCAAAGAACAAACCAAGTAGTCAAATAACATCAGATGGACCGATAAAAGCAAGAATAAGTGGTGATCCATTAAGTAGATTTCACTGTACTCTAACCACCATAAGTCATCCAATTTCACTATTATTCAAGTTTGCATAATTAATAGAAGGAAACTGAATTTCAAACCCCCACAACCCCGCTTCTTTTTTATATATTTGCTCTCCCTCAAATTTAAACTTGTCCAATTGGTTATTAAAATCCCCAACAAGCTGTCAATATCCAATCTGGGAAGTTTAAAATAAAGAGAGAGATTCAAATATCTGAACAAAGAGGAGCAAATTTTAGTTCTCCTAATAGAATTGATATGTAATAAGAGATCCTTAATGAAGCAAAATGCGAAAGGTGGGCATGTATGTTAAATTTTCACTTTCATTACTATTGGGTGGAGGTAACCCAATTTTCAACAGGAACATCTATGTCACAATTCTCGTATATTTCACTTGCTCAGCTACGTCCAAACTTAAACAGTGTGTGTTAGTGTGTTGATTTGACAAGAGAGACAGAATTTAATCCTGTCCTTGATTCGACGTAATGATAGTGCCCGGCGTAGAAACAAGAATAGATGTTGATTCCTCTAGCTCAATGATTTAAGGGCTTTGTTCTTCAACGTGGATGTTGGAGGTTCACTCCCAGTTTCCCTACCTAAACACAACATCATCCGTATTTGTCGTGTAGTTTGGAATTTCGAAGGATTTTTATCCATCTCCAAACCAATAATTGGAAGACCATCAAATGATGATCAAAGAAGAAAACTAGACATGCAAAGGTCAGGTCGGGTTGGGTGTGGTTCGGATCGGGGTCGGGTTCGCTTGGGCAACCGACCCGAGTGAAACCTGACATTTTTTTATTTTTAGGGTAAGCTTAAAAGGGTTGAACCTCATCGGCTTGGAAACCGGGTCGGGTTGGGTCATGTTCGGGTTGAGTAAATGGTTTCTCGGGTTGGGTTTGGGTTGGGCTTAACCTAATCCAATGATACCCGAGTTGCACCCCTAATAAATGCATGTTATTGAGGAGCACTTGTTGATGGTTTTTGCAAGGGCGCCCTTTAGTTTAGCATTCCTCCATTAAAGATACCATAGTATGATCAAAGACAAAATAAAAAATCTATTGTTTCAAGCATTCTGCCCATAATAGATAAGCACTAGAAGCCTCATGAAAACCCTAGTATGATATAACCAATTACCAAAGGCACAAGTGTGTAATTTTTCTCGCGTTTCAAAGGCACAAGTGGGCCGCATGGGCTTGAATGTAAGATTAAATACCCACTCCAAATGAGTCCTAGAAACCCAATGGAAACCCTAGTCTGACCAAAACAGGGTTCTATTCTTTCTAAAACTAAAATGGCGCACGTGGGTGCAACTATCCGCACGTGCTCTATGTATAGCAATCATACGGACAGCTGTTCCCTACAGGGATAAGAGTGAGAGGACGATTTTGTAATGGATTTGTTAGTTGAGGAATGGATAGGCAAATAATTGGGTTGGGCCCATCTCACTTGAATCGATAAATTACCATTATCTCGCCATAGGGCTTCAATTTCTCGCCATGATTTTAATGGCAACCCAGTGAGTCGGGCAAGGTGAGATGACTCGGTTGACTCGGCGAGGGATGGTTTTCATTGACTCGGTTATTTGTTTGAAATAATAAAAGGGCCTACTCACTTGCCATCAACATGATAAGGATAGGCCATCAGATAGGGCCCACCATTTCTAGTAGGGCTGAAAATTTCCTAGGAAACGTGTCTCCTTGGAGTCCATTTCCCAACTTGTCATGGTTTTGAAAAGTAATTTTCCTTTATTATAATTTGGGACTCAACCGGGTTGACTCAACTCGCAAAAAAAGAAATTGTCCACTCATCAAATTCTTGAATTATTGGTTCGAACATTTCAAGTATTGGATTCAATTTTTCTCAGAGCTACACATTCAATACTTGAGATTTGAGAACCACCAAGCAGATAGTACCGCTACAATCAACGGTGAAGATCAATTCCAACGTCCTGCATGAAGACATTGTTTGTGCAATCAAGAACGTTGGTTTTGTATAATATCATGAAGGGACCTAGGTTGTCTTGTTCTCATGCTGGATAGACATCCCGTTTCTAAGATAAAGAACCACAAAAATGAACAATTTAGCTTTATTGGCTGAACCTTAAAGAAGGTTGATTGAAAAGGTACCTTGGATTATCCTATCAAGTTGTTATCAGTATCATTAGGTCAAACTTCTGATCGTCGGTGAGACCAAAAATCCAATCACATAGAGGTGGCACAAGCGGGACAAGAGAGTGCTAGGAGCAAGCCTAACCATGGTTTTAAATTTCGACGGAAATCCAAAATTTCGGATTTCGGTGGAGACCGAAACTGAAATTTTCCAAAATTCCATTTTTCACCATTTACCAAATTTCGGCCCGAAATTCGATTAAATGCGATTATTTATTTTTAAAAAAGTGTTACAAAATTTTTGGCTGAAATCTCTCTCTCTCTCTCCACTGCCCTATATGGGAGTCAATTAAAGATATATGGGGTCGATTTATCACTTGCCGTAAATAAATAAAAAGCAATAATAGATACAAGGGAGCCCTTGCATAAAGAGCAGCCAAATGTAACTGATTTTACTTTTTCAATTGATTTTAAAATTGAAAATGACGTGGATCCAATCAAGCGCCCTTTTGCTGCTCTCTATGCAAGGGCTCCCTTGTAATCTATCACTCATAAATATATATAAGTAGTAATAGACTAATAAATAAAGGCAACTGATGTTGGCACCGCCGTGTGTTAATAATTGCACAAACTTAGCTCTTCTTTTCTTTTTTCTTATTGGCTTTCCTAGAGCTTTTTGAAACTGTAATAACCTAGAAAAGATGTTTAAATTATAAAAGTGGAGAAAAATTAGTGCAATTATCATAACATGGTAGTGCTAAAATCAGCAGCCTAAATAATACGTCGGTATGTTTGTATATCCTTTGTACAATTATTGCAACATAATAGTGTTGGAAAATGAGAGGTAACCTATCTGGCAAAAAGAAGAAGAAAACAAAGAAGAAACCCCCGTGCAAATGGGGTGATTGTGAGTTGTGAGAGACTTTGATGTCGTATCTGCCTTATTAATTGAATGAGAATGCATGTGGCTTTGAGACATTCTAACCTTTTCTTCCCATACTGGCCGTATGTGTCCGTGCGTCTGTTTGGATCCAAGAAAATCTCATGAACTGCTTCCCAATTTTTCTACTTCTTCTTGTGGGTCCCATCAAATAATTTATGAATCCCTTCTCAAATCTTTTTCTTTTCAAGCAAAATCTTCAACTAAAAAAACATATTTTTATTAAAACGACTTGTTTCGTAGAAGGGGCGCAACTTGGGTCGGGTCGAGTTGGGCTTTTGCTAAAAATTGAATTGGAATCGATCCGAACTTGATTGACCCGATTTCAAGGTAAAAGCTCAACCTGAATTCCCAAAACTTGATTCGAGTTGCACCCCATTTGGTACTCATCGATTCTACCAAATTATGTAGTCCTCGAGCACCCATTGATCAAATTGATAGGGTCCACATCTGTCAAATTGGGCATTTAAGTGTTGCATTAGTCGGTCCAAATTATTTTTATCCCTAGGTCCAAACACCCCCTGAATGTATACTATGATTGTTTTTAGTTAAGCTAGGGCTGGACCCACAGCCTCAAGGTTGCAATTGGTGCAGCACCATCCAATTGAGCTACAACTCAAGTCTCAACCCTAAACTTTAAGTCGCATCACTTGGATGAAGCTGCCTAACTAGTTAGGATGAGCAACTCATATATTGCTAGGGATAGTAGAGACTAGAGAGCTCTATTTATAATAGGGCTGCAACAGGATCGAGTTTTTCAAAACCCTAGCCCAACCCTGGATCCCATTATCTCGACCCTGACCCGCCATGACCCCAAGTCAGGGTTGAAAAACCTCAACCCATTCCCGCCCTACAGGGCTCAGTGCGGCCTTGGCCCACCCTGATTGGGCCGGGCTGGCCCTGATTGACCCTAATGCAAATACCTGTTAAGAGCATGGTTTTAAATTTCGGTTTCGGTACCGGTTTTGGACCCCACCGAAATTGAAATTTCGGTCGAAATCCAACGGACTAATAAAAAGAATATTTTATTTGTTATCGAAATCCCTGAAATTTCGGTCGAAATTTTGGAATAATTAAAAAAATTTAAAAAAATGGTTGAAATCCCTAAGATTTCGCACAAAATTTCAAAATTTTGTACAAAATAATGACACATTTCAGGTATGTGCCATTTAGGTTTCGGTCTCCACTGGAACCCGAAATTTCGGATTTCGGTCAAAATTTAAAACCATGGTTAAGAGTGCCATAAATAAAGCAACCACATATCATATAGAACAAAATAATCAATAAACAGAGAAAGAGAACAAAATAAGACAATATGAATTCAATAGAATGACGGGCAACAGAGACAATTAATAATAATAATATAATGAAACATCAATTCAAATCCAAGATAATAGAAAACACTAGCAAAAGAAACATGCACAGATGGTTCAATTCTATAATTGAAAACTTAGGGTCGGGCTAGGCCGGGCCGGGCCGACCCGAGGTATCAACCCTGAACCCGACCCAATTCTGAGTTGGGGCCTAAAAAATAACCCTGACCTGCCCTCAGGGTTGGAAAATCCAACCCAGACCCTGTTCGGGCTCAGGGCGGGTCAGGGCCAAACTTGCACCCCTAATTTACAACATGGTTAGAACTTGGAACCTAAGGCAATACATTTCTGCAAAAACTATCCCTTTTAACATTAGAAGATAGCTCTGTTTGCCTAACATACCTACTATGCACCTGTCCATCCTCTCAACTAATGGCCTTAAGATGGTCAATTTGTTCGTGTGATTCTCTCTCTCTCATGTGATGGAGAAAGTTTGCTAATTCCTACATCTACGGTAAAATAAGATGAAATAAGGTTAGAACAATTCTCTTTCAAAAAACAGTAAAATAAGACGAATGTTGGAATAAAAGAAAATATATTTGTTCAAAATAAACAAATGGGGATTGTATCTTCTCTGTCAAATAATCACATAAGTATCTTCTAATTGGGTCCATGCCCTTCTTCAAGTCTCTATCCAAGACACCTTTTTTCTCCACTTCAAGACAACCCATCAACTTCAACGGAGGTCAAGAAACCATTGGTGGAATGGTGGGCCCATCTTTGAACAACGTAGGCCCCGCCCATGCCACACCATAGGATAATCCAAACCGTCCATTTGATGGGCCATAAACGTAAATAGGTTGCGTCCCAAAATATTTTTCCATAGGCGGATCCTAGCCCTCCGATCTAAATAGAAACTACATCCTATGCAACCTCTATAGATTGTAGGGTTGTGATCATCCTACGGAAATGATTTTTGGGGCACAACCTATTTACATTGTTGCCCATCAAATGGACGGCTCGGATCATCCTATGGTATGGACGGTACACTTCATTTTCAAAAATATGGGTGGGGCCTAAATTGGTACGAACCACACCATAGGATGATCCAAACCATGGACGGCTTGGATCATCCTATGTTGTGGACGGTATGTTTCAATTTGAAAAATATCGGTGGGGCCTACGATTGGGCCTTAATGTTAGTGTACGACCAACTCCATAGGATTATCCAAACCATGGACGGCTTGGATCATCCTATGTTGTGGACAAGCCTTAATATTACTGTACGACCACAGGATGATCCAAACCATTCCTTTGATGGGCCAACCCTTTTGGGGGCACAACCCATTTACGTTATGGTCCATCAAATGGATGGCTCGGATCATCCTGTGGTTCGTACAATAACATTAAGGCCCAATTTAGGCCCCACCCATATACGGCTTGGATCATCCTATGTTGTGGACGGTACGCTTCAATTTGAAAAAAATCGGTGGGGCCTACGATTGGGCCTTAATATTACTGTACGACCAACTCCATAGGATTATCCAAACCATGGACGGCTTGGATCGTCCTATGTTGTGGACGGGCCTTAATGTTACTTTACGACCAACTCCATAGAATGATCCAAACCTTTCATTTGATGGGCCACAATGTCAATAGGTTGTGCCCCAAAAATCATTTCCATAGGATGATCACAACCCTACAATCTATAGAGATTGCATAAGATGTAGTTTCTATTTAGATCGGAGGGCTAGGATCAGCCTATGGAAATGATATTTTGGGACACGACCTATTTACGTTTATGGCCCGTCAAATGGACAGTTTGGATTATCCTTTGGTGGTATGGGCGGGGCCAGAGAGAGAGAGAGAGAGAGAGAGGTCAAATGGCGGGAAAGTGACATATCCTAACATTTAAAAGTAGGCAGCCGTCCGGGCGGGGGGCGGGAATATCAGCGCCCTAAAATCTTCATAAAACAAAAAAATTTTATTACATCCACAAAATAACCATTGCACCCATTCTGAAACCCAAATGGGCTGTTTGGTTTGCAGATAGTAGAGCAGGGATAGGGAAGAAAAAGGAGGCGAATTTGTCATTGCCCCAATATGTTTAGGGAAATGATATCAGCACAACCATGTTTTAATATTTACACAAACCCGACTTGTCTTTTCTCTTATAATTGGCTCGTGAGTAGGGGTGGCAATGGTTTGGTTTCGGTTCGGTTTGACCCCCAAACCAAACCGAACCAAAATTTAAAACCAAACCGAAACCGAACCGAAACAGAATTTATGTTTCAGTTTCAGTTCGGTTCCACCAATTTTGCCACCCCTTACTCATAATCATTGGAAATATTCGGTTTGGGTTCGGTTTGACTCCCAAACCAAACCAAACCGAAATTTGAAGACCAAACCGAAACTGAATTTTCGGTTCGGTTTCAGCTCGGTTCCGGTTTGGTTCGGCCAATTTTGTCATCCCTACTCTGAGAGCTTTTTGGGAAATGTAATAACGTATTGACAGATCTTTAAAAATACTAAAAGACAAGATAGGTTAGTGAAAATATTAAAACATGATTGTTCTGATATCATTTTCCATATTTTAAGGGGTTATTTACTGTTACATGCTGGACAGTTGAAAAAATGAAGAGAAAATGTTGAGTTTTGAAAAAACACTAAGAAATGCTATTTTATTAAAAAAAAACTTTTTAGGATGAAAATACCCCTTTATCTTTCTCTTATTTGTTTTTACACTTTATCTTTCCGGCGATAGAAGCCTTCTTCTCCGGCGAAACATCTTCATTTCTCCGGCATATGCTCATTTGTCTTGAGAGGTTAGAAGAAGTTCCCTAGAGACGCCCCTTTCTCATTTTCTTTTTCCTCCTCCAAATATCCAAATTCTCATTATCTTTGTAAGTATTTTTCCTTTTCTAGTGGCTATAGCCAAAATCAGTTGCCCAAAGAGCTTTCACTAGGCAAAAGGGTAGTGGAAGCCAAAATGGTACTCGAAGCAAAATGTAAGTTAAGCAAAAATGATAGTCGAAGCCCAAAAAATGCTAGTTGAAGCCAAAAAAAAGTTACTCCAAGCCAAAAATGATAGTCGAAGCCAATAAATATTTCTCGAAGCTAAAGTATATTAGTTAAAGACGAAAAAAGTTCCAAATGTTACTGGAATTTAAAAGTTTTAGCCGCAGCCAAAAACATGTTAGTCGAAGCAAAAAAACCAGTTATTCGAAGCCTAAAAAAATTTAGTCGAAGCGAAAAACACAACGGCGAATATTACAGGAAACACATTTTTCACTTCGACTAAGTAATTTTTGGCTTCGACCAAGTAAACTTTGGCTTCGAACTGTTTTGGCTTCAAGTACCTGTTTTTGCGTTGAGAAGAAGAGAGGGAGATCTCGAAACCCTTCAACAAATTTTCTTTGGCTTCGACTAAATTTTTTAATTCCAGTAACATTCAGAACTCTTTTTGCCTTCGGTCAAGTAGATCTCGTTCAAATATCAGACGGTGGTAAACATCACCTACCTTGGACCGACCACTCTAGCAATCAAAACAGGGTAGTTCTACAAATTCTAGCATAAAGATTTTGTCATCTCTGAAAATAACTAATCATTTGATGTTCATTGGATAGCACGAAAATGATGAACATATGACTTTGTCATAGCGTCTCTTTTACAAGTTTAGAAGTTAAGAGAGGTAGTGGAATTTTCCATTAGCCACAGTAATACAACAAAAAATTATCAAATGGGGTTTCTCAACATGTCCATAATCCAATTTTTCCTTCTCATCTTCCCATTCTATTTTATTCCTCTGCTCACATGACGATATAAACACTGATAGATCGTTGCTCTTGGCTTTCAAGAAAGGCACAGTTGTTGATCCTCATAATCCCTCAGGACAAAGGAGCATCTGCTGCCAGAGAAATGAGATGTTTCGCCAGAGAAGAAGGCTTCCATCGCCGGAAAATCTCGTCCTTTCACACAAATGCGTCGGAGTAAAAGTTAAAAATGAAAGAGTGTAAAACCTGCAAGTAAAAGAGTAAAATAGTAAAACCAAGGAGAGAAAGATTAAAGTAAATTGAGAGGTATTTTCGTCCATGGCAACATTTCTTTTAATAAAACAGCATTTCTTTTTCAAAATTCAACATTTTCTCGTCATTTTTTCAGCTCTCCAGCATGTAACAGTAAATAACCCAATTTTAAGTCACGAGATCTCAGAAGATATTCACGTATCTAAGATTACCTCTTCATGCTGACATGAGATCCCAAAAGATTTTTAAGGCATGAGATCACAAAAGATACTCACGTGACGTGTCGAAGAAAACCATTTCGTGATTACACGCTCACCGAAGTAACTTAATTTTCCTTGGCACTGTATCTGTATGGCAGACTACAGGCCTATATATTTGTAGATCTTCTTGGAACATGACCACCTCTTTCTATTTTACAATTTTTGAGGTGGGTTTTGCTTCATTACTGTTTTCCTTATAGTGGAGCTATGGTGGGCTGTGTTGTGGTTTTAGGTTTGGCTTTGGGTTTGTGTATCTGCACTGCCCTGTTGAGATGGAATGAGATGAGATATAGGAAGAAGGGTTTACCTCCAGGGACTATGGGATGGCCAGTGTTTGGGGAAACTACGGAGTTTCTTAAGCAAGGGCCAAACTTCATGAAAAACCAGAGAACAAGGTGAGTCTGGCGTTTTTTTTGTTTTTTGTTTTTTTTAGGTGGTGGGTTTTCTAAGTTGAGATGGCAAGAGAGGAGGTTTACGTGTTTCTTATTTGTAGTGTATATGTTTTCATTCTAATGCATCTTTCTTACATGCTGGACATGGGTCAGTGGTGCTTTTTTCTTTTTCTTTTTCTTCTTCCTGGTTTGAGTTGTTTTGTAAATACTAGTGATGGTTTTCTGTGTAATAGACTTTTGCTGTTTTAAAGGTGAGTTGTCTGGTTACAGTGGTTTTGGTACAAGTGATTTGTCTTGTTTAAGCCATTTGCTTGGATGAATGACTGTTAAAAGTAGTTCCCCTCAGTATTATAAGTGGTTTTTAGTACTTGATGGTTAATTGCTTTTCTTTTTGCTTCTCTTTTCTACAACAACTTTTAGGCAGAGCATTTCCTTCATTTTCAGTTGGTTTTAGACTCAAAGTCCTTTTTAAATTGACCTATGTTTTGTTTCAGTTTCATTTGACAAGTAATATCTGATTCAGGCAGTAACCAGTAGAAACTAATTTGAAGAAGTGAGGTTTTTTGTTTTTCCATCCCATACTTATTGTTTCTAGTGAAAACTCCATGAGGATTCAAGTTTTCACTGTTGCCCCTAGCTCAATTTGATTTTACTTATCAATGAAACTGAAAAAAAAAAAAAAAACTAGTCACATTTGCGTTTGTGAATACAGGACAGTTTTTAGGTTCTTTGTTGCTTTTTAAAATCATGAAATTGTCAAACAAAAACAACTAATCTTCAGTGAGAGAATGTAGCTGCGTCCATTTTGACCTCAATTTCTCATCATGGTTTAAAATTTCGACCGAAGCCGAAACTACCTGAAACTGGAATTTCGGACAGAGTCCCAAATTTCCTAAATTTACTTTTTTCCAATATTTCGGCTCAAGTTTGATTATTTTTTTTCCATCGAATTTCGGCTGAAATTTTGGTATTTCGGCTGAATTTAGGTCCGAAACTGAAATCAAAATTTTAGAGTTGAGTTGAGTTTAGTTGAGTTTCTCATCAGTCATCTCTCTCTCTCTCTCTCTCTCTCGTAAATTTGTCTAATCTAGAATGTTTTTTTTCTTTTCTATTGTACAGGTATGGGAATTTGTTCAAATCTCACATCTTGGGCTGTCCTACAGTGGTCTCTATGGATCCAGAACTCAACAGATATATCCTCATGAATGAAGGGAAAGGCCTTTTTCCTGGCTACCCACAATCTATGTTGGATATATTGGGGAAATATAACATTGCTGCTGTGCATGGTTCCCATCATAAAACCTTGAGAGGGGCTTTGCTTTCTCTCACTAATCCCACCATGATAAAAGACCAACTTTTGCCAAAGATTGATGAATTTATGAGATCCCACCTCAGCAATTGGAGTGCCAGAATTATCAACATCCAAGATAAAACCAAAGAGGTCAGTAACCTGGCTCTTCAAAACCCAAAACTTTGGTAGTGAAAACTTGGGAGTCACGTATTACCCATTTTAATTAGTGGAGATTTCGATAGATTCACCCCATGGTTTTCCGCTCATCATTGGAGGGTTCTCCACGTAAATCTTTATGTGGCTCTTGTGTGAATGTTCTTTTGGTGCTTGATGTTAGTGATTTTGCATTTTCAAAATCATGTATATTACATGTTTTAGTGTTTTGGAAAATGTTTTATCAAAAGCGTTTGGGAAAAAGAAAATGTTTTCTTGGAAATATTTGCTTTTACAAAAGGATGTAGAAGTGTAGTTGAAAAGATAGTCCCGTACCGGATGAGAGAAAAGAAAGAGAAGGGCTTATAAAGCACTACCTTTTCTAACTCTTGTTGATTGCACATTGGGTTGAACCCATGGTTGGACCCGCGGGACGGTGCAACGCACCGTTCGCGCGCGCACGGCGTGGGCAATGGGCTATAGGGCGCATAGTGGCGCTTTTTTAGGCGCACTTTGCACTTCGCACGTACGCAACGTCGCGATGAGCGATTGGAGCCTTTAATTTTTCCAGATTTGATCTGCACCGTTGGATCAAGATGAAAGGTGGACCGGTCGGATGGGTGGGTCAAATGGTTCGCAGGCCCATCAAGCCGAATGGTTCAGTTGGGTTGAGCTTCGGTTCGGGCCTATCGATGGGCCCGTTTCGGTTCGGGCCCAACGGGCCCATGACTCCATCGGTCAAAGGGTGTGATCAAACGGGTTGTGTCCCTTCCCCCAACGGTCATGTGCCAAGGGGGTGCGATCCACACCATAGATGTTGATCTAACGGTGACTGGGTTGGAGAGAGGTTTTACTCAAACCAACAGTCACCTCTAGAATCGATTAGGATCATTCAATATCAATGGGTGCGATCTAACGATCATATTTCAAACATTCTGGAAAGGTGCCCTGTAGAGGTGTTTTTCACACTGAAAAGACACCAGATGGTCTATAAAAATGTGCAAACTTCAGTCATTTCAAATAGAAATCGAATTGGCAATTCTGACTGACTTTACACTCTCTTCTACACTCCTACAAAAATCCCCAAGTATTTCTACATACTGTTTTTCTTTTGTTTACTGTTCTAGATACTGTTTTTCTGCAGAAACAGAATCTAGAGATTTCTCTAAGGCTTGAAATTTCGGAAGGGCATTTCGGGTTTGATTCCGCTAGTGCTACGCGTCATCAAACATTAGTAGGGCTTCCCTACTAGGCTTCATTGTATCTTGGAGGCAATTCGCGGATCCCCTTTGCACACTACTAGTGGGGGCGAATCTTGTCTTAAGGAAAGTGATATCACGCCTTGAAGCAACAAGTTTCTGTTTTCTATCATCAACAGTACCCTCAACAAATTTCCAACACTTGATTCTTTAATCCACAAAGACACTTGCTTCGAAATTTTAATGAAGAGCCACAAGACCTCAGTCCTTTGTCATAATCTACATTTAGCTTCAAACACCATAAAAAGGAAATTAGAATGCAAAACTCACTGTCCTTGTTCTTCGGCAACAATTTATTATTGCTTTCAATACCTAGAGAGAAAAAAATGTATCCAAGAATCACAGTGCTCTTTTTTTCTCATAATTTTATTCTGCCTTAAAAACTCTAAAAAAAGGGAAAGAAAATCTGACAGTTTTGCTAGCATTCTGAAGAGAAAAAATAGAAAAATAGAATCCCAGAGTTTTAGTCCTAGCTACTTTGCATTTGCAGTTGCATCCAACTAGAAAGAAACAACACATTATCCAAAATCACAATACCTCTTTTATGGTTTTTAGTTAGATTCAAAGCCCTTAACATGATAAGCATGGTCTTACAAAATCCCTTTTGCATTTTTTTCACTGCCTAAATTTATGGTTAATATTCTAAGGTGAAATACCATAAGAGCCCCATGGAAGTCTCTTCTTCTCTAATAATTATTCCATTTATGTTCAGGTCCCATGTGAAAAAGGACCATATGAGAAAATTTACATAATTTTCTCTCTATCTGTTATAAATTATAATTGTCACAATCCTTTTCATTTTCTAAATTTAGAATCGTTCTGTTCATTTGTGCAGATGGCACTGCTTTCATCAATGAAGCAGGTGCTTAGTATTGAGTCTGGTTCCATGTCTGAAGCCTTAAAGACAGAATTCTTCAAACTGGTACTAGGAACTTTGTCATTGCCCATCGACCTTCCAGGCACAAATTATCGTCAAGGCTTCCAGGTAAATTTGCCTGTTAATCTCCTCAGCTTGCTGCCTTTTCTCTTGGTTATTTTTCTGAAGCTCTAGATCAACTTTTATTTGTGGCTTTTCTAGGCAAGGAAAAAGATAACAATCATGTTGCGGGAGATAATGGAAGAAAGAAGAGCCTCTCCGAGTACTCGAAACGACATGCTTGATTCTCTGCTGAGAATTAATGTCAGCTCAAGATACGAACTATGTGATGAAGAGATCATTGATCTAATCATTGCCATCCTCTATTCAGGTTATGAGACTGTTTCGACGACTTCTATGATGACAGTCAAATATCTCCACGATCACCCAAGAGCTCTTGAAGAACTAAGGGTATGAAAATACATATTCAATTCAAATTCAGTTCAGTGTTCCCTTATTCTTTTATTCCCTTTCTTACTTGTTTTCTTGTTCTTTCTTTATATTCTGATTATGAACTGTCTTTACTTTTAGAGAGAACAATTGGTCATCAGAAAAGGCAAGGCACCCGATGATGCAATCGACTGGAACGACTACAAATCCATGACTTTCACGCGTGCCGTAAGCAATCTAACCTGTCAGTTGATTTGTCGAATCAAAACTGAGCTTCGGTATACAAATACAAATAACTATCTAAATTAAGTGCTGATGTTCTTCTTGCAGGTAATCTTTGAGACCATGAGAATGACCACAATTGTTAATGGGGTGTTGAGGAAAACAACCCAAGATATGGAAATGAAAGGTGGGCTGAGGGAAAATTTTATTTATTTTTATTAATTTTATCATGTGAGTGAAATATTGATCATGTTATCCATCTTTGCTTTTGAAACTTATTGGCTATGCTTAACAATTTTTATGGGCTCACGAGACTAATTAATCTTGGTAGTTATTTCCAATTCTCCAAAGTTCAGAAAGCTGATGTAGAGTTATTTTTGCAAAACTTCCAAGCATGTTTTTTTTACTTTTTTTCTTCTGATGACTAGTTTGCAACTAGGTTTTGTGTACCTTTTTGTGAGCTAAAACCCATGGCACATTACTGATATTTACATTAAACATTTCTTTTTCAGGATTTGTTATTCCTAAAGGGTGGAAAATCTATGTCTACACAAGGGAGCTAAACTACAACCCTTTTCTATACCCAGACCCTTTAACCTTCAATCCTTGGAGATGGCAGGTCAGTGAGTAGCAATATACTAATTTGCTAGCAAAAGTTCAATCAAGTAATTTCAGGGATGATTTATACGAGTGATACTTTTATTTATTATCTAATACCTCATGTGTGGTCAAGAACTCAGCCAGGAAAAATTACGTCGAGGTGGGCGAGTCAATGTTTTCTCAGTGAATTTTTATAAATTGAGATGAGTCAATGATTTTACGCTGTAATTTTTTGAGTGACTCGGATGAGTGTCAGTTTTTAAACAGTTCTTCTATTAGGTGTGAAGTGAATGGCCCTTGTAACTTTCAACAGTACTAAATGGGATATCATGTACCAAAAAGAAAATAAAGGGATGTCATAAAATATTTTAGTAAGCATAATATGAGAACGTGGACTGCTTGGAAACACTCTGGTTTAAACTTCCTAAGACAGCTATCCAAAATAGCCCAAGTTTACTTGCCTGTCTATTTGGCATTTAGTCTTTTGCCTTTGCCATGCTACTTTTATTTTCATCCCTTGCGCCAGCCTTTTAGCTAATGTTTGGCAACCATGAGAAAATATTGCATGGAATATTTGCCTACCTAGTGTAAGAGAGGGAAAGAGGTGGGAGAGAAAGATTTGAGGAGGTAGTGAGTGAAGAGACCATGTTAAGCCGGTAAACAGAGAAACAAACCTGTTTAAAACAGGGAATTTTTTTTCTCTGTTTTCAGACCCATCGGATGCTCTCCTCACTCACCAATGCATTCCTCGCTCACTGCCTTCTCAAGTCTCTCTCACCAGCCCTCTCCACTCCATAGTTAGCAAAGCTCCATTTTAAACTCTCTCTCTTTTCTTTTGGAAAAAAATACGTTTTATTGGGTTGCCGTTTAATACCCCGTTTAAAACTTTTACAATAAAAAAACTCTGTTTTTATTGAGGAAAATGTTTTAAACACGTTTTTTTGTCCAACTTTCCAACTTTACCCACACCGTATTTTGTAAATCACAAAATTTTAAACGCATTTTTTTGTGTTTCCATTTTTTTTATGACGTTTTGTGTAACCAATACCATATTAAACTCGAATTTTTCCCGTCCCTTTTTTTGTCTTATCATGTTTTGCTAACTATGCTCCACTCCTCTTTCACCTTGGGTAAGCAAATATTTCGTGAATTATATTTTCACTAATGCCAAATATGCCCTTGATGTTTTCAAAGTTTTACCATTTTCAGCCATTTTAAAATTCATGTTCCTTTTGTTCAAATTAGTTTTGACTGTACACTGCATCACTATTCATTGGTATGGGAAATGTGATTGGTATTTAGTCTTACACTATATGCCACAACTTACTGTTTTAACGTCAAAAGGCTACTACTGATTTTCATTAGCGAACCTATTCTCTTTAACCCTCAGTAATGGAAGTACCCTTTGATTACTAATGCAGGATAAGAGTTTGGAGTCGCATCAACATTTCCTGATGTTTGGAGGAGGAAGCAGGCTTTGTCCAGGGAAGGAACTTGGGATAACAGAAATTTCAACATTCCTTCACTACTTTGTCACAAGATACAGGTCGGCCATAGATTCCCATGTTTAATTTTTCCATGATATATAGAATCCTAATACTTTGGAATGTTAACTTTGTTATAGCATGTAAACATCATTAGTATCTGTAATTTTATCATCTCCATAAGGTTCTGTCATTGATTTCTTATCATATTGTCCTCTTAATAACAATCAAACTGACCTGACTTGCCCATACTTTTTTTTCTACCGCATCTTGATCTTCTTCTTTTTTTGATGTGTTCATCTTGATCTTGGGTCATACACAAGGTTCTGTAATAGATTTGTGTCGCCCCAGTGGGTTTTTTCCCCTTCAATCTAAGTGTTTTTTCATTTTTCATGTTTTTGATGCAGATGGGAAGAAGTTGGGGGAGACAAGATACTGGAATTCCCAAGAGTTGAAGCACCAAATGGCTTACATATCAGGGTTTGGAATTACTGAATGTGTATGCACATCAATATATGATGAATACAATACAATGTAGGTTTACAGGCACAAGAATCAAATGAAATACAAATTTTGGTTCCTTTTTTTTGACTTGGACAAGATTAATGAGAGCCTGCATTTATGAAGGTATCATCTGTCCATAAAATTCTTCACATAGGAGCTGTCTAAATTGAACTCAAATCTGTGCAAAAACATTGCTCATATCACTCATCTATTCATCTTATTCCATAAATGAATTTGTTGTTGTATTGAGAGTATTATTAGTTGAGGATCAGAAGCTGTGGACTAGAATTTTAGACTATCATTCCCAATACTAGTGTGCATACTAGTGTGCATTTATTGGCCCACTAGTCGAAGGAAAATTCTGTCCTGGAAAGATTTTTTTTGCAAGGACAAGAGTTGGCTACTATGATCATCGGAAGAATATTGGACACAATGCCAATAAAATAGATTGCAAGTCAAAGGATCTCGGTGGATTTGAACCACCATCCTCTTGAGAAATGTTTCGGACGTAACTAATTTCCCAAGTGCTCTACCATTTGAGCTAAAGATCCACATCTTGCCTATTTCTTAGGCATATGAAATTCAAGCAAGGCTAAGCATGAGTAAAACTAAAACCCAAAAGGCAAAAATATCAAATCTTAGGCAATTACGTGGGCTACAACCTCCTCGAACAGGCCATGGCGAATCTGTGATTTGATTTCGGAAATTAATGATCTAGTGACTCAAATGAGATTAACTGTGGAACACAGGAGGAGGCCTGCAAATGAGATGGCTGATCGTTTCGCCAAAGATGGGGTCACCCTACAAGAGATGTCGCTGTATACCGATTCGGAATTGCGGGATCTTCACTTGTAATCTGGATTTTTGAATGTTAGCTATCGGCTACTGTAAACAGGGGGACTAGGGACATCTTGTTCCCTGCCCGCATTTGCTACTCTAATAAACGTCAATTTTTAAAAAAAAAGGAAAAATCAAATCTAAGAAGTGAGCATTACTTTTGTTATGTTCTAAAAGAGGTGATGGTGGTCTAAGAAGCTACTTCTCAAATGAGATGTTCTAACAAGCTACTTCTCAATGGATGTTCAAGTAGCAATAGAAATGCAAGAAATTTAAAATTAATTAGCATTCCGTTTGGTCCCTAGTGAAAGAGGTGATAGTCTTTTTCTAACCGTGTTTTCATTATGAGGCAAAAGTAGCAGACACCTTTGTAATTCTATCAAACATCTTATCTCAACATAAGCCACTAAATATATCAACAAACTTTATCTACCAACACTAAACAAATGTGTAATCCCAATTTCTTTCTACTTAAGTAGTGAATATATTTTGGGCCTCTAGTAAATTGGATCAAACTAACATGTGAGCCTAGCCTTGAATATGCGTTTACAATAAAAAGTGTCATAAGCGAGGTTGACTGTAGCATTCCCCGAGAAAAAAAAAGGTCAGTCCCTATAATCTGCATTTCAAAGCTAACCGTACCTTGTCATCAACGCACGCTTTTGAGAATTACATATAGTGCGTGTTTGGCGTACCCTTTAAAACACCGTTTGGCGTTTGAAATACCGTTTTGGGGCCAAACGGCTGTTTTGGAGTGTTTGGGTGCGTAGCCACCGTTTGAAACGCCGTTTGAAACACCATTTTGAATGGAGTTTTTGGGCTGTGGGTTTTTACATGTTTGCTCTCACCAAAATTCATTTTTACGTATATGTGCGCGATTTTATACGTTACGTTAAATACCAAAAAAGTGGGGGTGTTAATATCATTCTTGAGGACACAAATTTGTTAAATTGTTAATATTTAATTCAAAACAAAGGGCTGCTAATATCATTATATGATCTCTTAATTTTGATTTTCTAAAGACAAAAGAATTAAAAGAAACCCTAGTTTCTTACTTTCTTCATCTACTTTGCAAAATTGCAAACCCTCTCACGCCTCACTGCCTCAGCGCCTCCACTCGTCCGTCAAATCCGGCTGTTGAGAAGAAGAAGGAACCCCAAAGGTATAGCCATTTATTTTTTTGGCAATGAGGTTTAATTTTAATAGTGTTTGAATGAGATCCTAATGACCTTTTAATATTGGGCCTAATGAGAGAGTAGTTGAGTTACATTGAGGCCAACCAAACAATGCCCTTTTTGGTCATTTTACCACTAAAACTCCGTTTTGGGACATTTGCAACCAAACACACAATGCCTCCGTTTGCCGTTTAAAACACCGTTTTGATCTGACCAACCAAACATGAAAACACCGTTTTGAACCAAAATGCCGTTTTGCAAAACGGCGTTTTAAACGCTATTTCAAACTGTACACCATTAATCCAAGGGCCCAAATCATCTTGGCCTCAACCCATATACACCATCTTTCTTGATCTTAGGCCTTTCCATGGATTTCATGTTCCAAGTTCTAAATTTGTTCATATGAGGTTACCCAAAGTACCCCTTATTTTCTTAAATTATCATCTTAATTAACTTTGGGAGTTGGTCCTTGAGGGTTTTAATCCAACAATCCTAACCATTGATTCTCAGATAAAACATGCAATCAACTGGGGCCATCTTTCAACTGGGGCCCACGGGAATTGTCTATTCAAATCACTGACTGCCGCACAATTTCCCTGTTTCCAAACTAGTCTCTAGGGCCATGTATGACAACCATGAAAAATTTTCCTTGGAAAATTAATTCAGGTAAAACTTTCCAAGCAAAAAAAGTACAGTAGGACCTACACAATACATGAATGATCTAAACCATTTATCTAATTATTGATTACCTCCATAAATCTTCTCCATAGAATGATCCTAACCTTTCATTTTTTTAAAAAAGGCTTATTTACGATTACGACATAGTCTAACAAATGAATGGTTTACATAATTCAAATAGGTGGGCCCTGGTCAGCAAAAAATCCTTAAAAACATTTGGCATGAAACAATTTTTTTTGGAAAGATTCCCATGAAAAATCAAATTTCAGGAAAAAGAGTTCCTTAAGGATACTGATATTTGCACTATGTTTTAATAATTGCAATAACTCGCCTTGTCTTTTCTTTCTTAATTTGCTAAGGAGAGCTTTTCAGGAAATTGTTATAGTCTTTGACAGCTGCTAACTCAACTTGTATTTTCTTTCTTAATTTGCTTGTGAGACCTTTTTTTTAGAAAGGACGGTGATAAATTCACTCCTTGTAGGATAAATTCACCTTTCTGTACCTGTTGTAAGCCACAATTGGGGGAGAGCGCAAGGATTGAATGGAAGCAATCCTTTGTTTGGATTGATTGGAGAGGTTATAATGGAATGGAAAAATGGAAATAATGGAGTGGGGAGGGTCCGATTTAAGTCATAGCCTCTCAAGGTAAGATTCATTGAGCCCAATAGATTGATACTGACTGGAATCTCCCCATTCCAATCCATCCTGATTCAAAGATCCAAACCATTCATTTATTAGGCCCCATCCTAAATAGGCCTTGCCCAAAAAATCATCTCCATAGGCCTCTCCTGATTAGAGCATCAAGATCAACATATGGAGATGATTTTTGGAAAAAAGACCTATTTACATTGGACCCTATGTTATATGGTGTATGTAAGGAGGCGCACGTAATTTTTTTTTAAATATACTAGGTCCACCTTGTTCAAAGATCTAAACCGTTCACTTGGTTGGCCGAACATAAATGCACGTTACCACTAAATCATCTTCATTGGATGATCCTACCTCTTCAATCATTGGTGATTTCTAAATGGTGTACTTTTTATATAGATTAGAGGGTTAGGATCATCCGATGGAGCAGATTTTTAGGGGTGGAACTTGGGTCGGGTTCAACCAGAAAAAAAGTCAGGCCGGGTCGGGTTCTGACCCTAGTGAAACCCGGCATTTTTTTTTATCAAAATTAATTTATCACCGGCCATTTTTTTGGAAATTGTCATAAAACTTTGACCACTGGTTAAATACTAAAAGACAAGATGAGTTAGTGCGGTTATCAAAGTATAGTAGTACAGTAGTGCGAATATCAGTTAGCTTTCTTTAATTGCCTAAAATGACCTCAATATGTTACATGACTCCAAAAACAACGGCCACTTTGAACGAATCGCCCAACCCCAAACCATCACTCCCCTGTCCCTCGGACGCTCCACTCGTGCCGACCCAGCCGGTATCGCACGTGCAATAACGTATCAAATCGGTATCAATCAAATCAAATCAAATCAAATCTTTATAAAACTCGTACTCCTATCTTCCTCCTACTCGTTTTCTTCTTCTTCTTCTTCTTCTCTTTAGATCCCAAAATCTGACCATGGCACAACCTTCAATCCCATCAACACCGATCTTGAAAGATGAACTCGATATTGTTATCCCCACGATACGTAACCTGGATTTTTTAGAAATGTGGAGGCCCTTTTTTCAGCCTTACCATTTGATAATCGTACAAGATGGAGATCCGACTAAGACGATTAAAGTCCCAGATGGGTTCGATTACGAGCTTTATAATCGGAATGATATTAATCGGATCTTGGGTCCGAAAGCCTCTTGTATTTCTTTCAAGGACTCTGCTTGTCGGTGTTTTGGTTATATGGTTTCCAAGAAGAAGTATATTTTCACCATCGATGATGATTGCTTCGTAAGTGATGGGTTTTTCGTATTCACACTGCCTTTTTTATAACTGCACGAATTCGTCTTGTCTTTTTTATTTAAGTAACTGTCAAAAAGTTTTTTAGGTTCTAATAAAGGTCTCATAAAGGAATTAAAAAAGTAAAGACAAGCTGAGTTCGTGCAATTAATGAAACTTGGTAGTGCCAATATCAGTTTTTTCTTTTGTCTTTTTAGGGTTTTCTGGATCTAGGGTTCTTGTTGGGTGGAAATATTGGGTTTTGCGAGGGTTTATTGATGATTTTAGGGTTTTGCTTCTGTGGGTTTTGGATTTGGCAGAGAAAGATTGGAAATTGAGGGGTTTTGTAGAGGGTGGGTTTGTCTTTGGGAATTTTGATTTCTGGGTTTTGGTTATTGTTGGGTTATTTTTTATTTTGGGGTTTTAGTTGATGGATTATAGTGTTTTGGTTTGTTGGATCTTAGATCTGATGGTTTTTAAAATATTTTTTGTTTTTTTATATTATGGTTGTATTTTTTTTAATATGGTCGTATCTTGTATGGCACTTGTAATTGTTAAATGACTTTGATCTGCATTACCTTTTTGTTCATAATGTTCTGTTTTCTTTTTTCCTCTGACTGGCTAATATAGATGGGGTTCTGGTTATGATTATATGATAGTAGAGTGGCTTTTGTCATTTTGATTTTCTCCTTCAACCTCTTTTGAGCCACTTGATTTGATCTGAAATGCAATAAGACAGTTTTGATGTTCCAAACCTGTTAGTTTTCATTTGAGAAGTCTTGAACTGAAGGGCAATATATTTGTCTATGTTCTGCTTTTGTGTGATATTATACAGGATTTTTATGGCTTTTCTGGTTGTTTCTTTATAAATTGGTGTTTGAAATTAAGAAATTTAGTCTGTGCGCCCATGGCTAGGATAGGCTAGAGATATTTGTGTTTGATCTGGTTAGATCTGGAAATCTTGTGTGTATAATTGATTAATTGATTCATTATCTTTGTTTCAGAGCTCCAGTAATTTGTTTCTTTTCTTTTTTCCAGTTGGAATTTACTGGCATTTTAAAGTTTAGGGTGGTGGGTTCAATTGGTTTCTTGTTGATTTGGTCTGAAATCTAATGTCTCTTTACTTTGTAGACAGCTAATGTAATGCATGAATTTGATTGTTGCGTTTTTAACATGATTGATGGTTTGCCAACCTTTAATATGTTCTGGTGTAATTTCTGGGCCCTTTCTACATCTGTCTAATTGCACGATGCAAATTTCAATTTTTTAATTGGAAGTCTGTGGTCACCACATAAACGAATCTGAAAGAGTGGCATTCAATAATTCATTGACTTACATACCTGATAATATGTTTATTTTTAAAAGTTTGAGATTTTTCATTAGTGCTTTCATGTGGAAAGCATGTGACTTCTGTTCTATCTTGCTGGTTGCTCTGACCTGGTTGGTTGTTATAGTCATTAGTAACTTAATCTTATTTATTCAATGGAAAATAACTTGGTTTCCCTATTATAAATTTACTTAATGATGACAAATACAATAATTTAATCATTTTACATTTGTAATCACTAGGTTGAAATGTGGTTAGGCCTAAGCTACAATGTTTATTTGGTTGCGTAGGTCGCGAAAGATCCATCTGGAAAAGAGATCAATGCACTCGAGCAGCACATAAAGAACCTTCTGAGCCCCGCTACTCCCTTTTTCTTCAACACCTTGTATGATCCGTACAGAGATGGTACAGACTTTGTCCGTGGGTACCCATTCAGTCTTCGGGAAGGTGTCCCCACGGCAGTTTCTCATGGACTTTGGCTTAACATCCCTGACTATGATGCTCCCACCCAACTTGTCAAGCCTCTCGAGAGAAATACCAGGTAGCAGATGATTGCTTACATGGCAGAGAACTCTTTTGGGCAACTTCAAATTGACTAATACCAACTTATTTGCTTGATCTATTAATGTTCTCTTTTCTATTTCAGGTTTGTAGATGCGGTTCTAACGATCCCCAAGGGGACCTTGTTTCCAATGTGCGGAATGAATTTGGGATTCAACCGTGAATTGATTGGCCCTGCAATGTACTTCGGGCTTATGGGAGATGGCCAGCCAATTGGACGTTACGACGATATGTGGGCGGGCTGGTGCATGAAGGTCTGTTATTTTCCTTCAATATCATCTATCTCACAGTTCTTATATCTTATCTATTTTTTTGAATTTGTTTTGAAATTGGCATTTTATTTTGAAAGATGGATTTGTTTGAAAATGATCTAAAACTTTTTGGGTGATATCTGTATGCCTCCCTTGCTAAGTTTATTTGATGCATCTTTAGTCTCATTCCTTTAGTTTTACATTTTTGAATTTCAATATGTAACAACCACACCATCCTTGATCATGGATATTTTTTTGAAATCATAGATTTCTTAATTCTCTTTTGACTAATCTCGCCTTGAAATTGTTTAGAGTGATATGTGACTTGTTTCTTTCTGATTGATGCGTGATGATGCCATTTTGAATGATTTTTTCATTCTAGTTTCTAATATTGTATTTGATCTTGAATTGGAGGAAATGATTGGAAGGGCTGACATAATGTTTTGGATCTTTATATGACAAAACATTTAGAGATGAAACCTCCATCAGCTTATGAATTATGAATGCGCCTCTTAAAATCTGGGAATGATGGATGGGTGTGCATCTGGGTTCCTTGCGTTTTCAGCCTCCCAAATTTAATCCTAAATTTAATTTTCTTCTTCTAATTTGTGGGCTTCTCATCTAATCTGTTCGTGGTTTTTTGTGGTGAACATGTAAAAAGAATCTAATTTTACCCTCAAACATGGAATTGCTGACATCCTATGACCGATTTTTGCAGGTGATCTGTGACCATTTAGGATGGGGAGTCAAGACTGGTCTTCCTTACATCTGGCATAGCAAAGCAAGCAACCCATTTGTGAACCTAAAAAAGGAATACAATGGGATCTACTGGCAGGAAGAGCTAATCCCATTCTTCCAAGCTGCAACCCTCCCAAAGGACTGCACCACTGTTCAAAAATGCTACATTGAACTCTCCAAGCAGGTGAAAGCTAAACTTGGAAAGGTAGACCCCTACTTCCTCAAGTTAGCAGATGCCATGGTCACATGGATAGAAGCTTGGGACGAGCTAAACCCCCCATCTGGAAATTCTAAATCCCAAACTCAACAGCCCATTGGCGCTCCTCCGAAAGTGGAGAAAATCTGATGTGCTGTTCTACACCTCCTGCTAGCATTGGACCTAGATTTGTAGTTGTGTAACTGTATTTTTTTTCTTTCCTTTCTCTGAGCTTGTGGCTGAAAGCATTGAGGGTATTTTTGCAGGTGGGTTTACCTTATCCTTTTCTTTTCTTTAAGATAATAAAAGGTATTGCTTTCAGTTTTCACATTCTGTTTATGATAATCAATCCTGAAGTGGGTAGTGTGAAATTTTTTGTTTCCTTTCTTTTTTTTTCCCTTTTGAATGATGGCTCCTTATCCTTTGATTTTTCAAGCATGTTCGGATTTGAATTTTGAAATGAGAGGTGGGTTTTTGTAGTTTGGTGTTTTCCAGTGAAACCTCTCCTTTTCATATTGGACAACCTCAGTGGAAAGTAGGAAAAATCTTCTAAAAAGTATCTGTTGGACAGCTCTGTTGAATGTCAAATTTCAGAAGGATATCGCCCACAGGCCATAGCCTAAGGACTCTTGCGTGGAAAAAAGAGTTCATGTTTGGCAGCTTTTGCAATAGTGGTGGATATCTACCTACCTGACCAGACCAACATGCCTATTTGAGTGTTTTAACAGTGAGAACTCCAAAATCCAACAGCTCCCCTGTTGAAAATCCCTGCCTTTGAAAGTAATCTTTGACCAATCTCACTGTCGAGAATCCGTTGATCCGGCCCAATCTGCTGAGAGCAAATTGATGAGATGATCCTAGACCCTTGATCCACTAAACCTCTTGATGTTTCCACCAAGAATAGTTGTTAATTTTTTTAGTACTCCATCTCCATGTGGGATGCCAGATCAGCATAGGAACAAGAGTACAAGACCATGTGAGTCATCTCATGATATTATACAAGATCAACGGTCCCGATTGCATAAACATGTCCCATGCAATCTCTAAGGGACTTGGTCCTTTCTCTGTAAATCGACATTAGTGCCCATTAAAAATTAGATTTAGTTCAGCAGTTGGAACTTACAACATTAGTAAGCCTGCGATTTTTTATTTTTTTTCACCAGGCAACGACTAGGTGAAATTTAAGGCCTAAGCAACTAATGAATCAAGTAAAAAGCTGAAGGAGAGGTTCGGCCAGCCCCCATTCTTTTCCTTGGGCCACCCCTCTCTAGTGTACTTATTACTACTCTTTGACCCTAGAGGGCCTGTCCCATGTAAAAAAGGATGGCGGAACCGCTCCTCGAACTTTGGTTATTTCTTCAAAAAAAGGTTTCGCCGCTGCCGGGGATCGAACCCGGGTCACCCGCGTGACAGGCGGGAATACTCACCACTATACTACAACGACTTTGTTGGGAAAACTTGAAATAAGTATTAAATGAGATAAAATTGGGTGAAGGGAGCCTTTGCTAAAATCATTTTCAAGGCGTTAATTTCTGCCCAAAAAAGATGAGAGCGCCTAAAAAAGTAGATACTGTGTGGACTTTGTAGAAATCAACCAATAAAGGCGCCTTGAAGCTGATTTTAACAAGGAAGCCCTTCATTCTATCATTACTCGAATTAAATAAATCAGAAATGTCAATTATTAAACACGTGTCTAAGTCTTGAGGCTCTTGACAGCATTTCTTGGACCTTAAGTGAGAAATCCAGATTTTAGAAATCTCTCCCCCATCCTTAGATTTCTAAAACCGGGAAACATGGCACGATCTCCTGCTCTCTTGCTATCAGGAAGAAGGGCGAGAAATCAAAGAACCACGGCTGGTCTCTTTCTTCTCTTGTCTCCCATCTATGATTTTGAGGAAATCCCAGATTCTAAAATCCGCATATCCAAACAGCGCCTAAGTGTTGGTTGGGTTTCAAATCTCTCCTTCCACAAAGCTTCTTTCCCATTAAAAATAGCACTCCCAATGTTCAAATAGAAGAAAGCCAGAATGGAATTATAGAGGCAACTAAACACTTGGTCAATGGAATTTTGACTGAAAAAGGCCCTTTTCCCAGCCTTTTCAACGGTAGGTGTTGTAACGGAATCAGCCCCAAGGATAAGATTTGAGAAAATTTCCGATAAGGATTTGACCAGATCATGTTATAGGCATGGCTGGACCCAATCTAATTTTTAATCAGTTGACAACCCTACTTAATATCCTAGTTTGAGGACTTCACCCACACTCTTGGTGATCCAAAATTATATTTTGGATATTGAAATTGTATTGCAGAACTATGTGACTGATAATTGAATCTGGCCAATGAGACTTTCAATCACACCTTCTATGTATGCTTGTAATTTTGGAGTGATGAGAAGATCATCACACAAGCAATATAATGGAGTGAAAAACCAACCATTCTCCAAAGACTTTCAATAACTAAAGCAATATATCTTTCCCATAAGCATAGCACAAATTATCTTTCCAACCTAAAAAGATAAACAAACATCTAAACAAACCAACATACTCCCCTACTTATAACATGTAGGGAAGGAACATGATCTTAATAATAATGAAAAAAATTGGTCAAAGGGAAAAAAGAGTGGGAGAGATTCTCCTTACATGTCTACCTTCTGTTTACATGCATGATGTCTCACTTACAAACTTCTGTTTACATGCATGTGCCCTACTTAAAATAATTAGGAATTCTCTTCAATCCCATTCTTACTAAAAATAGTAAGTTCTATAATTACTAAAAATATTAATTTTGTACTTACTAAAAATAGTAAGTTGGGGTATGGATTCTCTCTCCCTACAAAATAAGAGAGATTTTCTCTGAGACCCTTCACTTAGATGTGCTATGATACCCATTCCTTTGATCCATATCTTATTCTCTAAACATTCATGCAAATGTGTAAAATAGTCACTTGTATGTGAGACCCTTTGATCTGGGCCCACGTACCTATGAGATACAACTGGATCACTTGCACACAGAGAGCAAAATGTGAAGCAGATTGTGTGGGCATTCATAGCCACTGATTTGGTCGTTCATCTCCAGATTGAATGGACAATACAAATCAAACAACAAACAGACAATCTTAGCTCCCTTGATCGAAAATGGAAAAAAAAAAAAAAAAAAAAAATTACTCATCCTCACGCATCGTGCTTAGCATTCCTACTATAAAAATAAGAAGGAAATGCAGAGAGTGAATGTTCTGATAACATCTGCTATAAGCAGCAAGAGACCCATGAATGATCTCACAGAAGATTTACTATTTTCATCTTTTCAGTTTGGGAGGAGAAGAAAGAGCTGTTGAAGAAACTTGAACAGAAAGTCTTGCATTATCCTCTCCTCTGTTCATAATTATCATATTTTGAAAATACATGAAGTTTATGCCACTTCTCTCAACTGCATTCAGTTTAACTTAGAACCCATATATAACTACCAAAATCAACCCTATAAAAAGGGTTTGAAGAAAAGAAAACAAATTTATGTTACAGAAGCATTTGGGGAGTTCAATCTTGTCATGAATTGGAAGCAGAATCGTCCTTCTGGCGCTTTGCCTCTGGCTCTTCCCCATTGTCAACAGACTCATTAATTTTTGGTAGACCCAAGAGAGAAGCGTGCTTGCTCGTGATTGTACGACCTGCTCTTACCTTGGGACCCCAATGCCGTTCGGGGTTCGGAAGAAAACGGGCTACCTTCTTGGCTTGTGCTTTGCTAAGGGAGGCAGGTGCTCTTGCAAAATTAGCCTACACAACATTGAAAGCAAAGACATATCAATTTCCTCTTCATTGATCGACAAAAGGGTTCAGTCTTAAGATGAAAGAAGCAAAAACTTTTGAAGTTTTTGATGTTCAAATCAGCAAAAACTTTTGAAGCTCCAAAACTTTTTTTTTCAAAGATGACATTTTAGTAATAAACCAAGAGGTATTACACCATAACTGTAGAGACAAGGTGTCCCTTCCGAAAAAGTACAGCAATCTAAACCCTCCCTCTCTATCTCAGTACTAAACTCGACAGTCTCCACTTCTTTTCCACTCCATCCTCCAATCTCGGCATGTTCTGAAATTTTGGGTTGATTATAAGAGCTAAATCTCTGATTTCAAATATAATTCCTGCTAGCTTCCAGGGACCATTTGCTTTATTTCAAGCCCATGCCAAAATGTTTGACGAGTCTCCCTCAATGATAAGGCGAGTCTAGTTTTGAAGTTCCAAAATTCGACATTTGGTTTCATGCTTTACATGGTTTGAAAGGGGACTAGAACTATCCCCTCATCAAGAGGTAACCCAAAAGATCAAGGGCCTAATGACCACACATGTTCAAGTGCACGGTTACGGGACAAGGGAATGAAACAGCAATGACTTACACTAGGACAATGACTTTACTAAGACTCAAATTCTGTTACAACTAAACCTAGTCAAGAACAACTTATTTTGATCTACAGTCGAAGTGGGTTTGTAGTGCATTTTAATACTGAAAGATTATGTTCAAGTCCACAAAATGAGTAAAAAATAAGCATGGGTCATTTGAAATGGGGCTGGTCAGAAAATCCTATGTTCTGACCAGAGTGGAATTTATTGCCTCACTCATCTTGGGTTTCAGTTGAGCAATGTCCGACCAGACAACACCATGTTAGACCAAGTCAAGCCTAGTTTTCGAACTTTTGTAGGTCATCTTAAGACTGTCAGACGTCTGGTCAGAAAATCCTAAGTTCTGACCAGAGTGAAATTTATGGCCTGGTTCATCTTGTTTGCAATCATATAGTTGGAAACTTCGATATTATATGCATCGGTATTTGATACTATGCTACTTGCACCATATTCTCATAAACTTTTTTTTTTATCTAGATACACTAATATTGGTCACACTAAATATATAATAAATAATATAAAGTCAGCATCATATTCTGTAGAGGCTGTTGTTGAATAAATATTATAAATTTAGAATCATATTTCCGTTGTTTAAGGCATTTTCGCCCATGCCATTGTCCTAGGTAAAAGAAACTGCCATGGGTGAAAGTACCTAATTTATAGGTGGCAACACCAGCCCCCATTTCCAAGGGAAAAAAGGTTCTATAGGCTTTGTAATTCTGGTTCCCTATGCACTGCACTGCTGCATAAAGCCAGCCTAAATATCTACGAATGCAACCCCTCATTCATTAGAGCATCCATGAAGTCATAGCTTCACTAATGGGGGTAATAGCAGCATAATAGTAAACTCTAGTTATCATGTAGATTAGTCAAACTCACTGACTAGACCATGTTTTTTAAAGGGTGTCAAATAAGGCTGTATAGTTTGCTAGATCATTAGTTTGTGTTTCATATTTCATTCAAAATCTGCCCTAGCATTTTCAGTTTCCTTATTTTGGTATCAGCTTAGTGTGCTTTTCTGTTTTTCAAGTTCCAGGGGTGGCGAAGAAGTGGATTCAAAGCATTACTCTCCTGTTGTTTGGGTGCATAGATTTCTAGCCCAAGTATCCAACAACAACAATGACAAAAACAGAGATTACTCTGAGTCAGATGGCATAATCCTTGAAGTTTTTTTTAGAATTTTCTTCAACGGGGGGGACGCATGTTTTGGCTAATTTTTCACCAATGACAGTTGAAAGAACAAAAGAAATTAGGAAAGGGAAAATGATATTGGCACTCCCTTTTTTTATAATGACACTCTTACTTTACTATGCACGTCCTGATTGGCTGACGATAGTTTTTTGGGAACTATAATAACCTCTTATAGCTAATTAGAGAACTGTAAAACAAACAGGGGTGCTACTATTAAAGCAAGGGAGTGTAGCTATCATTTCCAAAGGAAGATAGCAAAATAAAAGAGCAGTGCCATGTAATGGGAATTATCAAAAAATACCTGCAGAGTAGGATCTTTGGCAAGGATCACACTTCCCGATTGATCAGGCGGCTGAGCTTTCACCGGATGATTCTTGACCTATGCAAACAATCACATACCAATATGTTTAAGAGGGAATTGTCCATCATTATCATAGCAATTCTAACAATAAAACTCTTCAAATCATAATATTATGATTATATTTAGAAGTGTAGGAAAATGGAAGCCGTTGATTACCCAGCAGCGCATGATATCCCAAATGACATCCATCGGGGCATCCGTTTTAATTCCCAATGGATTCACATGACTTCCGGAGACTCGATATCCCGCATTAATCACAGCAGAACGAAACATAACTGCAGAAGGGGAGGTGCATTTGAGAGTTGCAGACAGATTGTGGAGACTCACAAAGAGAGGAACATCAATCAACTCCTACACATAGCATGCCAGTGTTAAAAAAGAAGAATATTAGTGAACAATTAAATTGATAAATCCAATTTTAAAAATAATTGATAAATCAACATATCTTTTTTTAGAGTTTTTATATGTTGTAAGCCGTTATAGTCCAGTATTTTTTCAAAAAGTACTTTATGGCTTATACCATGGAATGATTTAAACAGTCCATTTGATGGGCCACAATGTAAATACGTTGTGCCCCACAAAAAATTTCCATAGCATGATCCCAGCCCTCGATCTATAGTGGTTTCCATAATATGCAGTACCTATATAGATCGGAGGGCTATGATCATCCTATGGAATTTTTTTGGAGGCACAACCTATTTACGTTGTGGCCCATCAAATGGACAGTTTGGTGGTGTAAGCCATAAATAAGCAGTACCTATATAGATCGGAGGTCTATGATCATCCTATGGAAATGATTTTTTGGGCAAAACCAATTTACGTTGTGGCCCATCAAATGGACGGTTTGGATCGTCCTATGGTGTAAGCCGTACAGTACTTTTTAGAAATACTGGACTAGAGGGGCTTACACCATATAAATCCCTTTTTTAAAACATGCAAGAAGTTCCTTTCTCTAGCAAAATCTTAATTTATGTCGAAGGTCAGTTTTGTTGACTTCAAAAGTCACTAAAATAACATGGCAACAAGTTTAAATCTAATATCAGCCAAAGCAAAATAGCACTCAATTGAAAAAATTGCAGGAGCATTCTCAAGCCAGTTTGATATTAAAAGGCATCTAAAGGTTACCTCTGATATTGTAGTCAATACGGCAACAATCCTCTCATAAGCAGGATATCGATCTCTCATAGATTTAACATTTGCTAATGTAGAAGATACCCATTCTTGGTCATGGATGGGTGCTGACCATATAGGTCCACCCATGTTAAACTTCTTTCCACAGTCATTGCACTCTTGAGGAACCACAGGACCGAAACCCGGTGCCATTCTTACACTGTTATTCTTAAGGTAAGAATAAAGAATAGAGCAAAAAAGGTTAGAAATTAGAATCCTTCCATAACAGAAAAGAAACCAAAGATTCCCAATCTATATACCTTGGTGACAGTCCTCCCAAGACATTGCAGATAGAAAGAATCACACCCAACACACTGATAGACATAGGAGAGCTTAAGAGGCGTGTTCTTCATTGCGCTCGCAGAACTACAAATAATCCATTCCCACATTTTAAGTATTCACAAGTCAGATACAAAGCAATCAGACAAAATTTGCAACCAGTCTGTGTCACAACTCACAAATATCTCCGATATTTTCAAATATAGCGATTTTTATCACTATATTTTGATAAGACAAAATCCTGAAAAAATCCCGAGAATTTAAAAAATACAGCGATATTTTTATTTACCGCGATAATATCACGATACTTTTATGATATTTTATAATTTATATACTTTTAAATTATTATATTTTATCATAAGGCTCAGAGTGTTAGGCCACCAAGAAGCAGCATGTGCATTAGATGAGTGTAGTGGAGATGCTAATGCTTAGATGGATGTGCGGCCACACAAGGTTAGATAGAATTAAAAATGAAGACATCCGTAAAAAAGAGGGGGTGGTACCAATTGAGGAGAAGATAAGAGAGCACCGCTTAAGATGGTTTGGGCACATCCAACGTAGGCCTTTGGATGCCCCAGTGAGAAGAAGTGACTCGTGCCAAGTTGATGGAGTAAAAAGAGGGAAGGGTAGACCGAAAAAAACATGGGTAGAACAGTGAGGAAAGACTTGATGGCCAGGAATATAATAGAGAACATGACCTTAGATAGGAGAGAATGGAAGAAAATGATCCATGTACGAACCCAACTAGTGTCAGGATTAGACTTAGTCAATTTGAGCCGGGTAGACTCTTTCACCTTTTTCATGAAAATTTTCTAAAGGATTCATTAGCCGACCACAACTAGTTTGGGACAAAGGCTTAGTTGAGTTGAGTTTTTTTCTGATATAAACCCAAAAAATAAAAATAAAATTAATGTATCCCGGGATTTCCCCTTGCCGAGAAATTCCCGAGAATGATATTTGTGACATAGCAACCAGTTAATATATCAATGATAAACAACTCACGTAAAAATGCGCACAAAGACCCGAATGTAAAAATCCATCTGCACGGAGAGGACAGGAACGATGTATCGCTTGTAGCGATTAGCATGACTCTGCATTTGAATAAAGCAGAAGAAAACCAGACTTTCAATGGCAGTCATATTGATTGATGCACAATAAAAACTACAGCTTAGATTCTCTTATAGATAGTGAAGTACCTCAATGGACGCAAGAAGAATCCTCAGAGCCATTTCATGGCAATATTTTCCTCTCAAAGGGTAGGAACCATACCTGGTTCACAATTAATTATTAGGACAAAAGACAAAAGATTCAGGCAATCATAAACCACTTTCAGTATTCTAAATTATCACTAAGTATAAAACCTCACTTGGAATAGCAGACCTCCCCATTGCCCCCGCATAGCACAGCCATATCAGTAGCTGTGCACATCAACATGCCTCCATCAACAACTGATTGAACGGCAGAGTCCAAGAACATAGAAGGTGACCCATAAGGATCAAGATCAACCTGAAATAACAAGCGTAGCAATGAGTAACAATCTATGTCACAAGTATCTCCGATATTTTCAAAATATCGCGCTTTTATCACGACATTTTGATAAAACGACAAAATCCTGAAATAATCCCTAGATTTTAAAAATATAGCAATATTTTCATTTTTATCATAAAATATCGCGATAATATCACAATATTATCCCGATATTTTTACTATATTTTTTCTTAAAAATTATATATTTTATAAATCATTTTTTTATATCAATTTTCACTATATAACCCAAAAAAATGAAAAAAAATAAATTAATGTATTCCGAGATTTTCCCTTGCAGAGAAATCCCCGAGAACGATATTTGTGACATAGGGATGGTGGCAAAATATAAAAGAAAAGCATAACATGGGGATGGTGGCTCATAATTAAATGCCAGTTAGGTTACCAAACAAGAAAAAAAATTCCCACAGAATAAACAGTGGCAAAATAGTGATGCAAGGAGACCCTATACAAGGTTTAAGTATAAATAAAAACAACATATTACTATCTGGCATAATGATTGTCTTCCCAAATTATTGTAGAACATATTCAATGAACAGTATAAAATATGCATTTCATGGCTTAAAAATCCCACCAACCAAGCAAGAGACCTACCTTTTGTCAACAAGCAACCAACACCCAAAACAAAAGCAAGCATCCAAATTCACCCAAAGGTCCTAAAACCTTTGATGCGTGTGTGGTGGGGGGCGCTTCGCGAAAGAACAGAAATAGGACCAAATATGAGTCAGTCCCATTCAAAGAGCATTAAGTAGGGGTATCTTGGTGATAATGGGGTTTCCTATTTTAATGCAATTGGGAGGGTGTTTGTTTTAGCTATGGTTTATTATTCATGTTACTGTTCACTCACACTAGAGTTAGGAGTTCATAAAGTTTTGCTTCCATGTTTAGGGTTTTGGCTTTTAGTAGGTTTAATTTGAACTGTTAGTAGATTATTTTAGAAGTTACTTTGTTTATGAGTCTATTTCTAAGTTTTAATAGGTGTCTTTCAGTAAGCTGTTGGGAGAAATCTCTATATATGGTAAGGCCTAGGGGCATCGACAGGAGTAAAGGAATATTGAATAAAATTTTTGTTTCATTTGCCCTTGTGCAAATCGTAGGGAACTCCCACACCTTCAAGATGAGACACTAACCCATCTATTTTTCTATCCCATTATCCCTCTCGTTTCGCTATTTATCAGGTTACACTCTTCTTCTTCTTCTTTTTTTAATGGAACCAGGTTATACTCTTACTCGCAAATCTTTTATTTTTTCCAAATTCCTCGACTGATTTCAGCAAAATCCATGTCATCTTGCTGTTTGAAAATCTTAGATATGTAATTCCTTCCAATATTGGTATTCCCAGTGTTTACTAGCATTGCTCGAGTTTCTCTTCCTTATCCTAGCTGTTCAACATCAGTTTGGTATCAAATTAAAGACTGGGATCGGATGTTTGAGACATTGCGGTAGGATTTCTACAGTGAGAGTGATGTCCATTCAAAGGAATGAAACTTGCTCTTGTTTCGGCTACAGCTTTGAGCTTTTGCCACTAGAAAAGTGTGACTCTTCTCTAGCTTGGTGGGGAGACATCATCCACAATCCTTCAAGACTGGTGAGATGCTCTTCTAGCTGGGAGGTTTTAAACGTGAGCTTTGCCTGGGGTGGTGACACAAGACAACAGGATCTCCATGGACAGGTTCACTATTAAATATTAATCAAAGGGAAGAGCTACTCAGGCTCTCGAGGTAATTATGAAGTTGGAACAGATTCTCCACTAGATCTTTTTTTTTTTTTTTTTTTTTTTTGGGGGGGGGGCTAGTCTTCCCGAAAGATGGACAGTGGGGCCCATTCGAAGAGCAATAAGGCTTTTTATTTATTCCATAGGAATGCCTGTCATACAGAGGTTTCTATGTTAGTGTAATTGGGAGGATTTTAGGAGATAATTTTAGTTAGGGTTTACCATTCAAGACACTCACGTCACTATCCACGCACATTAGAGTTAGGAGAGTTATTATTTGTTTCTACATTTAGGACTATTGTTCTATTCCTAAGTTTGAATGTAAGTCTTTTCGTAAGCTTTTGGGGAAAATCTCTTTATATTGTAAGGCCCAGGGCCATCAACTGGAGTAATATAATATTGAATAATAAGTTTGATTCTGTCTGATCTTTTGCAAATAGTGGGTAATTCCTACACCTTCAAGTTGAGATGGCTTGGAATCCTTTGTGAGAGACCCCTCAGGAAGGTTTGTGAGATGCTAACCGTCTATCTTTATATCCCTCTATCCTTTAATTTTAGTTATTTATTGTTTTGTTTTCGAAAGGCTGTGTACATCTAGCCCTTCCCAGACCCCGCAATGGCGGGAGCCTCGTGCACTGGGCCGCCCTTTTATTGTTTTATTTTCGTAGCCATAAATATGTTATTGCATTTGTTAGTATTGTGTTTCTATCCTACATTCCTCCTTTTGTCAAGAAAAGTAAGATGATATTCTAGATACATTTTAGATGTGGAAAGACACCACATTCTATTTCTTTTTATTTATTCCTTTGCGTTTCTTATATTTACCCTATAAGACTGTTTACTTTTCTCCAAATCTCACGACTGATTTCAGCAATCCATGCCATCATCTTTTTTTTAATGGTAATACATGCAATCATTTTTTTTTCTTTTTTTTTTAACAGTAGTCCATGCCATCATCTTGTCGTTCGAAAAAACTAGATCGGCAATTCAAAACTTTTATTTGTGGTGGATAGGATTAAGTTGTTTTGGATACTTTTATTTTTGAGGGACATAGTTAAGTTGTTGAGACTTTCTTTTGTTTGTATTCATATTTTTATATATAATTAATTTGATTAGTACCATTCAAAAAAAATTAATTTGATTAGCTATTTAATATGTTTACGAAATGATTTATGTGGCTGGCTATTTGTGTTTATAGTGAAGCTTTATTAATAAAGAAAACCCTGAACGAATTCGTCAAGAGCAACATCCAAACAAAAGCTTTTATGTGTGTCTGGAAATAGTTTTTCCTTCCTGTTGGATGTCGTATTTATTGTGTTATTGAATGGCTTAACTATGGTACAATACGAATACACACACACACACATATTGTAGAACAACGATTTCTAGCTTACCTTATATGAAATGGAGGAATAATTCTATAGATTTCAAACATACCATGGCATGCCTTCCAGGTGTCAAATAAAGCAACAACTACAGATTGTGGGTGATAGCGAGGCCCACTAGGTAATGGAGTATATGTTTATAAAATTGAATTTGATAATTAATATTCATTGGAATTGCCAATTCAATTTGTTAACTGACAATTTTCATTAAATTGTCAATCAAAGAACACATCTAGCCCTCCCCAGACCCCGCAATGGCGGGAGCAGCGTGCACTGGGCTACCCTTTTTAAAAAACACATACAATTTTCGAGAAAATACAGGATGTCATCCAAACATTGTAAACTGCATTCTTGGAAAATACAAGATGTCACACAAACAATATAAAATATATTTCAGGGAAAACTTTTCCGCTCTTTTAACCTTTCAGCAAAAGAAAAATTCAGCACATCCAAAGTCCAAAGACCCCATCAATCATATTATAGCATATAGATATACTAATGACATACAAAATTATAACAATACCCTTACTGATTTATAATGTTCTCTCTAAGAGTAGCATCCACATAAGCACATTTTACATCAAGTCCCTTATTCAGGCATCTATTCAACGAAATTTCCTATTTAGAACTTGTCCAGCTAAACTAGAACATTACTGATACACAGCCAAACAAATACACTATATATGATTGGAAAAAGGAAAGGAATTAGCTACAAAAAATACATAGCCTGAAATTGCTTCTATAAAAGTGAAGCTTTGTCTGGAGCTTTGTCAACATTTAGAATGAAGCAAAGAATTTGTATTCTCAAAGTAGATTTTATTCTTAAGAAAAGACTTTCTCGAAACAAAAACTGAATATGCAAACTGGGATAGATGTATAGTGCATACCACATCAAATTCTTTCTGGTGGGTAAGCATATAAACTCGAGCATCAGCAAGATGAGGTTCCACCTTTGAACAAGCCACGGAACCATTTAATTTTATGTTCCTTTTGCAAGCTTCAACAGACACTGCAAATAACGGTGTATGTGGTTAATTCTCAAATGTATTGTTCTATTATTGAAGGAAAAAACTATTAGATGCAGTTGTAAAGTATAACTAACTGCATCATGCATAATGAATCATAAAATCATGTGCTAAATTTTGGCCGACTTAAGTCGGAATCACTTGCAGCCGAAATGAAAGTCACATGAAACTGGAAAATTAAGAAAATTTCAGTCGAAATTTAGACGGTTTCGATACCATGTCGGTGTCATTTTGGCAATGATGTAGCGGACACTTTGAATTTATTGCGGACAGGCGTGTCCTGCCGTGTCCGACACGCTACGCGTGCGGTGTGTCCACACGTGTCGGCACTCCTTTGGACACTTTTAGTTTGTTAAATGAATACCATATTTCTATTGTTGCAAATTATGATAGTAATCAGTAATTTCATATGTATGTACGTGTCACTATTTCTAGATTTTTAGATGTTGCCATGTCAGACAACTCGTATCCGTGTTGAAACTTGACTCACAAATTCGTATCAACAATCATGATTATATGTACTTCATATTTTAGCCGTGTCCCCGTTTCTAAATTTTGGGGGTTTGCCGTGTCCGACACTCTGTGTCCGTGTCAACACGCGACACTCGTGCCCGTGTCCACAAATCATAGCATTTCGGCCATGTTGACCAAAACATCACACCGACAGCAAGTAATGAGTCTCTTCAAAACCTCCATTTTCATTTCAAAGCTCAGATATATGTTTTTTTATTGAGGCGTTCTACAATTATGATGCATTTAAGTGCAAATGCATCAACTAAGAAGATTTCTTTTTTCTTTTCTTGTTTTAAAAAATGACATCAACTAAGAAGATTAATCTATGAAAGCATGTATATGATTATTTAAAATAGAGAAAAATGGGATTTTAAATTTTTTTATCAAACATGCAATTTTGGTTGTAAATATTTTATATGTTGCTTATTCTTGCCTGATCTAATGATTAATAGAGTCATTATTTTATTTTCGAAACTATTTACTTTTGTTATATAATAAGTCTTCAAAATTATGAAGAAATTATATTTTTTGGAAAAAAAAAAACTTAGCAAACATAAAAGTCAGTGTCTATTTTTTTGAGTATATTATTTAGTCTTGTTCGATCTACTGATTGACGAAGTCAATTTTTACCATTTCAAAAATTATTTATTTTTTTCGTAACATTCTTTAAAAATTATGAAAAACTACCTTTTTAGAAAATAATTTATCAAATATATGCAAGTTGCATTCTAATTTTTAATATATTAGTTATCTTGCCCGATCTGCCGATTGATGGAGTCAACTTTTTTTTTGTTTCGAAAATTAGTTATCTTAATTTTTTTATAAAATTATTATTATTATTATTATTATTAGGGCAGTGATAAATCGACCCCCTGTCTTTCTCTCCCCTTTGGGTTAGAGAGAGAGGAGAGAGAAAGACACATAGGGGGTCGATTTATCACCCCCCTATTATTATTATCACTCAAAAAATTTATTATTTAAAAAAAAATAGAAAACTGATATTTTAAAAATAACTAATCAAATATGCAAGTTGAGTTCTAGCTTTTTTTACAAGTTAGTTATTTTTACCCGATATGCCAATTCAGAGTCCCGCAGTCCCTCGTTGCAGTTTCAATATGGAATAGTGAGGATGATCGATCGACGTCAGATAGTGATCGAGCCAGTATGGAAGGTGTTGGTGGTGGGAGCAGTGTGGGAGGTGAGACTTCTAGGCCTCTTAGCCCATTCACAACAAAGCAAAGGTTTGACCATGCAGCACAGGACAAGGATCATAGTTCATGACCTCAGCCACAGAACTGCGCAAGTGTTCAAATGATGATGGAGTTATCAGTGCAATGATGAAAAAGAAAATTCCTTAGAGGCTCATTCTCGTTATGGCATTGATAGTTTGCAGTATGGAGGTGATAGTTTGAGTGATGTTAGTATTTTGGAGGTGGGAGTTTGAGTGATGTTAGTATTGGGAGTTCTACCATTTATGGATCATATGATTACAGATCGATTGATGCATTTTCTAAGATGGTGAGGTTCAAGTGCTTCATATGGGCGTGCCATTGCTATGGGTACCCACTACCCATACAGCAAGTACACGTAGACACAAATACAAAGGGAATCGTATGGGCATGGGATGCCATATGACTCAAGCGTAACCAAATGGGGAGGCATCATCTTCATAAAGGGCAACACTGCGCACCCAACGCTCATGTGATGTACCCCACATTTGGGATTACTGATCCAAGCTAAGCAGTATGTCTTCGATTATTATGCGCAGGAGTACTGGTGGTTAAATGTGGTCACCATGCTGTAGCAGTACTACTTGATCATCGAGGACAAGATTTGTTAGCAGATACATTGTGCCCATCATGACAGAGAGAGGGATGATGGATTTGAGCTAGTACCATAGGGTTGGGGTCCTTAGAGATGACCGGTCACTGTTTACATTGTCCCCTTTAGCTTCGAGTGGAAGGGTTTGATCTTCCTCGACAACTTGTGTTTAACGAATGAAGCTATCTTGGGTGGGAGCAAATAATTTCAGGATTTCTCATCTCAAGATACTATTTGAAAGTAAAAAGTGATTATCATAAGAGCCCTAGAGGGGAAAGGTTTCGAAGTGGAAACTACCACCACCCAATCTCGCAAGCTTAACTTTGATGGGTCTTATTTGGAAAATTAATGCATGACGAGCATGGTTGGGAGTTTCATAAAGACAAAGGGTAGATTATTAGTGTTACTTAGGTCCTACTAGCGTGAAGGACTCCAACAAAGCTGAGCCACGCGCTGCTCTTACGGCATTAGAAGTTTTTCTTGACAATCTTGACGAGAGTATGTGGATCAAGGGAAAATGCTATCATGTGGGTTGAAAATTGCATTCTGAGTTCGTGGATGCTAGCTCATATCATTGATAATATTGTTGACCTTGGTAAAGGGAAATTTTTTCTTTTTTGTATAAAATTAGAGGCCATTGAATTAGCGGCCTCATAAGCCAAAGATGGTGTACATAGAGTATCGCTTTTTGTGGAGCCAGCTCTTCCCCTTTTTCAATTTCTTCACTTCTTTTTATCACCTCAAAAATAAAGAAAAATGAAAAAAAAAGGAAACAGACCTTTATCGTTGTCTGTGGCTATAACTTGTCCAATGCCTTCTACCTCACGTGCATAACGCAGAGCTCTTAATCCGGAAGCAGCCAATGCCTACCAATTCACAGTGAAGATGGTACTGATAAATCAGAGGACAATGCAAAATAAACTGTGCAGGATGGTTTCTACCACAATATTTTCCAGGATGATTCTTTTAGGCTACTGATATTGGCACTACCATGTTTGGATAATTGCACAAACTCAACTTGTCTTTTCTTTTTTAATGGGTTTTCTAGAGCAATTTGGAAACTGTAATAACCTTTGACAGCTGTTTAAATAATAAAAGACAAGCAGAGTTTGTGCAATTAACAAAATCTGGTAGTGCCAATATCAGTATCCTTTTTCTTTTGAATGATAGCGAATTTGGGATGTGTTGCTCGTTATATAGTCCTACCTAAAATGAAACAAGGCTACTTAAGAAGCCGCAAACTGCTAATAGGGAGTAGTTAAAAAAACCTCAAGAACTCTTGGTTGCTTTAGTTCCACTTTCATCTTCCCCAACATGGTTTTATGCGGTTCTTTTGAGATGTCACCAGGTTGATCATGAGACACATCCATCTGCTCTTCACATTCTCCATTTGATTTTTCAACATGAGGAATAGTTGTCTCTTCTGGTGCAGGTTTAGAACAACCCACTTCAGATACATGTTGTCCTGTTCTCATTTTTTTGCTCAAAAATGCCGCGTGCTCTTCTTTCTGTTTGTGGATAAATGTCCTCAGAACAGCAATGGATATATCTCTGTTGTTCACCTGATTAAAGATTAGGTATGTGTACATCAATAGAAAGATAGAAAGGTAAACCAAAAAATAAAGGTATATATTTGGGCAAGGAGTAGCAACATTTAAGATTTCAATGGGCACACCAAAAAGAATAAAAGAAAAGCAGCCTATAGAAAGAAATTAATAGAAAAGTAAATTCTCAAAACACAATTAAAAACTATATGCAGTATAAGCTTCAACACATAATTTAGAATGATAAAATAACATAATTTTAGACAAGTACCATCGTTGCATGTGGGGCCCATCTGCATCAAAGTACTAGTGAAACAAGATGAATAAAAAGAAAGGGCCAAAAAGAGACCCAAAGGATGACACCAGCATAAGGCCCGTAAAAGATGTCATTTTAAGGCCAATATTTTAAGGTTTGTGTTTTCATTATTTATGGCTATTTTTTACCAAATTATAGTTGGTACTTTAGTTTAGGGGATTCACGAGAGTTCAACTTGGAGTAAATAATACGCATGATTTCCAAGGTTGCCAAGGCGGGATTCGATTCGGGATTCGAAAGCGGGAATCGAAAGCGGGAATCGAAGGCTCTTGGGATGGTGGGAAGCGGGAATTGTGGGTTTGCCAGAGAGTCGACGGGGATTCGCAGGTGATTCGCCGGGGATTCGTTGGGGATTCGTTGGGAAATCGTCGGGGATTCGCCGGGGAAACGCTGAGAGTCGTGGGGAGTTGGGATTCGCTGGGGATTCGTAGGGAATCGCCTAGGAATCGGGGTTCCTATAAAGTGGGAATCGGGGCTCCCATAAATTGGGAATCAGGGTTCCCAAAATTGGGAATCGGGGTTCCCCAGAATCGGGGATTCGAATCGAATCACGATTCGGATTCGCGATTCGGGGATTCGCGAATCCCCAACTCCAGGTACGAATCCTGATTCTCTGATGATTTCTCTCGATAAGGGGTTTAAGAGAGTCCATTATGAAGAAAACGGTACAAATGGTTTCTCTCAATTTTCTTTTGATTTAGGTGACTTAGGTTCATTTAGGAAAGCACTGATTTAAATGATTTAGGTTCATTAGGAAAGCACTACTAGGTGCAGAGAAAGGTTAGGGTAAAGTGTAAACATATACACTACTGCATGAAATAACCAAGAGGATGATTGGTGATTATTAGAGGTGAGAAAGCATACGTTTCAGACAGAAAAGGATCTTTCGAAGTCATAGGAAGTAGTCAAATGGGTATGCCATGACATTTTATGCCATGAAGGAACAAACACTGAGCTAAGAAGGTTTTCTTGAAAAGACATGTAAAAGTCTAACATCATTTTGAATGTACTATGCAAATGATGCGATTGAGAAATTTCCCATGCTTCTGGCTCACAGCCTCTAGGGTCAACCATTTGGTCGGAGAAACAATATTAGTTTACCTCATAATGGAGTTAGTCACTGCCACTAATGGCATTTGCTGGCATCAAACATAACATAAACATTTATGTTGGAGCTTCACGAGGCCCTCAGATGGACCCAAGTCCTTGGGTAACATATACTTGCACAGAAACTACCACGAACACTGATGTAAGACGTCATCAAATTTAACATTTAGTTGTTAAAAATGTAATGCGCGCGTGCACACACACACACACACAAAGTCACTAGCAGTAGTGCATTGCACCATAAGTGGGAATGTGATCTCTTGGAGAACAAAGAAATAAACTCTAGTAGCTCAATTCGCTAAGGATTAGAGCTTGTCACATTATCATTTGCCTATAAAGAGGTAAGCTGGTTGAAAAGTGTATCTTCAATTGATATACTCAATTGTATTGGAGGAATACAATGAGGTTAATTGAATGCCAGGATTAAAAAATTTAGGAGTGGACATGTATTCACTTTAGAGAAAATTGTTGTAAACTAAGTAAACTGCTATGGTCAGTTCCACTTTGGGATCATAATTTAATGCTTTAGAGAAAGCATATGAAACCCGCAGAAGGGGAGACCTATGGAGAGGACTACCTAGAAAGGGCTACCTAGTAATACCGCTAGAGTAGAAGCCACCATAGTGAACTTACCATAGAGTGGGCCACCGCGAAAGAAGTGACTTGTAGAAAAGAATACCTAGAAAATTCTAGAGTGAAAGCCACCACATAGTAAGCCATCGAGGACGAGAAATTCTCTTATATATAATCTAATTTGCATAAACTAGTTTCTTGTGTTGTAATAAATTGTCAAGCTGCTATTGCAAGAGTAGGCAATGATGTTGAAAAGGAGATCCCAACAGGCTCGTTGGAAGAAAATGATTATTTGAAAAATAGAGCTAGTTTGTGAGACTAGTAGACAATTGTCATTACAAGGGACTAATTAAGAAATTAGTTATAAGTACATCGATTTGAATGGGTTTAAAGCACATTGATTGAGTCTCACAAATGGACTAGGTAAAAACTTAGCCGGAAGCACATCGACGGGGATGGGTATGAGCTCATTTATTGAACCACCTGTAATGGAAACCCAACGTAACTGACTGAAGATCCCAAGAAAAAGGTTCAATTGGAACAACAAGTTACTTGAGTGGTTTGTTTTGCACTTTGAAGATACTGAATTAAAGTCCACTTAACCTATTCATATGGTGTGCGCCGGTGCAACCTGTAATGAAAGGAGGATTAGTTACTAAACTCATAATGTCATCGAAGTTGATTAGCTTATTAGTTGAATATTAGTGAGATGTGTAGTTATAGGGCACTCCTAATAAATACACCTATATGAGTGTAGAAATTGAAGTATGTCCGCTTCATATGAGAATTAGGCTAATTCTCTAGAGCGCTCATGAAAACAGGATCGAGCACATGGCCGAAAAGTGCTAAACCGTAAGAACACGCTTATGTTTGAATTTGTTACATGTATGATATATTGTCTTAGTTTATTATTCAAAGTTCTTGGTTCAGGAGTTAAGTTCACCAAGGGCTTGATAAACTCAATATATCTACACTAAGTATAGGTTCAAGTCCAAAAGACACATATGTTAATGCATGACCTTTTCTCTTGCCTTGATCAGAAAGTTTCTTCTGTAATTTCCTTGTTCTCTTAAAATTTTGAATTTGTGGGGAATTGTTAACTTTTTCTTATATAAAAATAAAAGTGATTTAGAAATCCAAAATGTATTTACTTATTTTATACAAAAAGCCACATAAATTTTAATATGAAGAGAAGTGTCTTTTCAAGTGTCTCTTAATACATTTTAAAATGAAGATAGTGTCTCTTCAAAATTCCTATAAATATAGTCTTTTCTTCTTCCCAATGCGACTACTTTCATTCCCTCTGGTCAAGGCAACATAAAGTGTGTTCGCAAGGCTGCGAGGCATTTTGACTGCACATCCCTCGAGCGGAGTTGTTGTATCCTAGAGGCATACGCTGGAGTCTGGAGACCCATCTGTATCGTCGATTTGTGGATTGTGGGGGCGATATTTGCCTTACGGACAACAGATTTAGATTTGTGCCTCGACTCAATAGATAAGTTCCTTCTTCTTTACGGTTGATTCCTTTTGCAGGATTGGATTCGATTACTTGCAGCTATTTGATTGGCATGATTTGCTTAATTGCAATTTCTATGTTTCTTTTATTAAGTATAATCTGAAATCAAATGAAACATATATTTTTTCTCTAACATCATTGAACCCAAAACATCTCCCGGGCAGATTCTAATCAGAAATCAACCAAAGAACACAATAAACATTATAAACACCCACCAAAGAAAAAATGGCTTTTCAACTATTCTTCCACAAAATAACCCATAAATCATTGAATCCAAAACATCTTATTGACAGTTTCTAATAAGAAACCAACCAAAGAAAACAAAAATCATTACCTGGGTCTTATTGTAGAAGACCAGGTTGTTGGCATGCATGAGAATCTCTGCATCTCCTTCTTTAATTATGGTGTAATCATTTGGATCGGTCGAGATGGGCTTATTTGGTTTCTGCTCCTCCTCTTCATCACCCATGTCTGGCACTAACAAAAGGGTTTTTCTCAGTTGCTGTCGAGATATAAAGAGCACGGAATAATCTTAAACCCTAGTTCTTCACCTCCAGCGCATGTTAGAAATACCATATACAAACCTGCGAACATGTACCGACCGTGTTCTATTAACACTTTAACAGCGTTAGCGTCTTTAGAAGGCCCCTAACTCCTAACAGGCATAAATTACCGGAACATATGAAAGTTTTAAGGGAGGAATGCTAGTGTCCTTCGCTCAACTGCCCTTCTCATTCTTCTCCCACAACTCACAATACACACGGTGTCTTGATCAGGACACTGTTCATTTTATGTCTCACTACAATATGAATGGTTGAGATAGCAACGTCATTGCAATAGTGTTGTGATAATATTGCAATAATTCCTCATTTATTAAGATATCATGTCTCAATGGATGGACATCATTTTTCTTCCGCGTGCATTAGGGTTGCACAAAAAATTGGTGAAAATTTAAGTAAAGGTCATGTTTTTCTTAGGATTTCTCGGTTGCCATTGACTATTCACACGAGGGTCCTCATCCTTTACTACTCTTTTACTCGAAAAGGAAAGTATGGAAATGGTAATAATGTTTTCTTTCTCTTCTACTTCGATATTTCATACATTGAGTCGAGAAGTAATTTGGGATGTTCAGTCAGGAGACTTCTAAGCAACATAGGAGGTGAATGCCGCTCTAAAGATGCTGATGCGTACTTCAGAGAACATGGGATTGTCGCTGAAACGACTGTCCCTTATTCTCCTCAATCAATCGGGATAACAGAAAGGAAGAACCGGACTTTGACCTAGATGGTGAATTCTATACTTCTGATGTCTGGACTTCCAACCTGTTATTGGGGTGAGGGATTACGGTGATAGATGTTGTTCATAGTACCATAATGGATGACTGTAAACAAAGTGAAGTACACACGTGTTCTCTTTTTTGTAGTGAAGGAAAACTAAAAGGAAAATATGTATTTTAATGTAAGGTATGTGCTCAAATTCTTATAGAAATCATGATGAAATCTGGGCAGAGAGCACATAAAAATTCCGTGTTGGTGATGATTTTCTATAATCAAATTTTGCTGTTTAGAATCATAGACTACGTACTTATTCAAGCTATTATGGTAGAAGGTGTGAAAGGTGAATTAAGTTAGTCTGATGTTAATTTTAGTTTAGATAGCTGATAGGAAGAAGGAACCCATTTTTCTAAAAAAAATGTGGGGGATGGGGAGCTTGAAATTGTGCCAATAAAATGATAAAAATGTGGTGTACGTAGTCAACAAGGAGGAGACAAGTATGTGGTGTTTGGGTCGCAAAGAGGCAAGAGAATTCTGATGAAGTCCTTGACGAATGTGGATTCCAATAAAATGGTAAAAATGTTCCCACTGGAATCGAAATAGGATACCGATTCAAGCTCTTATTCCGACAATCCACACGCGCAATCTCCACTGGAATCAATTGGTCAATATTAGATGGGCCTCTATAATTGATAGAAACTTCAAAGAGTCTTCAAGTGGCTGTCTCCATTCGTATCCAATTCAACTCTTCCCATGTGAGCACCCGGTCCTGAGTTGTTTGGATTGCTAGAATAAGGAATTGAAATCAGAATTACATTCCGATTCTTATTCCAATTTCCCCTTAAACGGAATAGCAAAAAAAAATCTAAATAGTATAATTTAATATAAATATTATACAAAAACTGATCAGCCGAGGGTCCATAGCTCAGTGGTAGAGCATTTGACTGCAGATCAAGAGGTCACCGGTTCGAACCCGGTTGGGCCCTATTTATTAACTTGAAAAATTTATCATTTTTAACTCCCCCCTAGTCATAGGGGATTCATATATTTGCCCCTTTTCTTCCAGGCCACCCCTGATTGTATTTAGCGGAGTCATATATTTGCCCCTTTTCTTCCAGGGCCACCCCTGATTGTATTTATGAGTCTATGACTACTCGTTTTACCCTAAAAGGGGTTGTAGGGGAAGAAAAGGGGGATGATATTCCCTTATCATATCATTTATTCATTTAACTGTTCCAGTAGGGAAGTGATATATTCGCGCATTTCTTTTTTTACTTGGACAGCCCCTCTACTGTAAAAGAGTAGTCATAATTTCATAAATACACGGGTAGCCCAATTTTCTAACATAGCTTTCACCTAGAAGCAATTTACAATTAAGAGGGGTAGGAGGATTAATAGGGAAATTTTAGCTAAGAGAGGCTTTGAGACTTAGGGTCAACGGAAATTTCCTTTGGGGCCTGGCTAAAGCTTGGTCATGGAGGAGATGATGGTTTTACATGGAGGAGATGATGGTTTTGTGTATATAAAACAAATTAAACAAAGACTAGTGAAACATGTTGATTACCAGACGACAAAGTATGCTCAAATATCCTGTTTACAGACGACCTTCACGCTTTTTTAGAGAGTAAAAGTACATACACCAAGCCAACTCCACACACACACGCATATGATAAATTTTGAGATTTATGATAAAAATCATCCACAGTGAAATTCAGAGGCTTGTAAGGCAGATGGGAGATTGACAAATACAGATTGCCTATTTGATTTCAAGGCCTAATGAAGAGATTAACATCCTAATGAAGTTGGCACTGTCCCCTGGTAAGAATGCTGGTTAAGATCCATCAATGCTAACTGGGATTGATGATTTGAAAGAGAAACACAAAGATGAAAGCAACCACTCAAAATTTAATGGGTCCAAACCATTATTTTGATGCTCAAGTACTGTCACAAAAGCAAAAGATGTGCAGTTCCTCTTGTAGGGTTAGTGGGTGTTTGCAACTATTGACTCCCAAGTGTAGAAAGTGATTGCCTGTCGAATTATAGGTATTTATACGGAACTGTGTGTGCGTGTGTGTGTGTGTGTGTGTGTGTGTGTGTGAGAGAGAGAGAGAGAGAGAGAGAGAGAGAGAGAGAGAGAGAGAGAGAGAGAGAGAGAGAGAGAGATTTGGGTTGATAAAAAATTTGATGGGCTGTTATTGTTGTATCTTTTATGCCCAATATATACTCAAAGCTGGGCTCAGTCATATCTTTGCAGTTTATATATGTTTTAGATTATTTATATATATGTAAGCATCTATATGCTATATGCTTTGAAGCCCTAAAAGTTATGAAGAATGTGGATCTCAAATCTTGTTTAAAATCAGGTTGGTCCAAAATTTGGCCTAAAATTGACTTTAGACTTCTTCCAACAGAACAGGAAATCTAGAAGTCGGCCTGGTCCGGGCTGGGCCTGGCCCGGACAAGATGATCCTAACTTTCATCCCTATTATACCTCTCTTTTGCAAATAAGATTTTGCAGGGAAAGTTGCCTCGTTTCCTAGGATACAGATTTCTTGGGAAGCTACAATTGGAAAGTATTTTTTTAGGTTTTTTTTTTCTTGTAAAACCTAGATATAAATACTCTTATATCACATGATCTGATCAAGGTGTGAGAGGCAAAAGTGGAGGCGTGAAAACGAGATAGAGAAAAAGAGACACGAGAGAGGAAGAGAGAGAAGGAGAAAGAAGAAGTGGGTAGAGATAATAGAAGAAAGAAGAAGTGGTCTTCTTCTTAGGTTTTCTCAGGTTCCCCTTGGGTCTTTTTCTTTGGTTTTTTCTCTAGTTGCTTTTGTATGTACGGTCTTGGTTGAGAGGATATGGAAAGGGGTTGCGGGAGGGTTTTGGGTTAATCTATTGTAATTCTTGTATATTATTTTTCTCAGAGTGGAAGATCATGTTCTCACCCGTAGATTTAGGCACATCTTGGCCGAACCACATAAAATCTCGGTGTTCATCTTGTGGCTTACTTTTTCTTTTCTTTTTTCCTTTTTTCGTGTATTTGTGCACAATCAGATTGAATTTAGTGGGGGCCGAGACCCACCGCCAATAACACCCCGCCGATCAACCACTGGTGGATACACGGAAATACCCAAGATCTTGCACTACAAGATGGAGAAAATAATTGCCAACAAATCACAACCACAAATGGAGCAAATCACAAGCAACAACAATAAGACAAGGATATACGTGGTTCACCACAATGGACTACTCCACGGACAAGGCAACATACAATCCACTATTTAGCACTAAAATTGTACAATGTTACCTCCACCGGTAAAATCACCATTTTCCCCAACCTTCTATGCAACTCCGAAGCACCCTCAAATCTCTATACCGAGTATGAGTAAAACCGCTTTGAAAAACCCTCTATTACAATGCTTCTCTTGCATATAAAAAAACTCTATGGAGAAGAACAATGGAAGAAGAAAACACCTTGAGTAAACAAGAAGATGAGGAAAACCCCTTTTTTGCTTCACCACAAAAAGCCTTCCAAGAGCCCAAGAGAAAACCCTTCTATTTGGTCCAACCTTTTTCTCCTCTCCTCTCTTCTCAACACCTTGAGCAACCAAGTAGAGACCATTGCTTTTGCTTCACCACAAAAGCCCTCTTAGAGCCCTAAGAGAAAACACCTCTTCTTGCCCTAGAGATTCTCCTCCTCTCTACTCTTCTCAAAACCTCACTCTCTCAAGTTCTACCACATCTTTTAAACCCTTATCTTTTTTGTATTTACACACACCCCACTTAACACACCAAGTGGGACCCACCCAAAAAGAAAAAAACAAAAAAAGAAGGTGATAATGTATCACCAATTCAACAGAATTTGTCTTCTAGATTTTCTCAACAAATTCATTTAATTTAATCTTATTTGTAAACAGACATCAAGGCCGCTCTGGAAGCCATTAACTACATCATCTCTGAGGGTATTATAACCATTATTTGAATCACAATTAACTTCAAACAATTTGCATATAAAATTATGTGGAAATGTTTTTCAGAGGTATCTAAGGAGGACTTTAACTTTCAACCTTATGTCACCATCAAGCATAAATTTATATAAAAATCTGTCCTAAAAGTATCTTAGACCAACTAATTTATGCACAATCAAACTTGAAAAAGAACTAATCTGTCCTAATTAATCCGCGCCCAACTTCTAGAAGAAAAGGTTAATCTCTCTTCTTTCTATGTGGATTTGGAATCAGACATACATTTCACCATTACCAACCTCCTAATCTTTTGGGTGTACCAGAAAAGTGCAAAATTAAGGTTAGTGCCAAAGGCCCCACAAAACTGATGCCACATGTTGGATCGCAATTCCCCGCTAAATATGTATGTATTCATGTTCGCATGCATGCATGCACATACACACCTTCTTGTAGTTCCAACGATTTGAGCCGTTGATTCATGGCGCAATTGAGTATCAGTTCCACAAATTGTAGGAGACGTATAATCATTGGAATGTAGACTAAGTGCGTATCAGTTCCATAAAAGATTATTTTATGTTAATCTTATGATTTTGTTTCACCTCAATCGCGACTAAGTGCGTCACCCAAAAATCGGTCTTACACTTTTTTTTGGGAAGGGCTAAGATTAAAAAAAAACTTTGGCGAGATTATCTCAGCCCTTTACAAAAAAGTACTTATCTGGAAGTCATTGTTACATCATTTTTAAGACTATTCAGCCAATATTTGTAAATAATCATATTTAGCTTCAAACCTATTTGCATGTAAGGTTAATTATACCTAAATAACTTTTAGAGGTATGCAAAGATGCCCTTAACCGATAATCATGGTAAAATTTTCTATCTAAAGGTTTGGATCTTTGGCGCGTTTTAGATTTCTTCGTGTATTGGCACGGCCCACCTGTGCATCATCAAATGTTTTTAATTCTAATCTATCATTATTTGTGCAGAATTTAGGATTAGAAAATGTAATCCGCATGGGGTACTAGCTATGATCATTTTAAACTTTGTCATTCTATCTAATCTAGTCGAGGATCTCCAATCATGTCACTACCCAAACATACACACCTAGTGGTTGACTGATGATGTGCCTTGGCTCATGGTTTCCTGCCTAACATTCAAAAAACACATTGCCATCCAAAAGATGAAAGAAACAAAACAGGAAGAAGAAGAAGAAGAAGAAGAAACATTCCACACTATAGAGCAAATGAAAACCAGCTATAACTTTAAAAAAGAATAGAAAAGGTGAAACTACACAACCTAAACACCCCATCTATTTTCTTAATTTACCTTCCAGCGGTTTCTAACATTCACATGAACCAGTCTTTGAAGACAAAGAAAACACAACAAACAGAAAAATCAAATTTCAGTGGATGCCATGGACAATAGGTACTCCTCTTTTAATGCTCTCCATGTGGGTGGTCTCATAAACAGGCAACTCAAACAGGTCAGAACTTGAATCACTCTCTCCACCATCATCAACCTCTTCAGCTCTCCTAAAACCCTTCTCCTCTGATGATAATTCATCAACCCAAATCCTATCTTTTTGCCTAATCCCATTTTTATCCAAGAAAGCCTTATGCTTCTCCAAAAACCCATTGCTTAACATCTTATTTTTCTCCAGAAACCCATCACTAAATTTGAGTTTCTCATCCAACCAAGCCAAATCCATTTGTTTCTTCTCATCCAAAACCTCATTTTGTGGGTAAAAAGTCACTGACCTTGGCTGCCCATTGCATTTTGATAAAGACGTGACTGGCTTTTGATCTGAACTGAGATCCTTACATACCTTTATAGAATTGTGGGAATAAGGAGGAGGTGTTCTAAAACCCGAGCGCGAAGAAGAATACATAGATTTGGCTTCAGTGCTACTAATCCCTTGAAAATGGCTGATGCTGCTTCTCCTTTTCCTCCTCCCACTTGGGCTCTCATCATCATCTTTCATTGACTGAGTACTAGACTTTGACTTCTTCTTCTTAGAGGCTGTTTGACTAAAAAGGTTGTTCAAGAAACTAGCAAATCTACCACCTGGTGAGCTTGGTTGCTTGCTTTTCTTCTCTTTGATGTGTTTTTCAGGCCTATGTAACTCTGAAACAAGTGGGTTTTTCATAGACAAGTCTACACTTTTTCTTCCTCCCTCCCACATGGGTCTCTCTTCTTTCATGCTCTTTTGAGAAACAGCTCTAGTGTTAGAACCAGTTGACTCAACAGCGCCGGAGAAATACCGCGAAGCTTCGAAGACATCGAGCTCCCCGGAGGGGTTTCGTCGGTGGGTCGACTTCTTTGAGAACTTCTCAGAGTATGTAATTCCCATGGTGGACATGGCTGAGTAGAGTTTGAGAGAATATGTATGAAGATGGGAAGGAATGGATATTTTACATGGGTGGCTTGGTACTTATGGAAAGAGAGGTAGAGGGGAATCAAAAGGAGGGAACTGTGAGAGATGGAATGAGGAGTATTGAAATGATTGAGAGTAGTGGGAAGGCAACTTTTGGTAATACATGGAACCACTAAAATAATATCGATATGTGGAGTGTTTTGGTTCCTTTTTTTTTTCCCCTCTTTTTTCTTTGAAGAGTCCCACTTCTTGTAGCTCTTTTTCTTTGTACTAGGGTGAGAAGGGGAAACAAGCAACCTTTTACTTTCAAGGCACGGCTACTGTTAGAGAGAGAGAGAGAGAGAGAGAGAGATTTGTCTCCTTGATTCTCGGCTCATTTAGTGCGGTTTTGGCTTAAAGAGAGTAGTTTATTATCTACTACGTGCATCACCTGCGTACCATACATTATCACTTGTGTTCCCTGGAAAGCAAATCCCTGGAAAACAGCCTCTTTTTTCTTTGACAAGATAGAATTCTGGTGTTCACTTGCTTTCCAATGAAAATAGAATTACACATGTGGAATTTCTGCAATAAGTCAAAAATGACATGAAAAAGCTCATTTCCCCCCATTAGGGATTTCATTTCCGACCAAGAACACACAGATTTCGTTTTCCTGAGAAACTAGTGCAAAAAGAAGGGCAAGCAGTTTCCCTGGAAACCTTTTCCTGCAAAAGTGAACAGTTCAGAAACAGTCCAGGGAAACCTTTTCTTGCACAGATTCCCTGTATCTCTTTTCCTAATGCCACGTCAGATTCCCGGGAAACATTTTCTTTTCCTTTCCCGAGAAAACAAGTGAACAGCTGATGGATTTCTTTAGCGTAAAAAATTTGTTTTTGACTGGGAATCCATCATTATAAACAGAGGAATGATAGATGCAAGGGCCATCTTTATAGATCCACGTCATTTTTTAAGTCGGTTGAGAAACTGAATTCGGTTGCACTTAGATAAAGGACTAAAAAAATCATTGGTATATCCACAGAAGAGGTTAACTGTATCATTTCAAAAACTACTGTAGCAATTGTTTCTACTGTTCAAATTTAATGCCAATACAATTTAAATATAGGATTATTGCAAATGGTATTTCCACCCGTACCTCACCATCTCCACCCTTTTTGTTTGTGTTTACCTAAAATTATCTTCGAAAAGACGAATAAAAGAGGGTGGAAATGCAGTTTTGTTTTGGGAAAAGACAAACAAAAAAGGATGGAAATAATGAGAAAGGGTGTGGAAATATTATTTTCCCAAGATTATATGCAAGTACTTTTTAGAGGTATCCAAAGAGAACTTATGTCCGTTGAATCCACACTTGAGCCTAGCTGGGGAGCCAAGACAAATGAGAAAGCCATAAGGTCAGTTAGTCATGCATGGATCCATTCATGGCCTCAGGTCTAGTTCTAATCCAAGATCCATAAAGGCCCCACACTAGAAAATTGTAAGATGGATTTTATGGCTGAAAAGGGGAAGGGATAGTTGGATGTGATTCGTTCAGATCGTGCGACCATCGATCACAGCCGTCTCTCTCTCTCTCTCTCTCTCTCTCTCTCTCTCTCATCCAAACTTTTATATATCCATTCTCATAACCTAATTTCTGATGCATGTATTGTATCTTTCTTTTACTAGGCACCATGCATTCTAAAGCAACATTGTATGGTTCTCTTTCTCCCACATGAGGCCCATCTGTGACTTAGTTCTCTCATCTCTACCCATTTGATGAACTTTTTATAGGAAAAATGGTGGGAATGGACTTTACCATAATGAAGTTGTGAACCAAAAGGACGACAACCCACTGAGATCATTTTCAAGCTTGTTTAGATAGTGACTGGCCATAGCTTATAGGCATCTCTCTGGTCATCTTTGTCTCTGTATATAGTATACAAGAAGCCAACTTTGGTCCCAAAAGGGTCCTGTATTAGGTTAGAAAGGGCCTTAGAGGTAGATCCTTTTTGGCAGTCGGTGGTCAAAAATTGATGCCTTTGGTGAACCCTCTCTCTTTTGTATTAGGTTATAAAGGGTTTACATTGTGTGGTGTTGGTACATCTGTGTGACTCGACATGAGGGGTCCTCAAGTTGAAATTTGTCCCCCTCGAATCTCTAGGTCTTGCATTGTTGTCATGCACTCTCTTCGAAGGGCTCTCCTTCTAGGGTGCATTTTTTGCATTGTTGTCATGCATTCTCTTGGAAGGGCTCTCCCTCTTCTTGGGTTCATCAAAAGGTGCATTTTTTTTATATTGTGTAGATTTATATAATTTTAGAAGGTGATAAATGGATTTGGATATATCTGTGGGAAGCTAGGGTTCCACGGATCTCATGGACCCAAATAAATGCCTGTTTATTGATAGAAGCTTTGTTAATGACCTATAATTATATCCTTATGATGATGATACATTCAACCTTAAGAAGCTGTTTGGTTTGGGGATAGTGGAATCGGGAGAGCGGAAATTCCCTGATCTCACATTGCCCGCTGATTGGTTTTGCATTTAAAATTGAAAGGGGATATCACGTAACTCCATATTTTTCCTTAACCCCTCAAACTAGCTAGGACGGTCAATGGACCCAGCGGTCTCTGATGGATCTAAAGGATCCCAATGTTAATGGACAAGATTTGGGCACACCAGTTGGATTCGAGCTGTTTTTTTAATTCATATCCTAAGGTCCGAAATTATTTCAGATCCAGGACATAGCCACAAAAGCTGATTCGGTGTCCATGATTCGAGTGGAGGGCGCTAATTTGCAAAAATATTATTATTTTTTTGTTCATTTATGTCAATTCATAAGGGGTATATTCGTAACAATTAAAAACCTACTCAATATGACAAATAACATTTTATTTCCCTCGTTCCTCATTCTGTTGCCGATATTGCATTGATTTCATCTTGGGCACGTCTCCTTGGTAATTATCGCATGTCTGCTGAGGTGGAATTCTTTTTTTTTTTTCTTTTAATAGGTAAATTGGGGTTGAACCTCCAACTTCTAGGTCAAAGAACAAAGTCTTGACCTTTGAGCTAGAGGCTCAATCCATGAGGTGGAATTCTTGTCCCCTCTTTATGACTTGTTAACCGAATTCCCTTAAACAAGTGAAATTTTGCTTGAAGAATCTTGTAAATGATGCTTTGTATCTCTGCGTCTCTCTCTCTCTCTCTATTGGTAAGACACACCTTCTTATTCTCCTACTCTTTGAGTCTATGCCGCCCAACGAAACACTACTTACTACTATTCTCCAAGGTAATTCTAGGAAAATCCAATGTTTGTATCCTCCATTTTGACTGCTTATTCCACTACTCTATGAGTCAATGCCAAGCATCCAAGCATACCCTAAGCTCGAACTGTGTACAAATGTAAGTATGACCTATAACACTTCAATGGAAGGTTCTATTGAAAATGGATCGTGACCCAGACTCAATCCTAATAGCACTCCCAAAAGCATCGAACAGATAAGAGATCCGAATGAATCATGACCAAGACAGGCTGATGAGATCTGAACTGAATCCATTGACACCCTTACGAAAACAGGTATAACAGAAACACCAACACAATGCTGGAGTTGCACTCACTTCTATTTTTCGGGGCAAGTAGGATCCTAACGATGGACACATCCATTGCATTGGTATATATGCCTCATCTTTGATTGATTTAGATCGTACACTTCAATAAAAAAATTAACATCTTTTTGGGGCCACTAAAGATGCATTGTAGATTGAACCATGTGAAACGTGGCCCTCCTAGATACACATATTCTGCTTTCTAATCAAAGTCCCTAGAAAAGCGATCCCACTTTGGAATGCATTAGTTTATTTATTGATTAGATCGCAAGAGATCAGATTGGGAAGCATGTCATGTTCTATACCTCTTTTCCCATGCTTGCACCCATCTATACCATAACTGATCCTACCATTCGTGTGTCTCTTATCCAAAAGCAACTTTTTACATGACTCCCTTTACCTTTATCTTTCCTTTACATTATGGATGGAAGAGGAAGACCACTTACATAAAGCACAATACCAGGATATTTCAATGTAGCTAGAGGGAGAGAGAGAGATAATGCCAATGTATTGACAAAATGAAAATATATGTTATTAGGGTTATTCATGATGTCAAAATCGAACCTCTCTCTGATTATTTTTTCTATATATCTTTTTGGCTGATAATATCAGATAGAGCTTCAGTCTCAACTTTTCATGTGAAAAAAACATTCCTTTTATTCCATGTTTGCCTGCATGGAAATTTTTTCCATAGATTTTTAGTTTATCAATTGGTGAGACAGGGCTAGGGAGGGTGGGAGAATGAGAGACTAGAGAGGGCATGAGTGAGGAGAAGGTGAGAAAAGGCTGAAAAACAAGGCAAAGAAAAACATGATTTTATGAAAATACAATTTATTTTCCCCTGTTTCCTAACCCAATTCATTCCTCACCCTACCCACCCTTCTCTAATCACTTGATAAACTAATATTCCATTGAAAAAAAATTCATGGTTGCCAAACATGGCCTTAAACTAATATTCCATGGAAAAAATTCGCACCCCCTGTAGGATTACTCGCACCCTTTTCATGTGAATTGACATCAATTCATGTGAAAAGGGTGCTAGTAATCCTAAAGGGGGTGTGAATTTATCATCTCCCTATTTTTAACTGTTTAAAAACCCCAGGAGTCAATCATCGGCTTGTCCGAGTCAACTCTACTTGGTTTTACTTTGGCTGAGTTCTCACGTGAATCTAGTAAATCGAAGGCACATTTAAATTGCAAGTTACGAAAATTTAATTGTGTATATCATTGAGTTGCTCGAGTTGGCTCGGTTTACCTTGGAGAAAGTTCACATCCAATCTGAGTTTTTAAACATTGGTTATTTCACTTATCTGGTGAGTCAGAGGTGGGACATTAATTGTCCTTACTTTTACTTCCATTGCCTGCCTCCGCATGCCAATTCGAACACCAGAAATAGTCAGGGAAGAAGTTTGGTTGTGGCACATCTATTAAAAGGATAATGCAGGTGTCTCAAGATGAATTCAACGTCGAAACATCTTGGATTCATGCTTTAAGAAGCCTGAGACTCCCGATATCTATTATTTCGCTATCTTACCGTACCATGCTCTCGTCACTGGCTTGAGTCCATAGAATATTTTCTTGAATTGACAAACATGATTTGAGAACTTAGATTCAAATAGGAGTGGATGATTCATGTAAATCTCACCACGCTTTCGTCACTGGCTTGAGTCCATAGAGTATCTTCTTGAATTGACAAACATGATTTGAGAACTTAGATTCAAGTAGGAGTTGTTGATTCACGCAAATCTCACAGTCAATCTCCCCATCAAAAAAAGTATGTTTTTACATCTAGTAGCATATACCTTGTGAAAGGACATGGGTCATGATTCTTGCTTTGTATCTAGGAAATGAATCATTAGCCCTGTTCTTCACTATGAAAATTTAATTGTAAGTAATGTGTTCAACGTCATTCTGCCTGGGAATCAAATCCATTGTTTCATTTTTATTAAAATTCAAAAGTATCGACTTACATTAGGGGCTCATTTTGAAATTCTTCATTCTTCTTCATATGAAGATGGGCTACAATCATTCATAGGCTTTGCAAGAAAGCATTTAACAACATTTCAGTAGTTTGTAATGAATCATTAGCGTTGTTCTTCACTATGACAGTTTAATTATACGTAAGGCGTTCAACGTCGGAATCAATTCCGTTGTTTCATTTTTATTAATATTCAAAAGTATCATCTTATAGTAGGGGCTCATTTTGAAAATTTCCATGCTTCTTCATACGAAGATGGGCTACAATCATTCATATGCTTTGCAAGAAAGCATTTAACAACATTTCAATAGTTTGTACTCGCGGAGTCGTTAAATTTCTTTAACACCTCTTGTTTTCATGACTTTGAAAAACTTTTTGATTTTTAATTTTTTTGTTTGAATCTTCTAAGAATTCATCTTTCTCCTTAAGTTGGTGACTCATTTTACTCGAAGATCTGAATCTCCCCCTTGAACTAGACTTCCCAAACATAGGAGAAGTTGATCGATTTGCTTAGAGCATTCGACTTTTTTTTTTTACTTCTGTCACCTCCTCAATGCTTGTATGAGATACATAGGGTTAGTAGATGTTGTACAATATAAAAGAAGCCTCATCAATCACAAGATCACAAAATGTAATCGCCTTATGAGTTTTCATACCCTTACATGTCTAATCTTTCCTTCTTGTAGCATACTCTACTCTCAACTCAACTAAGCCTATGTCCCAAACTAGTAGCATAATCAACAAATGTAAATTTAATTGCTTTTGTTTTAGGTTTTTTCCTTTCTTTATTCAGCTCACGCACAAGGCATATGAAACCAAATACTCTAGCCTAGTAACAGTTTGATATTTTGATTTTATGAGATCAATCAAGAGTCTAGTTGATCCACAGACAAGAGGTCTTGCAAGAGAGATGATATACAATACATCTATGGGGATGGGATTGAAGCCCATATCATATGGTCATCAATGATAGAACCTCAACTTTACGCTTGAAGAGACATCGACTCTTAAGTTCAATGAGTCCAGGTACATCATATAGAGTACTTGCAAGCACTATAATATTCAAAATTACCATCCCAAGAATAAGTACTAAGTACTTGTAATATGTAAAAGAGGATCCCGAACTATTATGTTCTTAACTGGCAACAAGATTCTGTTAAAGTGCTTTTGTTACAGGGTCCAACAATCACGTGAGGATCCTATGATGCTCAAAGTCTTGAATGGACGTGATGTAGCGACGATACCATATAGTCACCATCTAATAGCCATAATTCAACCTGCACACTAATCAGAGTCGAGTAGGGGTTCTTTTAAACATAAAAAGTTACCAATATGTCCGCACACAGTTACAAGAGGGGGATATACCGCCTTTCCTCCAAACCCAAAACCTTGAAGAAAGAAATTACCAGCCACGAATGCTAGGAATTGCAAGAGGAAGATGCATACCTCCTTTACCGGCCAAGATGCATACCTAGGTCACATCTCGAAGCTCCCCAAGTCATTTTGGGAAGATGCATACCTCCTTTAGGATGCTGTGAAGAAAGGCATTTTGTATATCAATCTGACAAAGAGTTCATTGCTAAGAAACAACTAATAAGATGTGGTTGGTTTGATGACAGGATTGTAAGTGCCTTCATAATCTATAACTGCTTGCTGATTAAAACATTTTACAACTAAGAGCGCCTTGTGCCACTCAACAGTTCCATCTGCCCTTTTTTAGTTTAAAAACCCACTTGCACCCCGCTATATTCGTGTTTGGTCATTGGTAAACTAAGTTCCGGTGCCATTCCGGAGTTATTTTAAATTGTCTTATGAGTTATTTTCAACCCAATCACCTGTTAACTGTTGTCCAAGCGTTCCAATAGCACACATTCTAATCTCCTCAATTTGAATTTTTAAGGGTGCATGTAAACTCTAATAAATATTGTCTGAATATGGACTCCTTACTAGGAAGAAAATCCCATAAGATTGCAGGGAAGGATAGGTACTACGTTTAGGAGCTCTTTATTGTTCACATTTGGGTTATAATTGCTACCCCCTATGTGATTTTCTAAGAGACTATGTTGTTAAAGTGGAAATTCAGCAATACAAAAGCTGTTGATACAAATCTGAGCCTATTTCCTACGAATCTATGTTTCACATTAGAAAATTAGATTTACACTAGCTCCGGTTTGAATCCAATATAGGCTTTAATTTCTTCAAGTTTAAGAGGAAAAATAAAAACCAATTCATATAAAGTTAGTTTCAGATGTTATTAAATTGGTAATTGAAAAACAAGATTAGATCTTATAAGGCTCCAATAATAATTGAGTCAAACCCGAGAAGGGTCGACACGGACCCTAAACCAAACCCAACACTAACCCCACCTCACCAGAGATATCAACCATGCACATAATGGCTCACCAGATACAACACTTAGAGTGACAAAATGCTCAGGCTACTGATATTGGCACTGCCATGTTTTGATAATTGCACAAACACATCTGGTCTTTTATTATTTAAATAGCTCTAAAGGGTTATTACAATTAACAAAAAGTTCTCATAAGTATAGTTAGCAAAATATAATAGGGCAAAAAATGGTAAGGGAAAAATCCGGGTTTAATATGGTATTGGTTAAAAATAACGCAGTAAAAAACTCAAATATACAAACACATAAAAAATGTGTTTAATATGTTTAAAATTTTGTCATTTACAAATTATATCGGATAAAATTGGAAAGTTTGTAAAAACATGTTTAATATTTTTAACGTTTTCCTTACCATGCTCTAAAAGTATTAAACGGGAAACCTAAAAAACACATTTTTTTCAAGTTTCGCTAACTATGCTGATGAGCTAAATAAAAAAGAAATGACAAGGTAAGTTTGTGCAATTATGAAAACATGTTATAGTGCCAATATCAGTAGCCACTGTGTCAGCGGATCCACTTCAGATCAGATCGTCTTAGTCATGATCTTTTCAAATCTCTTATCAGTTCAGGGTGATCTTCGGATCCCACTTTCCTGTGCCTCGGTCATGATCCATTTCAAATCGGTCATTAAAATTTTCAAGACAAGGGCGAAAGCGAGCTGCCGCGGTGGGGTGGCTATGTAGTGAGCTAGGCACTTAAGGTTGGGTTAGAGAATGAATAGAAGGGGGTGACTCAAGACTTGAGAGAGATACAAAATACGGGAAATAGAAATTTGAAAAAATTGCATATGACTTAATTTTATTAAAATACCCCTAAATTTATACTTAAAGTTATTAAAAACTAAAAGGTAATTTTGTAAAATAGTACAATAAAATCAAATTGAAGCTGTCTCATGGGCTTTTGTTAGTTGTCTAGATCCGATCCAAAATAATTTCGGATCATATGATAGGGATACAAAATGTGTGAACAGATCTTAGTAATGTGTATTGATAGTTGATCCCATCTGGTTCTGTTTAGATTTTGGTGGTCCGTCCGTAGGGGTGTTCGTCCGGTTATAACAGACCGAAATTTGATAACCGAAACCGAACAACCCGGCCCGGCCCGGCCTACCCCTATGCCAGGTCTTTTCAATACATTACGATACTCGGCTGGGCCTATTAATAATCCAACGGTCCAGATTATCTGATATAGGAGACACGTGAATCACGTGGGTATTGGTTACATTATGAATAGAGGAGAGAGGAGAAGTATCGTTGTCCACGCGCTTTCATGAGTAGAATCACCCTAACATCTCTTTCCTTTCCAAAATTCGATTTTTGCAGGTAACATTTCTCTTTCCTATCAAAACCCTAGTTCAATTTCCTGCATTTTTTCTTTGTTTTTTTTTGTTATAGGTTCATCTATGTAAGTAGCAAGCAAATCACATGCATGCATTCTAAAATTTCTGCTTACTTTGATAAAAAAAAAATTTGGTATTCACTTGAGATGAATTATAGATTGAGATTTGGGATGGGAAAGTACAAATGGAGATGGGTTTGTGTTTCTCTTTTCAATAAAATTCAGCATTCGAAAAAATGGGAAAAAAAAAGTAGTAGATCTAAAGTTTCTGAATCTGAACTCTAGAAAAAGTAACAGAAAAATGTTATACACTAAAAAGAAGAGAAAATTAGAAAAATCTCCAGTTCTGTGGTTAGAGTGGTAAGGGCAAACAATAGATTAACTCTTGATTGTGTGAATTAGGACTATATTTTTCTACAACTTAGTAGATGAAATTATATTACTAAATGGTAAGTAATAGCCTAGATCTTTACTGTCTGAATCTTGGGCAGTGATAGGCCGCAAGCATCCGTTTCTTATTTCAATTTGAGAGTTGATTTTATTAGGAATAAATGGAAACCCATTTGACATTGATTTTACTTTCTGAACAAGTCAGTAAAATTGGTAATTTGAGAGTTGGATCAGCTCTGGGTAGTCTGAAGCTGTTGTCAGCTTGAATTTCAAATAAATTTAATAAGGAAATAGGAGGGCGACATCAGTAGTCTATTGGTGGCTTGGTGCAATAGTTGGGTTCAGTAGCAATGAAAGAGGACCACATACACACAGAATTTGGAAATATGTTATTGAATTTAGAAAAAGAGGATTATATTTGCTGTGGGTAGTCTGACTCTGGTATGGACTTTGATACAAGCTTAATAGGAGGAAAAAAACATTATATATATATATATATATATAAAGTAAGAATAAGATTTGCTCTATATGGTCTCAACCAAGAGAGAGCTCCTAAGCATTTTTGCATTTTTGGGGAAGGTACCTAGCTTTCTGACATCAAAACTGAGGCTCACCCGATCTCCATGTGTATGGTGATAGTAATCAAGAGGTGAACCCGTGATGAATGGTTTATAGGCCAAAATATGCACCATCATACTTTTGCTCCCTAAATGTGAAATGTAGGATCATTTGCTTAATTGGGATTTTGGACCATGGAACTTCATGGTGGACCTATCTCTTTACTGGTCCCAATCGTCCAATGTACTTGGGCTATGTCGATTGGGGGAGGTCTTATGAGCCACCAAACCGTTCCTGTTCTATAAGTCACAGATGGGAATTTCTCGGCAAAGGAAAATCTTGGGAATTATTATTTTTTAAAATTTTTTCAGGATTATATAGGTAAAAACGTTAGGATTTTAATTATTTAAAAATATATAATTTTAAAAAATAGGATAAAATATCATAGAAATATCGTGATAATATCGCGGGAAATTATTAAAAGGAAAATATAGCTATAATTTTTAAAATCTTGGGATTATTTCAAGATTTTGCCATTTTATCAAAATGTTGCAATAAAATCACGATGTTTTGAAAAAAGCCGGAGATATTTGTGACATAGATTTTCAAGAGTTTTTTCCTTATCAAAAGGATATGATTGCTGACTGCAGTTGAAGGGACTATACCATTTTCTCTCTGTCTTTTTTTTATCTCTTATACCATTTTCTTTTTTAAATGATAAAACATGTCAACTGATATATAATGACATCATTCACAAACTTGCAGACACATAAGATTCATGGCTCAATCAGTAGATCAAAATAAAGAGAAGAAGCTTATCCGAATCGATGTCAGTTCAGACACCGTCTGCCCATGGTGCTTTGTGGGTAAAAAGAACCTGGGCAAAGCTATAAATTTGTCAAAGGATCAATTCGATTTTGAGGTTTCCTTTTTTTCCCCTCTTCATCTAATCCTATTTACATGTGGTCTAGACTCAGCATTCTGTTTCTTATTGATACTGCCTTGGTATCTTTTCCGCTTTGTGATTGGATACTCCAATTTGTAGGTGAGGTGGCATCCTTTTTTCCTTGATATTTCTGCACCAAAAGAAGGTATGGTAAAGTCTGAATTTCACAAGAAAAAGTTTGGAAGTCAGGCGAAGCAATTTGAAGCTCGGATGACAGAGGTTTTTTTTTCTCATCCTTGGATTGTTCTTAACTCATGAAATCTGTTTCACTGCTTTTATTAATATATGTTTTTTTGAATATTTTTTCCAGATATTTCGAGGTCATGGGTATGAGTATGATACTTCCGGCCTCATGTAAGTTCAAAGCAACTATCTTTGGGCACTGCATGTATGAGAGGGAAAGGGACTTAGTACTAAGTTGTTAAAACTACCTGTGGATGCAGTGGAAATACCTTGGATAGTCACAGGTTGATAACATTTGCAGCACAGCAAGGTTATGATAAGCAAAATGCCGTAGTAGAAGAGTTGTTTGTCAACTATTTCTCACAAGGAAAGTTTATAGGTGACCGGTAAGTGTATTGAAGTTACTTTATACAAATGCAACACAGTCTCATCTATCAAGGACATCACTCATTTCAGATTGTTTTATCAAAACATACCAAAGCAGATATCCCTATGAAACCTTATTGAAGCTACTTCCTTTTTGCGGTATTGTTTATGTAATATTTATATACTTTTGTTTTGATGCTATTATATGGGAATTGGAAATAAAAAATTATCATATATGCATATTTATGGACATGATGGTATGTCAGTTTTGCAGGGGTCTGTTTAGACATCCCTGTTTCCGACACCGATGGATGCATCCATGTTTTCCTCACTCTGATTGGAAACCAGTTGGGATGTATGTTGTCTGGGAATGTATTAATTTACCAAGAGAAAATTCTATTGCTTGGCCCTCTACTTTCATCTGCCTAGAAAGATTTCAGTGTTTGAAAAATTTTATTAGACGCCTTTGTTGTTTTCTCTTCATGATCTGTATAATCCACACCCATATATACCATTTAAATTTCTTGGGTACATCTTTTAACTGGTAATGAATTAGCAGAAGGATATGCCACCCTGAAGTATTTGGGTAACATAGTTTATTTTACTGTCAGTGGAAGAATTGCCCCCCTCTTCCAAAACTTGCAACAATAGAGCAGCGTTCCATTTGTGTGTTTGCTTGCGTCACATGCGTAATAAATGATCCAAGTCTACTTGGATGTATCATATTTCCTCGATTCCCAACTCTATCATATATAAGGGGTACACCATGATTGATAAGAACCATAATTAAGAAACATACTAGCAAAACTAATGGTTGATTCATGTCCTTAAGTGGTCCTTTGTGGATGGTTTTTGAATTACAAAACCATTCATCTCATACCTTCAAAATTTCGTATGCTGTGTGCCTGTGTGTGTTGGTGTATGCAAGATATTACTTTTTTCAGTGTTGGGTGTGGTTAGAGACACAAGCATCTTACACACTCATTTTATAGAATGCCAATGCACATTTGAAATTCTGTTTCAGGCAGGTTTTATTGGAAGCCGCTAGAAAGGCTGGCATAGAGGGAGCGGAAGAGTTGCTTGAAGACCCAAATAAGGGGCTCAAAGAGGTATTTCCTATAACATTGTTTCTTCCATTCTTTCCTCTATACTACTTTTGGGTGGTACCTTACTAAACTACTCAACTAGCTGATAAAAGGTTGAATTCAGACACTCCTATTCATTCACCTGAAAGTTAACTTGCTTTTTTTTAATGATTTATGAAGGTTTATGCTGAACTTGAAAAGTATTCAGGAAGCATTACTGGAGTCCCGTATTTTGTGGTGGGTGAGAATTGTAATATTTACCAAACAAACTCACTTGCCATGAATATTTCTACCATTTGCTAATGCACTTTTCTTTCATTACCCTAATGAGCTTCTTCTGACAGATTAATGGAAAGCACAAGCTGAGTGGTGGCGAACCACCTGAGGTATTCGTGAGGGCATTTCAAGCTGCTGCAAATGAATAGCTATAGGAGGCCTTTGATTGTTTACATATGCAACTCCTGAAGTGAAGTATAATACGGCATGAATAGCTTGCTATATGTATGCGTGCCTGTGTGTGCATGAATGCGTGTGCCTGTGTGTATGGGGTTTTTATGGTTCTGACCTTTCTGAGTCTACATATTGGGATATTTATTCCATTAAAGTTTGACTTGAACACCTGATTGCACTATACAATATCTCCAAACAATCCTTTCATTTGCCTTCTTAATTGATTGGTGATCCTTATCTTATCATGGTGTGATGTCTTGTTTCTTTAGTGAGAACAGTTTTACATGACAGCAGAATGTGCTTGGACCATCTGGCTGATATAAAAGATAGAACAGACATGGATATACTTCCCCTTTGGTGATCCTAGTCCTCATTAATTTTGTTTCAGTAAACTGATGGTGATAGTGGAAGCTTTTATGCTAACATAGAACCAATAACTGAAAGCCTTGGCTCCTGGTAGATTGAGGAACTTGAGTTCCTCTAATTTAAGCCATGGAAGCTTTTATGCTAACATAGAACCAATAGCTGAAAGCCTTGGCTCCAGGTTGATTGAGGAACTTGAGTTCCTTTAATCCAAGCCATTCCCTATCTAAGAAGGGAGAAAAGAAAATGCTGGGACTCGGTGGTACACCAAAGTTGTTTTTCCTGAGTGCTAGGCCTTTGGGTCTAACTTGTACGATGGGGTGTCAAAAGTGGTCAAGATGTAAAGAACATCCTCTGGTAAGGATCTGTGGCGCAGTGTTTCCTGGGATAGATAATCATTCCACTCTATTGGGCGTGGATTTTGATAGGGACATGTAGTACCTGGTGAGGGTGAGGACTGTAGAGGCTGGTGTTGTGCCTATTACCAGACCCATTCTATGAAAGGATCTGGTCGTATGGTTGACAATTAAAGAACGAATGGATTCCAACTTCAACATTGTTTTCGGTGATCCGGCCCCTCAGGTCTAGGGAAGGGCTGATCAAGAAAGCAATGATGTGGCATGCAATGGTTTTCATCAAACAGCAGAGATGATCACTGTGAGCTTGTCGGTCGTCATTACCTCGAGCATCTTGCTTGCCCGATCATATGGTTTTAGGGCTTCAAGCGATACAATGGAAGGAAACGACTGGAACTACATATGCCCATGCCAACCGTGTCACTCGGCTCTGTTAGGATGCAGGTAATTACCTTGTAGATTAGTGGTAGAGGAGACAGAAGTGTTGTTATGTTGTTTTTTTCTAAGGAAGGTGCTTTCCTCATTTAAAGTGAGGTGAACTAAATCCCATGTGGATAGGGCATTGCGTCTTTCATTAAGAGTTGCGGCCGAGTAAGTCATCGGTCCTAGGCCCTGGATATGACTCTGCTTTGGTCAAGTAGCCATTTTGGTCAAAGAGACCTGGTTACAGGGTCGGAAAGGGTTAGGCACTGGCCCTGCCCAATTGATGATCGGTCTCTACTCAAGAAAGGGGTTCTCATAGTTATTTAAGGATATCAAAATACTAATAAATGGAAAATATGAATGACACGATGCATGGTAAAAAGGAAATCCTTTCCTTTTGAATCATGAAGGGTGGGTTCCTGATGCACAAACAACCCATGGACACCTTACATCATCCCTTCAAATTGATCATTAGCATAGATTTTGTGCATTTTCATTAGTGATAATGATGTAGGGTAATCTTGCCATTTTTAGTTGTTAGATCCCCTTATCGATCCATCATAAGTAGGAGTAGTTATGTCTTTTCTATGAGTTCGGGTTGCCTTTAAAAGCCCCTTTCCCTCTCTTTTTGGAATCAGCTTTGAATTTGATTCTTAGATCTTAGATCTAGATTTGGAATTTGGAGGGAGATTTGCCTTCTTGCTAGAAGTAGATCTTGCTTACTATTTTCATGGAAGGAGGTATAATAAGCTGGAATCTCAGCTTATCTCCATTAATCCATCCTCTCATCTCCTTGTTTTAGCAAGAAATTCGTTGACTCAAACCAGCTAGGCATGTCCTTGCCTAATATCATCACATCACTTTCAAGAACATCAAGGATTGAAATCAGTTCAAGTTTCTGTTCGTCTGGCCTATTGATGCAATTGCATGTGTTTTTTTTTTTAAATGGATGCAATTGCATGTGTTCTTATGAGCTTTACTACAAAATTTCCTTCCTTTCATCATAGATCTGTAAGCGATTGATTTACTGGTTTGATTTTTCCTTCGACAAATATCAGAAATTATGTAAAGACTAAAAAATAACATGTTCACTGCTTGAATGCCTGATAGCATTTCAGACGACAGTCAGATATGAGTATTATGGGCAAATAACACTAAGATCTTGATGGTTTGTGTTGTTCACGACATTTTTTATATAAGTTTCTTGAGCTCCATTGATTCTTTAATGGATCTATGTTAGATCCAATAAAAATCAACATAAAATTTTTCAAGAATTCATTCTCGGGCCACTTGGCCAGTGAATCTAGTCACATCGAGTGATGTGCGTTAAGCTACATTTCTCTCAGATATAGTCACCTACCATTTGATCTTTGATCTTTCAATTCATAGTCTGGAAATAATATGGCCTCTGAATGTTGCAAAGGAGATGCAACAGTGAATTATTAATAGCAGGATCTGTACTTTTGTGAATGTGCTTGCTGTTGGTTCCCTGAGATTTTCGGATGTTTTCATTGGATTTTTCCTACCAAAATTAAGATCCAACTGAAGTTCTGAATTACATGGCACAGTTTTCACTTGAAATCTGGTATGCATGATCAATGCCAGTCGCTTGACATCCTTGCTCTTATCATGACTAGAAAGTTGAATTGCCTATGTTTTATTTTTTTTAATTGAAATCCGAGGTTTTAGCACAACCCAAGTTAATTTTCAACTTAGTTAGCCACTGGGCATTTGTTCGAAGGTCATTTGATCATTGGTTCAGAACCAGTCCTTGAAAATGGATCCTAAAAGGTTGTCTCAGCCTTTCACAACTAGGGGTTCGTCTTTCAAAACTGGTCACCTCAAACATTGCTTCTGCACCCTTACCCTGCATCACTTCCAGACGGACATGGGGAGGTCCGAATGGAATCTGAGATTGTAAAAATATTACTCAAGGGGAGCTCCGTTTACTTGGAGTCAACTAGTCAAGTCAACCTGGGCGTGTTAACTCGAGGAGTATTAGTTCCATCCATGGTGTTAAATTTCGGTCTTTCATCCGAAATTTAAGAAATTTGAACGAAAAATCTCGATTTTCTTCATTATTTAATACTTTCCCAAAATTCCGTCCGAGATCAAATATTTTTTTAATAGATTTCGTTGGATTTCGGCCGAAATTTCAGTTTCGGAGAGGACAGTACTGCATTTGGCCAAAATTTTGTATGAGATAAGATATTATTTTAATAAATTCCGTCGGATTTGGGCCGAAATTTCGGTTTCGGTGAGGAAGGAAACGCATTCGGAAACTGAAATTTGAAACCATGGTTCCCATCCTAGAAAGACAAAATTAAAATTATGATCATCAACACTACTTAGAAAGATAAGAAAAATACATATCTGATGCAACCAAAGAAAAAAAACAAACATAACCGAGCCATTTTAACCCAAAGGCCATCACAACAACTGGCCAAAGCTACTACATTACTGAAACATTAATCATCTGGGTCCTATTCAAAATCCTCCCTTGAGCTTCAGAGTGTACTTTCTATTTTCTTTAATTTTGTAGACAATCCCATTACGATCCTTTTCAATGGAAGTTAAGAGGTTTTGAATATTGGAGTTGGAAAGGCATTGGCGAATTGAGTTGGGAAGGATATCAGTGCTTTTGATGGGGAATGTATCACTGCCGAGGATATCAGCCGGTATATTCCCCTCTCTGGGAGTGTAGGTTACGTCCCAAGGTTTATTTGCCTCTCTCTGAGTGTAGGTGACCTCTTCGCGAGTTTGAAATTTTTTACTTAGGTGAAGGATCTCATCAACTAGGTCTTTCGCTTCCGCGGGGCAGGTACCACCATTAAGGATTTTAACAGCTGGTTCCGAGTCTGATTCCACCCAAATACGGCGGAAATTCCGTCTTATTGCTTGCTCGACTCCCACCCTTATTGCCTCAAATTCTAACTGGGTGAGATCATTCAATTGAGGGACGTTGATGGAATAGGCTGAGATGAGAGAGCCCTCAGAGTCTCGCAGGAGGCCCCCGATGGATCCCCAGTCACCGTACCTGTTAAAGTATGAAAGATTAAATAACGCCTTCACCGAATGCTTAAGCTTTTGGAGTAATTGGTAGTTTCACATGGTATCATTGGTTCAGCCCTTCTTGATAGCAAAACCCACATGCAATGGCCAAACCCAAAAAAGGGGGCCACACGTGAGGGGGAGTGTCATCCGATTACTCCATAAAACAACTAGCATCCAAAGAAATCGTTGTAAATCAAACATCTTCAAAGACGGACCACATCCAGCAGTTTCAAATACAGGTAGACCTGGCAAATGGGCGGGTTGGGTTGGGTCGACCTGCGGGTCATGCGGTTGCGGGTCAAACGGGATGGGTCAAAAATGACCCGCATCCCTACGGGTCAGCACTTAGTGACCCGCACTCGCTATAGGTGGGTTGGGTCAACCCGCAATTTTGGGCAGTGATAAATTCACCCCCTAATTTTCAAAATGGACCGTACAACCCACACCATTAGATAATCGAAACCGTCCATTTGATGGGCCACAACGTAAATAGATTGTGCCCCAAAAATTATTTCCATAGGATGATCTCAACCGTCCAATCTATGTAAGTTTCCATAATGTGAGTCTCTCTTCAGATCGGTTGGTTAGAATCATCCTATGGTAATAATTTTTAGGCACAACCTATTTACGTTGTGGCCCATCAAATGGACGGTTTGGATCATCCTATGGTGTGGGCCGTACCTTCCATTTTGAAAAATAGGGGGTGTATTCAATTTAATTCCACCATGCCAAGTTCCAACCACTCAAACTAAAAAGAAAAAAGAAAAAAAGAAAAAACGAATTGCAGGTACCCACCAACTCTTGTTTTGGTGGGTTAGGTGATACGCGGGTCAATTTTGACGGGTCACTCAAATGTCAACCCGTACCCGCAAATTTGCAGGTGGGTTGGGTTCCGCGTGTCAGTTTTGCCAGGTCTAAATACAGGCATCTAGAAATATAGAAAAATAGAAATTTCAAATACAATTTTTATAAAAGATTAAATAACGCCTTCTCCATTAGCTTAAGCTTTTGGAGTAATTGGTAGTTTCACAATACGAGGATGCGTCCGTGTTTAGCTTCACAGTGTCAGGCTTCGGCTTTTCCCAAGTGCAACTGCGGGCAAGAAATCTTGACGCTTGGGTTATTTCCAAGTCCAATTGAGAGGACGACTCTTTTTCTTTTTTTTTGAATAAAAGACGATACATCCCATAAGCGATCGCGACCGCAGCACCAACGGAGGCCACAACCTCACCGGTGCTCATATCTTGGGCTTCGGATCTCCTTCTACCATTGTTACTACTGCCTGCTCCCATATCACTCTCTCGGCTTTCGTTAGCACCCATCTCGCCCTATACGTTTCTAATGCTCTCTGGTTTGAATGGTTTAGTAGAACCGAGCTTCTTTAAATAGGAGAAGCTTTTGGCTTTTGCGTTAGACCAAAGCCATGTTCGCACTACCATGTTTTGATAATTACAGCAACTCATCTTTTCTTTTAGAGAGATGATAAGTTCGCACCCCCGTATGATAATTCGCACCCCCTTTAACGAGTGAAAAAGGGCCAGTGATAAATTCAACCCCATATATCTTAATTCGACCCATATATGGGCAGTGCTTAGAGAGAGAGATGGGTGTCGGGGTCGATTTATCACTGCCCTTCCCATGTTTTGATAATTGAACAAACTAATCTTGTCTTTACATATTTACTTGTGTTTTTTGCTAACTAGGGTGCTTCTAAAGGTGCGTTGGAAAAGAAATTTTAGACATGTTTTTGATAATAAAAAGTCTTAAAATATGTGCAAATGATTGTAAAATTTCTGTATCTTAACCGCTGCCCTAAGGGCCCATTAGCAAAACCCTATTTAATTACCTACTTTTGGAAGGGCAGTGATAAATCGATCCCTTTTAGCAGAGAAATATTTGTTAAAAGTGAACTGTATTTACTGATATCAGTAGCCATTTTAGGGCAGTGATATTCCTCCTGCACCTTCCCTGATAGGATAAATCCCCCTTCTACTCCACAACCAGGTACAACACTACTCCAAACCTCTCTCTCCAACAAATAGTTTGTAGGCCCAACAATTAATTTGTTTAAATCTTTGAGCAAAGTAGGCCACTAGTGTTTTTTAAAATGAACTGTACAACCCACACCATAGGATGATCCAAACTCTCCATTTGATAAGCCACATCCTAAATAGGTTGTCCAAAAAAATCATTTACACAGGACCATCCTAGCCCTCTGATCTAAAGAGGAGACTGCATATTATATAAACTTCAATAGATCGAAGGCTTGCGATCATCCTATGGAAATGATTTTGGGGCACAACCTATTTACATTGTGGCCCATCAAATGGACGGCTTGAATCACCCTATGGTGTGGTCACCCATCATATAAATTCTCCTCTATGGAGTATGGACCATAGAAGCAAGAAACGTCCTTGGGGAATGAGAAACGCGTTTTCGAAACGGATACGATACGGATATTAAAAAGTTGTGGTGAAACGTCGGGGAAACGCCTGTGAAACGCACGTGAAAGGTATGTGAAACTCGTGTGAAACGTATGTGAAACTCATGTGAAACGTATTTCCAGAAAAAGAGAAACGCGTTTCCCCTGTTTTTAAGTTAAAGCATCTGTAATTTCTGTGTTTTAGGAAATAAATTTTTCGGAAAAAGTTTTACGCGTTTCCCAAACGTTTCCCTTGCGTTTCCCAAGACGTTTCCCAATGCGTTTCACATGCGTTTCTCTATCGTTTCCCGTTTCATGTTTCCCCTTTGATTTCCCCCCCCCCCCCCCCCCGTTTCACGTTTCCTTTTCCCGAACTGGTAACTATGGTATGGACTGAGTCAACTGACAAATGAGAAAGAAACAATAACCGGAAAACGCGTGGAAAAAATAGAGTGGGGCCCACAAAGCTGAGAAAACGTAGGCTCTGTTCACTTCTTTTCCCCGGAAAGGAAAGGATTTCGTTTTCCTTTCCTTTCCAGGTGACATGGCAGAAGGAAAAGGAATCTAGGGAAACTGTTAGGCTCTGTTCACTTCTTTTCCCTGGTGTTATTTTCCCTGGAAAATAGCTTTTTTTTCCCTGACAAGACAGAATTTCTGTGTTCACTTCTTTTTCAGGGAAAACTATTATCAGATGTGGAATTTCTTATTTAAAAGCTAAAAATGACGTGGAAATTGACTTTTTCCTTGTTACTTGAGATTTGCTTTCCGATTAAATATATTGGAAAGAGGCTTTCTAGGGAAAACAAAGCCTTTTCCTCTGGATTCCTTTTCCTTCTGCCATGTCACCTGGAAAGGAAAGGAAAACGAAATCCTTTCCTTTCCTTTCCGGAGAAAAGAAGTGAACAGAGCCTCAAGGAAAATGTTTTGTTTTCCTTGGAAAGCCTCTTTCCGATATATTTAATCGGAAACCAAATCTCGAGTAACAGGGAAAAAGTCAATTTCCACATCATTTTTTGGCTTTTAAATAAGAAATTCCACATCTGATAATATTTTTTCCTGGAAAAGAAGTGAACACAAAAATTCTGTCTTGTCAAGGTCTTGTCAGGAAAAAAAAGGCTGTTTTCCATGGAAAAGAAGTGAACAGAGCCGTAATGAAAGCTACAAAGCAGAAAGGAAAACGCCGTCGGAAAAAGAAAGGAAAGCAACTGTTGTACGATGAAGAGAGGGGAAAGGTAGTCGGCAAAGTTGGAGAGACAATGTCTTATGGTTTTATTACCGGCACTATCATGATTTAATAATTGCACAAACTAATATTGTCTTTCTTTTATTTTTTTAGTTTGCTTAGAAGAGCTTTTTGGGGATATTAATAACTTTTGATCAGCTTTTTAAATAATAAAAACAAGCTGAGTTTGTATAGTTATCAAAACACGGTAGAATATCAGTAGCCATAATTTTAAGAAAGAAATATTTATTAAAAGAATATTTTATTTGCTGATATTGGCTCTACCATGTTCTATTAATTGCGCAAACTCATCTTGTCTTTTCCTTTTTATTTGACTCCAAGAGGTTTTTGGGAACTATAATAACCTTTGACAGCTGTTTATATAACAAAAGACACAATTAATTAGTGAATTTATCAAAACATGGTGGTGCCAATATCTGTAGCCTTAGTTTATTTAAAACAATAAATTATTGTAGACACCCCATTTTGACTAAGCCCTAAACCTTTCCGGCTCTTGACAAATCCATCCGAATCTCGGCATTAAGGTTCCAAACTTCACCCTAGGCTGGATGAGGGTCTCTTCTAACCCCCTGCAAATTTCATCGAGATCAGAGCTCGTTTTGCCTAGTAAATGGACCGAAATAGTGTGTGTAGAGCAAATGAGGGGGTGGCCCACTAGGTTTTTCATTTTACCCCAAAATCCGTGTATTTGAAGGAAAATTCAAGTTAGCCAGAGGCCCCAAGTACCCTTGAATACATTTTTAGAAGCCTTAAGACCCCAGAAAAATCCCTGCAAAATTCCAGAAAGATTCGACGAAAAAATTCGAAAAAGACAAGTGGAGTTAGTGCAGTTATCAAACGTGGAGAGGGTGCATTAGCCAGCTGGGGTCGCGCATGTGTGCGCTTATCAAATGGGAGTGTCGATATCAACCGCTTAAATTTATATAAATATCGGTTTAAGCTATCATTAAAAAGAAAAGAGAGTTTTTTTTCTAATTTTCTAGACAGAGAAAATCTGAGGAGAGAGAGTGAGATCTGTGCAAGAAACCCTAGTTTTCTCATCGTCGTCTTCCCCGATCTTCATTCTCCGGTGAGTTTGAGTCCGGCTAACCATTCTTCATTTCTCCATCTGCTATTTCACTATCTACTATACTCCGATCTGAAGCTCTAAACTCGGTCCTCCATTTTTTCCGATCGAGTCATCTTCTCCGGCAAGATCTTGCAAAAATCGGGTCATCTTACCGGAGATTTGATCTCCACCGAATAAATCTAGTCATCCTTCTCACTTCTTTAGCTTCCATAGCCATCATCACTGTGAAACCCTAGATCCGTCATGTTTTTCTACTCGAAACCCTAACTGAGAAATCAGATTAGAGAGAGAGAGAGAGAGAGGGAGAGATCTGCAATTTGTCTTCTCCTGCAAAGTCTACCGGATTCTGGTCTGCTTCTCCGATCACCTTCTCCAGCAAGGATCCGGCAAATCTGAAGCCGATTGCTGTTGGCTGTTATCTCTAATCCAAAGATCTTCATTTTTTCCGTTAAAATCATCGGAACTCCGGCTCATTTCTTCTTCTCCGATCGATCATTTCTGATCAGATTTTTTTTTTACCGAAAATTGATGAAAGCTGAAGAAGAGTTGAAGAATTTAGGGAGGATCCATGGTACCTGAAGAGAAGTCAAAGCTAAAGAGGTTTTGGATCTCATTAACCTTTAATTAAGAGGATATTTTTAACATTGACCAGGTATGATTTATTTCATTTCCTTGATCTTATTTCTTATGTGTAGATTCATGATTTTCTCATCAGATTTATTTTTATTGTTATTTTTTTTTATATTATTAGTTGATTAGTCTGTGATTTCTTTAATTTTATTTGATGTATGTGTTTCTTTCTTTTAATCTCTGATGGTTAAAATATTTATCTCATCATTCAATTAATATCAAAATTAGTGTCATTTACACATGATATGGTGGCCGAAGAATCAATAGGGATGAGGTTGACTGAGTTCTTGTGTTCCAAATAGGCCAGATATGGTTGTTCCAATTTTTTTTTATATTTATACTATATATATCTTGATTTTAGTGATGGGAATCATGAGTTGATCTCTTTCTACTAGTAGGTTCCAATGCATATAGGCAAAGAATTAATTCGACAAGAACATGAATGTAGAAAAGTAAGGTATTTGGATAGTTTTACTACAATGTATACCAATAGCATCATCTGGAAAGAGAGAGAGTAGAAAATAGAACTGATGATGTTTGTTACGAGAATATAATAATGTTGACATTAATTTCTTATGATTTGATCTTTACACTATTGTGTTTCTACACTCTCTTTTGTCTTGTATGTATAGTTGATCTCATTTTTTTTATGATTCCAAAGCATGGTACATTTCTAGCATATTTGGAGCCTAAATTCAATAAGAGAAGAGTCTGCTAGTTATATCCGATTGATATTAACACCATTCAGTAAGTATGATGATATTATATCTATTGGTTTCACTATGTTTTAGAAGTGGTTTACTCACCCTATATAACTAGCATAATTCTAGCTTGATTTCCCTTAACTGGATCGTGGTAGCTATGACCAAGATGTCTTTTAAAATCTATCAATAAAACATGTGTGTCCAACTCTCTATTTGGACTCGTACCTTTAAGATTCAATTCATCCCAACCCTCTATTTGGATTCGTACCTTTGAGATTCAATTCACTTATAAATATTTGTATAGATGAGATCTGAATAAAGAGTACTTTGAAATAAAATTTGAGAAGATTTTTATAAAGACTTCCAAAATTAATCCTGTAGTCCAGTACTTATAAAATATTGAAAATTTATTACTTCTCTTTCGTACTAAGTTTTAAGTTAGATTTTGAAGACGGTGATAAATAGAATGCTCAGGTGAGAATATCTTGAGGCTTATAATACTTGTTTATTTATTTAAATAAACTGTTTTAGGAAAGAAGGAGATCAGATGACTACTCTATTCGATATCATCGACATGAGTACTGTCTGATCTCAAGGCGGGATTAGAAATATTATCATGTGTATATGATATCAGATGATTACTTTGGCATCATCTGATTTCATTGGGGTCCCCGTATTGGGGTTTGTGGTTGGTTTAGAAGTGTTTGATATTGTTTGTTTTTACTTTATTAGGCTATCCAGCGGCTGGTCTGGACTAATTAATGATGTTTATCATTTTATGATTGCTTTAGATTGTGTATTGTTTTTTTATTGAAAATTCTTCTTTGCTTAGCACTTGATTTATTTTTATAAAAATAGAGTGAAATTTGCAATTATCTGATAGCTTTTTTTTCTCTCTTTGATAGACTAACACAGTCTTATAGATTGCTGTTAATTTTCTTTAGATATTAGAATCCCCTTTTCTTGTAGGGCGATGAAGGCGCTAGCCTAAGCCCATCCTTAGGGGACTCTCTTAGTCCGAGTAGCCCTTCCCTCGTTTGTTTTTAAGACATGCCCAGTCTTTCGAGATACCCTTAAATTTTGTCATTTAAAGCCTCAATTTAGGGAGACAGGCTATGTCTCAGACAGAGAAAGTTGTATCTTTTAGAGACAAGCTTTGTCTCATTAGTGAGTCCATCCTTAGGGGACTTGCTCAGTCCAAGTTGCATACCTCTCCTTTGTATATAGGAGACTTGCCTAGTCTCATTCTCTTACTAACCCTTCTCTTTGTGCGTTGTTTGGTTTTGGGAGAACACCCTACTCGGCTTGGCTTCATACCCCTATCCTATATGGGTATCTGGTTGCACATTTGTTGCACCCTAGGGCTAGGTAGCTGTCCGGCCCGGCTGGGTGTTTTACCTTTGCCAAATATGCACAAAGTCTTTTTTTCCTTGTTCGCATTTTTTTCTTTATCCTACCTATATGTCTAGGAGACTTGCCCAGTCTCATTCTATTAGCATCCTCCTCTTTGTGTATCATGTGGTTTTGGGAGAACATCCTACTCGGCTTGGCTTCATACCCCTATCCTATATGGGTATCTGGTTGCACAATTGTTGCACCCTAGGGCTAGGTAGCTGTCCGGCCCGGCTGGATGTTTTACCTTTGCTAAATATGCACAAGGTCTTTCCTTATTACTTGTTGAGCTTTATCTTAGTTTGATTAGTCCATTAGCACAAGAATCCGTCTTTAATCTAGAGAGTCAATCCTCTTGTTTAGGAATCAAATTCTATCATCATAGGGGTTAGGATTCTATTCTACCTCTTATCAAATCATGTGTTTTTCTATCCACTCTCGCAAGGTATAGGATGCTGTCCAACCCTTGCAGAGTTGTGTTTCTGTTCTTTTCCCCCGCAAAGTATAGGATGCTGTCCAACCTTTGCGGGATATTCGGGAGTCTGTCCTCCCCTTATGATGATAGGATTTGTTCCCTTTGAGTCAAAAATACTTAATAACAACAAAAACATCTGAAAAGCCAAAAATCTTAAAAATCTTGAGTCTTTCAGAGTAGTTAGGAAAATCAATTTCGAACTACGTTGGCTTGATCCTCTTTCACGAGGTACGTAGTGCAGCTTGAGATTCTTATCTCAGGTCCAGCCAAACCTTTGTAAATAAATCATTTACCCATTTTAAGAAAAAATACCAAAAATCTTCAAAACCTTGTTTTCAACAAAATCTTCCTCTAGAGTTAGGAGTTTGTCCTAGTTAAAGAGTTTTAGAGTTTTGAGTTTGTCTTTGATGTGTTGTGTGGTTTGTTTGTGTTTGTGTTAGAATTAGGAGTTTGTCTTAGAGTTATAGGAGCGCCTCCGTCCAGTCAGTTGGCGATTCATATCGCCGAATGATGATTAAGTCTTGGATACGCTAGTGATCCCATTGTTTCCCTTAGGGCGTACAGCCTAGCTACACATAGATTATAGGAACCACCTGCATTAGCTTAGGGCTAACCTGCATTTAGTTAAGGCATATAGGGTGTCCTAAAATCTACAATCCATTGAAATTTAAATAATCACACAAGAAGCTTTAAGAACTAGTCCGGTCTTTTAGATCGAGTCTAGGATAGAGGTCTAGATGTCTTAGGCATTATAGCTTAGAATAGGTGCGAAGAACTACGTTGCCTTGATTCTCGTGGAGGCGGGGATACGTAGGCTTCTTTGGATGAACATCAGATCATCTAAAGACTCGGGCCTAGGTATAGATTAGAGTCTTAGGGTTGTATAGTATCGAGTCATTTTTCTATGTCTTGCAGTGTTTTCTTACTTTATTACGCAGACCTTATACTTTTTTGGTATGTCGTGCATGTGTTTGTTCATCAGAACTTAGACACCCATTAGGCATGTCACTTATAACCTAGCTATGCTTAGGTGACACATGTTTCTTTTATTTTATCTCGTATGCCTTTGATTTCATCTCCGAGACATGCATGATTAGATAGACGTCTTCTCGGAGATATTCATTCCCATTCCATATGATTTTCGCCCAAAGCTCTTCAAAATTATTAAGTAAATGGCATAAGAGACCAGGTGTTTGCACTTGGGCGGATGAGGTGCTCTTTAGACCTTCCGAATTCGTAACCAGGCACGAACCTCATTTTATATCTCTGGTTATCCGTTGCAACAGAGCATAGTATGGGATCCAGGGCCCATTTGCCTTTTTCCTTGGATGGCGACTCTTCTTTGTTTAAGGTACGCCTCGAATCTGGGCTAGTCCCCGAATCGAGAGGTATCTCACCTTTGTATCGCCACTCATGCTGTGAGAGGCACTTCTTTCGAGAGTTCCTTGGTAGAGCTCTCCATTCACGTGGATGATCCTGAGACTGACTCGTGTGGGGGCACACGTCCTTCACCGCGGACCTCTCTCTCGGATCGGGGTCCACAGGCTGGCGACTCTGCTGGGGAGTTCTTGGAACATTGCCTAACTCTGTTAAAATGCCATTTGTTATTAATTTTGAAGAATTTTGAGCTAAAATCATTATAAATGGGAATTTAATCGCTTAGAATCCAGGGGCACCAGATAGGTGTTTAAAACAAGGGATTCACACATTGCACAGCATACATCATTTTGTTCTTTATTTTCTTTTATTGATTTTCTTATTATTGGCTCCACGGGATAGATATAATGCGTGCCTCATGGGATATCACTATCCAGATGGTGCTGTTGTATCTATTACCAAGCTATGCGCCAGTGCTGCAGTCGTAAACACTCGGTGTACTTGTGTTTACAGCAGCCGGTGAGCAATGAAGCATACTGTATATAACACTCGGTGTACTTGTGTTATATACTTAAAGTATGGATCATATGCATAGTACCTGATTGAGTCCGGAGCTCTACTTTCATTTTACATATATTATGTACATGGATATATATGTTGATTTAGTAAAACCCAATTAGGATCTGCATGTGCTTATATATATATTGCATTCATATAAGGACGAACATGTGTTGCTCACACATGTTGGAGCTTAGATTTAGGAGCCATGTCCTATTTCTTAGATTATTGTAGCTCACCTTATGTGACTACGTCGCAGTCCTAATACACTCACATGTCTGTCTTGAGTCAAGCTTCTTGACTCTATGGAATCATATTTAGGGCTGGTGCCCCTGGTTAGGATATATATGTATATATCTATAATTTTGATTATCAGATTAGAGCCTACTCATTAGTGAGGCTTCCTTATCTAATCAAATTAGTCATATCAGTCCGTTCTTCGGATCTAGACCCGACCAGTGGCTTTTACTTGCCCTCTCATGGTCGTGGCCTATCTTTTGCTCTAGTCATGGAGATTTTGTCCATATATCTTTTGATTATAAGTTTAGGACCTACTTTCTAGTAGAGATTCCTAGCTTGAATCAATCAATCGTGTATATTCATTTTCCAGATCTAAACCTAGCTAGTGGCTTCTACCTGTCACACTCATAGCTATGGTTTATTCCTTGACCCAGTGATGATAAATATTACCTGTTTTCATCATTCAAATGCAAACCTCATTTATCCATTCTTTTGTTGTATTACTCAGATTATTGTTCGTCCTGTCTTAGATATGGTCGATAGCTTGTCTGCTGTCTCTATGACCATAGTCTATCATTATTGATCTTCTTGATCGTACATTTTTGTCGTCCACCTTTCAGATTTAGATCCGGTCTATGATCTACTTTTGTCATTTTATGACCGTGGTCTCTTCCCTGAGTTTCTGATCATCTTTGATCATCAATGGAACATTTGATGTCGCCAATTATATCCTTCTTGTGATTATTGGTTAAGTCCATCTTTACTCTTTGTTTATTCCAAGTTATTCTCCATTCCCTAATTATCCCATCCTATTCTTTGTGTTTAGGTTAAATCATGGCGAATAATTTGTTGAAAGGCTGGATAAGCGAGACTATTGGGGCTCTTCCGCTAGAATCCTCGGATAGGAGTATGGCTGATCGGTTCATTTGTGCCTTCAGTCATTTGAGTGTTTCCGATATAAATTGGAAGTTTCTCCAAGCAGCCGCTAGATTCTGGGATCCTAATCTTCATGTTTTTCGATTTGGATCATTCGAGCTTTGTCCTATATTTGAAGATTGGTGTGCTTTATTAGAGCTCCCAACAGATGGACTTTGGATACAATCTTCGAACATAGATTCCTCTCATTCCATTTTTTGCAAGCTATTCAAAAATCAAACCGTTGATGCACTTTCATGCTTAACGGATACGTGTGTGCAAGTTCAAAAACTCATCACCCTTTTTTCTGAAAACGTCGATCCTACTAGCTCTCGTTTTCAGAGTTGTCGACGTAATGCTTTGATTTTTAGTTTCTTTGCGCGATATGTCATTCGGAAAAACCCTCGTGTTGCTCCGTTAACCTTGTTAACTGTGGTAGACCAAATTAACAAAGGGAGGAATCCCATTCCTACCATGTTAGCAGAGACCTTTTTGGGACTAGATCTTATTGCTTCCCAAAATATCAAGGACAATTTCTGTGGGTGTGTGAAGTTGTTGTATGTCTGGCTTGGTGAAAAATTTCAAATTCTTCAGCGACAAAAACAAAATCCGTATACCCTGAAGAATTTCCATACATGGAAACCAATAGCCAACCAACCTCAGTCCATTGATGAATGGCACAATTGGTTACAACATGTAGAGGAGAGCCAGTTTCGCTGGGTAAGTCATTCATGTTTTCATGTTTTTACTAGCACTTACCCACATTCATTTGTTTACCTCATGGGTATTGAGAAATCTTCTTTTTATGCACCCATTCGAATTCTCCATCAGATTACGGGAATTCCATGTCCTCCCGGAATCATAGTCCCTCCTCTTTGTGAAGATCTCACTCCGGATCTCGTCCGATCCATTGTGGCTGCTTGGGGAAACAAAAATATAGAAAGGAGGTTAGGTCTATCTCGCAAATTCCGACGTGGAGAAATATCGGAAGAGCCCGCAAGCCGGCGAGCTCGGATTGAGGAACCTTGAAGATCCATATCATGTTTTGTTATTCCGATTTCTGCATTTTCCATTCTTGTCAGTCTGTTTATCCAGCTGTGATCAGAGTTTAATTTTTTCATCCGTTGTAATCACAATTTGGATTTTATTAATGAAAGTGTGTTTTTGTTTCTTTTGTCATTGTTTGATCAAGATAGTTTATCTCGATTATCAAAATTTTAATCTAGTGATTATACTTCCATTTCAGGATTCTTGATTGAGCAGCCATTGCTCCTAAGAAAATCCTCGTTTCAAAACCAACCTGGTCCCGTCAGACATCTGATTCCAGGCTGAGCCGACAATCCTTGTCACCTTTTTCTTTTACTTCTCCTTTATCACCTTCCTTGAATTTTCAAGAAATACTTTCACCCGTCCAACCAACCCCTGAAGCGATGGCAGAGAATGGGCAAAATAGTATGGACACCATTGAGATGATGAAAGCTATAATGTTGCAATTGAGTACCATTAATGAAGAAATAGCCCGATTAAAGAATGACAGAGAATCTACTACCAAAAATCCTGCACCTCAGCAAACCCCAATCATGCCTCGCCCACCTCCTATGATGGCTCAGCCTCCTGTGTTGCCAGTCTTTGACCATTCTGATGACGAGCAGTATGAAGAAGAGAATTGTCTCCCCCATCTGGATAAAGGCAAGGGGATAGTCGATAGGTTGGATAAGATGGCCCAGGAGATGGAGAGCATGAAAATGCAGGGTCCGAAAAAATTAAACATGGCCGAGTATATGATAATACCGGGAGTTGTGCTACCTCCTAATTTCAAGATGCCGGATCATGATAAGTATGATGGGACAGGATGTCCCAAGAGTCATCTGAAAGCCCTTATTCCTCTCTTACAGCAGCATGGGCTTACTCCAGAGCAGATTGCTCTTCTTTTCCCTAGATCTCTTACTGGAACAGCAAAGAAATGGTTTTTAAGCTTGAAAACCGAAGAGATCAGAACTCTGGAGGATATTGCCAATAGATTTGTTGAGCAATTCTCCATGGAGGAGGGAATAGATGTGACAAAAAGAGATCTGAAGGCGCTGAAACAAGGGCACAATGAAACCTTCACTTCTTTCATTCGCCGATGGAGGCGTAAAGCGGCACAGATGACACATCGATTATCAGATGCCGATCAAATTAAGATTGTTGTCAAGAACCTATCCCCGCAATACTATCATCACATGGCTATTCAGTATTTTCTGGACTTCAATCATCTGATAAAAACAGGGACTCAAATCGAAGATGCTTTGTCCAAGGGACTAAGATCAAGATCTTCGTCTGATGTGAGAGAGGGAAAAAGACCTATTGTGGCACCGAAGGAGGTGCACAATCTTAACTATACCAGGCCTTCCAGTTATGCCAGACCACCGGGTTATGATCAACCACCATCCAGAACGGTGACTGAAGTCAGGAGGCCTATTGAAAAGAAGGTTTTTCGTCAGTTTGACCCCCTCCCTTACTCCTTATCAGTGGCTTTGAAGAAGTTGCTGAGAGATAAAAAAATTACTTTGTTGGAACCTAGAGAGCTTCCCAACCCTTTGCCCAAGTATTGGAGGAAGGACCAATACTGCGATTATCATCAGAATTCAGGGCATTTGACTGACAAATGCATGGCTTTAAGACACAAGATCCAAGACATGATAGAAGCAAAGGATCTTGCCGTTGAAGCACCGAACGTCACTCGAAACCCATTACCTACACATGCAATGCCTCCCCCGAACGTGTATGCCATTTTCACTGAAGAAATACTCTTAGATCACTCCCGTATTTGTGCGGTTATTTCTGATAGACCGTATGTTCTGAGATGGGATGATGAAGACGAAGCGATTGAAAACAAGAAGCCTTACATACTGTCCCTTCCAGATGAAGGATTAACAGGATCCTCTGAGTGTTCTTGTTCTTATGTCCTCAAGAGTGAGGAGGAAGAAGAGATGAAAGAAAAAGTCCCCTATGTTTTGAGACTAGAGGAAGAAGACTTGTTGCTTCTAGAGGATCAGTGTGACGAGCTTCGTCATGTCACACGTGGTGGTCGGGTCTTTAAGCCAGTTGAACTCAGAGCTGAGAATCCTGCCGAAATAGCCCGAGCATCAGAAAATCAGAGGCAAAGACAGACTGTAGAAGAAGAAGAAGATAACTTGTTGAAGCAATTGAAGAAAACACAAGCTAATGTTTCAATTTGGGGTTTGTTGATGACATCCCCAAAGCACCGACAAGTTGTACTTCGAGAGCTTAACGCATCCCAAGTGTCAGTCGAGATTACTCCTGACGAACTAGTCAATCTAGTTGCCATGGCAAGGACCTCAAAGACTTTATCCTTCACTGATGAGGATTTGCCTCCGGAGGGTAGAGATCACACTCGACCTCTCAGGATTACCATAATCTGCAACAAGAAAAGGGTACCTGAAGTGCTAGTAGACAACGGGTCTGCTCTAAACGTATGTCCCTTGAGCACCGCTGTTACTTTGGGATTTGGGCCCAACAACTTCATACCATCTGAGCAAGGCATATTAGCGTACGATGGTACGAGAAGAGACGTGATCGGGATACTGGCCACCGATATCGAAATAGGGGGAGAAACCTTTGAGGTTGAATTCCAAGTACTCGATATAAAGACTTCTTTCTTCCTTCTTCTGGGCCGACCTTGGCTGCACAAGGTCGGAGTTATTCCTTCAACTTTGCATCAGAAGTTGAAATTTGTTAGGAATAACAAAGTGATAACGGTCCGAGGAGACCCTGAGCCGGAAGTTGGACAAATAACATCTGAACTGAACCCTGAAAAATCAAGAGATGTTAGTTTAACCGGTTTTTCTTTAGAAATCTCTACTATTTCCTTTGGAGAAGCAATGAATGAAGAAATAATGTTTCTCTCGAGCACAAACACTCAAGTGGTGAAGATAATGCGAAAATATGGTTATGTCCCGGGAACTGGTCTGGGAAGAAATCTGCAGGGCCCAACTGAGTGGCCGGAATTGAAAGCAGTCGGCGGATTATTCGGGTTAGGGTACGAGCCAACTCCGAAAGAGGTTCAAGAAATGAAGCGTTATATGATGAAGTGGGCTGAATGCCGTCGTCGAGGTATAGAATTTCTGACAGGACCGTACAGCATGATTATGAACGGCCGATTCAGAAGGGAAGGGGCAGACTGTCCGTTCTATGGTTTTCCTGAGACCTGGTGCGATAAGACTGGGAAGAGGCTTCCAGGATTAGAGATCTTCTTCACAGATGAGTTGTCAGAAGATTTCTACAGTGAGCAGTTTGCCTTGGCATCGATAGCAGAAAAACCAGCTGCAGATTGGGCGGAAAATATTGAGCCGCATCTCCTAGACTCCCTATATCAGGTTGAGGCCCCAATCGTCGCTATGATTGGAGGAGATGTGCCCTTCACGAGCCCAAGGGATTGCATTGCTCCAGCCACTGGACCTTTAGACAATTGGACCGCACAGGTTATACCCCAAGTAGTCCTCCAGTATAGTCCAGTCCTTTCAAAAGAGTCGGTCATTTCAACAAATGTGTCAGTTTCTGAGTTCAACCCGGAGTCTGTCATTTCTAACTTTTCTTTTGATGCAGGTACCATAGAGGTCGGAGTAGTTCTCGGAGGTGAAGAGTCGGTCCCTGTCGAGTCTCGGTCAGAGGATGTTTTTGCTGATTCTTCATTTGTACATAGTCCTGTCTATGTTGATACTGATGTCGACATGTCATTTCATTTGAATTCTGAGTCTGTAACGCCCGATGTGGGTGAATCATTCGATGTAATCATCAATTCTGCAAAAGAAATAAAAGATTCATTTGTGTACGATCCTGTCTTTATTTCTAATTCTGTTTCTGATTCTGCTTCAAAGCCTGATCAAATAACTAATAATAATAATAATCAAGACTCCCCCTCAAACGAGGAAGCCGACGAAACTCCTTTTGAAATCAAATACATGATTCAACAAGAGGAGATTCGCCGAGCAAAACCACTCGAAGAAGAAATTGAAACCGTAAATATAGGTGATGAAACTTTAATTCGGGAGATTCGGATTGGCAAAACTTTATCTCCTGAGGAGCGCGAAGAATTAATCACTTTGCTAAAAGAGTTTAAGGAGGTTTTTGCTTGGTCTTACGATGACATGCCGGGATTGAGTGAGGACATTGTGCAACACAAATTACCTCTAATTTCGGGCATCAAGCCGAAGAAGCAAAAACTCCGAAAACTCAAGACAGAATGGGAGTTAAAGGTTCATGATGAGGTGAAGAAGCTACTTGAAGTAAAATTCATTGAAGTAGTGGAATATCCCGAATGGCTTGCAAATATAGTTCCTGTGCCCAAGAAAGATGGAAAAGTCAGGATGTGCGTTGATTTCAGAGATCTGAACAAGGCCAGTCCGAAAGATGATTTTCCTCTTCCGAACATTGATATCCTAGTAGACAACACTGCTGGACATGCTCTGTTATCCTTCATGGATGGGTTTTCAGGCTACAATCAGATCAAGATGGCGCCTGAGGATATGATGAAGACGGCATTTATTACTCAATGGGGTACATATTGTTACCGAGTAATGCCGTTTGGTCTCAAAAATGCTGGTGCCACCTATCAGAGAGCTGCGACTACTCTTCTTCATGACATGATTCATAAGGAGGTCGAGGTCTATGTCGATGACATGATTGTCAAAGGCAGGACTCGGCCAGAGCATACAGTCGCTTTGAGAAAGTTCTTTGAGCGAATCCGAAAGTTTCAACTTCGCTTGAACCCAAATAAATGTGTATTTGGGGTCACGTCAGGGAAGTTGCTGGGATTCATGGTCAGTGAAAGAGGAATCGAAGTGGATCCTCAGAAAATCAAGGCTATCCAAGAAATGCAACCACCAAAGACAGAAAAGCAAATTCGTGGATTCCTTGGCAAAGTGCAATACTTGAGGAGATTCATATCTCATTTAACTATGACATGTGAACCCATCTTCAAATTATTGAAAAAGAATTCCTCCAAGAAATGGAATGAAGAATGTCAGGAAGCATTTGAAAAGGTCAAGCAGTGTTTGTCTTTGCCTCCTGTCTTATCCCCAGTCATTCCTGGTCAACCATTGTTGATGTATTTGTCCATCACAGATACAGCAATGGGTTGTATGCTTGCTCAGCAAGATGTAGGATCTAAGAAGGAGAAGCCTATCTACTACATCAGTAAGAAAATGCTAGAGTACGAGATAAAGTACACTATCTTGGAAAAGACTTGTCTAGCATTAGTCTGGGCGACTCAAAGGCTTAGACATTATCTATTATCGAATAAGGTATTTCTGCTTTCACGGATGGATCCGTTGAAGTACTTATTCGAGAAGCCTGCCCTTACAGGAAGAACTGCAAGGTGGTTGCTGTTGTTATCTGAGTTTGACATCACATACGTCACTCAGAAATCTGTCAAAGGACGGGTTATTGCTGAGCAGCTAGCTGATGCTCCTGTTGAGGAGAATGCTTTTCTGAAGGCTGAATTTCCTGATGAAGAGATCATGGAACTTGAAGAAGAAATTCCAAGTACTAGATGGACAATGTACTTTGATGGAGCCGTAAACAATCGAGGACAAGGAATAGGAGCAGTGCTTGTATCTCCCAAGAAAGAATATATCCCGATATCCATCAAGTTACAATTCGAATGTACAAATAACATGGCAGAGTACGAAGCTTGTATCGCAGGACTTGAGGCAGCTTTAATTTTGAAAGTCCAAGAGATTGATGTATTTGGAGATTCAATTCTGATAATTTGTCAAACCAATGGTAATTGGAAGACAAGAGAATCGAAATTGATCCCGTATAATTTCTATCTCGAATCTCTGGCCAAGAAATTCAAGAGCATCACATTTACCCATCTGTCGAGAACCAAGAATCATTTTGCAGACGCCTTGGCTACTTTAGCCTCGATGTTGGATATTTCTGAGACAATGGAGGTTCAGCCTTTAGCTGTGAGGTCGCAATGGGCTCCAGCGCATGTAAATGCCATTGAGATATCAGCGCGATGTCCAGATGGAAAACCGTGGTATACTGATATCCGAAATCTCATTTCAGGCAATGGCCATCCCCCTGAAGCTTCCAGCAAAGAGAGAAAAACTCTTCAGAGATTCGCCGCTAACTTCATCATTTGTGGTGAAGAATTGTACAAAAGATCCTTTGATGGGATTCAGCTTCTGTGCGTTGATGAAGATCAGGCTGCAGAGCTCATTGAACAAACACATGAAGGTGTTTGTGGTCCTCACATGAATGGTAAAATGCTATCAAGGAAGATCCTTAGACTCGGTTTCTATTGGCCCTCAATGGAAACAGATTGTTTCGCATTTGTGAAGAAATGTCATAAATGCCAAGTCTATGCGAATCTTATTCATGTGCCTCCGTCAGAGCTGCATTCTATGACCTCGCCATGGCCATTTTCAGTATGGGGGATTGATATCATTGGCAAAGTCTATCCTAAGTCGTCAAGTGGGCACGAGTACATCTTGGTGGCCATTGACTATTTCACGAAGTGGATAGAAGCTGCTTCATATGCTTCCATAACTTCCAATACAGTTGCGAAGTTCATCCGTGCAAACATCATTTGCAGATATGGAGTACCTCATGAGTTGATTTCTGACAATGGATCTCACTTCAAGAAAGAGGTAGTGCACCTGTGCGAAGAATTTAAAATCAAGCATCACAAGTCATCTCCTTACAGACCGCAGACAAATGGTGCTGTAGAGGCAGCTAATAAGAACATCAAGGTTATTATTAGCAAAATGACAGAAACTTATAAGGATTGGTCGAATAAACTCCCGTATGCTTTGTGGGCTTACAGGACGTCGATCAGATCCTCTACAGGTGTAACTCCGTACTCTCTAGTTTACGGAATGGAAGCAGTCCTCCCTGTTGAAGTGAGAATCCCGTCTTTAAGGGTTATGATGGAAGCGAATCTGCCAGAGTCTGAGTGGGCCAAAGCCAGACATGATGAATTGCAGATAATTGATGAAAAGAGGCTCAGAGCCTTATACCACATCCAAGGGTATCAGAGAAGAATCGAAAGGGCATTCAATAAGAAAGTCAAGGTTCGAGACCTGAAACCAGGAGATCTCGTCTTGAAATCTTATCGAGCACCGGTGTTCGATCCCAGAGGAAAATTCAGGCCAAACTGGTCTGGTCCTTACATTGTTGATGAAGTCCTGCCTGGAAAAGCCGTAAGACTCCTCAATGAAAATGGAGAAAAATTAACAGAACCTACAAACCTGGACCAACTAAAGAAGTACTATGCTTAAATACACCAGGAGACCGTCTTTGATCGATCAGAGCCAAAAGCTAACAACCCAAAAGTCAAATACCATTTGCAAACCCTTTGAGCCTAAAAAGAGAGAAAACATTATTTCTTTGATAAATTCAAACCAGGGGCATCTTTTATGACTTGCGTCATAAAAGATATTTAACCTGAACTACGTCATGACCTGATCCCTCTTTACAGGGTACGTAGGTAGCCTGATCAATTCAGGTTCGGTCAAATCTTTCATAACCTCCAAATCTTTCAAATCCTTAAAAACATGAAAGAAAGAACAAAACAAACAATCCTTGAAACCCCAAAAATGGGCGAACTACGCAGACCTGATTCCCATTTCTTTGGGGATACGTAGGCAGTCTGGAGGGCCAGATTCGGTCAAATACATGAAAAATCACCAATATGTAACCTGTTTGAACCCAAGCCTACCTAAAAGTCCTTCTGGTGTATTTTAGGTCAAGGTTTGTAGAGAAACAGAAAGAAAGAAAAAATGATGGAGTCTTAGACCCGCTAGACTGAAAACCCGAAAGGGCGGTCTAAGCAAAAATTAGGGTCATTCACCTGCTAAGTTGAAAACCCGAAAGGGCGGCTTAGGCAAAAATCAAGGTGCAGAGCCTGCTGGATGGAAAATCTGCAAGGGCAGACAGTCCAGGCAAAAATTAAGGCATGCAGTCCGCCAAATCAAAAACCTGAAAAGGCGATTTGGTCATGGCAGTGACTTCAAAAGGACAAAATCTCTGAATGCCAGCAAGACTTTCATTTCTTCTGAGGCATTACTCTGAAGTCTGAGTAAGCGCCAGTAGAGATTCTTCTGACACTCTATAAGCTAAGGAGTTAAGACTAAGCAAACCAAAGGGATAATAACCATGACGGAAAACCTGAAAAGAGGAATGAAATACCTTTAAATACGGTTTTCGAAAGATTCTAAGAAGTGGTAGACTGTACCATTTTAAAATAATTATCAGGCTGAAAAGCAGATTCAGTTTCTCTTAGAACCCAAGTCATGTCATGGTCAAAGCCTTCCTTTGTTGTTAACCACAGTTCAGTCCTTGTCAAAGTCAAGGTTAAACTCCAAAGTCTTGTGTGGGGAGTCCTGTGTGGTCAATGTCTCTCCAAGGTGGGAGTGATAGAAAAGTGTTGAAGTTGTGGATCCTTGAAAATGATGCAAAGCAGAACAGAGTTCAGAAGGATAGTACTCAGACCATTCGAAGTATTGGCAGCGGACAGAAAGAGAAGAAAATTATCAGATTCAGTCTGTTGTATTTGAAAAGATTTGTAATTTCAAAAATTCAGGAAATGAAAGCCTTTGCTACAATGTTCCCTATGTTTGTTCTCCTATGAATTTGTCATGGAAGTAAATTCGTACTAGGGGCATCTTTTATAACCTGTTCAGGTTATAAAAGATATCAAGTGAACTCTGATAATTGAGATAATTAATTTCATTAAATGAAGATAAGAAGAGCTTCAGTAGAGTTTTTGGTCAAATTCCTCTGAGAGTCTTTCTTATCATCTTATTGAAAATCTATCTCATAATCCCCAGTGGAGTTTCTATCCACAAAATGTAAATAAACCAAGCATTCAAATTAAATCATCTGCATCTGTGCATAAACCATTTAGCCTCCGAGCTAAAAAATCAAGCTTTTATGCATAAATTCCTTGCCTCTGAGCATAATTCCCTGCCTCCGAGCATAAAACCCTGCCTCCGAGCATAAAATCCTGCCTCTAAGCATAAAAACTCTGCCTCCGAGCATAAACCCATTGCCTCCGAGTAATTCCCTGCCTCCGAGCATAAATTCCTTGCCTCCGAGCATAAATCCGTGCCTCCGGGCGTAAAACCCTGCCTCTGAGCATAAAATCCTTGCCTCCGAGCATAAATCATTGCCTCCGAGCATAAATTCCTTGTTTCCAAGCTTAAATCCTGCCTCCGAGCATAAATTCCTTGCCTCCGAGCATAAATCCTTGCCTTTGAGCATAAAACCTTGCTTCCAAGCATAAATCCTCGCCTCTGAGCATAAAACCATGATTTTGAACATAGAAACAAGCCTCTGTGCAAAGACTCAGGCCTCCGAGCTAAAATTCCCTAGCATCTAAGCTAAAACCTTTCAACCTCCGTGCATAAACCATTTTGCCTCTGAGCATAAAACCATCCGCCTCTGAGCAGAAAACCAACATTCCTAACAAACCAACCCTCTTATAATCCAACCTTTACCAAGTCATTTTCTCCATCCCGTTCTCTACATCAATTTTGGGGTTAGTCAAAATGTGACGTCTGTTCAGCTTTGACATTCGCGCGACAAGCACGCTCTGCCAAAGAGGGGCATCTGTAGACACCCCATTTTGACTAAGCCCTAAACCTTTCCGGCTCTTGACAAATCCATCCGAATCTCGGCATTAAGGTTCCAAACTTCACCCTAGGCTGGATGAGGGTCTCTTCTAACCCCCTGCAAATTTCATCGAGATCAGAGCTCGTTTTGCCTAGTAAATGGACCGAAATAGTGTGTGTAGAGCAAATGAGGGGGTGGCCCACTAGGTTTTTCATTTTACCCCAAAATCCGTGTATTTGAAGGAAAATTCAAGTTAGCCAGAGGCCCCAAGTACCCTTGAATACATTTTTAGAAGCCTTAAGACCCCAGAAAAATCCCTGCAAAATTCCAGAAAGATTCGACGAAAAAATTCGAAAAAGACAAGTGGAGTTAGTGCAGTTATCAAACGTGGAGAGGGTGCATTAGCCAGCTGGGGTCGCGCATGTGTGCGCTTATCAAATGGGAGTGTCGATATCAACCGCTTAAATTTATATAAATATCGGTTTAAGCTATCATTAAAAAGAAAAGAGAGTTTTTTTTCTAATTTTCTAGACAGAGAAAATCTGAGGAGAGAGAGTGAGATCTGTGCAAGAAACCCTAGTTTTCTCATCGTCGTCTTCCCCGATCTTCATTCTCCGGTGAGTTTGAGTCCGGCTAACCATTCTTCATTTCTCCATCTGCTATTTCACTATCTACTATACTCCGATCTGAAGCTCTAAACTCGGTCCTCCATTTTTTCCGATCGAGTCATCTTCTCCGGCAAGATCTTGCAAAAATCGGGTCATCTTACCGGAGATTTGATCTCCACCGAATAAATCTAGTCATCCTTCTCACTTCTTTAGCTTCCATAGCCATCATCACTGTGAAACCCTAGATCCGTCATGTTTTTCTACTCGAAACCCTAACTGAGAAATCAGATTAGAGAGAGAGAGAGAGAGGGAGAGATCTGCAATTTGTCTTCTCCTGCAAAGTCTACCGGATTCTGGTCTGCTTCTCCGATCACCTTCTCCAGCAAGGATCCGGCAAATCTGAAGCCGATTGCTGTTGGCTGTTATCTCTAATCCAAAGATCTTCATTTTTTCCGTTAAAATCATCGGAACTCCGGCTCATTTCTTCTTCTCCGATCGATCATTTCTGATCAGATTTTTTTTTTACCGAAAATTGATGAAAGCTGAAGAAGAGTTGAAGAATTTAGGGAGGATCCATGGTACCTGAAGAGAAGTCAAAGCTAAAGAGGTTTTGGATCTCATTAACCTTTAATTAAGAGGATATTTTTAACATTGACCAGGTATGATTTATTTCATTTCCTTGATCTTATTTCTTATGTGTAGATTCATGATTTTCTCATCAGATTTATTTTTATTGTTATTTTTTTTTATATTATTAGTTGATTAGTCTGTGATTTCTTTAATTTTATTTGATGTATGTGTTTCTTTCTTTTAATCTCTGATGGTTAAAATATTTATCTCATCATTCAATTAATATCAAAATTAGTGTCATTTACACATGATATGGTGGCCGAAGAATCAATAGGGATGAGGTTGACTGAGTTCTTGTGTTCCAAATAGGCCAGATATGGTTGTTCCAATTTTTTTTTATATTTATACTATATATATCTTGATTTTAGTGATGGGAATCATGAGTTGATCTCTTTCTACTAGTAGGTTCCAATGCATATAGGCAAAGAATTAATTCGACAAGAACATGAATGTAGAAAAGTAAGGTATTTGGATAGTTTTACTACAATGTATACCAATAGCATCATCTGGAAAGAGAGAGAGTAGAAAATAGAACTGATGATGTTTGTTACGAGAATATAATAATGTTGACATTAATTTCTTATGATTTGATCTTTACACTATTGTGTTTCTACACTCTCTTTTGTCTTGTATGTATAGTTGATCTCATTTTTTTTATGATTCCAAAGCATGGTACATTTCTAGCATATTTGGAGCCTAAATTCAATAAGAGAAGAGTCTGCTAGTTATATCCGATTGATATTAACACCATTCAGTAAGTATGATGATATTATATCTATTGGTTTCACTATGTTTTAGAAGTGGTTTACTCACCCTATATAACTAGCATAATTCTAGCTTGATTTCCCTTAACTGGATCGTGGTAGCTATGACCAAGATGTCTTTTAAAATCTATCAATAAAACATGTGTGTCCAACTCTCTATTTGGACTCGTACCTTTAAGATTCAATTCATCCCAACCCTCTATTTGGATTCGTACCTTTGAGATTCAATTCACTTATAAATATTTGTATAGATGAGATCTGAATAAAGAGTACTTTGAAATAAAATTTGAGAAGATTTTTATAAAGACTTCCAAAATTAATCCTGTAGTCCAGTACTTATAAAATATTGAAAATTTATTACTTCTCTTTCGTACTAAGTTTTAAGTTAGATTTTGAAGACGGTGATAAATAGAATGCTCAGGTGAGAATATCTTGAGGCTTATAATACTTGTTTATTTATTTAAATAAACTGTTTTAGGAAAGAAGGAGATCAGATGACTACTCTATTCGATATCATCGACATGAGTACTGTCTGATCTCAAGGCGGGATTAGAAATATTATCATGTGTATATGATATCAGATGATTACTTTGGCATCATCTGATTTCATTGGGGTCCCCGTATTGGGGTTTGTGGTTGGTTTAGAAGTGTTTGATATTGTTTGTTTTTACTTTATTAGGCTATCCAGCGGCTGGTCTGGACTAATTAATGATGTTTATCATTTTATGATTGCTTTAGATTGTGTATTGTTTTTTTATTGAAAATTCTTCTTTGCTTAGCACTTGATTTATTTTTATAAAAATAGAGTGAAATTTGCAATTATCTGATAGCTTTTTTTTCTCTCTTTGATAGACTAACACAGTCTTATAGATTGCTGTTAATTTTCTTTAGATATTAGAATCCCCTTTTCTTGTAGGGCGATGAAGGCGCTAGCCTAAGCCCATCCTTAGGGGACTCTCTTAGTCCGAGTAGCCCTTCCCTCGTTTGTTTTTAAGACATGCCCAGTCTTTCGAGATACCCTTAAATTTTGTCATTTAAAGCCTCAATTTAGGGAGACAGGCTATGTCTCAGACAGAGAAAGTTGTATCTTTTAGAGACAAGCTTTGTCTCATTAGTGAGTCCATCCTTAGGGGACTTGCTCAGTCCAAGTTGCATACCTCTCCTTTGTATATAGGAGACTTGCCTAGTCTCATTCTCTTACTAACCCTTCTCTTTGTGCGTTGTTTGGTTTTGGGAGAACACCCTACTCGGCTTGGCTTCATACCCCTATCCTATATGGGTATCTGGTTGCACATTTGTTGCACCCTAGGGCTAGGTAGCTGTCCGGCCCGGCTGGGTGTTTTACCTTTGCCAAATATGCACAAAGTCTTTTTTTCCTTGTTCGCATTTTTTTCTTTATCCTACCTATATGTCTAGGAGACTTGCCCAGTCTCATTCTATTAGCATCCTCCTCTTTGTGTATCATGTGGTTTTGGGAGAACATCCTACTCGGCTTGGCTTCATACCCCTATCCTATATGGGTATCTGGTTGCACAATTGTTGCACCCTAGGGCTAGGTAGCTGTCCGGCCCGGCTGGATGTTTTACCTTTGCTAAATATGCACAAGGTCTTTCCTTATTACTTGTTGAGCTTTATCTTAGTTTGATTAGTCCATTAGCACAAGAATCCGTCTTTAATCTAGAGAGTCAATCCTCTTGTTTAGGAATCAAATTCTATCATCATAGGGGTTAGGATTCTATTCTACCTCTTATCAAATCATGTGTTTTTCTATCCACTCTCGCAAGGTATAGGATGCTGTCCAACCCTTGCAGAGTTGTGTTTCTGTTCTTTTCCCCCGCAAAGTATAGGATGCTGTCCAACCTTTGCGGGATATTCGGGAGTCTGTCCTCCCCTTATGATGATAGGATTTGTTCCCTTTGAGTCAAAAATACTTAATAACAACAAAAACATCTGAAAAGCCAAAAATCTTAAAAATCTTGAGTCTTTCAGAGTAGTTAGGAAAATCAATTTCGAACTACGTTGGCTTGATCCTCTTTCACGAGGTACGTAGTGCAGCTTGAGATTCTTATCTCAGGTCCAGCCAAACCTTTGTAAATAAATCATTTACCCATTTTAAGAAAAAATACCAAAAATCTTCAAAACCTTGTTTTCAACAAAATCTTCCTCTAGAGTTAGGAGTTTGTCCTAGTTAAAGAGTTTTAGAGTTTTGAGTTTGTCTTTGATGTGTTGTGTGGTTTGTTTGTGTTTGTGTTAGAATTAGGAGTTTGTCTTAGAGTTATAGGAGCGCCTCCGTCCAGTCAGTTGGCGATTCATATCGCCGAATGATGATTAAGTCTTGGATACGCTAGTGATCCCATTGTTTCCCTTAGGGCGTACAGCCTAGCTACACATAGATTATAGGAACCACCTGCATTAGCTTAGGGCTAACCTGCATTTAGTTAAGGCATATAGGGTGTCCTAAAATCTACAATCCATTGAAATTTAAATAATCACACAAGAAGCTTTAAGAACTAGTCCGGTCTTTTAGATCGAGTCTAGGATAGAGGTCTAGATGTCTTAGGCATTATAGCTTAGAATAGGTGCGAAGAACTACGTTGCCTTGATTCTCGTGGAGGCGGGGATACGTAGGCTTCTTTGGATGAACATCAGATCATCTAAAGACTCGGGCCTAGGTATAGATTAGAGTCTTAGGGTTGTATAGTATCGAGTCATTTTTCTATGTCTTGCAGTGTTTTCTTACTTTATTACGCAGACCTTATACTTTTTTGGTATGTCGTGCATGTGTTTGTTCATCAGAACTTAGACACCCATTAGGCATGTCACTTATAACCTAGCTATGCTTAGGTGACACATGTTTCTTTTATTTTATCTCGTATGCCTTTGATTTCATCTCCGAGACATGCATGATTAGATAGACGTCTTCTCGGAGATATTCATTCCCATTCCATATGATTTTCGCCCAAAGCTCTTCAAAATTATTAAGTAAATGGCATAAGAGACCAGGTGTTTGCACTTGGGCGGATGAGGTGCTCTTTAGACCTTCCGAATTCGTAACCAGGCACGAACCTCATTTTATATCTCTGGTTATCCGTTGCAACAGAGCATAGTATGGGATCCAGGGCCCATTTGCCTTTTTCCTTGGATGGCGACTCTTCTTTGTTTAAGGTACGCCTCGAATCTGGGCTAGTCCCCGAATCGAGAGGTATCTCACCTTTGTATCGCCACTCATGCTGTGAGAGGCACTTCTTTCGAGAGTTCCTTGGTAGAGCTCTCCATTCACGTGGATGATCCTGAGACTGACTCGTGTGGGGGCACACGTCCTTCACCGCGGACCTCTCTCTCGGATCGGGGTCCACAATTATGAGAAATTATATCAGCACTATCATGTTTTGATATTTGCACTAAAGCGTCTTGTGTTTGAGTATTTAAACACATGTGATGTCAAAAGGTTACTACATTTCCGAAAAAGATCTCACAGGCTAGTTAAAAAAGAAAAGACGAGGTGGACCGCGCAACTATTAAAATATGGTTTGTGCCGATATAATTTTCCTAAATTTTCAATGAAAGTAAGGAGTAATTTGGACTTCTCATAATTTTTTTGGTCGGTATTAAAACGATAAGGTGACTTTTTACTAGGAAAGCAACTGCCGTAAGCTTTCTCCTATTTAAAGCACCTTAATGCAAAACCCAATAACCTTTGAGCTATTAAATAACAATAGACAATATGGGTTAGTGCATTTATCAAAACATTCTGGTGCCACTATCAGTGCCTTATTTTATTTTTTTCAAAACTATACTTTTAAGTAACTGAGTTTAACAATTCCATATTTTGATAATTGCACATACCCAACTTGTCTTTTGTTATTTAATCAGCTGTCCGAAAGTATTACCGTTCCCAAAAAGCTCTATACCGTAATCAAATATGGAAAGACAAAAGATATTGTGTAATTACCAAAAGTTGGTCGTGCCAATATCCGTCCCAATTTCAATGAGAGATAATGAGTTTTTAAGATACTAGGAAAGCAACTGCAATACGTTTATAGCTTGGGAGATGATTTTTTCGCATCTCCTCTAGGATAATGCGCCCCCTTCTAACGTGAATTGTGGGAAGACTTGTAGCGCTTTTTGACGTAAAAGGGGGCGCATTATCCTTTGGGTTGGCCTACACGTGGTACATGTGGCCCCACTTTTGGGTTTGGCCATTGCATATGGACTTTGCTATCAAGGAGGTTTGAACCCAGGCATTTGCTCTGATACCATGTGAAGCTACCAATTACTCCAAAAGCAAAAATTTCACTACCCTCATGATGTAGGGTGGTAACTTTAGGAAGTTTAAGAGTTGTGTTTTTTAGGTAGTTAGAGTTTCTGCAAAAAGCCATATTTGGCTATTTTATTTTACCCCAAACTAGCCGTAACACCCGGGCCCGGCCTACCCCTTTGCCAGGTCTTTTTAATACGTTACGAGTCGCGGCTGGGCCCGCTTCTAATCACTGCGATTTTCGTGTGGCTCTCCTGGTCGAAAAGATCTATAATCCAACGGTCCAGATTATCTGATATAGGAGACACGTGAATCGCGTGAGTATTGGTTCATTGGTTGCTAACTTACTATTACTTATCCAAACATTATCAATAGAGGAGAAGTATCGTTGTCCACGCTTTCATCAGTAGAATCACCCTAACATCTCTTTCCTTTCCAAAATTCAATTTTTGCAGGTAATATTTCTCTTTCCCATCAGGCCCTAGTGCCATTTCCTGCATTTTTTTTTTTTTTTTGTTACGAACCGTTCAACGTGATTGATCTTCTTAGAGGGAAGATCAGCCTCTTGATCCACTTCGAGGGAAGGATCAGTCCTCCTTTGTACCAAAAAGACACAATTCTAAGATAATTTCTTCATTAATTATAAAAAAGCAAATGAGTGTTTAAAGACACAGTTCTAAGATAATTTCTTCATTAATTATAGAAAAGCAAATGAGTGTTTAAATAAAACACTCAAGGGATAAACATAGAAAGATATAGAAAGATCTTACGATAACAATGGGAATAACTAAATAAAGACTAATCTAATCCCAAATTAATTCTAGTTACTTAATCCACCCTACTTGCCTAATCTACCGCAATCCAACTAATTTAGTCTACTATTGTGGGACCCTTCTAGGCACGTAACATTTTTTCCTCTGGTTTTGCGTTTATCTTTCGAATAAAATTCACAATTCGAAAATATGGGAAAAAAAGTGTTAGCTCTAAAATTTCTGAATCTGAACTCCACAAAAAGTAACAGAAAAATGTTATACGCTAAAAATAAGAGAAAATTAGAAAAACCCTTTTTTATTATTATTATAATGTTTTTCTCTTTTGGCCAGTTCTGTGGTTAGAGTGGTAAGGGCAAACAATAGATTAACTCTTGATTGTGTGAATTAGGACTATATTTTCTACAACTTAGTAGATGAAATTATATTACTAAATGGTAAGTAATAGCCTAAATCTTTACTGTCTGAATCTGGCAGTGATAGGCCACAAGCACCCATTTCTCATTTGAATTCATTCATGCTAAGAAAAGAAAAATCATTCCTTATCACTTGCAAAATATCACTTCGTCAATGTACTATTTCTCACTTCTGATCAAAGTCCTGATTTGATTAGGACTGTATATCAATACTACAACTGAACTCAACTAAGCCTTTGTCCCAGACTAGTTGGGGTCGGCTAATGAATTCTTTAGAAAACTTACATGAAGAAGGTGAAAGGATCTACCCGACTCAAATTGACTAAGTCTAATCCTGACACTAGTTGGGTTCGTCTACAGAGATAATTTTCTTCCATTCTCTCCTATCCAATGTCATGTTCTCTGTTATGTTCCTAGCCATGCTTGCATTGCAGACCACATGGTTGCATTGCTGAATTTTCTGGCTTCAATTGCTGAAAATTCCATCTCTGTAGGGTTGTCATTTTACTTTTTTTTTTTTCATTTTACCTCCTAATTTATGTTTTATAGTATTTAATTAGCCCTTATTTCAATTGTACGATTGCTGTTAGATTGGAACACTATTACTGGGACGAGCTTATTTACTGAATATGGAATGAAATTTACGATTTTTTTCAATTTTTTGTTCGATTTGGATATTAATTGCTTGAAATTCAGTACAACAAGTGTAACTCTTTTTATGGTGGATTTTGTATTTGGAAATTCCTGTACTGAATTGTGATTCCCAATTTGGGAGGTTCAAGCACTAGTCTACCTCTTGCTTGTCTAATTATTAATATGGAAAGTAAAAATTGGCTCTTGATGTTTTCATTCTGGACTATAAATGCTTCGAATTCAACCCTCTTTGCAACCCACCAGTATATGTGTGTGTGTTATAAAAATGGAAAATTCTGTAGTGGACGAGCTCTTGATGAATTTGATTGTCTGACTGAATCTGATCTTTACTTGCTGTGACTTTATTAGGAATAAATGGAAAGCCATTTGACATTGATTTTACTTTCTGATGAAACAAGTCAGTAAAATTGGTAATATGAGAATTGGATCAGCTCTGGGTAGTCTGAAGCTGTTGTCAGCTTGAATTTCAAATAAATTTAGGGAAAAATACACTTAGACCCCTGTGGTTTCTGACACATTCAACTTAACTCCTAAAGTTTAAAAAGTTACAAGTAGACCCCTGTGGTTTCATTGGGTTTTTTTAACTGGACGGAGCTGACGGCGTGGGGGAAAAGTCGAAAATGCCATAAACTAAAGTTTACAAAACAGAAAACCAAAACCTTCGTTCTCATCTCACCGTCTTCAAGCTACAGAGAAGAAGCTTATCCGAATCGATGTCAGTTCAGACACCGTCTGCCCATGGTGCTTTGTGGGTAAAAAGAACCTGGGCAAAGCAATGAGTTTGTCAAAGGATCAATTCCATTTTGAGGTTTCCTTTTTTTCCCCCCTCTTCATCTAATCCTATTTACAAGTGGTCTAGAACTCAGCATTCTGTTTCTTATTGATACTGCCTTGATATCTTTTCCGCATAGTGATTGGATATTCCAATTTGTAGGTGAGGTGGCATCCTTTTTTTCTTGATATTTCTGCACCAAAACAAGGTATTGTGAAGTCTGAATTTCACAAGAAAAAGTTTGGAAGTCAGGCGAAGCAATTTGAAGCTCGGATGACAGAGGTTTTTTTCTTCTCATCCTTGGATTGTTCTTAACTCATGAAATCTGTTTCACTGCTTTTATTAATATATGTTTTTTTGAATTTTTTTTCCAGATATTTCGAGGTCATGGGTATGAGTATGATACTTCCGGCCTCATGTAAGTTCAAAGCAACTATCTGTGGGCACTGCATGTATGAGAGGGAAAGGGACTTAGTACTAAGTTGTTAAAAGTTAAAACTACCTGTGGATGCAGTGGAAATACCTTGGATAGTCACAGGTTGATAAAATTTGCAGCACAGCAAGGTTATGATAAGCAAAATGCCGTAGTAGAAGAGTTGGTTGTCAACTATTTCTCACAAGGAAAGTTTATAGGTGGCCGGTAAGTGTATTGAAGTTACTTTATACAAATGCAACACAGTCTCATCTATCAAGGACATCACTCATTTCAGATTGTTTTATCAAAACATACCAAAGCAGATATTCCAATGAAACCTTGTTGTACCTACTTCCTTTTTGTGGTATTGTTTATGTAATATTTATATACTTTTGTTTTGATGCTATTATATGGAAATTGGAAATAAAAAATTATCATATATGTATATTTATGGACATGATGGTATGTCAGTTTTGCAGGGGTCTGTTAAGACACCGATGGATGCATCCATGTTTTCCTCACTCTGATTGGAAACCAGTTGGGATGTATGTTGTCTGGGAATGTATTAATTTACCAAGAGAAAATTCTATTGCTTGGCCCTCTACTTTCATCTGCCTAGAAAGATTTCAATGTTTGAAAATTTTTATTAGATGCCTTTGTTGTTTTCTCTTCATGATCTGTATAATCCACACCCATATATACCATTTAAATTTCTTGGGTACATCTTTTAACTGGAAAAGAATTAGCAGAAGGATATGCCACCCTGAAGTATTTGGGTAACATAGTATATTGTACTGTCAGTGGAAGAATTGCCCCCCTTTTCCAAAACTTGCAACAGTAGAACAGTGTACCATTTGTGTGTTTGCTTGCGTCACATGCGCAATAAATGATCCAAGCCTACTTGGATGTATCATATTTCCTCGATTCCCAACTCTATCATATCTATGGGGTACACCACGAGTGATAAGAACCATAATTTAAAAACATTCTAGCAAAACTAATGGTTGATTCATGTCCTTAAGTGGTCCTTTGTAGATGGTTTTTGAATTACAAAACCATTCATCTCATACCTTCAAAATTTAGTATGCTTTGTGCCTGTGTGTGTTGGTGTATGCAAGATATTACTTTTTTCAGTGTTGGGTGCGGTTAGAGACACAAGCATCTTACACACTCATTTTATAGAGTGCCAATGCACATTTGAAATTCTGTTTCAGGCAAGTTTTATTGGAAGCTGCTAGAAAGGCTGGCATAGAGGGAGGGAAGAGTTGCTTGAAGACCCAAATAAGGGGCTCAAAGAGGTATTTCCTATAACATTGTTTCTTCCTTTCTTTCCTCCATACTACTTTTGTGTGGTACCTTACTAAACTACTCAACTAGCTGATAAAAGGTTGAATTCAGAAACTCCTATTCATTCACCTGAAAGTTAACTTGCTTTTTTTTAAGGATTTATAAAGGTTTATGCTGAACTTGAAAAGCATTCAGGAAGCATTACTGGAGTCCCGTATTTTGTGGTGGGTGAGAATTGTAATATTTACCAAACAAACTCACTTGCCATGAATATTTCTGCCATTTGCTAATGCACTTTTCTTTCGTTACCCTAATGAGCTTCTTCTGACAGATTAATGGAAAGCACAAGCTGAGTGGTGGCCAACCACCTGAGGTATTCGTGAGAGCATTTCAAGCTGCTGCAAATGAATAGCTATAGGAGGCCTTTGATTGTTTACATATGCAACTCCTGAAGTGAAGTATAATACGGCGTGAATAGCTTGCTATATGTATGCGTGCCTGTGTGTGCATGCATGCGTGTGCCTGTGTGTATGGGGTTTTTAGGGTTCTGACCTTTCTGAGTCTACATATTGGGATATTTATTCCATTCAAGTTTGACATGAACACCTGATTGCACTATACAATATCTCCAAACAATCCTTTCATTTGCCTTCTTAATTGATTGGTGATCCTTATCTTATCATGGTATGATGTCTTGTTTCTTTAGTGAGAATAGTTTTACATGACAGCAGAATGTGCTTGGACCATCTTGCTGATATAAAAGATAGAACAGACATGGATATACCTTTGGTGATCCTAGTACTCATTAATTTTGTTTCAGTAAACTGATGGTGATAGTGGAAGCTTTTATGCTAACATAGAACCAATAACTGAAAGCCTTGGCTCCAGGTTGAATGAGGAACTTGAGTTCCTTTAATCCAAGCCATTCCCTATCTAAGAAGAGAGAAAAGAAAATGCTGGGACTCGGTGGTACCAAAGTTGTTTCTCCTGAGTGCTAGGCCTTTGGGTCTAACTTGTACGATAGGGTGTCAAAAGTGGTCAAGTTGTAAAGAACATCCTCTGGTAAGGATCTGTGGCGCATTGTTTCATGTGATAGATAATCATTCCACTCTATTGGGCATGGATTTTGATAGGGACATGTAGTACCTGGTGACGGTGAGGACTGAAGAGGCTGGTGTTGATCCTATTCCCAGACCCATTCTATGAAAGGATCTGGTCGTATGGTTGACAATTGAAGAACGGATGGATTCCAACTTCAACATTGTTGTCGGTGATCCAGCCTCTCAGGTCTAGGAAAGGGCTGATCAAGAAAGCAATGATGTGGCATGCAATGGTTTTCATCAAACAGCAGAGATGATCACTGTGAGCTTGTCGGTCATCATTACCTCGAGCATCTTGCTTGCCCGATCATATGGTTTTAGGGCTTCAAGAGATACAATGTAAGGAAACGACTGGAACTACAGATGCCCATGCCAACCATGTCACTCGGCTCTGTTAGGATGCAGGTAGTTACCTTGTAGATTAGTGGTAGAGGAGACAGAAGTGTTGTTATGTTGTTGTTTTTTTCTAAGGAAGGTACTTTCCTCATTTGACGTAAGGTGAACTAAATCCCATGTGGATAGGGCAATGCGTCTTTCATTAAGAGTTGCCGCCGAGGAGGTCATCGGTCCTAGGCCCTGGATATGACTCTACTTTGGTCAAGTAGCCATTTTGGTCAAAGAGACCTGGTTACAGGGTCGGAAGGGGTTAGGCACTGGCCCTGCCCAATTGATGATCGGTCTCTACTGAAGAAAGGGGTTCTCATAGTTATTTAAGGATATCAAAATACTAATAATTGGAAAATATGAATGACACGATGCGTGGTAAAAAGGAAATCCTTTCCTTTTGAATCATAAAGGGTGGGTTCCTGATGCACAAACATCCCATGGACACCGTACATCATCCCTTCAAATTGCCCATTAGCATAGATTTTGTGTATTTTCATTAGTGATAACGGTGTAGGGTAATCTTGTCATTTTTAGTTCTTAGATCCCCTTGTTGATCCATCATAAGTAGGAGTAGTTATGTCTTTTCTATGAGTTCGGGTTGCCTTTAAAAGCCCCTTTCCCTCTCTTTTTGGAATCAGCTTTGAATTTGATTCTTAGATCTTAGATCCAGCATTGGAATTTGGAGGGAGTTTTGCCTTCTTGTTAGAAGTAGATCTTGCTTACTATTTACATGGAAGGAGGAGGTATAATAAGCTGGAATCTCAGCTTATCTCCATTAATCCATCCTCTCATCTCCTTGTTTTAGCAAGAAATTCGTTGGCTCAAACTAGCTAGGCATGTCCATGCCTAATATCATCACATCACTTTCAAGAACATCAAGGATTGAAGCTGAAATCAGTTCAAGTTTCTGTTCGTGTGGCCTATTGATGCGACTGCATGTGTTCTTGTGAACTTTACTACAAAATTTCCCTCCTTTCATCATAGATCTGTAAGCGATTGATTTACTGGTTTGATTTTTCCTTCAACAAACCAATACATATCAGAAATTATGTAAAGACGTGCCAATAACATGTTCACTGCTTGAATGGCTGAGAGCAGTTCAGACGACAATCAGATACGAGTATTCTGGGCAAATTTCACTAAGATCTTGATGGTTTGGGTTGTTCACGACATTTTTTATTTAAGTTCCTTGAGCTCCATTGATTCTTGAATTGATCTATGTTAGATCCAATAAAAATCAACATAAAATTGGTCAAGAATTCATTCTCGGGCCACTCGGCCAGTGAATCTAGTCACATCGAGTGATGTGTGTAAACTACATTTCTCTCTGATATAGTCACCAACCATTTGATCTTTGGATCTTTCAATTCATAGTCTGGAAATAATATGGCCTCCGAATGTTGCTTCAGTGAATTATTACTAGCAGGATCTGTACTTTTGTGATTGCGCTTGCTGTTGGTTCCCTGAGATGCTGTATTTGAAATTAGAACACTCCATTCTAGAATCAATGCTCTAGACAATGGAGAGGTCTTGGTCTGAGTTTCTAATCAGCATGAAAAAACTCACTTTTCAAAAGCTCAAACTAACTGGCTAACACCTTTGCACGGAAACTGAACTCACAGTTTAGAATTGAAGTCGTAGATTCACATTCAGATGTGTTTTCTATCCTGCCCAGAGGTTTTTGGCATTATCAGTTCACTGTGCTTGAGTTAATGAAAACTGATCAGTAAGCAAAGAAAGTTTCCCATTATAATTAGATTTCAGGGTTTTTCATCTGAAATCATCATGGTACAAATTCACAATAACCTCTTGATATCGAGATCTCTCTTACTAAAGTACAAAATTCTGCTCTAATGATCTAAAAATTGTATGAATATTTTAAATTGTTATGAAATCCGTACTTGACACTGGATCATAAACATTTTCGGATGTTTTCATGTGATTTTTCCTACCAAAATTAAGATCCAACTGAAGTTCTGAATTACATGGCACAGTTTTCACTTGAAATCTGGAATGCATGATCAATGCCAGTCTCTTGACATCCTTGCTCTTATCATGACTAGAAAGTTGAATTGCCTATGTTTTTTTTTTTTTATTGAAATCCGAGGTTTTAGCACAACCCAAGTTAATTTTCAACTTAGTTAGCCACTGGGCATTTGTTCGAAGGTCATTTGATCATTGGTTCAGAACCAGTCCTTGAAATCGGATCCTAAAAGGTTGTCTCAGCCTTTCACAACTTGGGGTTCGTCTTTCAAAACTGATCACCTCAAACATTGCTTCTGCACCCTTACTCTGAATCACTTCCAGATGGACATGGGGAGGTCCGAATGGAATCTGAGATTGTAAAAATATTACTCAAGGGGAGCTCCGTTTACTTGGAGTCAACTAGTCAAGTCAACTAGTCAAGTCAACCTGGACGAGTTAACTCGAGGAGTATTAGTTCCATACATGGTTTTAAATTTCGGTCTTTCATCCGAAATTTAAGAAATTTCAATGAAAAATCTCGATTTTCTTCATTATTTAATATTTTCCCAAAATTTCGTCCGAGATCAAATATTATTTTAATAGATTTCGTTGGATTTCGGCCAAAATTTCGGTTTCGAGAGGACAGTACTGCATTTGGCCGAAATTTTGTATGAGATAAGATATTATTTTAATAAATTCCGTCGGATTTGGGCCGAAATTTCGGTTTCGGTGAGGAACGAAACGCATTCGGAAACCGAAATTTGAAACCATGGTTCCATCCTAGAAAGACAAAATTAAAATTATAATCATCACACGACTGAAAGATAAGAAAAATACATATCTGATGCAACCAAAGAAAAAAAAACAAACATAACCGAGCCATTTTAACCCAAAGGCCATCACAACAACTGGCCAAAGCTACTACATTACTGAAACATTAATCATCTGGGTCCTATTCAAAATCCTCCCTGGATCTTCAGAGTGTAATTTCTATTTTTCTTTAATTTGGTAGACCATTCCATTACGATCATTTTCAATGGAAGTTGAGAGGTTTCGAAGAATATTGGGGCTGGAAAGGCATTGGCGAATGGAGTTGGGAAGGATATCAGTGCGTTTGATGGGGAATGTAGATTTGGCGAGGAGATCAGCTGGTTTATTCGCCTCTCTCGTAGTGTAGGTGACGTCGTAAGTTTGAAAATTTTTACTTAGGCGAAGGATCTCAGCAACTAGGACTTTCGCTTCCCTGGGGCAGGTACCCCCATTAAGGATTTTAACAGCAGCTTCTGAGTCTGATGCCACCCAAATACGTCGGAAATTCCCTCTTATTGCTTGCTCAACTCCCACCCTTATTGCCTCCAATTCTAACTGGGTGAGATCACTCAATTGAGTGACGTTGATGGAATAGGCTGAGATGAGTGAGCCCTCATAGTCTCGCAGGAGGCCCCCGATGGATCCCCAGTCACCATGCCTGTTAAAAGTATAAAAGATTAAAAAACGCCTTCTTCAATAGCTTAAGCTTTTTAGAGTAATTGGTAGTTTCACATGGTATTAGAGCAAATGCCTGGTTTCAAACCAACGTGAGCCGGAGTGTTAAAAAGTATAAAAAATTAAATAACTGTCTTCTCAAATAGCTTAAGCTTTTGGAGTAACCGGTAGTTTCACAATTCCAGGATGCATCCGTGTTTAGCTTCACAGTGTCAGGCTTCGGCTTTTTCCAAGTGCAAGTGCGGGCAGGAACACTTGGCGCATGGGCTATTACCAAGTCCAATTGGGAGAACTCTTCATCGTTACTTTTTTATAAAAGACGATACATCCAATAAGCAGCACCCACGGTCGCGACCGCAGAACCAATGGTGGCCGCAACCTCACCGGTGCTCATATCTTGGGCTTCGGATCTCCTTCTACCATTGTTACTACTGCCTGCTCCCATATCGCTCTCTCGGCTTTCGTTAGCACCCATCTCGCCCTATACGTTTCTAATGCTCTCTGGTTTGAATGGTTTAGTAGAACCGAGCTTCTTTAAATAGGAGAAGCTTTTGCTTTAGGCCAATGATGTCGGCACCACCTAGTACAACTTTTTAAATAACTTTTTAGGGAAATTAATAACTTTTGATCAGCTTTTTAAATAATAAAAAACAAGCTGGGTTTGTGCAATTATTAAAACATAGTAGGATATCAGTAGCCATAATTTTAACAAAGAAATATTTATTAAAAGAATACTCTATTTGCTGATATTGGCTCTACCATGTTCTAATAATTGCGCAAACTCAGCTTGTCTTTTCCTTTTTATTTGACTCCAAGAGGTTTTTGGGAACTATAATAACCTTTGACAGCTATTTATATAACAAAAGACAAGATGGATTAGTGAATTTATCAAAACATGCTGGTGCCGATATCTATAGCCTTAGTTTATTTAAAACAATAATAAGCAAGGTAGGCCCCACTTATGTTTTTTAAAATGTAGTTTGATACAACCTGTCCATTTGATGGGCCACATCATAAATAGGTTGTGTACCAAAAATCATTTGCACAGGATGATCCTAGCCCTCTGATTTAAAGAGGAGATTGCATATTATGTAAACTTCTATAGATTGGAGGGTTGCGATCATCCTATGGAAATAATTTCGGGGCACAACCTATTTACATTGTGGCCCATCAATGGACGGCTTGGATCATTCTACGGTGTATATCGTACACTTCATGGGGTTTGTGCCAAATTACATGAGAGCTCTGTTCTTTTCCAGCATTTTCTCTTAAAAGGAAAGCTTGTGGGACCAACCAAACACTGGCAAAAAGAAAGACTCGTAGGCATGTATACTCCATCGAGTATGTAGTATGGACTCAAAACCGACAAATGAGAGCGAAAAGATAACAGGAAAATGCGTGGAAAAAGTAGAGTGGGGCCCACAACACTGAGAAAACGTAAAGAATGCTACAGAACAGAAAGGAAAACGCGTCGGAAAAAGAAAGGAAAGCAACTGCTGCACGATGAAAAGAGGGGAAAGTTGGAGGGACGAAGTCTTTATGGTTTTATTGCCGACACTATCGTGATTTAATAATAATTGCACAAACTAATATTGTCTTTCTTTTCTTTTTTAATTTGCTTAGGAGAGCTTTTTAGGGAAATTAATAACTTTTGATCAGCTTTTTAAATAATAAAAAACCTGCAATTATCAAAACACGGTGGGATATCAGTAGCCATAATTTTAACAAAGAAATATTTATTAAAAGAATACTCTATTTGCTGATATTGGCTCTACCATGTTCTAATAATTGCGCAAACTCAGCTTGTCTTTTCCTTTTTATTTGACTCCAAGAGGTTTTTGGGAACTATAATAACCTTTGACAGCTATTTATATAACAAAAGACAAGATGGATTAGTGAATTTATCAAAACATGCTGGTGCCGATATCTAGAGCCTTAATTTATTTAAAACAATAATAAGCAAGGTAGGCCCCACTTATGTTTTTTAAAATGTAGTTTGATACAACCTGTCCATTTGATGGGCCACATCATAAATAGGTTGTGTACCAAAAATCATTTGCACAGGATGATCCTAGCCCTCTGATTTAAAGAGGAGATTGCATATTATGTAAACTTCTATAGATTGGAGGGTCATCCTATGGAAATAATTTCGGGGCACAGCCTATTTACATTGTGGCCCATCAATGGACGGCTTGGATCATTCTATGGTGTATATCGTACACTTCATGGGGTTTGTGCCAAATTACATGAGAGCTCCGTTCTTTTCCAGCATTTTCTCTCAAAAGGAAAGCTTGTGGGACCAACCAAACACTGGCAAAAAGAAAGACTCGTAGGCATGTATACTCCATCGAGTATGTAGTATGGACTCAAAACCGACAAATGAGAGCGAAAAGATAACAGGAAAATGCGTGGAAAAAGTAGAGTGGGGCCCACAACACTGAGAAAACGTAAAGAATGCTACAGAAAAGAAAGGAAAACGCGTCGGAAAAAGAAAGGAAAGCAACTGCTGCACGATGAAAAGAGGGGAAAGTTGGAGGACACTGAGAAAACGTAAAGAATGCTACAGAACAGAAAGGAAAACGCGTCGGAAAAAGAAAGGAAAGCAACTGCTGCACGATGAAAAGAGGGGAAAGTTGGAGGGACGAAGTCTTTATGGTTTTATTGCCGACACTATCGTGATTTAATAATAATTGCACAAACTAATATTGTCTTTCTTTTCTTTTTTAATTTGCTTAGGAGAGCTTTTTAGGGAAATTAATAACTTTTGATCAGCTTTTTAAATAATAAAAAACCTGCAATTATCAAAACACGGTGGGATATCAGTAGCCATAATTTTAACAAAGAAATATTTATTAAAAGAATACTCTATTTGCTGATATTGGCTCTACCATGTTCTAATAATTGCGCAAACTCAGCTTGTCTTTTCCTTTTTATTTGACTCCAAGAGGTTTTTGGGAACTATAATAACCTTTGACAGCTATTTATATAACAAAAGACAAGATGGATTAGTGAATTTATCAAAACATGCTGGTGCCGATATCTAGAGCCTTAGTTTATTTAAAACAATAATAAGCAAGGTAGGCCCCACTTATGTTTTTTAAAATGTAGTTTGATACAACCTGTCCATTTGATGGGCCACATCATAAATAGGTTGTGTACCAAAAATCATTTGCACAGGATGATCCTAGCCCTCTGATTTAAAGAGGAGATTGCATATTATGTAAACTTCTATAGATTGGAGGGTCATCCTATGGAAATAATTTCGGGGCACAGCCTATTTACATTGTGGCCCATCAATGGACGGCTTGGATCATTCTATGGTGTATATCGTACACTTCATGGGGTTTGTGCCAAATTACATGAGAGCTCCGTTCTTTTCCAGCATTTTCTCTCAAAAGGAAAGCTTGTGGGACCAACCAAACACTGGCAAAAAGAAAGACTCGTAGGCATGTATACTCCATCGAGTATGTAGTATGGACTCAAAACCGACAAATGAGAGCGAAAAGATAACAGGAAAATGCGTGGAAAAAGTAGAGTGGGGCCCACAACACTGAGAAAACGTAAAGAATGCTACAGAAAAGAAAGGAAAACGCGTCGGAAAAAGAAAGGAAAGCAACTGCTGCACGATGAAAAGAGGGGAAAGTTGGAGGACACTGAGAAAACGTAAAGAATGCTACAGAACAGAAAGGAAAACGCGTCGGAAAAAGAAAGGAAAGCAACTGCTGCACGATGAAAAGAGGGGAAAGTTGGAGGGACGAAGTCTTTATGGTTTTATTGCCGACACTATCGTGATTTAATAATAATTGCACAAACTAATATTGTCTTTCTTTTCTTTTTTAATTTGCTTAGGAGAGCTTTTTAGGGAAATTAATAACTTTTGATCAGCTTTTTAAATAATAAAAAACCTGCAAATATCAAAACACGGTAGGATATCAGTAGCCATAATTTTAACAAAGAAATATTTATTAAAAGGATACTCTATTTGCTGATATTGGCTCTACCATGTTCTAATAATTGCGCAAACTCAGCTTGTCTTTTCCTTTTTATTTGACTCCAAGAGGTTTTTGGGAACTATAATAACCTTTGACAGCTATTTATATAACAAAAGACAAGATGGATTAGTGAATTTATCAAAACATGCTGGTGCCGATATCTATAGCCTTAGTTTATTTAAAACAATAATAAGCAAGGTAGGCCCCACTTATGTTTTTTAAAATGTAGTTTGATACAACCTGTCCATTTGATGGGCCAAATCATAAATAGGTTGTGTACAAAAAATCATTTGCACAGGATGATCCTAGCCCTCTGATTTAAAGAGGAGATTGCATATTATGTAAACTTCTATAGATTGGAGGGTTGCGATCATCCTAATGGAAATAATTTCGGGGCACAACCTATTTACATTGTGGCCCATCAATGGACGGCTTGGATCATTCTACGGTGTATATCGTACACTTCATGGGGTTTGTGCCAAATTACATGAGAGCTCCGTTCTTTTCCAGCATTTTCTCTCAAAAGGAAAGCTTGTGGGACCAACCAAACACTGGCAAAAAGAAAGACTCGTAGGCATGTATACTCCATCGAGTATGTAGTATGGACTCAAAACCGACAAATGAGAGCGAAAAGATAACAGGAAAATGCGTGGAAAAAGTAGAGTGGGGCCCACAACACTGAGAAAACGTAAAGAATGCTACAGAACAGAAAGGAAAACGGGTCGGAAAAAGAAAGGAAAGCAACTGCTGCACGATGAAAAGAGAGGAAAGTTGGAGGACACTGAGAAAACGTAAAGAATGCTACAGAACAGAAAGGAAAACGCGTCGGAAAAAGAAAGGAAAGCAACTGCTGCACGATGAAAAGAGGGGAAAGTTGGAGGGACGAAGTCTTTATGGTTTTATTGCCGACACTATCGTGATTTAATAATAATTGCACAAACTAATGTTGTCTTTCTTTTCTTTTTTAATTTGCTTAGGAGAGCTTTTTAGGAAAATTAATAACTTTTGATCAGCTTTTTAAATAATAAAAAACCTGCAATTATCAAAACACAGTAGGATATCAGTAGCCATAATTTTAACAAAGAAATATTTATTAAAAGAATACTCTATTTGCTGATATTGGCTCTACCATGTTCTAATAATTGCGCAAACTCAGCTTGTCTTTTCCTTTTTATTTGACTCCAAGAGATTTTTGGGAGCTATAATAACCTTTGACAGCTATTTATATAACAAAAGACAAGATGGATTAGTGAATTTATCAAAACATGCTGGTGCCGATATCTATAGCCTTAGTTTATTTAAAACAATAATAAGCAAGGTAGGCCCCACTTATGTTTTTTAATCAGCTGCCCGGAAGTATTACTGAAAACGGCGAAAAGGCTGTATAAGGTAATTAAATATGGAAAGACAAAAGATATTGTGTAATTACCAAAAGTTGGTCGTGCCAATATCTATACCCAATTTCAACAAGAGATAATGAGTTTTTAAGGCCTTTTCTGGTCATGCCAATATCCGTACCCAATTTCAACGAGAGATAATGAGTTTTTAAGTCCTTTTACTAGGAAAGCAACTGCAATACGTTTAAACCTTGGTAGATGATTTTTTCCGCATCGGACAGTACGCCTAGGGGTGGCTAACCAGTTTGGTTCTCAGTCCTTGGTTACTTTTTGTTCGATTCTCGGTTCCCGGTTCCATGAACCGTAAGACCGAACCGAACCGTAGTACATAGTAGGCCCGAACCGAACCAGACCGAACATAATCGGTTCGGTCCGGTCCGGTTCTCCGGTTCTAATGGCTAATTACTGATTACTAATTATAATTTATAAAAACTTTTAATTAAAGTTATAATATAAGTTACTTTCTTATTATAAGAATAGTATTAACTATTACTTATTAATATTATAAGTAATTTATATTAATAAGTATATGTATAATAAAAATATAAAAAATATTATATATATATTCAAATAGTTCGGTTCTTCGGTTCTAGACCGAACCAAGAACATTAGACGCGGAACTAAACCGAATAAGCTCGGTTCTTCATCAGTGGAACCGACCCATACCCAAAGTATTTTCTAAACAGTTCGGTTCGGGTTTTTTATTCGGGTCTGGTTCGGTTCTGGCCACCCCTAAGTACATCCACCTTTTAACATGAATTAATGTAATTTTACGTGAAAAGGGGCTAAAAGTTTGCCCACAATTCACCTTAAAAGAGGGTGTATTATCCTTTGGGTTGGCCTACACGTGGCACATGTGGCCCCACTTTTGGATTTGGCCATTGCATTTGGACTTTTCTATCGAGGAGGTTTGAAACCGGGCATTTGCTCTGATACCATGTGAAGCTAGTTCACCTCAGAAAACAGTAGAAATAGCCCACCAAAATTCAAGCTCAGATTCTAGGCGGGAAATAAAACTAAACCCAAACCCCCTCCAAAATCCGACTCAAATCGAAAAGGAAAAAGCTTGGAATTCTCTGTTTGATAATCAGCAGTCACGAGCCCAACTGGTTCTTGATTATAGCAAGTCCTTCCACGATGAAGGTGGAGATATCTGCATTGATGTAGAGGACTCTGACACAGAAGAATCAGAAGAGAAATGGAAAAACTGCCTTGTGGGTTACTTCCTTGGAAGAAGACCATATTTTTTTGGCTCTCAAAGATCACCTTGCCCGAAAATGGAAGCTAAGGGGAGATCTTCTACTCTATGCTTTGAATGATGGGTTTTTCCTATTCAGATTCACCAACCAGGAAGATTGTGCCCAAGTTTTGGAAGCCAACAGCCACCATTATGGAGGAAGACCGCTTATATTGAGGAAATGGTCAATGGATCTCCCTCTTGAAAAGACAAAGCTCAAAACCATTCCCATATGGATAAAACTTCCAGGTCCGCATCTCAAGTTTTGGACCAACAAGGCTCTCAGCAAAATCGCCAGTGGAGTGGGCAAACCTCTCTACTTAGATACCCAAACGCAAGGCTGAGCTATGCTAGGATTTGTGTCGAAGTGGAAGCAGGTGCAAAATTGCCGGAATCCATCCAGATCAGGACATCTTCAGGAATCTCCCATCTGATCATTGAGTATGATTGGAAACCACAATCGTGCCCTGTTTGCGTAAAGTTTGCTCATTCCTCCAGGGAGCTGCCCCCACCTCTCGAAGCTGATGATGGCCCTGAAGAGGTAAATGAAAATCAAAAGATTGACAATGTGGAATTAAATATTGAAGAAAAACAGTTTTCTGATCATTCCTTGTCTCAGAAGAAAGTGATCCTTGTCATAGTAAAGAGGACATGGAAGAAAGTGATCCTTGTCATAGTAAAGAGGAGGCAATTAGGACTGAAACAGAGTACTCCTCCAAAGAAGAGTCGGAAAAGGAAGCTGATGAGCCCCCATCAGAAGAAAAAAGAAATCCTCCATCAAAGGAAAACTAAATCTCCAAAGGTTCAGAAGCTGAGGAAGAGCCAGAGACGAAGGTATTTTAGCCAGAAGATGAAAGACAAGACGCCTTGGATCATTAGTGACTTAATCATGAGGACGGGCTCTAGAGTTCACGTGTTTTCTCTATTCTCTTGCTTGTTTTGATATCAAGGGTATCATGATCTTTGTTGTTATGCCCCCTTCCTCAGTCATTGTTCAAAGTAGGGGTCTGCCTAACCCCAGCTTACTGATCCAAAAAAAAAAAAAAAAACGTCCATGAGAGTCCATATTTCCTAGGAGAGTCCAATAAATCTGTTCCTTAAGCAATAAATCTGTTCCTTAAGTTTAGGAGTCTTTTAGTTTTGGTTATAGTTGGAGTCTTTGTTGGAGATTCGGATAGAGCTTGTGTTTATGGATTCTTGACATGTCATACTGTTTTGCCTTACTATTTTATTATGTTTAGCCTTATCATCTTGCCAGTTGCCACATCACATGGAAGATGATCTTTGTATTTAATCTCATATATCATGAATAGAAGGCATGAAGAATTACTTGACTTCTTTTGAAGTTAATTGGAGGCTACGGTTCCCCTTTAAGTGAACCGAACTTTTGATTTCTTTGTCTCTTCAACACCTAAGAATAGGTGGCAAGAGGAAGAAATTCACCATAGCCACTGGTGCAATAGTCCCATCAACATAACAGTAGCCATTTTGTTTTATTTTTTTTTCAGTGAAGTTAGCCTCAACACCTAAGAAATTGTGCAATTAATCCAGGTTTTTTGTTGTAAAAAATAATTCCAACTAGATGAGAAGAGAGAAAATAGGTCTTGTTATGAGTAGTAGGAGGGCAACTTGGGTCCGGTCGGGTTGAGCTTTTGCTAAAAAATGAACATGAACCAACCCGAACCTAACCCGATTTTAAGGTAAAAGTTCAACCCGAATTCCAAAAAATCGATCTGTGTTGCACCCCTAATGAGTATGTCCTAAGCATGTCGGGTCGGGTTGATCTTTTGCTAAAAAAATAAACAGGAACCAACCCGAACCTGGCCCGATTTTAAGGTAAAAGCTCAACCCGAATTCCAAAAAATCGATCCGTGTTGCACCCCTAATGAGAATGTCATACAAATAAATGAGTATGATAGTTGTATGACCATGCTGATGATGAATAATTGGAGAATAATCAGACCTAATAAATACAGCCAAGTTCATTTAAGGTGCCACTGATGTAGGACGGTTCCTAGCACATTCTAGACTATTCTTGATTTCTAGCATTTTCTATTTTGTTTACCTTAGTTTCTAGCACATTCTAGGATATTCTAGGATATTCTTGCACTTTCTATTTTAAGAATTCTAACTTGGGTAGGAAGCAATAGTGTAGTCCCTATAAATATGGGATAAGAGAGTTGTATTAGAGATCTTATGGAATAAAATTATTTCTATTGCTCATTTTCTTTGTGGATTCGAAGAGTTTTATTGAAGAAGATGGTGTTCTTCTTCTACCGGGTGGAAGATGGTGATCTTAGCCTTTTCCGGATGCTTCCGCCTGCGTCATCCACTCATTGAAACCATGCTTATAGAGTCTGTCTCAAGCCTTAAAGAGATTTCTGAAGACTGAGCCATGAATGCTTCTTGAAGAACACCATGGAGAAGGCTTTATTCACATTTAATTGATGAGTTCACATTGATTTAACCACAGGACTATACATTTAGCCATAATCAATGCCAACTAGTTGCTTGTAACCCTTTGAAACAAGCCACACTTCGTAGTGATCACTACTTTCATCTTCTTTCCTTTCAATTTTATAAACACATTTATTACTGATCATGTTCATAACAAGCGGCAGGCAGGTAGTAAGGTCCATGTAGCATTCGTAAGGAGAGCATTAAAATCGTCACTTAGTAAACTCCACTTATGTCCTGCTTGTTTTGAATTTTGAGAACAGATTGTGAGTCCAAGACTGATTATTGGACTCAAAATTACGTTTACGTCTTGTTTATTTTTTCTTTTTTATTTTGATACTACTCGATCATGAGTCCAAAACTGGTCATTGGACTCAAAATTATGTTCACGCCTTTTTTTCTTTTTCTTTTTTTTGGGGGATTTTGGGAACCGGTCGTGAGTCCAAAACTGGTTATCGGTTCTCAAAATCCAAAACCAACGGAGACTTAATTTTATGTCCAATAATCAGATTTGAATTCACAATTGGTTCTCAAAATTCAAAACAAACAGGGCCTCTGGATCCTTTCTTTGCTTGAGAGAAACAGGACAGTTCAACAGGAGTTGAACTGCATTCAACTACGAGGGCAGTGGACTGTCACCAGGTGAGGAAGTGATGGAAGAGAATTTGTATGAGCTGTTTCTGAGAGCAAATCTATAGGAGCACCAATGGAGTTTCACCAAGTGAGGAAGCCATAGGGATGTAAAGAAAGAAAGCTGAAATGGTCCATCTAAAAGGTAGTTGGGCAGCAGACAAATGAGCAACAAGCAGCTGAGAAGATGGGCTATAGGAAAACTGTTGAAATGCTGCAGAGTAGACCCAATTCCAGGACCCAGAAATGAACCAAAATTTGATACAGAGCTTGCAGTAGCAAATGGATTTGATGGTATCTGAACATGTGTTGAAAAATCTGGCCGTTGTGCAAGAAGAAACAAAATAGTAAATAAACAAACCATAAGATGCACACACTGAGATTTTCACGTAGTTCGACCAAGATGCCTACGTCTACAAATAAGAACACGATCTTCCACTATGAGAAAACATAATACAAGGATTACAATCGATGCATCCGAAACCAACAAACCATAACTCGTTCCCTTGTCCACTCATCTAAGACAGTACACAAGAGCAACCCAAGAGAAAAGAAAACAAAGACTCTAAATCTCTCAACCCTAACGCAACCCATCTAAACTGAAATCGGGTCGGGCTGGGTTGGGCTGGGGTTCACCTAGGCCAAACAGAAAATTACAAGAAAAAACAACAGCCCAAAGAAAATCAAGATTAAAATTAGAGATGAGTGGTCGGGTTGCCTAGGCCTCAACTCTAACCCAACTCGAAATTAAATTGGGTTGGCTTTTCCCAACCCAACCCAACCCAACTCGATGAAATGCCAACCCAGCCCAAGCCGAAATCGGGGTTCGGGTTGAGGCTGGCACAACTCGATAAATGAAAACAAAAGAAAACACCCCACTAAGGATACAAAACACAAAATTAAGTGTACTATGCTTGTAATAACTAGCACATGGTTTTATTTGCCTTCTGTCCACCTGTGTTTTAATCCTCTGTCGTAAACAAAACTTCCAATTGAAAGGGATTTCACAAGAAACAATCCACTCAACATTTCCCAATTTCCCTTCCCTATTACTCCCTCCTGTTTTGACAAGAACACATATCATTTTCCCACACTCTCACCCCCAAAGCCTACATTCCTATATCTCTGTCAATAAGTCTCATTTCTTAAATTCATTGAATGAGACCATGTCACCCCTTTTATAATAAAGTCTTTTGAGAGTTCATCTAAACCTGGGTTTTGTCCAAAGCAAAGGAACAAAGAACTGGAGAGGGTTAAGATAGAGAGGAATACCCAGTTTGTGCTTTCTCCATCTCATATGACAGATGGGTTTTCTTGGGTTCTTGATTTGATTGTGAATTGAGGAGTACTTAGTTTGTGATTTCTCCATCTTATCTCAGAGATGGTTTTTGTTGGGTTCTTGATTTGATTTGATTTCTCAGAGATTTCTCCTTTGGTTTTTGTCCAAAGCAAATGAACAAAGAACTGGAGAGGGTTTAGATAGAGAGGAATACCCAGTTTGTGCTTTCTCCATCTCATATGACAGATGGGTTTTCTTGGGTTCTTGATTTGATTGTGAATTGAGGAGTACTTAGTTTGTGATTTCTCCATCTTATCTCAGAGATGGTTTTTGTTGGGTTCTTGATTTGATTGTGAATTGAGGGAGAAATCCGTGAAAGATGCGGCGAAGGGCGGGCGAATCCCAACGCCAGTTGCAGAGGAGGCGTTCTTTTTTTATATTGGGGCTTATTCTTGGTTTGTCTTTGGTCTTTGGTCTTTGGTTTGGTTCTGTTTGTATTACAACATAGGCATCAAGACCAGTTTGAACGGCCCATACAGGTAAGAAGAAAAGAAAATCGTCATTGCAATTTCGATTACTTTAATTCTTTGATTTGATTCGATGTCCGCACATATTTTCTTTCTTTATGGTTTTCTGATGAGACCCAACAGTAGCTGGATTAGTAGCATTTGAGAATCTAATCAAATGACTTGATTTCAGTAGATAAGTGCATGTTTTAAATCTCTATATGAAAAGCCCAATTTCGATTTTGTCTCCTTTTTGGATGCAAATTATTATGTCTTTATAGAATTTGGAAGATTTGATTTGATAAATGCACACCCACATTAGTATTTCTGGCTAGGGGTGTTCATTATTCGGTTATAACCAGATAACCGAACCGAATTGGTTTGGTCGGTTCGGTTTTTTTCCTTTTCGGTTATTTATTTTTTTGGAAATTCGATTATTCGGGTTCGGTTTCGGTTATCTAAAAAAAACCGGTTAACCAAATAACCGAAATTATGATAAAAACCATTATTTTTAGAAAAAAAAGTGCTATATGGGCACTCCGTAGGATGATCAAAACCGTCCATTTGATTGATCACAACTTAATTAGGTTGTGCTTTCGATAGGATGATCCTAGCCCTCCGATCCAAACCTAGATTTTGCTTTTTTCCCTCTTTTTCTCCCACTATTAACCGAATTTTTAATCAGTTCGGTTTTTAGAAATTTTGGTTCGGTTTCGGCTATCGAAATTTGATAACCGAAATTATTTCGGACACCCCTATTTCTGGCTAGTTCTTGATCAAATCACTCAGTAGTTTGAATAGGAGAAGCTAAAATATATGACGAAATGGTCTGATATGAGTTGATTGGGTGTTTTGAATTTTTCATTGTAAAAGGCTTTTCGCGGCTGATCTGTCGCAATTCAGACCAGCCACCTTGTGAATGAACAAAAGCTGTTGTCTCCATTCATGAGGTGGCTGTTGTCTCCATTCATGAGGTGGCTGGTCTGAATTGCGACAGACCAGCTGCGAAAAGCCTTTTGCGATGGAGCTTAACAAATCCCTTCATATAATCCTTATTTTAAGGGATATGATGGGTTTTAGACTTCATTGTATTGGTAGGTTAGTTGGTTTTGTATATAATTGATGGCTATCAGAAGCTCTAAGGGATGGGTTTGCTCCCCATTGATGCGAGTTCGAATCCCCCGGCTTATCCGATGCGCGTGGTTTACGGGTGATATTGGGCGCATCCTTAGGTAATAGTCCCACCCTAAAATTGGAGTGGGGAGACCCTATGTCATAAAAAAACAAAAATCAGAAGCTCCAAGGGACTTTCTTTTATAGCATCTTTTTGTCAATATGGGATTGTTGTTTTCAGCACCATGTTTTTCAATCTATGCTTTGTTTTTTTTTCCCTGAATGGCAGCAACCTATGCTTTGTTTTCCCTCTCCAAACCATGGCTACTACTAGTGTTCATTCAAAAGAAATTTCTCGAGGATTCTAAACCTTTTCTAGCCTCCTCTCTGGGCATATGACTTATACTATTATATCTCTTCCTGGTCCATTAACTATGTCAGTTGCTTCCTCCAAGAACTGATTCAATTGCTAAGAGGGCATTCGTATTATCAATTCCTTGCTTTATTAATTCTTTCGAAAATGTCAGTCTATCAGAAGCTTCCTTTTTCTTCATGTTTAGGGCTTTAAAATTTCTAAAAAGCTTGTTTCCTACAGAATCTGAAACCTCGTTGCTGGATTTTTATGATCTGATATAGGATTGAGAATTATTTTGGGGACTTTGTTCTCTTCTTGTTTATGGTATTTTGAACCAACCCTGTGCGAAATAACATTCTTTCGCAGCTTGATTCTAAAGTGTTGTAAGGAAACCACTTGGATCCTGAACACGCTAGCAAATAAGAATTTGACATTTAAAGAAGGATACGAAACTAAAACCTTAAAATACTATCTTGAATGAATAATATGGGGTGAGGTTGTTGGTGAGTTGTAGAACTTGTCATTGAGCTTGAAGAAGCTTTCTTGCATAGTTCTTGTACCATTCATATGAATAGAGCCTTTGCACCCCTTTTATAGAGTTTGGGGCTTGGGGTATTTATGGCTAGTTTGAGAAGTTTTGGAAGTCTTTTAAAAAAAAGTTTTGGAACTCTTTTAAAAAAAAGTTTTGGAACTCTTTTAAAAAAAAAGTTCGAATGGTATTTGTACCACTCCAAGCCAAACCTCCGAAGGACCCTACTCCACACATATCAAGCAAACTTACTGTGCATAAGAAGATGGTCCACCGATTTCCCGCCTCAATACATAATGCATAATGATCCACTATCAACATTTTTTTGCTTCATAAATGGTCAACCGTAATAATTTCGTCGAGAACCGCCGTCCAACCGAAAGTTCAAACTCTTGGAGGAGCTGGGAAGGTCTAAACTTTGACCGCCTGCAAAGATCTCATACAAGGATTGAACTGGTGGTAAAAGGACTTGACGTTGAATTCCTCTGAAGTGCACCAAATCCAAACCCTCTTGTCCATCCCAAACCTACTAATGTGCTGCGAATAAAGAATCTCCAACAACCGAGCTATCTTTGGTGGTCCAAGCATGGCAATTCAATGCATGGAAAGGAGACCATTGGTGGTCCAAGCATGGGAGCTTCTAGAGGAGGGAATGCTCAAGATGAACTTCGACGGTTCTAGTATGGGTAATCCCGGTCCTGCAGGTATTTGAGGTGTTTTAGGGGGCTCAAATGGAAATGTTATTTGGGCATTCTCGGGGCCAATTGGGACTTCGAATGCAAATGAAGAAGAGCTAAGAGCTGCTCATCAAGGACTAAAGTATCTGGACAGAGGCTCATTGAATAGTACAATAATAGAAGGTGATTCTATGAATATCATTTGATGGCTGAGAGGGACGATTGTACCACCATGGTGGTTGTCTAGCTTCTTTGATGAGATTTAGGATAGAATAGATGGATCCTCAATTGTATTCAACCACGTCAGAAGGCCTGCTAACAGTGAAGCCGACAGGTTGGCTTGGGAAGGAGCGGGGAGGCAAGCAATAAAATTGTTTGATTTCCTCCCTTTCTAATCCATAGCTCCATAGCTTCTTGCTTTTCTATGTCTTTCTTGTAATTTTTCTATGCCTTTTGTTGTATTCTTCTTGGACCATCTCGGTCTCGTTATTTGAATGAAATTGCTACCATTCAAACAAAAAAAAAAAAAAACCATATCCTCTCTAACTCCCAATCGAAGAAATTCTTGCGGAAGTTGAAGTTCCAGCCAATATCATCTTCCCCATGCAACATATAATCCGAAACCCATGCGTCCCTGTTTAAAGTGATCAATGAAATATGCGGGAACAAATCTTTAAGCAGGGACTCTCCACACCACAAGTAGGTCCAGAATGTAACCATTTCCCTTGAATACACCCTGAATTGATTCCCATTATTCAATTTAAACCTCCGGTTCAAAATATCTCTCCACACCGTCACACCCCTACACTTAAACTTATCCATATTGAAGAGCCATTGTTTACCCAACTAGATGTGGGCCATATCCTTGGGGAAAATGTCACAACAAATGTCTTCCTTGAAAGATGACCGATCGCAAACTGAACAAGTTATCAGGAACTTACCGTTCTCTTTTCACTGTTAGAATACCACGCAAATTTGTAGGGATGTAAATGATTCTCAGTCTACCTATGGAGTTTTTTAACTAACTCCAAAGATGGCATTCTTTGCAGTTTCATTGTCAGCAGCACAAGTGAATACACCTTTTAGACCATTGAGAAGCTGTACAGATGATGTTTTGCCTCCAATTTTCATCTTCACCATTTTGAACAATCATCACACACACACACACACACACACACACACACACACACACACACACACACACACAGCCCTGATCTATTTGCTCATTTTCCTCCCCATCTTCTCAGATATCTTATTTTTCTGCACCATCAAGTATGTTTGCATGCCCATTCTGCTAGTTAAAAATTTTAATCATTATAAAAAAGTCCATGTTTGCACGCCTTTGTAGACACTCGTATCCCTTGTGTATCTGTTCCTCTACACTTGAAGCATTTAAGAGCACTGCCTTATGTGGATGTTGATTGGTTCCTTCTGTCGATCTATTTTGCTTAGAGGTAATGGCCACTTGATTTTTCACCAAATGTGTTGGCGAGCTTCCTCCAAGGTCCCTAGTCGAATAGCAGTTATTTTAAATCTTCAGCTTAAGTCCAGCCTATACCATGCTGTCAGCATCTCATTGGACTTTACGCATAGAGAACTTCTTTTGTGTAAAAGATTAAGGCTATTGCCACTACAACTAAATGGTAGGGTAGAGACTTTCATCACACCATACATATTTTTCCCAGCCTTAACCACTGGCTTCCATTTTCTGCAACAAATAACATTCTCTATGTTGTGCTCCTGATGGTCAATTCCTTGGAATAATCATTGCCAAACTTTCTTCCAATACCAAGGCTAAACTCCAAGCAGTAACTTCTTTTATTCCCCCAAAAAAATTCTTGGAGCACATGAAATTAATCTGTGTCCTTTCTTAATTTCTGTATATGAGCTACTATTTCCAGCTACTAGTTCTGGCATCATTCGATCCATCTGTTTATAACAATGAGATGGGTATAAAAATACCAATTATGTCTCCCCCCCCCCTAATATAACACACACACACATGCATACTTACGTACATATATATATATATATACACACACATATGAGAAAACGGTTCCTACACATATGTGTAGAGAATTCTCTACACACTAGCTTAAAATACAGTGGGGGCCCACATTGTTTGGGTGATCCAAGCCATCCATTTTAAAGGCCCTCACATAGATAGGGTGTCTACAAAAAATCAGATCCATAGGATCATCCCAACCTTACGATTTGTGGAGGTAAAATGGATGTCTTTAAACCTTCACAAATTAGTCCACTTTTTGCCTCCACAGTTTGAATGGTTATGTGAGGGCCTTAAAAATGAATGGTTTGGATCACCCAAATAATGTGGCCCCCACTGTATTTTAAGCTAGTGTGTAGATAACTTATCTACACATATGTGTAGGAACCGTTTTCTCTCTCTCTCTCTCTCTCTCTCTCTCTCTCTCTCTCTCTCTCTCTATATATATATATATATATATATATATATATATATAGAGAGAGAGAGAGAGAGAGAGAAAAGTGTAGCTACACATACGTGTAGCTAACTTAGCTACACCGATGGCTTAAAATACAGTGGGCCCCACATTGTTTGGCTGATGCAAACCAGTCATTTGATGGGCCCTCACATAGATAGGGTGTGACCAAAAAATCAGCTCCAGAGGATCATCCCAACCCTACAATTTGTGGAGGCAAAAATGTACGTGTAAAAACCTTCACAAATTGGTCCATTTTTGCCTCCACAGTTTGAAGGGTTGGGATGATTCAATAGAGCTGATTTTTTTAGCACACCCTATCAATGTGAGGGCCTATCAAATGAATGGTTCGGATCACCCAAACAATGTGGGCCCACTGTAGTTTAAGCCGTCGGTGTAGCTAAGTTAGCTACACTTATGTGTAGCTTCACTTAACTCATATATATATATATATATATATGCTAGGATCTTTCACAGAAAGGCATTTTGTGGCTGGGCTGCTCTCTCATGCAACGACCAGCTGTGAAGTGCCTTTATGCGAAAGTCCCTAGCAAATCCCAAACATACACATTCTCTGTGTTTTTTTAGGTCAAATAAACATTTTTCTGATTCCTTTCAATCTCAAATTAGAACCTCCAACAATCACGGATCGGGCTTAGAGTTGTGGGGACCACATTTTAAATTGCTCACGATTTAATGATTTTGGCCTGGGGGATTGTGTCACTATTTGTATATGTTTGGGCTTGGTGTAGCTGCAATCATCATGGGTGGGCCATCTTGTCCTCGTAGATGTAACCTGGTTATCACTTCATTAATAACATTGTTACCTTAAAAAAACAAATCTTTTTATAGGTCAAATAAAGGAGGTCTTACCATGTTAACATGTGATCCATCTTTGTGAATCCTTTTAACAATTATTTTTTGTTTTACTCTGAGGAACTGTGTTTCTTCTTTAATAGGAGATGGATGTAAGTCATGCAATGATTAAGGAGATCCCACATGGGGGTTTTAATTTCACTGAAAAGATGTTCAGTGCTACCTCTTTCGCCAGGCAGTTGAATGATCAAATGACACTAGCGAGGGCATATGTCATTATTGTAAAAGAGCATGGTGACCTTCAACTAGCTTGGGAGCTCAGTTCGCATATTCGACATTGCCAGCTTTTGCTATCAAAATCAGCTATCAGAGGGACACCTATTACAGTAACAGAAGCACGGCCTATAGTTAGAGGATTAGCATCTCTAATATATAAGGCCCAAGACTCTCATTATGATATTGCCACCACAATAATGACTCTGAGGAGCCATCTTAATGCCCTTGGAAGAGCATGCAAGTGCAGAGACTGTACAAAGCACCACATTTGAGGAATTAGCCGACGAAGCACTACCCAAGAATCTCTACTGTTTGAACATCAAACTTACACATGATTGGCTTCGAAATCCTGTACTACAGGAACTTGTAGATGAGAGAGATTCCCTTCCGCTTTTGGACAACAATCTCTATCACTTGTGTATTTTCTCAGATAACGTTCTGGCTACTAATGTTGTTGTGAACTCTACTGTCTCCAATGCTGACCACCCCAAACAGCTCGTTTTTTCACATAGTCACAGATCAGATGAATTACAGAGCAATGCAGGCCTGGTTTCTCATAAATGATTTCGAAGGGTCGACCATAGAAGTGGAGAACATGGAAGAATGCCCTTGGTTAAATGCATCTTACTCCCTAGTGATGAAGGAAAGTGAACCAAAATTTAGGAACCCAAAATATCTGCTTAACCACTTGAGGTTCTACATCCCAGAAATACACCCGTTGCTCGAGAAGGTTGTATTTTTAGATGATGATGTTGTTGTGCGGAAGGACCTCACACCTCTTTTTTCCTTGGATTTGCATGGGAATGTGAATGGAGCTGTGGAGACATGTCTCGAGCCATTTCATCGTTATTATAGGTATCTCAATTTCTCAAACCCAATTATTGGCTCGAAATTCGATCCCCAAGCCTGTGTATGGGCATTTGGTATGAATGTTTTTGACCTAATGGCATGGGAGAAGGCAAATGTGACGGCCCGATATCACTACTGGCAGAAGCTTAATGTGGACCATTTGCTTTGGAAGCGTGGGACCCTTCCCCCAGCCCTTCTCGCATTTGATGGACTGACCGAGCCACTTGACCGGACATGGCATGTGTTAGGATTGGGCTATGACTCCAAAATTGACGAACGATTGATTGAGAGTGCAGCTGTCTTGCACTATAATGGGAATATGAATCCATGGCTAAAGTTTGCAATTGATAGGTATAAGCCTCTGTGGGAACATTATGTTAACCATACATTCCCTTATCTTCAAGACTGCATCTTCCATTGAACTCCTTGATTTTGGTTTTGGATTGTCTTGGGTTCAATCTTCACCATCCAAACATTCTACTTTTGGTTCTTGAGGTCCGATCTCCAACGTTCAAAACATTCGGTCCGTGTTTCACATTCTTTCAAAGCTTCAGATTGCTTAGGAACATTTTTTTCTTTCTTGCAACTTTTCAGAAGAGATTAGTTCTCATACATCTGAATGCATGAATATATTAGTCTGTGAATTTTGGGGGATTCATTTTTGGCTGATAGGGTTTCCTTACTCCATTGATTTGTAGGATTCTTTGGTTGGCATTATTTTTTGTAATAATGTGCGTTTGTTGGATACTTGTATTGGGACCTGAATTTTTTTTGTAGAACAAACAGAAGATATAGTGATATGTGTAAAAATTTTTATACAAGGCCCTGTTTTTTCTATGGGGTGTTCTCTCAAAATATTGGGAGTTCCTTGTAATCTTTGTGTCTTTTGATCAATTATTGTTAGAATGAAGATTACTTCTTCTTCTTTTCTTTTTATTGGCATGATATAAGGGTTTAGTCTTCTCTACAAGGTTAAAATGTGTATTCACAGGCGAGACCTTTTACATATGGGACTACTGCTTTCATACCTGGAGAAAGTAGAGCCATTGAAACTCTTTTAAGTTTCTTTAAGAGAAGGGGAGTCCCAGTGACTAATACTATATATTCATCTATTGGATGCTTGCACCAAGAGAAAATCCCTAACAGAAGGTAACATTATCCACAAGCATTTTCTTAGAAATGGAAAATTTAGTGAGAGAATTAAACTGGTTCTCATGTATGTTACTTTGTTTGCCAAAATATAAATTATAGACATTCTACCTTCTAAGATATACACTTTTCAAGAATATGTTGAAAATGGTTTCATACTAAAGGGATTGCATTCTCATTCTCATCAAATTAATAAGGTGCAGCCCACCATCTCCACCCAAATCCATAAATAAGATGTGGCCCACCATTTTACACCATGTTTTGATGGGGTGGGGGTCCATCCAACTCCACTCAAGCCCATGTATCAATGGGTTTGGATAGTAAGAATCCAAAACCCATGGGCATGTTTGGTTCATGGGAATCGAGAATTAGAATCGGTATTTGAATCTTCCCCGTACGAATTGGGTGTTTGGATGATATTTTTGGGAGTAAAGGGAATGCTAGGGTGGGAAAAAGGAGGGGTTTTCGGGGAACTTGTGACCTCCCAAAGAGGTGGTATCTCGATTCCGGTTGTTGCATGAGAGAGCAACCACAACATGAATAAGACAAAATCTGTTGAAAAGTGAGCCTGTGTGGCTGCTCTCTCATGCAACAGCCGGCCCGTGAAATGCCTTCTGCGATGGTCCATAGCAAACCCCTTAAAAACTGTCTATGTAGAAATTATAAAAAAGTACAACAATGACAGATATCCCTTCTATTAAGAAATTAAAAAATATGTAGTCAGTTTAGAAATTCATATTTCAGTATACGAGTTCTTTTACAAGGTATAGAATTGCAGAGATTTTTTTTAATGATGTAAAATTAGAGATTTATCCCATTATAGGAAATCCCTTTGATGAACTCACATGCTTACCCAGACGTGAGAATTGGAATTAAGATTCCGTTTACAAGAGGGATTGGAATAGGAATGGAATGTGATGTGGATTAGAATTCGTAATTCCTGCAATCGAACATTCATGGTGATCATCATTTATACTGACGTCTTAGTTGCTACAGAGTCGGCTCATCTTACTATCAAGTCATAAACTCGGACGAGTTTTGAGTTGACTCAGACGAGTTTAATACTATGGTTTCACTGTTGTCTAACATGGATACCACTTCGGGAAAAAATATAAAAGAAGAAGAAAAAGAGAGAAATTGGTATAAATGTATAACAGCTTAACAAGAAGTCCAAACAAGAAAAGAAAAATTGGAGGACTGAATGCCCAAGTGAAAGTTATCCTTCCAATTGGGCTGCATGTGACCTTGAGCTAACTCATCTCGTGAATCAAGTGAGACTGTCCTCTTGGAGTTTTCAAGAGGACAGAAAAAAAATAACAAACAAATGGCAGACTTGGCCCTGCCAAATAAAAGCCTCTTCATCATCCTCCTGTAATTTTTACTTTTGTTTCTGTCTTCTATTTTGGTGGCTGTTGGGAGTAAAGACGACCCCCCCTCATTCACTGTTTCTTGTTTCCAGTTAGACTGGTTTGTTGCATGAAAAACATAAAGAAACTTGGTGGATCATGGGATTCTAAGAAGAAAAAGTAAAGAGCATCGACTTCTCTACACACACAACTTGATAAAAGTGGAGTAAAAATGAATGTCAAACCTATATAAAGAATAAAAACAAACAACTGTAAAAGAAGTAAAAAGAAATGGACAATCAATACAAGAAATCTCAGAATTCAATCTATAAAAAGCCTACCCATCAAGGATTCTTAGTCAGAAAGTTCAGAGAATGAGCAGTATGAGAAAAAGCTGGTTTCTACTCTTCATTTTCAGCTTCCTCTTCCACAATTCTGTTGCTAAACATGAGAAGCAACTTCCCTCTGCAATGGTGGTAGGAACTGTTTACTGTGACACATGTTTCAACCAGAGATTCTCAAAGACCAGCCACTTCATATCAGGTTCATCTTTCATTCAGTTCGATAGTGTTAAATTTTTTTTTCTTCTTGAACCGTATGGATTGAAAACCTATGTAACAAATATCCGACATTTTCAAAATACAATGATTTTATCACGACATTTTGATAAAATGAAAAAATTCCGAGACTAAAAAAAATATAGATATGTTTTCATTCACCACGATATTTTTCGGGAAATGATTTCAGCACAACTATGTTTTGATACTTGCGCTCATGTATCTTGTCTTTTAGCGTTTAATTGTCAGGTAAGTGCTTTTTGGGGACAATAAAAACCCTTTTACAGCTCTTTAAATATAAAGAACAAGAAACATGAGCGTCTTGTATCAAAACATGTTTTTGTTGAAATCATTTCCCTATTTTTATGATATGTTTATTATATATTTCTAAATAAATTTAATTTTATCATTGTTTTCCCCAATATAAACCTGACAAAATAAAAAATTAATATATCCTGAGATTTTCGCTTGACGAGAAATTCCCAAGAACGATATTTCTGACTTAGTTGAAAACTAACCGATTTCTTCTTCTTCTTTTCAAAGGTGCTTCTGTTGCAGTAGAATGTGGGGAGGCAGGACTGAAATCCAGGTTCCGCGAGGAAGTGAAGACAAATGAACATGGGGAATTCAAAGTTCATTTACCTCTCTCAGTTGGAAAGCATCTAAAGAGATTAAAGAGATGTTCAGTGAAGTTAATTACTAGCAGTGAACCTTACTGTGCAGTGGCTTCAACTGCCACTTCATCGTCACTCAATCTCAAGTCTAGAAAGAAAGGACTCCACATTTTTTCTGCTGGGTTTTTCACCTTCAAGCCTCTCAAACAACCAGAACTATGTTACCAAAAACCAAGCCCTACAACGTCCTCAAAATTCAGTTCCATGAAGACCTTTTTTGCTTACCCAGACCTTCCCACATTTCCTCCTCTAAATCAAAACCCACCAATTTCAATTCTGCCTCCTATTCCTCAACTTCCCCAACTTCCATCACTCCCAACATTGCCAACTCTGCCACCTATTCCCAATTTGGGACTAGTCCCAAAACAACCAGGTCAGCCAACACCAGCTGCATTAACAATCCCAACTCAATTTTCAGATCAAAAACCAGTACCACTTAGCCCATCACGACCTGGCTTTGGAATTCCCCTTACTACTAACCCATTACAGCCACCACCATCACTTCTACCTCCAAACCCAGTACAGCCAACACCACCATTAATCAATCTACCTCCAAACCCAGTACAGCCAACTCCACCATCACCATCACCACCACGACCAATCCTCTCTTTTCCTTTCCCCACATTTCCTTTCCCTCCATTCCCTCCATTCCCATTCCCACCATCCCGCCCTGTTTTCCCTGGGATTCCCCCAGCTTCTCCTTCCAAGAAAACCTCTCCTTGATTAGAAAACCTGTCCTTGATTACACTGTTGTTTCTTTTGGATTTGATTGTGTTTGTCTAAGCAAAACTGTTGACCAGTCTTAACATTTCTGTCTTTATTTTCATTGTTTTCGGACAGGTAAATTAGTAAGGAAACTGTAATCATAGTTGTTGATGGAATAAATTGGATCTTCATATAGTATGTAATGCTAATGTGAGGAAATAGATTGGAAATAGGAATACACAGAATAAACTGAAATTTAGGCTAAGTTTTTTTTATTGAAAATTAGGCCCCTCTGCGCTAGTAACAATGGGAAATATTTGTACTTTAATCTTTCAAAACCATTTTGACACACTCAATTTATAACACCAATCTGCTAAGGCTCAGTTTCTATCCACTTAAAATGGGCATAAAACGAATTTTATGCGTACTTTTCCACTTAAGAGTGGGAGTAAAATTTGTTTTACTCCCACGTAAAGAGAAACAAATACTTAACTTCAAATCAATACAAAGAGGTGTCCATATCCCCTAGGCATCTGCATTTTACTTTTCCTATCATAGTAGTCAGTTATTTCCGATACACTTTTAGTAAACTGATTTGGCCATGAAATATCCAATCCATGTATACTTATCTTGAAAATGGATACAAAGTTTGAATGCTGCTTAGGTCATGTTTGTCAGGCATGAAATTTTTGCCATGGAATATTAGTTTATCCAGTGGTGGCGGCGGCGGGGAGGGGGGGGGGGGGGGGGGGGCATGAGTGAGGAGAGGGTGAGAAGTGGCGAAAAAATAGGGAAAAGAAAAACTCTACTTAAAAAAAGAGTTTTATTTTACCTGTTTTTCAGCCACTTAGAACCATCTTCTCACTCCTGGCCTCTCAAATTCTATCACTCGCCCACTCTTTCTACGCCTCTCACCATTTGGCAAACTAATATTCCCTGAAAAAAAAATTCATGGTGAGGTCAAACATGCCCTTAGTATCGGCAATGGCCATAAAAAAGTAACTAAATAAGAAAAACGAGAGAGTGCTAGTCAGCAACTAGCAAACACTAGGGGCCCTATTAGCAAGGGCAAGTGTTGCCATTGCTTAGGGGGTGTCTTTGGTCATTATGACTGTGATGTACATGCACGTGAAAACATTGTATGCCTGCGATAGTTGAAAATGCATATGACATACATCTGTCTATTTTGAAATTTTATTCGATGTTTAAGATAATACTACTGCACATTTCACAAACTTTAGGGAAAAAATATGAGAGATGGATTCCAAGGCTCTCAATACAAAGAAGCAACACCAGCAAAACAATAATTTATTTAGCCGTCTAGTACAAAAAATACATGTAATATACAAGAATACTTATGCATTGCTGAGCTAACAACGGTAAAAAAACTCCTAAGAACATAACCTACAATGGCTTCCACATGAGAAAACTCAAAGCCAGGGACACAGCTGGAACTAACAAAATGAGTCCTAGAATTGAGGCAATGAATGGATTGGCTAGAATCCATGAAAAAAATGGAAACAATTGGTTTCAGTATCTCACGATGGTAGCAGCTTCTCCTTCAAGTGGGAAATTAATTTGAATGTCTCCTCTGCAATGACTTGCTGACGGATGTCGGACTTAGATGCTCGATCAGGATGGAATTTTAGCAAGGCTTGTTTATAAGCAGCATTAACCTGCCAATTTCCATATTCAGTAACCAATATGAATATCATAACAGAAGACAAAGAAAATAAATTATATAATTAATATCATGGTCAAATTCAATGCTACAATTAGTACCATAATTCTATGAGGGACGTTTCTTATAGGCCCCATGTTTCCATCCTTTTTGTATTTGTTAATTCCAAAATCAGAGCTTGATCAAAGGGGGAAAAAGGAATTGTCAAACTAAAGAAAACTTTCAGAGCATGACTTAGCCTCAGCACACTAAATCTACAAAGTACCCATCTGAGCCAGCTCCGCTCAGTGTCCAAAAACTACTTCAAGGTAAAATACTAAAAACCTCGCAGATGAAATACGAAAAAGTATTTCATTTGCTCAAATGGTGGTGGCCGGGAATTCGCCTCCAACAAAGATATGGATTTATTTTCATGTCATAATTCTAGTTGAATTGGCACATGAATTGCCCAAATCAACTCGACTCTGAGACAGGCAAGGCACCTGCATTGCATAACATCAGAACTGTGGGACTAAATGAGCAAGGCAAAAAAGCAGGCCACCCAGACTGCCTTACCAATAGACTTAGACTCAAACAGTGGCTGGCACATGGAGACAAGCGAACTATGATTCCTGTAAAGCCAATAAGATCCTTTTCTACTTGTATTGAAAAGATCCTTTTCTACTTGTATTGAAACAGTATTGCATGGAACAATCAATTACGAAACCAATGTTCAATATGGAAAACAGATAAAATCAACAGTCATCTGCAATAAAAAAGGCAACCACTTAATTAACTAAATTATCTATAAGAGTCCGTTTGGAAGCCAGGAGATGAATCAGAAAGAGAAAAATAACTTCACCGACAGGGAAGAGGAAGGGATTGGAATTAGTGGGAATCAGAAAATCTTCCAATTCCACGGGCTGTTTGGTGGTCTGGGAAAGGGTTTCATATTTAAAATCCTTGCAGAGCTTATAGGCGAGATTTTTGGTCTTTAAGGGCTGAGATTTTTAAGCGGAGGAGGTGAATTTTTTGGAGAGAGAGAGAGAGAGAGAGATTTGGGCTATATGGGCGGCGAGATTATTGAGCTGAGATGGAGAAATATCTTCAGGGGGGGGGGGGGGGGGGGATGGCCTGCTGGTTGGAAGAGCATTGGTCTACACAGTTGGAAGAAGAAGACCGCCTGCTCTGATTGGAATAACTTTGGTTTTCGCACTTGGAAGAAGACACACCGCTGCACTCAGTTGGAAGAAGACACGACGGGCGACGAAACATTCTTGAGCCAGAGAGAGAGAGAGAGAGAGAGAGAGAGAGTTTCTCTCCTTCCCTTTTTCACATAGATAGGAGAAATTTTAGTTGGCAAATCAGGTGCCACATCAGCTGACCTGTACTCTGATTTTCCTATTTTTCGAAAATTTGCTTTCCACGTAAACCAAACAATGATTCCACACTGTTTAACTCGGAAAAATGAAATTTTCGACCTACTTTCCCATTTTTTTTGGAATCCAAAGACCCTAAGATAATACTCACAATAGTTATCACAGCTCAAAGTCTGGTAGAGGGGAATTTTTGTTCAATAGCTAATAATTGTTCAACTAAAAAATAGTGGTTTTCCAATCTCTCCATCCCTCAAAAGTCACATGCCCGATGACATGGAGGGCTTATTCATAAGGCTTTGTTATAGATTCCTCCATCACAATTTCTGCATCAGGCCTTTGGCCTTCCAGAAGCTACCAACTTTTTTTGTTGAACTCCAGCAAGCTTCGATTACATACCCTTCCACAAACATTGACTATTCATTAGAGAATTTATAGTGTTCAGTAACATGGGCGGGATTTATCGTCATATTCACATAGTTTTAAATTTCGCCGAAATGACCGAAATGTTTTCATTTCCATCCCCACCAAAACGAAATCTACATGATTTCCTTTTACATCATTATTTCCCCGAAATTTTGACCGAAATTCCCATTATTAAAAAAAAAAAATGTTTTCTCTACTCCTATTATTCAAAAAAAAGTTTTCTCTAATCCCATTATTCAAAAAAAAAAAAAAATTCCCTACTCCCACACCAAAAAATCGTAATAATATGGAAGTGACTCACCTCACGAGACATGGGATAGAGGCCGCCTCCAACATGGATACCTAAGGCACGGAGTAGTGAAGCCATATCTCTATATATTAGTTCCAACTTATCAAGTTCCTTCCTAATTTCAACACGAAGCTGCTCTTTCAAGTTTATAGTTTCCTCATCCTGAAATTTGCAAAGAGGAACGTTTAAAAAAATAACCATTAAAAAACATATTCAGAAAATAATAGGGAAAATGCAGAACTCATGCCACATTAAAGAATGCAGACAAAGAAAGAATGAAGAGAGGATAAAAGAAAAACAAACGCTAACGATATGGAATAAAGATCAGAAAAAAAAAGAAAATGGAAATAAAAGTGATCCTCAGGATTGGAATGAAAAAGAGAGGGAGTGCAAAACCTTTTTTTGTGATTCCCAGATCTCTTCGAGACGCTTCTTTTGCCTTCTCTCCATATCCAATAAACGCAAAGTTTCAGCCTTCTTTTTCTTCCGCAACCGTTGTACTTCTTCTGCCTACAAGTGAATAGGATAAGCACAATTTATATATCACAGAAGGGTGCATCATCTTAAAAGTACTAAGATCAATTTTTCTTTTCTTTTTATCAAGTAGTTATTTAATTAAGGGAAATTTACATTTACACCCCCTCTAGTTTCTGACACATTCAACTCTAACCCTGACTTTCAAAACGTGACAAGTACACCCCCTGAGGTTTCAATTTATATAAGTTAAACCCTCTCCGTCAACGGTCTGTCAGTTTAACCTGACAGAAAGACTGAAACTAACCATGGTTAATATTTTGAGAATAGAAATACCCTCAATTACAGAGGGATTAGGGTTACGCCATTTCCCACCACCACTGTCGCCATCTCCGGCCACGGCCGTCACCTCCACCACAGAGACAATGAAACCCCACCCCATGGCTACATCAAACCCACATTTCAAGAAAAAAACATTGATAAAAACAAAAAAAAATGGCCTACAATATTAGGGTTTCTGTCCAAATCATGATAATGATGTGAATGAAGACAAATAAAACTCCTAAATTGAGGGTTTATGTTGATAAATAAACAAGGGTTTGGATCAAACCCTAATTTTCAGTTTTCAAGTATAAAAACTCTAATTTTCAGTTGGGGAAGACGAGTGCATTTTGGTCATTTCCGCCTCACCGTCTTCTTTATCACATTAAAAAAACCTCAGGGGGTGTACTTGTCACATTTTGAAAGTCAGGGTTAGAATTGAATGTGTCAGAAACTAGAGGGGTGTATCTGTATTTTTCCCTTTAATTAAAGAAGAAAATATAAAAATGCAACAAAGGCTCCACAAAATGCAAGGATAAAATAACCAAGATATGATATTACATTAAAGAGACACAAAACCATATTAAGACACAGTTAATTTTTAAAAAAAAATAGTCATATACCAAACCTGAATTTGCAACTGTTTCTGCCTGGATGCCCATTCCTCCTCTGAAGCACGTCTAAACTCATCAGTCTTCTTGTGCTTCTCTCGTTCACCAATTAGGTCGTTCTGAATTCCAGGCAAACCACTCGTAGTTCCAGCACTTTTCCCAGGTGTTTCATCTTGTGGTTGAGGGCCGCACGAAGAAGATTCTCCAATACCAAGTTCCTCTCTTCCCTCTAGAGTAACTTTCCCACTATTGCCTTGTGTTTCATCATGTGATTTGCTATTGCAGGAATATGGTTCTATGGAAACTGTTATTTTTTCATCATGACAATTAGTACTTTCACAATTAACTTGTCCACCATTTTGCAACTGAGCATTGCACAAAGAGGGTTCCACAGGAAATGGTCCCTCCTTGGCCCAATAAGCTCTCTCATGACTAACCTGTGCCTCATCCCAAGAATGGCCATTGGAAGAAGAAGGTTTTCCACAATATGACTCTTCTTTGTCTAGAAAACCAGGTCCATTATGATCAACATCCAGGTCATTCCGTGATTGTGTGTTACACAAAGAAGGTTCTACTGGAACAATTTTCTCTCTGTCTCGAAAACCAGCACAATTCTGTTTAAATTGCACTTCATCATATGAATGAATTTTGCAGAAAGAAGGTTTTTCTACAACTTGTTCTTCTTTGTCCACAAAGCCAGCTCTTTCATGACCATTCTGATCAACGGTTAGATCTGAATCTGCAACTGGGTTGCAGCCTTTGCAGGGAGAAAAACTATCTTTTTCACTGCCTGCATTGCTTGAACTGGACTGAACTGATTGTTCATATGTGCACCAGTGTGTAGCGCCAGCATTGTTTCCTATATCAAAAATTTTGGGAGGAGTTTCCTCGGAAGAATTTCTAGGACCAGTATTCAATCCAGAGGCACTAGCCCGATCCTCTACCCCAAATCGATTACTATGAATGTCATCCAATAATTTTTTCCTTAATGCAGCTTTCTCCCAGTGTTCGCGGATTTTTCCAGAAGAACCTTCCATAAGCTCGCAATCCGAACTGTCACTTTCAGATGAACCAAAAGAGTTTCCGAAAGGTCTTTTTCCAGGGTACTTTTGCATGCACTTTGATAGTTTAATAGGGAACTTTCTTTTTTGATTGAATATTTGATAGTTCTCACCGTCTGACTCGTGGGAAACATGTGATTGGCCAGAAGTAGGACAAAATTTCTTGCTTGGGGTGGCATCACTATCTAAATCACCATATTCGCCACTTCTAGGACCATCATTATTACCAATATCTTCATCATCAATAATAATAATTCCCCTAAAAGGGCACCTTTTGTTAGTTCTTGATGCCCTGGAACTTCTATATCTCTGTCGGGAAGACTCTGGAACATCGATAATAACTACATCGTGGGATTTGCCTTTGTCAACATCAATAACTACTACATTATCAAATTTCCCTTTGTCCTTAAACCTTTCTAGGTTTTTTCTCCCAGCTGGAGTACTTGGCTGAGATTTGCCCCTGTACATTCCTTTTCCCTCTTTCTCTTACACTAGAATATAGGTATCTTCTGGACAAGAATTTACATAACCTAGCATTGAATTCTGACTTGCCAATGAGAGATTTCCTGCATTTGGTTTTCAAGCAAGATAGTTAAGTTCACTGTATAAAATGATTAGTGGAATAATTTATCAGCAACCCACTTCCAATCCAGCCATGTAAGAAGTAACAAAAATCACTACAAAATGTTGGAAATAAAAATATTAAGTATAAACTAAAGAGACATAACAAGCAAAAACTAACAAAATGAAAAGGATACCGGCATGAATCTGACTGGAAATACTGTACAAATAACAAAACTAGCAAACTCTAGTCAGTTAACATTAATGTATCACATAGTAGCATCTACAGTCATTAGTAGCATCCACAGTCACATAGTAGCATCTACATATCACATAGCCGACCCCAACTAGTTTGGGACAAAGGCTTAGTTGAGTTGAGTATAGAAGCATCTACAGTCACTAGTCATTACCACTGAGAATCTAGTCCATACACCCATTCAGTGACAAATATCTTTCTGGGGAAATTTCAGGGGATATTGAAATTTTTTTTGAGGTTTTCTTTGAAATACTATCAGAAAAGTATTGCAAAAAGTAAATAAATAAATAAAGAAAATTTTAAAAAAATGGAAATAAAATGGAAATCCATATAGGGAACCATTGTGGTATCACAGCAAAAATATTAGGAGATATCAAGAAAATCCAACTTTCAAAAATGAGAAAAGTAATGCAAAAAACACAAATAAAGAAAATCTTATTAATAATAAATTAAATGAAAACCTTTTCTAAAAAATAGATAAATAAAGGTTATATTAACAATAATGATTTAAATGAAAATCTTTGTAAGGTAATATCGCTATATTATTGCAAAAACATTAGGAAACCTCAAGAAAATCCTACTTTTAAAAATATTTGGGGATAGAATCATTCACTCAACGCTATCTCTTGGCCCAAGAGCCCCTCTAGCCCTCCTAGGCAATGAGAAAAGTATTGCAAAAAAAATAAAGATTATTTTAATAAAATTGAATTAAATGAAAATCTCAGTAGGGTATTATCATGATACTATTGCAAAAACATTGGGAAACCTCAAAAAAATCCTACTTCAGAAAAATTGGGGGATAGTATCATTCACTCAACACAATCTCTTGGTCCAAGAGCCCCTCTAGTCCTCCTTGACAATAGTTAGGCTTATTTAGGGAGATGAGGGATTCTTATCTAGATTTGATATGCATAGTTGGTAATTTTTGGTTTTGTCTTTCTTCTTCTTTTTCTTTTTCTTTTTTTTGTTTGCTTTGACAGCCTTTTGTGGGCTGCGCTTCCTTGTTTTCTTCTCTCTAACGAATGAATCTATCTGTTCGAAGAGCCCAAGATAGTAGGATTTGGGTGAAGGACTCTCAAAAGGCAGGTTTACAGTCAAGTCTTTCATCAAGTCCTGAATGCCCATGTTCCCCTTCCATTGTGTCGTTTGAATCTGATAGGTCCCTCTTCCTGGATTTGGCAGTTCCAATAACAGTTTGGGAGATCTTCCATGCTTCAAACATATGGTTGGATTAAAATATATCTACTCAAGAAAAGCATGAAAAGAAAAAATCATGTCACTAACAATTTCTATTACATTCCAGAACTAGCTACTTAAGTAGTTATGTTCACAAGTAGAACTTCAAAAGATAAAAATAAAAAACAAAGCAGCATAAGTATACTAAGAAATCAAAAAAAAATAACAACTACGTGTTGACTCTCAACACTCTACGTGCACGCTATAAAAGCAAAGCTCCAAGATGACAAACCAAAGAGCACAGCAAATGCAACGAGTTTTACTATTCAAAATATAAAAAAATGGAAGGATTTCCTAATGACACATTATTTAATTAAAATGTTACCATCAAACAACACCATCTAATGCCTTCTCCTTTGGTATACAATCCACTTGCACCTTTGGTGCAATTTGTGTATAGCCTACAACATAAGTAGGGGTCAACTCGGGTCAATTTTTGAGAATGCGGGTTCAGATTTTTACCTTAAAATTGGGTGGGATTCGGGTTGTTTCCAACCCGACCAGACCCAAGTTGCACGCAACCCTAAATCTAACTTTAATCTATCTATCTATCTCTAATCAAAACAAACCCAGCAACAAAACATGCATACCTCTTCCCTTTAACTTCTTCTCCTAGAAGTTTCTACTGTTGGGTATATGATATAACCCATGTATGTACTAATATAAGCCCAATAAGATAATGGACCGGTGTAGTGGGCCTACATGGGCTAGAGTCCATTAACCAGTCATTAACCCTAGTGTATCTCTATATATAGGGGCTGGGGGCAACAAACTTGGTATTCCAAATTAGATACCTTGGGTGTAATGCTTCAAGATTGTTAGAGGAATTAGGTCAAGCAAGAGGTTGCTTGAAGCAAATCGACTAGCTGCCAAGTTAGATTTTGCAAGAGAGAGCTCATTTCATCATCAATGGCTTCTGCCCACAACAAAGAGTCTCTAGATCTCATCGCTTCCTTATAGGATGATGGATCATTCTCTAAATGGTAGGTCACAAAGTCCTCACCAAAATTTTTGGGTACTCTATCTCTTGTAGAAACTCTTACAGGAACTGATTAAGAAATCAGATTGGGACTAGTGTCAGAAGTAATTGGTTTATACTCAACCAGCAATTCTGTATCGCCTGGTATGGTCAAAACTCAATCTCTAAGAAATTTATTCTCAAAGAAAACTGCATCTCGAGATTCTATAACCATATTAGTTGATAGATCCAAAAACCGATCAGCAGCACTATCTTCTGCACCTCCTAGATAAACACAAGTGTTTGTTCTAGTTCCCACTTTAGGTCTCCTAGGGTCTGGTATCCTTACATAAGCAATACAGCCCCAAGTCTTAAGAGTGCCATATCTACAAGGATGCTTATGTCATAACTCATACAGAGTGGAGGAGCATTTTGAGTTTGGCACTCTATTCAGAATGTGATTTTTAGTCTCCTCCTCTATCACTCCTAAATCTCTTAATTTTCAAGTTCAGTTGCAATTCAACTCGATTCTTGAAAACTTTAAACTTATCAAAAGCTTCATCTTTTGATTTTAACAAATAAATATGACAATATCTTGACATATCGTCTATAAATGTGATCAAATACTTCCAACCACCTCTAGTAGTGAAACTTTTAAAGTCACAGAAGTCAGAATGTATCAACTAAAGAAGTTGTGTGCTTCTAGAAACCGAACGAAAAGGTTTTCTAGTAATCTTGGTTTGGGTACACAGTTCACATTTTGTTAAATCTAATCGATGTATCTAAAGATATATTATAAGTTTTAGCAAGTTGAACCACTTTCCTATAGTTCACATGTCCCAATCTAGTGTGTAACAACTTAGGATCAATAAGAGGTGAACGAACCTGACTAACAGTTTCATTTGCTAAACTCAATCTATACATACCATCGATTAAGAAAGCATAGCCAAAATAATAAGAGTGAATAGTTAAAGTTACTCTACCACCCAAAAAAGAAAAACACGGCCAGCATTGTCTAACAGACTAATAAAAATTAAATTCTTTTGAATAGTAGGAACTACTTTAATATGTTTTAAAGTTAGTAATCTTCCTGAAGAAAGGACCAAGTTCGCAGTACCAGTGTGAGTCACATTTGCTTCTGCTCCACTAGCCACTGTAACGGTCTCTTTCGCGGCAACAACATCAACTGGTAGTTTCTTTGAGTTGCAAACATGACAAGTGGCTCCTGTATCTAACCACCAGTATGAAGAAGTACTGGCCGCACCGTTGCCCAACATAGCAACAAAACCTTTAGGCTCAGCACTGCGCACCATCATATGAGCTTCCTTCTGTGGTGTGTCAGATTTAGACTTTTTAGGTAGCCTACAATCTGCCACAAAGTGACCCAATTTCCTACAATTGTGGCACTTGCCCTTCTTTTTCTGAAAGATAGTCTTTTTAGCCTCCAACTTGGGATTGTCACTTTTAGGTAACTTGGATTTCTTAGGAAATTCTTGGGATTTGATACTGTGTTAGCAGCTAATTGTTGCTGTCTAACCATCTCCAAGTTATTCCTGGCTCGATTCTCATCTTCGATTCGAATGAATCGTTTGAGATCATCTAGTCCCACTTGCACATTTTCCTATACACTTCAGTTTTAAAAGAATGCCATTGAGATTCATCAACGTCTTCAATCGAGTCAGCAAAGGTACTCAAAACGGTGCAAAAACAATTCATATATTTTAGACCAAATTGAGTCTTTCGCTTTTATGAATTAAATTCAGATACACCAAACGATTGAAGTTTGATCATCTCAAACGGAATATCATTCTTGTCCATTGTATATTTTAGATAAAATAAACGCTGGAAAGAGTGCACCTGGATGACGAATCGCGAGAACCGAATCCAAGACAAACGCCAAGAAACAAATCCAAGACGAAGTCCAAGAATACGATATGGGTTTTGTGCCCAAAAGTAGAATATAGCAATGGAATTTGCTTCCACAAAGAATTCGTATAGACCAAGGATATCGCCCACCAAAATATCAGAGATCCAAACGTGAAATTCAACAACTTTTAGCACCAAAGCCTTGAGTGTTCAAGAACTGTGCCACAAGAGAAACTGATATGGGCACAAGTTTTGATTCAGCCACCAATGGCTTCACACAATCAAGATTCCAGCAACAAGTTGCAGCCCCTGTTTTCCTGTTGATTTTGATTCCAAATCGTAACCTCCTTTCCATCAAGACGAGCCAGACACCAAAAACGATATGGATGCCCAAGCAAGAATCCAAAATTTGACAAAATCAACCCTTGTTTCTGCAAGAGAGGTTTCAGCCACCATCATAGATATAAATTCCGTTCCGTTCCGGCCGGAACGGACCGGAATTCCGGTTCCGGACCGGATTCCGGAACGGAATGGGCATATTTTCCGTTCCGGCCGGAATTCCGGTCCGTTCCGGTCATTCCGGTCGGAATTCCGGTTTCCGGCCGGAAATGCGGAAAAAATAAAAAAAAATCAAAAAATAAAATCCAAAAAATTACATAAATTCATTTATGGCTGTTGGGGAGTGTATTTTACACATTTGCCCTCATTTTGTGACCGTTTTGTAGTTGTTAGGAGGGCATTTTTCGTCTTTTTGTTATTAAACTTTGGTTTTTAAGTAATAAATATGTCTTTTAGTTCATTTAAGTGTTTCTTATATTTTTCTAACAATTTCTAATTTTTTAGGATTTTTTTCATATTTTTAACTATTTTTTTCAACCGGAACGGAAAGTTTCGACCGGAACGCTGAACGAAACGGCCGGAACACCGGAACGTTCCGTTCCAGTAGCCAAAACGGAACGGAATTTATAACTAAGGCCACCATTCACCAAGAACAACCCAAAAATTGGTATCGTCAAGATGGGTTTCATCCCAAAAAAAAAAGATCCAGAGTGAGACAGAGAGAAGAACCCAAAGATCAACTGCCGTGAGAAAGGGTTCCGAGATAATCCCCAAATCCGAGAGAGGTTTTCTTATTGGGGAGAAGTAACCCACGCCCTAACGATGTTGTATTTGGTAGAAAGAACCCACGCCCAAAACGAAATTCATGGGAGTAGAGAAATCCACTCCAACCGGGAGAGTTTCAAATACAGAGGTGGGGGAATACACGACCACCAAGAATTGTTCAGCCACTTGGTAGAACTACCAGCGAACAAAAAATCTTTATCTAGGTCTCTTTCTTTAACCCACGAGAGAGGGCTGCATGATTTGCAAAACCATTTGGCAGAGAGAAGCACACCGGCTCTATTGGATTATGATAGAGATCTCTCTTTTGCCGGTCTGAAATTAGAGACAAACCCCAATCAAATCGGCTTTGTCCTTGACGCCCTCCAAACAGAGACGACGCTATAAGAGAGTAAGAGGCAACACGTCTGTTTTTTTTTTTTTGTGTGTGGTGGGTTATAAGCAAATCGGCACAAAGGAGGGTGAAAGAGGAGAGATACCCGCGAGATGGGGCAGACGTTCTCCCTTTTGTGGGAGTTCGTTCCCAAGAGGGGAAAAATGTGGGGGAGATGGAGTTAAAGTCTGTATAGACATGACTTAACCTACATTCATGTTATTTTGAATATTCGAATCTCCCTTTTGGCCAAGAGAGGCACTTGATATGTTTCGATGATGTTTACAGTTGTTGTATGTCATTCCACATTTGATGACATGTCCTTCTTGGGAAAGGTTGTTTCATTTCAAACTTGATGATACAACTTAACTCAAATATGGATAAGATGACTGTAACATTCCAAAAAGAAACATGAAATGGTTCTTTGTAAAAGAAATTATTTGGTCTTGTTCTTTATTGAAACTTGACAATTAGGAATGGTTCTTTGCAAAATAAGCTATTTAGGTCTTGTTCTTTATTGAAACTTAACAATGATGCTTATGGTGAGAGTGATACTGATACTTTTTCAGCCATTTTTGAATTGTACTAAGTTCCTCTTCAGGTAGAGCTAGATACTTTCGTGAATTATGGAATTGTACTAAGTTCTTCTTCAGGTAGAACTAGATACTTTAGTGTTTTACACAAATGATTGGATTCATTTTCATGAAATCCATATTTGGTAATTCACATGAATTGGCGAAAAATGAGGAGCTTGTCCTGATTTGGATTTTGATGAAGATGACTTACTTGATGAGTAAATCTTCTAAAGTCATAAAGACTATGCTTCATTTCAGTATGTATAGAGTTCACTTTTTTGGATCTTGATGAGAATCATACCCCATGAATGAATTCATCTAAGATCAGTGGGGTTCACTTATATGTGAAACTACCTTTTGGTTGAGTTTAGATTGTATCTGAAACTCTTGGTTAATCATAAAAGTATTCGTGTTTTCAGTTGGATTACACATCTTTTTTGATATGGTGCTATGGATGATTCAATATTTGTTTAGACCAAGGTTGCCAGATCAGGAATCGAAAGTGGAAATCAAAACGGGAATCGAAAGCGGGAATCGAAGGCTCCTAGGAAAAAATCCTACTCAAGGTTGTCAGAGCGGGAATCGAAAGCGGGAATCGAAACGGGAATCGAAGCGGGAATCGAAGGCTCCCAGGGAAGAATCATGCTTCCATGGTTTGGACATCACATTATCTATCTATTGGATTGTGCTATATGTAGAACATAGGAGGAGATTGTTGGGTATGTGATATAACCCATGTATGTTCTAATATAAGCCCAATAAGATAATGGACCGGTGTAGTGGGCCTACATGGGCTAGAGTCCATTAACCAGTCATTAACCCTATTGTATCTCTATATATAGGGGCTGGGGGCAACAAACTTGGTATTCCAAATTAAATACCTGGGGTGTAATGCTTCAAACAACCTCTTGCTTGACCTAAATCCTCTAACATCTACTACATCCAACTACGTCCAAATTCAAGTGAGCCATGTTGCACAGTTGTGCAAGTTGACCAAATTTTAAAAAAGTTTGCTTGCTAATTCCAATAGAACCTATAGATTTCAAAGAACAAATGGGTTCACACCCATAACATACAAAAGCTAGACAAAAAGAATTACCCAGATGACAAAGCGCATAATAAACCCAAATATTTGCTTCTAGGAAGGGAGGGAGGGAAAACAAGAAATGCAAGAAAAAATCTAACACATATTTTCTCAACCGGAAAGGGAATCGAATTGCAAACCCTAATTGGAGAAAAACCCCTCCATACTCCGCAATTAAACACGAAATTTCGAATAAATCGAATTCCAAACCCTAATTGGGGAAAACCAGTCGGAACTGCACAATTAATCAAACCCAAAAATCAAACGAAATGAAACAAATGAAGAGGAGGGAACTAACCTGCAAATAATCTCTCTCTCTCTCTCTCTCTCTCTCTCTCTCTCTCTCAACAAAATGCAAACAAAGACGCAAATCAAAGACTAATCAAATAACGTGAATTGTGGGCAGACTTTGACGCTATTTGATGTCAAATGACGTTACAAAGGGGGCGCATAATCCTATAGTGGGGTGAAAAAATCATTGCCCTATTTCAAAATATCGTTTAAGAACGTCTTTCTTCCTCCGACCAGTCAACGTACGTGTTAAACTTTGTTAATGGATTAATTGATCTGAACCGTCCATTTGATACAGTGAAGTCGCATCCTACTCAACCGTTCATTTGATGGACCTCATTGTAATACAATGACGTCGCCCTCAGCACCCCACTCAAGAATTCATCGTGGATTACAAAGTCAAGATACTTTGATTGATCTGAACCGTTCATTTGAAGGGCCTTATTTTATTCAATGAAGACAGGTCCATCTTTGATTGATCTGACCCGTTCATTTGATGGGCCTCATTGTATTACTCAAACATTCATCGAGTTTTGTGGGCTGTGGATGTGTAATTCAAGAGGCAGGATCCACCTTTTATTGATCTGAACCATCCATTTGGTGGGCCTCATTGACGTGCCCTGGTCTAGCATTCATCGAGTTTTGTAGCCTATGGATTACTAATTCAAGAGGCGGGCCCCACTTTTTGATTGATTGGAATAGTTTATTTGATGGGCCTCATTGTATTACAATGAAGATGAGTTCATACCCAAAATTCTGTCATAGACTCATAGTTTGTTAATTTGCTTATTTAATCTCTAACTATCCAAATAAAGGGCCCAAATTGAATATTTAGGATTTTTATGATTGGATTTTCATGTAAAAGCCCATATAGTAGTGAGGCCCATGAAGTCAATGATCCTTCCCGTTTTTATTCTGGGCCCCCATATTATACATCATACCCAAAATATTAGGGAAATGATATGTTCCACCACTTTTTCTTCCTTGTACCACCCGCTTGCAGTGCAAAAGGTAGTCATAAACAAGGTTTAAAATTTCGGTTTCGGTAACCGTTTCGGACCCCACCAAAAACTGAAATTTCGGATTTCATCAAAATTTCGATTCGAAATTTTGTAATTTGGTTCCATATTCCGGACCCAAATTTCGAAATTTTGTAACACTTTATTTTTTTTAATAAAAAAATGCCATTAAACCGAAATTTCGGAAATTTGGTAAATGGCGAAAAATTGAATTTTGGAAATTTTCGGTTTCGGTCCCCACCGGTATCCGAAATTTCGGATTTCGGTCGAAATTTTAAACCATGGTCATAAATACACTGGGGGGACTGGCCCAAGGAAGAAAAGGAGGTGAGTATATCAGTTCTGGAATTCTATCTTCATTACTTATTTATGAAATTTTCTTGAAGACTGAACCATTTGCCTGTTTATTTCCTAATGCTATATCTGGATGCATGGAAAGCTTTTATTGAGAAATCGGTGAAATCAATCTTCATGAAAAATCTTGGGAAGTGATATATCCACCCTTTTTTTATCACCAGGAACACCCCCTGTCAGTGTTTCTGGCAATCAAGGGCATTGAATTCTTCTGACATAAGTACAGCAGCCCCTCTTCCGTCATTGAAACACTGACAGGGGGTGTTCCTGGTGATCAAAAGGGGCGGACATATCATTTCCCAAAATCTTTTCTAATTATATATACAAAAAACATCTCCTTGTTTTCAAGGAAAATTGCGATCGGACTAGATCCTCAAAATAATTTTCCCACTAAAACCCCTAGGGAAGCCCGGCTTTTATGCAACCCCCTAGCTTCAATTTGAGCTAAATAACCTATGCATTCTCTACTCTGTCTCCTTTCTTTCTCCTCCTTCCCAATTCCATATGCCAGCTTCAATTTGAGGAAAAATGCCGGGGGTATTCATAGGTGAGGGGGGAAAGGAAATCGAGGCTCTCATTAGAATAAGGAATTCCACTGGAAAATTTTCATGCAAGACTATTATTTCTTTCGACGTAAATTTGTTGTAAAACAAATTTTACTCCCATTTTTTAGGTGAAAAAATGATCATAAAAACAGTTTTATGCCCATTTTACATTGAAAGAAACGGAGCCTAACCATGCAACTAAAGCAAGTTCCATGAACATGGTGTAAGAAGATTAGTTAATGCTAACTATTTATCTGTTTTCCATTTATGAACTTTTGTGTTTTTTATCCCTCTTCTCATGTGTTCATGTGAGTTTTTTGTTTTCTATGTGATCTTACTGTGAAGAAATGCAACATATTCTGGATCATTCTGCTATTTACCATTAATAAATAAGAGTAACATGAGATTTCATCGTTGCAGTTTCCAAGTTTCTTTTGTTCCCCAGATGAAACTTTGATACAACAGCAGTTCATAGAAGCAAAAAACTAAGAAAAAAAAAGAAGTAATGGTCACTGAATAAACTTAAGAGACTAGTTCCAAAAGTGCAGAAGTTATATAAACTCACTTTTCTGTATTGTTCTTTTATACTAGTTCGAAAATCATCGGAGTAATACTTCATAACTATATTGTTTCCAACAGAGAACAAATACTCTGAAGTCCAAATATTAATGCCCACAGCTCTATATATTCTTCACAAAACCAACTGTACTAATAGGTATTTTACCTCTGAAGGGATTTGTAGAGAACCACAGTGACATATTTGGCTAGAAACCTGTGTGTTGTACCAAGTGCCACCAAAGACTGTCCACTCTTCCCTTTTTGCATGTATAGATGATTAAGCACCACATGTGGAGGTCTTGACAATGGATTGGGGCTGTCAACATTGGATGGCATGTTGAGCAATGTCATGTTTAGGTGTGGTGGGACCCCCGGCGGCTCTTTCGCAAAATCCTCCGAGACAAGGGGCAAGTTGTTATAGCTCGATTCCGGTGACTGTGGTGGTTCGAAACCAGCAATGCTTTCTAGGGCCTCAGGTACATAATCCTGCATCACAAGTTAGTCAGATTCTTCCTTATCAAAAAGTTTGACTTGGCGGCGTAGGACCCAATCAGGGCCCCTATGTCACAAATATCTCCGACATATTCAAAATATAGCGATTTTTTGCGACATTTTGATAAAATGAAAAAAAATCGCAAAATTAACACGAGAATTTTAAAAATATGGCAATATTTTCATTTACCACGATACTATCGTGATAATATCACGATTTTTTTACGGTATTTTAACGATATTTTATATTTTTCCTTAATTTAAATATTTTTAAAATAATTTTATTTTTATCATTTTTCCCCGATATAAACCCGAAAAAATAATACAATATTAATTTAACCCGAGATTTTCCCTTGCAAGGAAATTATCAAGAAATTACCGAGAATGATATTTGTGACGTAGATCTGGGCCTTCAAGAACTATGTGGGCTAATACGGTTTAAGAGATGAGCAGAATTTGGCACATGTGTAGGACTATAGTATGTATATTTTCTACAGCGTTAATGGTATAATATACTTACAGCACAACATCATACTATAGAGATATAATAGTAGCGAGTTTTAAAAGTAATTCATAGTATATATTAACAAAGAAGATTACTGTAAAAATATTAACCACTTTGCTCATAATTAGAAACATTGACGTCTAGAAATCTCCTGCAGTATGTTCGCAGACACTGTTGGTAACTTTCTGAAATTGACTAAAGCTTAATAGCAACTGGAACCAAGAATGATAACATAAAAATTAAGGCGGTGGATAGAAGCATTTTAGTTAGCTTACAAGAAGGCATTAGTAGTCAAAGTTCAAACCTTTTGGAGTAACATTAACCTAGCTTTTGCAAATAATTATCAGATTTGACAACGAGATTTCTTTGGAGGTTGACTCGTGCCTCCATCATGCTAGGAGTGTTAGTTTCAGTAATTCCAGGATGCATAATGACCATGATATAAAATATAAATGACTAATATGTCCCTCAGTATCCTATCTATGAAACAGCATGCTAAGAAACATGAAGATAAATACACGTCTCAAGGCTAATGTAGCCGATTCTATTTTTAACATGTACGAAATTGTGGATTATAAATAAGATCCTCGGATCTTTTAAATGCTTGGCTTCACTGAGATTTTTGCCAGAAAAAAATATTCCACCAAAAATCAAACTTTTCGAGGTTTGGTAACCCAGTATTTTAGTTACAAGTTTTTGCAGGTAAAAGCTTTTAATAAAAAAAACTTTGAAAAAGCCAACCTATGCTAGTGTGTTTCTTTTTTCACCGGAGAACTTTTCAAGCTAAAAAGAAAATCCATAAATACAGTTTTTCAGTGCAGCCAAACTTGCCCTGCGCCTTCATCTTTTGGGTGAACAAACTACAAGGGAAATGGATGTCCTACAAAGGTGTTCCAAATATCTTCCTGCCAGAAACTATGCTGAGAATTGATATTTACCCAGTTGATGAAGAAATTAGGTTTCAGGTAAATAAAAGTTTGAATTACTGATTGGAATTTGCATGAATAAGGATTTAAGATCACCTATAAGGGGATTAAAACATTTCTGTCAGTAGAAGATGAAAAGCGAAGGGAATAGGATTTTGTTCATTTAATTTTCATTTCTGAGTTGCAATAGAGTACCAGTGAAATAAGAACTACAGTTTGGGTTTCCGTACATATAATTTTTCATGGGATGTTGAAGTTGTAATTTAAGAAAGTTAATGGAGGAGGACAAGATAGGAATAGTATTTTGAGGGAGGTTCCTATCTGGGGTTGAGTTAATTCAGCCATGCTAACAAGGCACTTCATGTGTGTAGTTTGATGAAGGGTTTAGCATTTGTGCAAGTAGGGATAGCAATTTTAATATTCTGAGAAAGAAAGGGAATAGGAATCTGAGAGAGACTAGATCCAATTCTGAGTTTGAAAAAAGATAAATACGTATATCTAGTTCCAGAACATCACAGGGATATAGGTCCTCATCAACGCATGAAAGAGGTTCCAGGGGATGGATGTGTGGTTACAATAGAGCATAAGTGTTGTGAGGGATCAACACAGAAAGGATCTGGATTTATGCAGAAAGAGGTTCTAGGTGATGGATATGGTGCTACACAAGAGCATAACAATGGTGAGGAACCTACATGGAAAGGATCTGGATCTATGCAGAGGGGAGTTAAAGAATTATTTCCATTTTCTCTGGTGGCAGTGTAGGAGATGTCAGAACTCCAAGAAGGAATTCGAATAAGGAACTGCAGTTTTTTATTGAGAATCTTTGGATCTAAATTACTATCTCCATTGAACCCAAATCTAAACTTGAACACACACACAAACACACACACACACACACAATCATGGGAAATTTTGGCCGAAATCCAGTACAAAAAAGTATTAATTTATTATTTCGGTAATTTCGGCCGAAATTTCAGAAAAATAATATATTTTTGAAAAAAAATACAATTTGTTGAAATTTTGGCCGAAATTTGGGAAATCCGAAATTTCAGATTTCAGGATATTTCAGATTTCAGCCGAAATTTAAAACCGTGCATATAACACACACACACACACACACACACATCTATCTATAATATATACTAAGCTTGTAGGATTCCAAAATGTCATTCGCCTTTTCCAAGAAGAGTTTTTCTAGAAAAAAATTTTGCTTACAAAATCAAGTTTGCCTCCATTCATTTGAGTTTGCCGCCCATACTAAATCAGATTTGCAGCCATGCATTTAGGTTTGCCGCCCACTACTTATGGAAACTTTAAGTCTTTAGGTTACAATTTCGTTTACCTAGAAATTAGATTTTGCCACCCACATTTCCCATTTTCCCGCCTTCTAATTTGAGTGTGTCTACATTTTGCCACCCACCATTTCTATGAAAGATTCCCCAATCTTCGTCCCTTCCTCTTCAAAAGCCAGAAATTTCTCTTGCCCCCTATCATGGTGAAAGCAGGTCCAACTTCATGTAAAGTTATGTTCGGACGACCCTCTCTCTCTCTCTCTCTCTCTCTCTCTCTCTCTCTCTCTCTCTCTCTCTCTCTCTCTCAACTTGATTTCTCCTCTCCCCATTCAACTGATTAGTTGTGCCATTTTCCTTTTTTGCATCTCGGATTCTGTTGAATCATTTCTTCGTTTTGTGTTTCCTTTTTGCGTGTTGGGTTTCTCCTCTCCCTATTTCAACAGGGTTTCCATCTTCTTCTTTTTTGGTTTCTATGTATTTTTTTTTCTAGCGGGTAATTGATTATCTGCTCTGTCTTTTTATTCTTGCAGGTAATTCTCTCATAGTTTCCACACCCCTTAGCCTAAAACCATCTATACAAGGTAATAAACAAGGATTCTAAACAACCGTCTTTCCTTTATTGCTTATTGGGTTTCTCCTCTATCGCCATTCAATAGGTTTCCTTTTTTTTTGGTTTCTATTTATGTTTTTATTCTTGTGTTGATTCTTTGAAATTTTTTATTCTTGCAGGTAATTTGTGTTTGATTTAATATTCTTTGTTGCTTCTAATTATTTCTTATTAAAAAGGAATGAGGGGAAAGTGGAGTTGCTACAAATCTGTGGGGAAGGTGTTGAATCATCCCAGAAACTGATGTGGAATGAACAGGTCGATTGATTTATGTTTGTGTTATTTTTTTGAACTGTCACCTGTTTTTGGAGTTTAATGGGGTTTTTTTCTTATGTTTTCTATATTTGGTGATTTATGGGCCTTTTTTAAAATCGATTTTGTATTAATAATTGTTGTTAATGCAATTTATGGGTTTTTTTCCTTTAATACAGTCAGGGAAAGACCGATTGGTTCGTATGGCGGGTCTACCTCTGCGGGGTCCACAAAAAGCGACCACTCGGTGGCTTTTTAAGCCACTTGTGCTTAGGGAGCTCCCTAAGCACGTGTGTATATATATATATATATAGTTCTAGATCTTCACAGGGATATAGGTCCACATCAACAAATGAAAGAGGTTTTAGGGGATGGATATGGTGCTACATGAGAGCAGAATTGTTGCGGGAGATCCATGCAGAAAGAATCTGGATTTATGCAGGGACGAGAAAATGGGTGTTCACAGACTATTTTGGATCTAGGTAGAGAAGAATTATTTCTTTATTCCATTTTCTCGGGTACTTATGAACTCCAAGATGGAATGCAGAACAAGGAACTGCCATTCATTATTTTATTTTATTTTTGAAAGAAGGTGACTTTATTGAGTATTAGTGATCATACAAACAGATGAAGGGGACAAGGTGTCCCCGGTATAAACTAAGGCTGACTAATATACCCGTAGGTATCCTGTATGTGTAATAAATATCATAAACACATAAAAAACTAGGTATGAAGGGGACAAGGTGTCCGGCTGTTTGACTTTGTTTTCTTTGTTGTATATTCTCGCTCTTTTCTCCTTGTATTCGACCATCTCGGTCTCTTTCAATGAAAATCGATCCATTTACCATTCAAAAAAGAAAGAAAGAAAAAACTAGGTATGAAAACATAAAACCTACAAATCCGTTATTAAGAGACTACACATTGTATGCATAGCTTGAGGCTTAACCATGAGATACAAAAGATATGAGTGTCATATCTTGTTCCAATCACCCTTAAAATTGTTACGATGATACTGATTATATATCAATCTTTCTGATATTATTAGTTAAATAAGTTGTTATCAGTTGCTTTAGATTCATAAAATAAACATCTGCAAAAAATTGAGACATCTGTGTCATATTCAAACCACATGATCTCACAAAATATGAAATGGAATAAAAAATTGAGACATCTGTGTCATATTCAAACCACATGATCTTACAAAAATATGAAATGGAATAAAATAATTACACCTAGTTCAGATTCCAACAGGTCTGCATTTACAGTTTCTTTTTTTTTAAACTATTTTACTTTATCTTGAGCAATATTTGCAGATTTCATATAAACATCACAAATGTAAACGTGCATACATGCATCCATGCTCACGAATGCATGTAGAGATAACTTAACCTAGAGCGTATAATTCATAATAATATAGACCCTAAATGCAACATAGCATGGTATAAAATATAATACGTGCATTGATGCCATCATATAAAGATGAAGTAAATGAATATTTTGATGACATCATCTGATAAAAAGCATACTACAATTCCTAGAGAAGTTCTAAACCTCTCCAACACCCTTTATCTTACTCATTTCTTATAACTGTGTCTGAGTCATGTGCATAATGGGAGAAGATTTTCATAGACAAGACTGCAAGATTGACCTATCTGTGAGATAAGACTCATAAAAAATGAGGAAGGATAGGGAATAGAGACCAGTATGTCATGTGATACATGTATAACACATTGAACGTAGAGTAGAGCATTTTTACCTGCAAATCCAAAATGTTATAAGCATTCCCCAAATCATCATGCATCCACGGAATGTCAGGGATATACTTCCATTCTCCATCGACAATAAACCTGTACTGGTAGACACCTGATGGAAGCACTTTCATGATAGTAAAGTCTTTTCCTGACTTCTGCAAGGGCTTTCTGCCATAACAGTTCATCTAGTTAATACAAATTGCATGGCTTCTATAAGCTTGGTTTGAAATTTCAGTTTCGGTGTCAGTTTTGGCCACAACTGAGGCCGAAATTTGGTTAAAAAAAACATATTTCGGCTTTTACCGAATTTTTTCCGAAATTTCAGCAAAAACTGAAAATTTTGAAAAAAAAATTAAGCCGACACCAAAATCTGTACTTTCAGTGTCGGCCCCAGCCGAAATTTAAAACCATATCTATAAGCTTATATTCAGCTTAAAAATGTTAGATAAATAACACACTAGAAGAGATTTAGATAGTACTACTTAAGAATGACTAAAAGTGTTAAGTATGAATTTAAAATGAAAGATAAAAATTGTTAAAACTCCATGTTACTTTGTTTTCCAGTTATCCCATGATCCTTGCACAGCTACTTCCTTCCCACCATGGCTCCATGTAATCATTGTTGGAATTCCTTGCTCACAAAACATATCCTCATACTCAGCAGTATCTTGCATCCAAGCGGGAGTTGGCATGTGCAGCTCATCAGGTCTCTGTAATGGAACCATGGGGACCTGAAAAAGTAATTTGCTTGAGTGTCTTTCATCTAGGATGGGCTTCAGTGTGAATAAATGGCACAATCTAATATTGGCACAAAAGGTTTTGTTTAAGGAAAACAATGCTAAACTCAAAACAATAACATTGTAATAATGCAGTTAATTGTAGTAGGAATGACTTTTAAAACTACAAGCCTTAGAAAGCATTTTCGTTCTCAGATAAATTGGGAAATATATCCATTAAGGTTCAGCATGCAAAATAATATTGGTAAAACAGGAAAAAAAATCTGGCCAACCTAGACTTACACGATGTGATCCAACTATGTGAATGTGACAAGCCACGAGATCAAAGAATATCCAAAAAAAAATAAAAAAATTCAAATATTTATGCGACCTCGAGCGCGGTGACTCTCTCTAAACAAAATCAGTTATAGATAGAGTTTCCCTCAATATGTATGGGGCAGAGATAAAGTCATAAAAGCCCGACTTAACTGCTGAAAGACCCCGCAACAATTTTTTTAAAACCAGGATCCAGCATAGGTGATGAAAATATTCCCGCTCCCACAGCGACTAACATGAAAATAAAAAAGAAGGAGAGGGGCAAAAGGAGCCCTGATTCTGATATTACAATGATGCAGTTCTGGTGTCAGCAGGGGTCCCTCCCATGTTGCTAAGCTGGGACGTTCCAGAAAGGTCATTTTCTTTTTCTTTTTTATTTTCATAATTTTAGAGTAAGTTTTTGGAATTTTTTAGCAGTCTTAATTGGAGTTTGAAACTCACACATATTGCTCTAGTGGGACAGTTGGTTTTTGTAAATTCTATAAGTAGAGGTGATTTCTTGGCTGGATATTAGTTTAATTATAAGTTTTGAAGGAGTGTCTAGAAGGAATTGGAGTCGAAGAGGAAGTTTAGAGTTACATTTAGAAGTTTTTTGTGTAAACGTTGGAGTAAATATCTGATATATCTGCAACATCTAAACAGGTCCAATTATTTCAGATCCGAATTTAAAAATTGAATTGTAAAGAAATTGGGATTACTTCTAATCAAAGGGAGGGATACATCGTAGGAGCTAGGGTATGTCTTGAAGAAGTTTCTACTAGCTCAATGAGGACTGATTATAAATATGTATGTTCAGATATCAGTAAGAATACAGTCCACTCATTTCTATCTCTGAGAATACTAGCAACTCACTTGCTCATACTCTCCTTTTCAAGCTCCGATTCCCTCTTGGCCGATGTGCTCTCGTATTGAGATTGAGAAAGCAGATGTGTATCTAGTTCACCCACTAGAATTAGGTATGCTTTCTAGTTGTTCCAACTACTGGAAGTCAGAACCTTTGGAGCGTAAACTGAATTGCATATATATGTGAGAACATGTAACCAACCGGAGAAGAACACGTTTCCATTGGAGTAGACCAAGTTACCATATCCAATCTTACCTGGATTTCCCTTGCAGATTCCATCAGAATTGAGTATGATTGAAAGAGAAGTGGGTACACAACATACCAGTTGGACTGCTAGGATACAAGAATACCTTAAACCATCAGAATAAACCCAATAAAACGGAACCAAAAGAACATGATTGAAAGAAGTTCCCTCGCACACATCCAATAAAACAATCTTGATCACATTTACAAGACCAAAAACATATTCAGAAGTTTGGGTCTCCTCTTGAGCCCGATACTCCAAATACTTGCGAAGTAACCAGTCAAAGAATTATACTCTTATAATTTCCTGTAGGCCTCCTCCATTGTCCCCATAAATCCAAGAATAATCAGGGGTACTGTCAACTTATAACAATGCAACCATACTTGTTTTTGAATGGATAAAGAACGACCATACTTGTTGAGAGATTGAGTAATAGACACAAAGATGAATCATAAATGATGCTTCTCAAGGGCGTCACAATTAAGAAATTGTTGCCCCCAGCAAGCCAAGTGAAATAAAGCAACCAAGAACCCAGAGTCAAAGATCATCTACAAATTGATGTAACATGGAAATTATGCCCTTGACACATGTGCAGATGCTAAGATGATGTCCACATTAGTGTCATAAATAGAAGATAGAGGCACATGGCCTGCCTAAGATGATTCAAACTGTTAACTTACCAACTTCTCCAAAAGCTTAAGCTGTTGGAGAAAGGCGTTATTTTTCTTATTTACTTTAACACTCCCCTGCATGTGTGGCCCACTTGGCAAACACGAGGCACATGTGGTCCTACTTTGGGCCGACCATCGCATGTGGATTTTTGCTATCCGGGAGGTTTGAACTCGAGACCTTTGGCTCTGATACCATGTTAACTTACCAACTTCTCCAAAAGCTTAAGCTGTTGGAGAAAGGCGTTATTTTTCTTTTATACTTTAACACGAACTATAATAGGTTGAATCATAATGACTTACTTCGATTTTGACTCCATCTCCCAGTAGAATCTGTATGCAACAACGTCGGTGTTATGATATGAATATACCATACCAATTTGTTATGTATGGAGGATGAGATTCCATTGATACAGAGCCAATTCCAATAGATTTATTGAACATTTCCATTGATGTGCATCCAGCAGGAATTGAACCTACGAATTTGCTAATTATGGGTTGCTTTTGATTACAATTGTCAAACAATATATTTCAAATATGAGATTGAATGAAAGATAAATTCCTACACAAAATCACGGCAACTAACCCTTTCAATAGATGACAAATCAAAAGGATGAAAGTATGTAACAGAAATAGATCCGATGAACAAGTTTCTAGTCCCTTGAACAAATTGATGTGGACACATTAAGATATTGTGCCTTCCTTGGGAGCAATCTCGTTACTTGGAAGAGCAAGAAACAATAAATTGTTTCTCGTTCTAGTGCAAAGGTGAAATATAGGGCAGCATCTCATAGTGGATGTGAGCTTCTCTAGCTTCGCTCACTGATCTATGAGTTGGGTGTTGGCAATAAGGGTCCAATGCCCCTTCATTGTGATAACCAAGCGGCTATTCACATTGCTTCCATACGTTCTCATCTGTCGCATCAATTGGCAGAAATCTTCACCAAAGCTGTAGGACCTACACTTTAGTATACTAGTATCAAGATGGGCATGTCCAATACTTATGGCCAGCTTGAGGGAGAGTGTCCCAATGTATTGTATAGTGTCCATGTATATTCAATAGTAATTAGATAGCTTATTTTCTTTTATTTCTTTGTTTCCCTTCATTAAGGGTGTTTCATTTACTTGTCATAAGATATTGTTTATATATAGCAAAGGAGCTCATTTCCTCCTTATGCTTCTCACCATAAACCCTTTCTTCTCTTCCTTTTCTTCTTCTCTGTTCTACTTTATTTCCTGGCATTGATTCCATCTACCATCAAACATATGACTAGAGAAGCATATGATAAGCGACTTCTAACAAAGCATATAGCGACTTCACCATTCTCAATGTTTTCACATATGAAGATAATCAATCTCAAAATGCGTATTCCTGGCATGAAAGACTAGATTTCGTGACAACTTGATGGCACTTTGGTAAACAAACTTGATGGCACTTTGGTTGTCATAATATAACATGTGGGTGTCTAGTCTGAGATAAAGTTCCGAAAGAATGTGTCTCAACCATGTAAGTTGTATCATTCCTGCGGCCATGGCTCTATACTCAATTTTTGCACTTGATCTAGCAATTGTCCTTTGTTTTTCACTACTCCATGAAACCAGGCAATCATTCATCTACATACGATATCCTGCAGCTGACCTGAGTGTATTAGGATCAAGGTTTGAAATTTCAGTTTTGGTTTCGGCCTCAGCCGAAAACGAAATTTCCACCCAAAATTTCGGTGGCAGTTTCGGTTTCGGTTGAAATTCCAGTGAAAAGCTTATAATTTCAGCTGAAATTTTTAAATTTCAGTTTCGGTTTTAAATTTTGGTCCAGGCCGAAATCCAAAATTTCGGATTTTGGCCCAAATTTAAAACCGTGATTAGGATTTCAAGCCTAGTTTGCATCCAAGTACCCACATAAATTGGCTCCTTTGACTTGACAGACTTGGTAGAATAATTCATGATCAACAACCCCTTTGAGATATCTCGAAATATGTTTGATACCTACAAATGCTCTTCTCTACGGTCATATAAACATTGACAAACTTGGAGTAGGGCAGATGTGATGTCTGGCCTGGTGAAAATATAGTATTAGAGAGCTCTAGGTGCCCTTCTCTAGGGTCATATAAATATTGACAAACTTGCTTTACTGCAAATGTGATGTCAGGCCTGGTGAGAGTATAGTATTGAAGAGCTCCTACCTGGATCTTTGATTTTGATAGCTTCCTTTCCACTGAACTTATTGTCAATAGCATTAGTATCAAAAAGTTTGCAATTCATCATGCAAAACCTGTTAGCAAATCTAGTGAGTACTTTCTTCGGGACAACCACATTCCATCCTTGGATAATTCAAAAAAAAAAATTAATGGTTGGATAACTCAAATTCTACTTATAGTAATGCAGATGTCCCAAGTCCTTCGTATCAAAGGATTCCTTCGAGATGTTTTTGGGTCTTTGAATGCAAACACTGTCATTGCATGTGATAATGCCATCAACATGCCAAAATTAAAACCATCCCTAGCCATTCAGGGACAAAAAAACTAAAACCATCCATAATTGAGTATGCTTAATAAAGTATAAAATATCAAATTTGAATCACACTCTAAGCCTACTTGAGGCCATATATACCCTTCTTAATCTGCACAGGTACTTACTTTTATCTGTAACTTCAAAGCCTTCTGGCTGTCCTAAGGGATCCATAAAGAAACTCGTTCATCACATCCATTTGACTGAGAGTCCACTCAAATATGTTGTTTAGGGCTAAGATAAATCTCATTGCAGTACTCTTGACTAAAAGACTAAAAGTCTCATTGTATTTAAGACTCAAGATGATAAACCTAATTATACCCCTTGAGCACTAGTCATGCCCTACACCCTGTACATATTAATGGTTCCACCATGCTTCTTCTTGAGCTTGTAAAACAATTTGCAGCCTACAACGTTCATGTTTGTTGTCTATTGACTATTCCCATGCATAGTTTACTTTTAAAGAAACCTCCCATTTCTTCTTACATGGCTTCTATTGATTTAGGTCTATCGGGCCCCTTGATGAGTGGTGTTACCCCTGGTCAACACTTGTTCTTATTCGAACGAAGATAATACTTGACGTATGGCTACATGAGATGTCCCGTGGCATTTGCAATAAGCAAGAAAGTCGAGGCAGATGTGTGATGTCAACATATCGATAATGGGTAGTCTCCTTGTTAATCTCACCCAATGGTTTGTGGGTCATAAAGTGAGATTCAACAAAGGACGCAAGCGCGAGCTTAGAATCAATCTTGTAAACAATTAGTAGCATCTGTAATTCTTATGGTGGTCATTGTATCTGATGAAAATATAGATAACAACCTTTGGGTAGAACTTTTGACGAGTAGTAGATGTCATATGAATGTAACAGATGCAGCCCTCAAATGCTTAAGTCTCTGAATGCTTAAGATGCATATGTATACTGCTATTGAGACAAAAGTCTCTGAATGCTTAAGATGCATACACACCACGTTCCTTGCTTCGCAGAAAATAGATATGAACATCGTTATCTTCAGTAACAAGAGTATAAAAAAATAAGCATAGAGGACAACAAACTTATTTTGGAGATATAATCCATTTAAAGTGGAAAAAAATCATCTACATAGATAACATAAAAGCAAGAACAAGAAAAAGAGGCTACGAGTGCAAGACCCCAAACATCATAATGAACCAACTGAAAAGAAAAAGAGAAATTTATATTATTATGAATAGAAAATGGAAGTTCACTGTGTTCAGTGAGTTTACAATTGTGACAGATGTGTAGCGCTGTATTTTTATTATGGGAAGAAATAAATGGCTACAGAATTAAACAATACAGAACATTAGAAATTGATACAGCAATGATGCCACACAAATAATAAAAGATACAATGTTGATGCAATGAAGACCTAAACCATATTGTGAAGGTGGCGAAGCAAAGGAATCCGCCGGAATCTAAAGGCTTCCATGAATTATGCCCCAAGGGTATAGCTTCCTTATTCTTAGATCCGTTAAAAGAACAGAATTTAGTGCAAAGATAAAGTAGCACTGAAAGTGGAAGTAAACTTAAAGAAGGACAAGAGAGAGCTTGAACTGTATGCTAGGTGCCACAAAGACATCCGGGACATCAAATGAACCAAAAGACAAAGATAGGATAGTTATCCTACCGATGTGAGTGATCATAATGCGAGATGAACCAGAATCTGGAAGAGGTGAACTCATATAGCCAGTATTATAGCTGATGTGATGGGTGGCACTCGTATCAACTCCGCACAAAGCTTCAGAAGGTGAGGAGATTGGCATACCCATATGATGTGCTAAAGCAATTGGGGAGGCATATGAGAAGCGAGGATCATAGTGATAGTGATAGTTCCAATCAAATTTAATGCAGTTACAATGACCACAAATCTAACATCCATACGACAACAGTGTAGGAGGTGCAAAATGGAAGGAAGCGGCAACCCAGGAGTGCGCAGATTTGAATTTTGTGGAGGAAACCCAGTGATTGTCGGAGGTGTGGGAAGAAGACCTCCTTGAGCATGTTATTGTGATATGCCAGAGCAATTGCGGAGACATATGTGGATCATGGCTCGTAGGGATAGTACCAATCAATGACAATGCTGTTATGGTGACCAAAAATCTAACAGCCATATGACAATGGTGTATGAGGTGCAATGTGGATGCAGCGGACCCAGGAGTGCGTGGATATGACTTTTGTGGAGGAACCCCAGGGACTATCAGAGGTGTAGGAAGAAGACCTCCTTGAGCATGTTGTTGTCCCCCTTGTACTATGCAAAAGTTACAGTTACCACCATGAGGTCCTCGAGGATAATAAATCGTTGGTTGTTTCTGGTAATGTGGGTATCTTCAACCTAGGCCATTTGTCCCGTCCACAACCTTAACCTCGATGGCATCTAAAAGAGTTGGTGTTGTATGAATATAACAGCTCAAAGGTGTTCAGCAAAGCTTGGTTAGTCCTGAGAAGCATTAATGAGCTCACAAAAGCATTGGTGGTGGTCATTGTTCTATCATGTTGAAGGAGAATGACTTGAAGCTAAATAGATGTCGAAAAAGTAGATCAAATGAGAATGGAATGAGTAAATATGGCATAGTCATTACCAGCTCATGCTGTATGTACCTAACTTTGTCACGATCATCTGATTGATGTAAGGATGCAAATTGGTCAAATAGACCCTTCATCTTCGCAAGATGGCCTGAAACTGTGGATTTGCCCTCGTTGTTTTGTAGTGGAACTCACAGTTGCACAATCCTAGCTTTGGAAGCTCAAAGCAGTAGGCATGCAAAACTCTCCGCAATTCTCAGGCCGGGGAGACATCAAGGACCTGAGCAAGGACCTCAAAATACATTTGAATAATTCGCAATAAAATCAAATGCCCTTTCGCACACTAGGAGCTGTATTTGGGTTCCGTTCCCAGTAAGAGGTGACAATAACCTCAGGTTTACTACCAATAGAAGCTCCTTTAGCCTTCCCTCACTCTTCATTAAGAGGTATAATGAGACCTTCAAGTCAATCAAGAGGGACTGGGGAAAATATGACAAGAAGAATTTAGCCTTTCAATACTAGGAAATTGCCATGAGAGAGTTCGATGGAGGAGAGCTGGGAAAACATGGGAAAAGAGGGGGAAATAGATGAAGTGAGATAAGAAGAAGGATTCAAGATTGGAAAAATTCATATTAGGTATATGATAGAAAAGGAGTGGGTTTGAAATATAGGGTGGGTCAAAAGGTTGGCAGAAGAGGGAAAACTAGGGTTCAAAACATAGAGGAAAGGAAGAGAAAGCTAAGGGAAGGGGTGTGTGGGACTGGAAGTGCTCTGATTCAATACAAGACGAGATTTGGGTTTTGGATTTGCGTGGAGAATGAAAAGGGAATTCATGGGATTTGAATGTTGAATTCAACCAAATTTTTGTGAGTGGAGTGTAGTGCACAAACTTAAGTGAAGAAAAGTGGGTCCTAGTTAAAAAACATAAGTTGGTAACATGCATCCCATTTAATTGATGCTTAATTTAGCAAGAGAAGAAAAAGAAAGATAAGGATAGGAACCCTTAGATCTTGATCTTCCCGCTCCGATACCATGAGAAAATTGGCTTGAATGTGAGGAAGTCAGATGTATAATGGAAGAGAGGAGAGATTTTGAAAGGAGTCAAAAGTTAGTTCTACTCATCATTTTCAAAAATAGGTTGAAAGTCATATGAACATGGGGTTTGGTCAAATGACCAAAATACACCTAACACATAAATGACCACCTCTAATAGAACTACCACCCAGTTGTTTCTAAATGAAGGGAATGAAACATAACTTGTACGTATGCCCATTTGTAGTTTGTAGAAAGAAGCCTCGTGATAAACATATTTTGAGAGTGGTGTGTTACAGTGCACAAACTTAAGTGAAGAAAAGTGGGTCCTAGTTATGTTTAAAAAAACATAAGTTAGTTGGTAACATGCATCCCATTTAATTGATGCTTAATTTAGCAAGAGAAGAAAAAGAAAGATAAGGATAGGAACCCATAGATCTTGATCCTCCCACTCCGATACCATGAGAAAATGGGCTTGAATGTGAGGAAGTCAGATGTATAATGGAAGAGAAGAGAGATTTTGAAAGGAGTCAAAAGTTAGTTCTACTCATCATTTTCAAAAATAGGTTGAAAGTCATATATGAACATGGGGTTTGGTCAAATGAACAAAATACACCTAACACATAAATGACCACCTCTAATAGAACTACCACCCAGTTGTTTCTAAATGAAGGGAATGAAACAAAACTTGTACGTATGCCCATTTGTAGTTTGTAGAAAGAAGCCTCGTGATAAACATATTTTGAGAGTGGTGTGTTACAGTGCACAAACTTAAGTGAGGAAAAGTGGGTCCTAGTTATGTTTAAAAAAACATAAGTTAGTTGGTAACATGCATCCCATTTAATTGATGCTTAATTTAGCAAGAGAAGAAAAAGAAAGATAAGGATAGGAACCCATAGATCTTGATCCTCCCACTCCGATACCATGAGAAAATTGGCTTGAATGTGAGGAAGTCAGATGTATAATGGAAGAGAGGAGAGATTTTGAAAGGAGTCAAAAGTTAGTTCTACTCACCATTTTCAAAAATAGGTTGAAAGTCATATGAACATGGAGTTTGGTCAAATGAGCAAAATAAACCTAACACATAAATGACCACCTCTAATAGAACTAACACCCAGTTGTTTCTAAATTAAGGGAATGAAACAAAACTTGTACGTATGCCCATTGTAGTTTGTAGAATGAAGCCTCGTGGTAAACATAAATCGATCAAAGTTGAAACGCAAAACAGTTTTTAATAATATTAGCCACGAAAAGAATTTGAGTTAGATCATTGAAATCATCAACACGTTAAATTGAATCTTCAATGAGTCAGAGCACGTGTGAGGCTCTCCAAAAGTCCCAAGACAATGAAAATAAGCCAAGTGAAGAAGTCCAAATAATTTCCATTCAATATGAGGGAATGCCACTATATGTATTATCAATACTTACGAGTAAAGTTTCATAAGACCATGGGAGATTTTCCATAGATAAAAATGGGTACATGAATAAATATCCCTAACACATGCAAAGAAATGTCCTCAAGAAGGGACAAAAAAACTTTGATCCTATCAAATCATAAATCTTACATTGTAAAATTGGGTATTGTCTATTGATATTAGACCAAAATTAGTATGAACACTTCATAATATTCGTGATTGAATATTCCAATAGGTGATAAACATTGAGAATATTTGTACATGCTTTCAATGGAGTCAACCCATAAATTTTTATCTAACCGAAGAACAAAGGAATTATTGCCAAGCTTTCCATTAGTCTCATGAAATTAAAGTAAAAGAGTGACTCATTGAAGGTCAAGAACATGCGAAACAACCAGTTACTTCAAAAGCTTAAGCTGTTGGAGAAGGCGTCTCTCTCTCTCTCTCTCTCTCTCTCTCTCTCTCTCTCTCTCTCTCTCTCTCTCTCTCTCTCTCTCTCTCTCTCATGGCCCGTCTTTTTAGGGTAGGCCAACACGTGGCAAATGTGGCCCCTCTTTTGGGTTGGCTGTTACATGTGGATTTTAAAATCATGGAGGTTTGAACCTAGGCATTTGCTCTGATACCATGTGAAGCAACCAGTTCCTCCAAAAGCTAAAACTGTTGGAGAAGGCGCTATTTAATCTTTTGTGCTTTAACAAAACACATAGCTCACAAAGGCCAATCCGATTGAGACAGATATAAATAATTTGGAATATTAATAATCATAAAATATGACTGAGGCACAAGTAAATGTGATTGGCTAAGGATTATGTTATTTAATCATGAGATTTATGCAACAAAATATGGTTCTAGAGAGAGGGAAAAAAGGTTTATACTATTGATAGATTACAATTGAACTATTGCCACCACAAAGATCTGTACCCACAACCTCGTGGTGGTGACCTGACACTCCTTCCAACTGAGATTTGGGCTCAAGCCCATTCCATATTGTTAGAAACTTACCAACTTCTCCAAAATCTTGAGCTTTTGGAGAAAGGCGTAATTTATCTTTGATACTTTAACACTCCCCCGCACGTGTGGCCCACTTGGCAAACACGTGGCACATGTGGTCCCACTTTGGGCCGACCATCGCATGTGGATTTTTGCTATCCGGGAGGTTTGAACTCGAGACCTTTGACTCTGATACCATGTTAAGCTTTTGGAGAAAGGCGTTATTTATCTTTTATACTTTAATACATAACTTGATGTGTAGGTCACTCTAGCATGCAATATGGGAACGTGTAAGAAATGCACTACATCTTCTTGTACAAGGTATCATAGGGTAAGGATGTTTGGGAGCTCAAAAAGATTCCCTAGATTGAAGAGTACGAATATTGCATATAAGTTAACAGATTCCAACTTAAAACTAATAGATTTGTAACCATTTTACATAATTTGGATAAACATATTTTCGCAAGTTATAAATTAATGATCATGGAAACCTGGACTCTAATTACTTGAGAGAGAGAGAGAGAGAGCGTGTGTGTGTGGGTGGCTGTGGGTGTCTTAGAGGTAGACTTCCGGATTAGGGACTGGACTTCTAATAAGTATTTAGGTCAGAAAAAGGATATGTTAAGATCTTATCAATTAGCATAAGAGAGAGAAAGAAGGAAAGAGTAATTCAGCTAAAATGTTTAGAGAATAAGTGATCCAAAAGATTCTCAACTCAACTCAACTCAACTAAGCCTTTGTCCCAAACTAGTTGGCGTCGGCTAATGTCCTATTTTTGGAAGTGATCCAAAAGATTCCTTAGAAAAAATTCCTTTTATAAGAAATGAAAGGAAGACAAAAGAGTCCATCTGTAAGAACCCATCCCACACTCTTCTTTTACCAAAAGGAAAGAAGCATAGAACCCATCCCATGTCCTCTTTTTTACCACCAAGGAAAGAAAATATGAAAGGTCCTAAAAGTAAAATTCTCCCTCCCCTCAAGAAAAAAGAAGAAAAACAGTACAACTACAAGTACCCATCCCACACTTTTCCTTTAGTAAAGGAAAGAAGAAGCACAGAACCCATCCCATGTCCTCTTTTTATCACTAGGGAAAGAAAATAATTAAAAAAAAAACAGAACCCTTCACATGAAACTTCTTACAATGATGAGAAAAGATCTGTACAAAATGTCCTAGTGATGACCATTCAAAAAAAAGTCCTAGTAATGGAAAGAGAAGGATCCCTTCCGCACTCCCTCCCACCCTCCCTCCTCGTAGGTTTTTGTTTGACACCTAAAAAGAACAAAATATTGTGGGATCTGATCCACCTAAATGAAGGATCCAATTCAATGAAAGTGAGGCCACAGCCCAAATTTTTAGTGGGTTGTGATCGGGCAACCTAGTTGTGTAGCATTGGGGCTGTGTTTTTTGTTGTAACCATGGATTAGTTGAATAGCAGGTTCACAGTTTCCTATTGGCAGCCTGTTCCCATCCTAAGATGTATGTAGTGAGACCTAACATGGATATCTATCTATCTCATTGACTATAATATGTTGTACAAAATTCTTGTAGACAAAGTCAATACCATGCACGTCATATATAGGAATGAGCTACAAAATCAAGAATTGACCTCAAATGAGGGTTCCATTTTTCTCTTCAAGTAGAGCAATTTATCGTCTACAAACAAATGATCTTCATGATGTCTGAATCACTTGTGTTGGAGAGCACAATAGCACTTGTGACGACTCACTCATGCTTATCAATATGTGCTACCTGATATGAGGGTATTATCAAGCCTAGGGAGCGCAATCCTCATACACCTAACGTAATCACCAATCTAACTGTAAATTGCATGTACTGTTCTCACAGCCTCATTGTCATTCATTGATGATATGGCACCAATCCAACACACCTTAAAAGACTCATAGCAAGGGCTTCATGCCTCCTTAATCATAGGAGATATAGGTTTTCCGAAGGCAATCAAAATTTGTTTTCCTTTTCATTAATATGATCGAGAGTACAATATAAATACGTGGGTGGTTATTATAAATGCATGAGATAGGACCAATTATAGAATACTAAGCTCTAGTTATTTCTAATTCCTTTTTTTCCAAAAAAAAAATGCAGTCAATCACTTTGAGCAGCTCCAAAATTTGCTTCTTAGAATTTTCATCAAACAACTGGTGTGATTTACAAATTTTCATCACACAAATGTGCTTCCAAGGGAGCATATTCTCAGAAAAATTATTCCATTTACAAAAGAACTGCAAAAATTATATGCTAAAATTTCAAGAGGCAATTAATTTTATTTTCTTTTACATTAATATGATCTAGAGTACAATATAAATACATGGGGAATTATTATAAAAGCATGAGATAGCTCCAATTATAGACTACGTAGCTCTAGTTATTTATAATTCCTTTTTTCCCAAAACCATGCAGTCAATCACTATGAGCAGCTCCAAATTTTGCTTCTTAGAATTTTCATCAAACAACTGGTGTGCGTCCAAGGGAGCATATATATGCTAAAATTTCATATAATTTATTGGTTACATTCCTACGGTTGTAGGACTTTAAAGTACAAAATATGAAAAAACACTATTCAAATGGCAGAACAAACAGAGATTAATAACCCTATGAGCACCAATAGTTCATATATGCGACCACAACTTCCAATTAAGCCTAGATTCCGATGAAGAAATTGCCATTCCTACAATTGTCTAAAACATGGTGCATTCAACTCAAATCATGCAATTGGAAATCAACAATAAGTGGCAACGACATGAAATAAGATATGAGGGCAAAAATCCAAACAAATGCTTAGTTTTAATTACAGAGGAAAAAACCAAAACTTTATAAACATTTATCAATTCTTCCATCATGTAGAACCTCTTAAGACTCAAACTAAAATTGCTCTCTGAGCTAAACTGGTCATATCAGGAAAAGAGAAAGAGATAAGGTGGGGAAAGAGAGGAGAAAATTTCACAATAAAAAGAAAAGAAGATCAAAACCCAAATACCCACTATAACTAAGTGGGGGCTGGGAGAAGTTCGAAGTTCAAAACAAAAGGAAAGAAAATCAAAACCCAAATACCCACTACAATTAACTGAAGATACCCACATAAATACCAAAATTAAGTCAACAAACATACAGAAAAAAAATAGTTAAGTAAGAAAAAAAGAAAGAAACTGACCTGAGGAGTGAACATCAAAGGCGATTGAGCCGCCATGGGGCTATGAGGAGGACTCTGTCCCATTGGCTCTGGAGACCCCCTCTGCGCATGATAGCTAACGTGCGCCCCAGATGAGTTTACCCCTTCTTCTCTACCACTAACATTACCCATGAAAAAAAAAAAACTAAAAAAAAAAAAATGGAAAAATGGGAAAACAAAAGACCAACTACAAAAACCTTCTCATAGTTTCAGAAACACCCCTCAGAAGATCCTTTAAAAGCATTTTTATTTGGGAAAAAAAAATCCCACCTATCTAACAGTTACATATCCCATAAAAACAAAACACTCCACCTTGAAATTCTGACCTAGTTTCAGAATCACCCTTTAAAAAGTAAAGAAAAAAACAACATTTATATGAACAGAATCAAGAAAAAAAAAAGAAAAAAAAAGATTCCTCTTTAGAATACAAACATTAGCCATGAAAATAAAAAAACCCATCTAAGAATTCATGGGTTTTATAGCAAAATCAAAGAAACCCGAAAAATACAATCAACCCAATTCGCCTCCCACTTTATTCATGAAAAATATGAAAACCACTCAACAAGCTCTTCACACCCTTTTATAGAGAGAGAGAGAGAGAGAGAGATGATTTTGTAATTTTGGATTGATGAAATATAAAAGAAAAGAAAAGGCTTTATTATTCTATTTAATTCATTTCTTTTCCAAGACCACATGAAAAAAGCGATTTTGCTCTCCAATGAGTTTGGAAGATCCCACTCAGCCCTAATCATGTCATTAAAAAAGAGAATGTCGTATTGTCATCATCACAAAATCAATTTCATTGTAAATTTTATAGACTTCTCACCTACTTATGCATCTTCAATAAATAAAAAAACTCAGGTTGATATTTTATTATTTTATTGACAAAATCAGGAGTTGGGCTCCACTTGAAATTATAATTAGAAAACCTTAACCCTAACCAACCATTTGCTTACCTCAATTCAATGGGTAAAGATCAATATTTTAAAATTTGGGCCGGTGATTGAACACCCAAACAAAAAAAAGGTCCCAGTTCATTCCAAAATCAATCCAACAAAGTCATTAATAAATTAATTGTAAACATTTAAACAACTGAAATGAAAAAAAATAAAAATAAAGAATACTGTTATTGGCACTACTATGTTTTGATAACGAGCCGAACCCACTTGCTGTTTCTTTTCTAATTGGCTGGAGGGAGCATTTTGGGAATTGCAATAGCTTTTGAGAGCTGTTTAAATAATAAAAGACAAGGTGAGTTTGGCCTATCATTAAAACATGGTAGTGCCAATATAAGTAGCTCGGATTAGTGTTTTAAAATGTGGATGCGGGACGGATGGCCGCCAAAGTAAATCCTAATTGACTCGACACGACGTGGTTGAGTATACAACTGACGCGAATGAGTACACAGCATAACTCGGGAGAGTCAGAAGAGTATTGATTGACATTATAGGGCAAAGCGCGGAATAGGACAAGAACGTGGCTGTAAAAGGGAGCTGACTCAGGGGAGGTAAAAGGGAGGTGACTTGGGGGAGGCTACGATGACGCGAGGAGTTTTTGTTGAGAAAACCTGCTGGGCAAATCAAATCCGATTGTGCATAAATAAATGAAAAAGTAAAACAAGAAATAGGCCACAAGGTAAACACCAAGATTTTACGTGGTTCGGCCAAGCCTACATCCAAGGTGAGAAACACGACCTTCCACTATGAGAAAAACAATATACAGTGATTACAATGGATTAAACCCAAACCCAAAAAAGGCAACCCATTCCTTGCTTCTCAACCAAGACCGTACACCGAGAGATGACCCAAGAAAAACCCAACAGAAAATAGAAGAGAAAAACCCATTAGAGAACCCCGAAAGAAAACCCAAGAAGAATACCCACCTCTCTCTCTCTCTCTCTCTCTCTCTCTCTCTCTCTCTCTCTCTCTCTCTCTCTCTCTCTCTCTCTCTCTCTCTCTCTCTCTCTCTCTCTCTCTCGTGGTAGCAGACACACCACAAGAGAAATCCATGCCCAAAGCCCTCTTGCCGTAACACACAGAGAATATAGAGGCTCTTATTTGTAGGTTTTCGAAAAACCTAAAATAGCTACCTTTCTATTTTGCCTTGCCTTCCCACCCAAACAGCACACGTGGTGGGAAATAAGGCAACTTTGCCAACAATCTCACCTTGGCTTATTTTCCAGCCACCTGAAGATTTCCTGCTAATGTCGCCACCGGTTTGCTAATGCCGCAAACCATCATTGGCCTCTTGAAGTACCCGGCTACACACCCTCGAATCATCCTAGTTCTGACTCCTTTTGATTCGATCAACGTGGCTAATGCACATGTGTAATTGTCAACCCGTTGACTCACCTAGTCAACCTTGGAGAACGATCTCAATTCATCCTCCTCAACATAGGTATTGTCACATTCTCACCATCATTTGTGACATGGAAATTCGTCTCTGCAACATTTGTGAAAGAGACCCTACGTGTGCGTACACCATTACTCTGTTTCCAACTAGCTACCGAGATCTTAAGAACACTAGTCACCGTATCCCTGACGATATATTCCTCCGCACTTCTCTCCTTTCATCAGAACCATACAGCCGTGTGTGATTTTCATGGCTCCACCTGCAGCTGAAAACCTGCAACCCCTGGAGTCCAATCAGCCAAGTGATATTAGATTCTTTCGCATCTTTGGGACATACGCCATACCACCCAAGTCTGAACCACTCCATCGAACATCTTGATCTTCACTGTCCCAACTCCCGTGACATCACAAGCAGACCCATCACCTAAGGACACTATACTTTCCCTTGTTTCCTGGAACATATCTAAATATTCCCTCCTAAAGCATACACGAACATAGCAAGCTAAATCTAGAATCCACTCATCACGGGAAGTGTGATTACCTGAGGAGACTGTAAGAACGTCTCCAACCTTTCACTCTGCCAATTTGTTACCACCACCACAGCATTCGTAGCCCCGTTGTCCGTCTGGTCAGCTCGTTTAGAAAAATCTTGCTTGATGTGGCCATATTCCTTGCAATGGTAACATTGCAGGCCCTTTCCTTCGACCTCGGATCTTGACATGCATTTTTCTGATCCCCTGTCAAACAACCTTCTTCTTTTATTCTCATCATGAACAACCAACACATGCTCTTGACTCCCAATAAGAGCATGTTTCTTCTGCATCTCATTCAATAAGAGCGACACCACGACTTCCTTTAACTTTTTTGTGTCCTTATCATACAATAAAAATGTCAATTGAGCCAAACTCACTTGTTGTTTCTTTCTAATTTGGTGCTAAGAGATTGTTGAGAATTGTAATAGCTTTTGAGAGCTAGTTAAATATTAAAAGACAAGGTGAGTTTTACCCATTATTAAAAGAGGAAAGTGCTAATATAAGTAGCATACATCTCAGTGTTTCAAAACATGGACATGGGGCCGAAGCAAGTCTACTCTGACATGACACGGTGGAGCATTCAATTGACATGGATGAGTACTTGATTGAGAAATTCACCCCCTTTCAAGGACAAACTCAACCTCCTAACAAGTGAATTATTTAGATCTTTGAACAAGGTAGGCCCCACCTGTACTTATTCTCATAAGCATTACTATGTCTCTCTCTCTTCCCTCTTTGAGCACAAACCCTTGGTAGAGCCCAACAATAGTTGGTTTAGATCTTGAAGGTGGATACCATAAAAAGTGTATTTTATTTTATTTTAAAAAAATCACTTGAACCCACCTAGTTCAAAGATCCAAACTGTTCATTTGTTGGGCCACAACGTAAATAAGCCTTGCCCATAAAATCAAATTAGAGGGTTAGGATCATCCAATGGAAATGATTTTTGGGGCACAATCATTGGGGCCCAACAACTGAATGGTTTGGATCTTCAGCAAGGTGGGCTTCATTGTATTTTCTTAAAAAAAATACAGGTTCACATACGAATGGATGTAATACACATTGGGGCCCACCTATTACATGGCAATACATAAGCCAAATAACATATTCTTTAGAAAATTCATTGGGACCACTTTTTTGAAGATCCAAATTGTTCATTTGTTGAACCTAAAACATATATAGGTTGTGCTTTCAAAACCATCTCTATGGGATGATTCTAACCCTCTAATCTAATACGACTACACCTCATATGAAAATCTCTACGGTTCAGAGTTAGGATCATCTTAGGGACATGATTTTTTTGAGAAAGGCCTATGTACATTGAGTCACAATAAATGACCAGCTTGGATCTTCAAACAAAGTGAGCTCAAGTGATTTTTTCAAAAATAAAAATAAAAATAGAGAATACATTTTTTATGGTGTCCACCTTCAAAGATCTAAAACCATTCATTGTTGGGTCTCACCAAGGATTCGTGTTCCAAGAGAGAAGAGAGAGTGCTTGTAGTGAGAGTAAGTCGCCTACCTTGTTCAAAGATCCAAACAATTCAGTTGTTGGGCTTCACCAAAGGTTCATAGAGAGAGACGAACATTTTCAACAATTTTGGTTTACTTTTATTGAAAATGCCATTATTTTCTGTAAAAAAAAAAAAAAAAAAAGTTGGAAATGCAACTATTGTTAGGAAACGACAAACAAGATAAATGGAATGGTAGAAAGGGGAGTGGAAATACCAATTTCTCATTTATAAAATGACTTTTTTACGGGGATTAAAGTCACATTGGCAAGCTTTACCCAATTACCTCTAATTCAAGATGACCCAACAATGGCCTTGACCCGTAACAACAAATCACAATCAGACACATATGTTATACACTGAAATTACCTGTATACTTAAGAAGCTCCATTTCTTTTTACATAAAATGGGTGTAAACAAATTTTACACATTTTTGCACTTAAAAATAGACTGAAAATTTTACGCCCAAAGAAACAGCAAAAAAGAAAAAGGAATAGGAAGAATGAGTGAATTCTCTTCACCCTGGTTTGGTCCAAAAGAAAGGAGGTGAAAGCTATATTTGATGGTGCCCAAACGAGTGGGCATCTCTTTTTTGTCCTCCAATACTCGTACCATGACAGAGAAAGCTACCCAATGGCGCCAAATCTTAGGATAAAAATCTTCCCATAAGTCAATTGGTCGGTGGATCCTCTCTTGTAAGCATCTAATGAAATGATTTTCACTAAGAAGATTCTTAAAGAGGGAAAAAAAGGTGATTTTCATGAAGAATTATGTGGGAGAAAAAAGGTTTAAAGTGGAAGAGAAATTTTCCCTAGAATCAGGTAGTTACATGTCTTCATCAAGTGAAGAAAATGGGACAAAGGTAGAGAATCTCAGTGGAGTGACTTGTGGGTTGTGGCCCCTAAAGAAGGTGTATTTCTAGAAGGGAAAAGGGCCCTACTTTCACCAAAATGACGTTGGGCTCTTCTTAAAACCCACCTTACATACCAAGTTACCAACTCTCTCTCTCTCTCTCTCTCTCTCTCTCTCTCTCTCTCTCTCTCTCATACAAACTCTTTCCAAAATGATTTTTTTCTTATTTTTGAGGAAAATTGTTAACCTACTAGACCTTGAATTTTTTCCAAGGAATATTATTTTTCATAGAATTTTTTATACCCCATGCATAGCATGGGTGGGATGACCCACCATTTTTTAAGGGGAGGGGCCACCATCTCCACCCAAACCATGCACAAAGTAAGGGCCACTATTTTACACCTCAATTTTATTGGATGGGGTCCATCAAGGGAAGTGGTATATTTGCTAAGTTTTTTTCTTCATTGGGCCACCCCCTCCAGTGGATTTATGGCTACTAGTTTTACACTAAAAAGGGGTTACTCGGGAAAGACGAGGGGTGGGTATATTATTTTCCTTTATACCTTATCTTTTGATAAGTGTGTCCCACCATCTCCACCTAAACCATGCATAGGGTGGGGCCCATCATCTTGCACCTCGTGTTTTGATAATTGGGGTGGATGCATAATTTTACACCCGCACATAGCATGCCCAAGGATTGCTCGCGGGCGTGTGGTATGTAAAATGGGTACCACTTATAAGTTATAACATTACGTGATGTGGCACTCAACCCACAGAAAAGGGAGAGGGACCCTTAACCTGAAGTGATGTAGACAAAGTTTCAACATGGGATTTTCTTTGCTTGAACTTAAAAGGTGTGTCCTTCAACTGATTCAACTTGTCTCAACTACTTCTGAATGGTTGTTGAGATGGGGAGTAGCCCTGACCTATCTAATGTAACACTTGGGTCAGAACCACTTGGGAAAAAGGCTGAACTTGGGGTCCTCTTGACTTCTCAAGGGAAGTCCATGCTCTCTAACTAATTCAACTTCTCTCAACTACCTTTGAACAGTGTAACTGTATGTATTTTTCATATATTAAGGAGATTCTATATGCTAACTCTCACACGATTTTGCTCTTCACCCACACCCTCCCTTGTTAGGTTTTGCGAACTCTTTGTAGGTTTAGCCAAAGATTAGTATTTCTACTAGTTTAAGAAAAGTCCTAATCACGTAATTAGGGTTGGACGAAAACACACTCTTCCTAGAGAGGGGACGGATTTTACATGGGGGTATTTGGGGTATTTCATTCTCTGACTTAAAAGAATTTCATCCTTGAAATTTACACTCCTTATGCCCTCTCTCCTGAGAAGACTACCCTACTAGGGGTGCAACTTGGGTCGGGTTGACAAAATTCGGGTTCAACCCGATTTTTGCGCAGGTTGGGTTGACAAAATTCGGGTTGGGTTCGGGTCCGGATTGGAATTTGGCAACCCAATCAAAATTCGGGTTGGGTTGGGCATCAGGCAACCCGACCCGACCCGACCGTAACCCGGCAAACATTAACACGTTTTTTGGCTTTTTTAATTTTTGACGTTTTATTTTTTCTACTTTCTATCCTTAAAAATATAATTCTCTGGAGAGATGGCTGTTGTTGTGTAGATGAGATAGAGATACAGAGGGTGCATATCCTTGTGATTGTGATTCTCATGTTTTCCTTGCTTCATTTGCAGTTATTTAATCTGTGCATGTGTTCTATTAGTGTTTTTTTTTCCTTGGATTTTGAACTTGGATGCCATTTCCCTTCCTAAATATCTCATCTGAAATGTCTAAACCTGACCCAATCCAACCCAACTTGGGAATTCGGGTTGGGTAGGTTTAGGGTTGGAGGTTGAGCTCCTCGAGTTGGGTCGGGTTGGCCTCAACCCGACCCGAGTTGCACCCCTATACCCAACTAAATCTCAACACATGAACAATATATTTTCCTCGACTAGATTGTTCAGGATATATCTACTCTGGATATTCAAACCTTCTATAATATCCGGCTAGTCCCATGAAATTGTAGATTTCTCGCACATTATTCGATCTTTTCTAATCCACTACAGCCTCTACTTTCTTAGGGTCCACTGATATCCCATCTGTTGATACCACAAGCTCTAGGAAAAAAACATTATCCATCCAAAATTCGTATTTGTTCAACTTGCCAAAGAACTGCTCTTGTCTTAGTGTCTCCAGTAATGTCCTCAAATGTTGTTCATGCTCTTTTGAGAAGATTCGAAGCCGAACAAGAAGTAGATCAAGCAGAGGCAGCGGGTCGGGCAACCAATTTGGTTCGTTTTCTTTGATATTCTGAATTTATTTTAATCATCATGAACAATCTAGTAACTAGGCATACCCAATTTCGATTAAGGAAAGAGAAAGTTTTTGTTAGTTACATGTTTTAAGGCATTCCGCTGCGCCTTGGTCCCTTGATCGATCCGGGTTTAAAGTAACAGATATGTCGTTGAACGAACACATAATCGTTTATTTAAAGATGGAATGATCAGCAAGAAGGTTAATGCTTTGGGATTTTGCGAGGATCGAATGAGATAACCAACTCATGATAAATCCAACTGCAAGTCCTTGCCAAAATCCTTGATGCTTAAGTGATTGTAATGTCCCATTTGCAAATAAGATTAAGTTAAGATAAAATCTTATTTACAAATAAGGACCAATTTTGGTTTTCTTACCTTGGCTACCAAGAAAATGAAGAAAAATAAAACTTTCACTTGTACATAATGGTGCGTAGTGCGTGCTAAGCATACATAAAGGGGTTGTCCTCAACGGGGATAGAAATACTTAGACGAGTTGTTCATGGGATTGGCCACACCGCTTAGATAGTATAGCTTGCCCATTGGGGTTTTACTTACGAGAGAACATAGCAAGCCAATCCAGGGATGAACAAAATCCGGCTATTGAGAAAACTAGGCCGTGGGTTTGATTACGGCTTACCTAACAAAGAAAAAGAAGAGAAAGAAGAAATACTTCTAATGTGCATAACAATGAGTAGCTCACATTAGGCACTTTATGCCTACCTGTGCACTGAAAAAAAATCATTTTTTCCAAACATAAATTAAAGAGTGAATTAAGAGATACCCAAAGGTGTTATCTACCCTATTTGCTATTTTGAACAGACTAGGGAGTCATTAAGGCCATGTTTGACAGCCACGAAAGTTTTTTCCATGGAGAATGTTGGTTTATCAAGCAGTAGCAGGGGAAAGGAGGTTGGAAGATGAAGAGAATTGAGAAAGCACCAGTGAGGAGGGTGAGAGGTGGCTGAAAAATAGGAAAAAGTAAATCACTCTTCAAAATAGAGTTTTATTGTTTCTTCTTTTACTGCCACTTTGCATCATCTCTTCACTCACGTACTATAGAGTATCTCTCTCTCACTCTCCCTACCCCTCTGACAACAATTGGTAAAGCCAATATTCCACGAAAAAAAATTTCATTGTTGCCAAACATGGCCTAAGTGATTACTGAAGGTTACTTATTCTTAATCTTTTATTCAATGTGTAACTCAGAGATGTCAGTCTACAATGCACTCCCTTGGGTTTCATCTCATGTCATAGCTTTTAAAAAGACTAGACCAGCCATGAACACTACATAACAAATTGATTGTTACAATATATAGAACACATGATAAAGTTCGGGCTTGATACTTTTGCATATAAAAGAAGTAAAAAAGTAAAGGAAAGAAAAACAAGGTACTATCCAAGGATTCCTTTCAAAGCAAGGTCAATGCAAAAGGAGAACTTTCAAACATCAAAGACTTCTAAAAGAACCTCAAAACCCTAAAAATGAACCATATCCAAAACCCTAAAACCAAACCCTAATCTCATGCTTCAATCTCAAACGTAGGGCACTTGATGGAGCCCATGGAAATGTCAATTTCAATCAAATTAACCTCTTCATTAATCTCATTAATCTCATAAAAGAGCTCCATTAGACCTTGTTGCTTGAACACTGATTCCGGCAAGAAATCTGGCAAGTTTGGCCGGAATATTCGTTTTGATCCATACGATTCGACGAAATGCCCGTCGGGGAGTACAATCTCAATGAGGTTCTCATCGTCGGATATCGAGAAATCCGAGCATGCCGGAATCTGACCTACATCTTCGCGAAAGGACCGATCGATATCAGAATCTGACCTACTTGTCGATGAAATATCAACACTTTCGCTCTCCGATGATAAGTCCGACGACCGGAAAACTGTGTCATGAATCTGACCCACATAACCACCTTCTTGGGTCTCCTTCTCTGATAATAACACCTCATTTTCCGGCTGAATTTCGAGGCCAACTGTTGTTTCCGGCGGATTTTTTTGGCGACAACTAAAAGGGGCCTCATCTTTCATTGGAACTTCTTCCAGAACTTGTTTTTTCTTTGTGAATGTAAAGATTACACCAGTGGATAAAATCAAGAGCAAGAAAGTAACACATGTTGGGGAGAAAAAAGAACTTAAAAAACCAGAAAGGATCAAAAGCAAAACTACTGTAAGAGAGACCAATGAGTGTGACAAGCAACATAAAGAAGTGGAAGAAAAACCCATTTCGCTAAAACTAGTTTTTATGCATATAGATCAGAAAAAACAAGATTTCAGGTCAAAAATCAAACTACTCAGATTTACCTGGAGAGAATCAACAAAAAATAGCCTTCTTTTATTGGATGAGAAGAATAGATACAGTGAGATTAATGGGTATTTGAGAAGGCATACTTTTTCATACATACATATTAAAAAAAAACATATACAGGTATTAAAAGAGCATTGAAAAAGAAGGAAAGATAATGGAAAAGATGGGTTTCTATTTGTAGAAGCAAAAGGAGGATGAATGATATTTAAGAGGTGTTAAAAGAAACTTTAAGAAGAAGAAAACTTATTTGAAAACCAGCTGTTTTTAGAGATGTGGGAAAACATTTACCTGTAATGAGTCACCTGCAGAAGGAAAGAGAAAGAAAAGGAAATAAAGAATGAACTTTTATTGGATTTGCACTGAAATTACTGAGCTGATTCTCTCTTCACATTTCCCATTGCTCCTAAAAAACTGGGTTTTTGTTTTCTCTAAAACCAGTCAACTGTTTTCTATGTGCAACTGATTCCCTCGGAAAAACCAAGCCTGTGGTTTTCATATATCGATTTTCAGCCCCGAAAGCTTGGGAATTAGGGACGCCATGTGCAGATATCTGAACTCACCACATGGCACTCCCCCCCCCCCCCCCCCCCCCCCCCCCAATTTCCATGGAAACCCATAAGCAAGAAATAATATTTTGTTCTGTAATTTCTATGCAATTCCAAAGAGACGACCATCATCAAAAGCTGTTCTTGAGAATGATGAGAAACCTTCATAATCCTCATACACTTCTTCAAAGAAAAATAGAAGTGAGAAACAGCCCTTTTTCATATTTCCAACCCTTCTTCTTTTTCTGACAATTGATGGGAATCCACCCATTCAGCAAAATAAAGCCCATAGTAAAAAAGATTTATATTTGAGTCGTTTTCGTTCCACTTTTTCTAACATTTTTCTGCAATGTGATCAGAACACAGAACCCAACTGCTAAATTATTTGTATCCGGATATTTCTTCTCCAACTGCTTACTGAGAACCCATCAGCCTGCACTGATTTTTCATCCATTCCTCTCTGCAACTCCTTTTAGATTTAATTGAAACCCATTACCTACACCAATGAACATCTGTGATTTTTTATTGTTAATGTCAGAACACCCATCTCTGTGACTGACCAGAACAAAGGGTGGTTACAATGAGAGAGAAACTTGGGTCGGGTTTAGAAATCATGGGTCTTGGGATGGGTCTGGTTTTAGATTGAAAAACCCCACTCAATCTCGGATAGGGTCGGGTTTGTAGAAGAAACAAAACCTGAAACCGACTCATAATGGTGCGCTATGACTTTTGTAAATATCTCTTGAATAACATAGCAAATTATTTTCCAATATAATGATAGAATTGTTTTCATTGAGATGATCATGTTTGTGATGTGAAAATATATGCACTTGATAACATATATTTAGAAAATTTTGGTGTAAAGATTTTTAGTTTTCTACGATCTTTAAAATTAGTCATTATCCTACGCTAAAAAATAAAAACCCGAGAAACTGTCTCAGATGGGGTCGGATTTTTTAACTCGAGTTTTCCTATTAAAAATTAGACCCTGGAAAACGCGAGCTCCTAGACCCGAGTTGCAACCCTAGTTCCAAATGAGTAAAATATTACAAAAACAGAAAAGGAAAGGTCTTGAATAATAAACGGCACTATTGATTGGTAAAATGCTGAAATTGAATGAATGGAGATGCAAATTTCAAAATCACGGATGGGGCATTTTGGAAATAGTGTCTAAAATGTGTGCATTTTGGAAATAAATGGTTCATGGAGGGAAATAAGTGCAATTTAATCATGGAGGATTTTGTGAATGCAATGAGGCCAATTTCAAAATCACAGAAGGAAAACTTTTTGAAAGGTATTACATTGGATTAAGGATCTATGAAGAAACCTATTTTATTGAATAAAATGAATGGATAGAGGCACATGAAGCTTTAAAGGGTGGTCTTTTCCACCTAACAATTGGTAACAAATTGAATCAGTGATTCAAATCTTCGAGATTTATAATTTGTATAGCAATATTTATTCTAAAAATACAATGGAGATTATTAGCAAAATTAATCAGGATTTTATAATTCCTTTAATATACCAATTTAAGTAATAACCAGTGATCCTTTGTTCTTGTAGGGAATTTATCCGGGTAGAACTCACGCGTAAAAGCTAGCTGTTAGAGGGAGGGTGCCCATTCTCTTATAACCCATCCACATCCATTTCAAATGTCCAATGTGGGACTATTGCTTTTGCAAGGAACCCCAACAGTTCTAATGTTCAAGGAACTCCATCCAAACGCTGCCAAATAGATCTAGTGGCTGATAGTCACTTACATCTTGATCTTCTGAATCCATTAAGCTTCGCTTAATATACCAATTTGAGAATTAATCAATGATCCTTTGATCTAATGATCAAGGGACTCCACTCAATTATTACCAAACATATCTAATCTGATATAGTGATATTCAATTATATCTGGATCTTCTTCATCCATTAAACTCAAAATCAACAGTCAATGATCTATCCATGCGATTTGAATCAAACAAGAGTTTAATCACTGTACCGACATCAAATTGATAGTCTCAAGATTTACTTATAGAAAATGTAGACAATATAAGGTTGAAGATAATAGGAGGGTCGATGGTACAGCCAAGCCAGAACCAGGTAACACCAGTCCCCGCCCGTTAGAGGTTAGTAATAATCTAAGAAGCCCCTCACTTATCACTTAAGTAATCTTGAGAACTTATTTAAGTTACTAATAGGAGAATGCATGGCTTTGCTTTGTTGTGCATGATGTTTGAGCTTTTTCCATCGCTGTTCGTCCTTTATTTTTATTTTTATTTTTATTTTTGTGGGTTTTGTTCCTTTTGTTTTTTCCTTAAATATGGATTTGTTGTGTATTTGGTGGAGATTATTCTTAATGACAGAATGTTACTTCAAACTATACTTGTGGCTTGGTTTATTTGTTTCCCGTTTATATGTTGTGCAAGTGTTATGTTGGTTTGATTTGTGATTTGACGTGCAAATCTGTGACTCGGAAACTTCACGCTGGACTGACATAGTTTTTCATAACTAGTTAAATTGTGTAAGATTTCTCATTATTGATTTTTCACTTGCATTATTGATTGTTAAAGGTAGTAATATTTTTCTAAAACAAGTCAGAAAGTTTCATCTGAGGCTTACATGGGGTATTGGTTTTGGATGTTACTAGGAAAAATACCCAAATATCAATTCAAATAGTGCAAAATGAAGTGGCAATCTAATATTGGAGTTGATTAAAAGGAACTACTGCTTAGGATATATTCATATAATAGGGAAAACAATATTACTTTATCTTTTACCGAAATTTTCATCTGAAACCGAAACGTCCACACTTCCAAGACGATCGAAACTTAAATTGAAATTTAAAATCTTGCTCTTAAGCATGGTTTGAAATTTCTAACGAAAATTTCGTTTTGCCTCAAAATTTTATTCTGGAATTTAACCGAATTTTCAAAATTTCGATCGAAATTTCATTTCCCCCCGAAATCCGTTCCGAAATTCAAGGAATATCCCCAAAAAGTATGGATTTTATCCCTTATTTAACATTATCCTGAAATTTCGGCCAAAATTACTGAAATTTTGACCGAGTTAAAGTATCTTTTAAATTGATTTTTATGGATTTCGCGGATTTCACCTGAAATCCGACTAAATCAATGAACGACTATTTTTCTCGTATAGAATTTTGACCGAAATTTCTGGATAATATTAAATAATTATTAATATTATTTAATATTATTCTAGCCCTCCAATTGATATAGGCTGATCCTAGCCCTCCAATCAATTGAGGTTTCCATAATTGTTTTTCCTCTTGAGGTGCCCGGAATCCGTCGATATTTTGCAAGAGTCTTGAATGAGTAATATAAAGTAGTTGTTTCGTCATTGTCATATGTCTTTACCTCTGCTTGGTATTTTTTTTCGTAATTGTCATAGACAGGTACCCTGTGTCGGTACTTTTTGTATGTAGATTAAGATTTTACCCTGAAGAAAGCAGTTAATATCATAACTTATTATCAAAGAGAATAGAGATAATACAGCTGGGATATAGATGAGATTTTTGGCAAAGGGTGGAAGAACTTAACCCACGATTCTGCCTTTATATATAGTAGTTAGATTTCTCTTTCATCGATCAACTTGAATCAATTAAACAAGAAAATAAGATTAATAAATCAATATATTTACTAAAATTAGTGCAATAAATGCTCTTAGACTTTTACATATTATAAATGCACTTTGTGAAGTTGCAACCAAGGGGGCACCCTTTCCTCCTATTTCTACTAGGCATGCAACTTGGGTCGGGTTGCCCCGATTCCACTTGAGTTTTTAAGCTTACCAAAAAAAAAAAAAATTCATAAAAAATGTCGGGTTTCACTCGTGTCGGGTTGCCAACCCCGGCCCGAACTCCACCCGGGTTGGGAAAACTCAACCCGACCCGACTTTTTTCCGGGTTGAACCTGCCCCGAGTTGCACTCCTAATTTCTGCAAGGGTGCTCTTCAGTCTAGCATTCCTCTACTGATTTACAGTAGGCTCAGTGTAAAAACATATAAAAGGAAAACACTTTCAAAATGGGATTCGTTTGGAAGACGAGAGTGGAATTGATCAACGATTTTCTCAATTCAACAGTTTTTTTTTTTGTTTTTTCCGTGGGATACAACCTCACTTCCTTGTCTTTTGCGCATGTGTCACATTATGGGATTTCGTGTTTTTCTTTCAAGCGAAATCTCCCGTTTTGCTAGCAGCCCTCCACATAAATACCCCAACTTGTATATGGCCGGTTATAAAATAAAGAGGGCTGCTACCAAACAGGAATCTCGTTTGGAAAAAGAAAAGAAAAGAAGAGAGCCACTCTCGTGACAGGTGAGCAAGAAGCCATGAATCCCCACAAAAGCCAAAAATCAATTGGAAATTGACCAAATCCTCAGTCAATTTCACCATCTTCTTTATTTCGTAAACGAAATCCCGTTTTCAGAAGTATTTTCCTAAAATAAAGAAGCAGCTGTCTATATTCACAGCCACCAATTCGAGGTTTGAAATCATTCTATGGGAGTGGATTTTGATGCATGGCTCATCTATAACAAGCATGGTTTCAAATTTCGGTTTCGTCCGAAACCGAAATTTCGGCCTTTGACGAAACCGTTAAATATAATATTTTATCATATACGAATAATTTCAACCGAAGTTTCCGGAAAATATTATATGATTGAAAAAAGGGATTCACTAGCGTCCATTGTAGAAGGCAGTTCGCGGATGGTCTGTTGCATCTGACAGCAGCCACAGAGTGAATGAAGACAAAATCTACTGAAAAGTGAGCCTCTGTGGCTGCTATCAGATGCAACAAACCATCCGCTAAAAGCTTTCTTCTGCGATGGACACTAGCAAATCCCTTAAAAAATCGAAACTTTTGGTTGATTTTTCTAAAATTTCAGATGAAATTCAACCGAAATTTTGAAGTTTCGATCGAAATCGTGTTACATTTCGGGTACACCCGATCTACGATAAAAGGCCAACAAAATCAACGGTTTAACTGTTCTTGACAAAATCCTAGATGAGGTTTAATGGATTGAAGGGCTAGGATCATCCGATCAAGATGAGTTCGATGTAGTAGCGGGTCGGATTATGGGACCCGATCAGGTTCTCATGGCTCATGTAGACCCAAAGCGTCTAACAAGGACCGTATTCTTACCATTTCTCCCAAAAAAACTTACACGTACGAAGATACTCAGCGTTGACTCAAAGCGACATAATTAACTACCATTAAATCTTGGAAGAGTTTACAAAAGCGACAAAAGAAAAGGGTGTTGGTATAAAGAAGAGGGTATACGGTATTAAGACCCTAGATTTATACGGTGGGAGAAGAATGATCAAAATCTCATGGGAAGAGATCTAGACCGTCCAATTGAGATGTGACCCACGAAAGGGATTTAATGCGGACACGGGATTAAAACGGTGTTAAAATCCGAGTTTGAAGTCCGGACTCTAAAAAGGCCGAAGAAAAACCCCATTTTGGGATACGACGAGGAGTTAAAAAAAAAAAAAAAGGTGTCGTTTGTTTGGTGTTGAGGAGAGAGTGTCAGAGTAAGAGAAGAACCATTTTCTGCACAATTCACTTCGAATTTTTGATTTTTGAAGAGCTCTGATTCATTTGTAAGTCGAATTTCTTAGCTTCTATTTTAGTTAATTTCAGGTTCTGATTTTGCTGTTGTTTTGAGCTGCTTTAATGGCGGAAAGTCGTTTTCTTTGGCTTAGGGTTTCGGAATTTGATAAAAAAATGTCTTTTTTGGATTTGGGTTTTCAATTTTACATGAATTTGATTAAGAATGCTTTTTTATTTGATTTCTTTTTTCGTTTTCATTTCAGGTTCTGTTTCTTGAGCTGCTTTAATGGCGGAAAGTCGTTTTATTTGATTTAGGGTTTCGCAATTTCAGATGAATTTGATTAAAGAATGTTGTTTTCTTTGGATTAGGGTTTCACAATTTGAGATGAATTTGATTAAAATTTGCTTTTTTATTCAATTTCTTCTTTCGTTTTCATTTTAGGTTCTTTTTTGAACTTGTATGTATTGCAGTGGCAAAGGCTGAGTCTTTGGTATGTTGATTATCTGATTTATTTTTTTTGAAATTATGAATGGATATCTAGAACTTTCTGTTTTACATGTTATTGGAACTTTGATATTTCCTGCAATAGGGTATTTTTGATCCATTTGTATGGATTTGTGGAATTTCGGACGAACGACTATTCTCATTCCTTTCAGTCTTTGATATGGTTGTTTTTGTTTTGATTTCGGTTTTTGCATTTTACTTCTGTACAATCTGCATTTCACTAGTCTATACTCTATACCACTTCTTTTCCCCCCCTCCTAATGACCTGTTTCCATTGCAAGAAAAATATTTCTGATGGTAATTTTTTTTTCTTTCCACGATTTATGGGGAAAATGATATAATTATGGTTAATTTTGTTAAAGTATAAAACCATTCAATTTTAAGTATAAAAGATTAATAACGCCATCTCTAACAGCTTAAGCTTTTTGAGTAATTGGTTGCTTCACATGGTATTAGGCAATTGGTTCAAAACTCCTTGATATTAAAAATCCACATGTAATAGCCAACCCAAAAGAGGGGACACATGTAGGCCAACCCTAAAAGAGGGGCCACATGTGAGAAGAGGGAGGAGGGGGGGGGGGGGGGGTGGGTATAAAGTATAAAAGATTAAATAACGTCATCTCTAAGAGCTTAAGCTTTTGGAGTAATTGGTAGTTTCACAAATTTAGAGGGATATTATCATAAATTGAAGTTCCCTCTAAGTTAAAATTGAATAGGGTTGGTTCAAGAAAATTCCAGAAAATTCCCTTCACAAATAGGAATATTTTCCCTTTACTTTTTCAGAAAATTCCTGCAATCCAAACAGGCGTAAATGTTGTTCGATTGCAGTTATACTCTAACTTATTTCTGTGTTCTTGAAAAAATATATATATTTTTGATGAATTTTGAAAATATCTCATTATGCTTTCTTCTTTTTTGTAGTATTCAAAATTTATCTGAAAAGTTGCTCTTATATGATGTTTGGAGGAGACACTTGGAATAGAATCCATCTGAGCTTCCATGGTTTGTGATTTCAGGTGAAGTTTTCTTATTCATGTTTTGAGTTTCCAGCGGTTGGTTGTGGGTTTGCTTGTCAAAACTTCGAATTCTAGAGTCGAAATGGTTGAACCAGAGACGGTGTCCAAAGCTGCTGTGAAATCAGATAATGGAACTGAACCGCCTGAGGATGCGGGTGATACTGTTGTTGAAAAGAAAAAGGAGGTAAAAAATGGAGTTGAAGAAGTCAAAGAAGAAGGAAAAATTGATGACAAAGACGAGGATGTGAACATGGGGGAAGAAAAAGTGGAAATAAATGTAATCGAAGAAGTGAAAGAAGAAGGAACAAAGGATGATAAAGCCGAGGATGTTAAAATGGAGGAAAATAAAGAGGAAATAAATGGAGTCGAAGAAATCATAGAAGAAGTAAAAGAGGATAAAAAATCCGAGGATGTGAGAATGGAGGACGCAAATGATCCGAAGGAGGAGAAAGAAAGCGAAGTAGAAGAAGATGATGTTTCAAAGGAAGAGGAGGAGAGCGAAAAGAGTGAGAAGGCTGATGAGAGTAAAGTGAAAGGATCGAAGAGACGTAGGAGACGGACAAATGTTAGTGGGAAAAGAGGAACAAACAAAAAGGCGGTCAGTGATAAAATGACTCAGAAAGTGGAAGAGAAGAAAAAGGAGATGGATAAGAAAAAAGCTGAGTCAGAAGCAAAGAAAGCGGAGGTAAATGAGGAAAAGGTTGAGAAAGGGGAAACAATGAAGAAGGAAGGGGATGAGAAGAAGGCAAAGAGTTTGAGTACTCCTGTTGCTTCCTCTATGGATCGACCCGTGCGTGAGAGAAAATCTGTTGAGAGGTTGGTGGCTTCTATTGAGAAAGAACCGGCTAAGGGGGTCCACATTGAAAAGGTGCTTCTTTTGTGTATTTTTCATGGTTCCTTGTTGGTTTTTACCGAATTCCGCATGCGCGTTGTTCTGAGATTGTTCTCCTCTTTTGCCTCTTGCAGGGCCGGGGCACACCTCTTAAAGATATACCAAATGGTTAACTCTTAAACCGATCTATTTCATCACAATCATGCTTGTTAAATTTTCTTTTCCATCTGTAAGCTATTTGATGACATAGGGTCTCCCCACACCAATTTCTAGGGTGGGACTATTCCCTATGGATGCACGCAATCACGTGTAACAGTTTACTGATGTCATTTTTATTGCCACTACATTAGTGCAAATTGTGCTTCATGCTCACTGTTGCAAAACGATAACAATTGACATGAGTGACTGTTGGAACGTGTGCTTTTCTATTTCTGTTATTTGTGGATTTTGTTACATGCCGTGTTGCATAATTCCCTTTTCTTTCTGCATTTGTTTTGTTCAATCACCAGAAAACCCTTCATACTCTTCAGTGAGTGTTTTGGTTTTGGAGGCTCAATGATTACATATATGTTTTAGAGCAAGTTTTGAGGTTGGAAGAAATGATGTTAGTTCCTAGTTGTAAGCACTTGAAATATTGTGGAAGTCTGATGATATGATACCCACTTTGCAAATCAATCTTCGTGAAAATAGAAAATCCTAACATCATGTTTAACCTATGATTTAGCTGACACTTTGAATTTATTGCGGACACAACACACGTGTCCACATGTGTCGACACTCCTTTCGACACTTTTAATTGTACTCCTAGAAGTGTCAGACTTAATGTGAGCATGTCAACATGTTTTGTACCTTTTTAAGTGTGACATTCTGTTTTATTATTGAATATTGTGTTTATCTCTTTTATTATTGACTCTCCCTTTATTGTAGACTCTTCTTTTAGCTCTTCTTTAACTCATATTTGATGTTATATCCCCTTCCCGAAACCTAAAACCCATATCCTATTTTCTCTTTTTCTCGCTGCATATTGGAGACTAAAGAGAATAGATTAACTTGATGAATGCGTTGATACTTGTTTATCTCATGTTTGTTTTAGATTATAGTTTTGATTAATCCTAAGATTTATTTGTTTGTTAAATGAATACCGTATTTATATTGTTGCAAATTATGATAGTAATATGTAATTTTATATGTAGATACGTGTATAGGCTTGTCACCATTTTTTAGATTTTTAGGAGTTGCCATGTCAGAAACCTCGTATATGTGTCCAAACTTGGCACATGTATCTGTATCTACAAATCATGATTATATATACTTTCTGTTTTAGCCGTGTCCCCGTTTCTAAATTTTGGGGTTTGCCGTGTCCGTGTCGAAAGGCGGTACTCATGTCCGTGTCAAATCATAGCGTTTAACATATCAACCAATCATGGAATAGGGAATTGATACTCAATAGTATGAGTATCCACTTAATCCTCCATTATCCATCTTTCTTCTAAGTTAGTATTGTAGGAATTGCACATGGATTGACGTTTTCTCAAATGAATCCCTTTTATACTTGTTCTTTGACTTGTCACTGCAATTCAGCATACTTTGTTGGATTCATGCAATACGTTGTTAGGTTAGGTAATGAGGATCTTGGAACTAGACCAATGGCATGTCGCATATCTCGCATAGGAGGCAACTTATCCAGCAACTCGTTAGGTATCACATCGGAAAAGTTCGATAAGGTTTTCTTAACTTGAGGAGGTATCACCATTGGCTTCTCCTTTGATGCATTGACTTCTTTGGCTACCAAGTTGAATGTGATGCAAGTGGCTGCGAAAGCGATTTGCCGACGATCTTGAAGAACAAATCTCCTATTGTGCCAGAATGAAAGTGTCAGCCAGATCTTTAAAATTTTTGTGTTTTGTTCTCCAATTTGCGATAAGATCTTGCAAGGGGATGCAAGATCTTCAAGAATGTTGAAATATCCTTGATTCACAAGGAAGGAATGCGCTGGATTAAAAGAACCTGAAAATTATAGCCTCAAACTTCAATTCCATGAAAATTCCATCAAAAAGGAAAATTTCCCCCCAAATTTTCCAAAGTTGGGATTTCTTTTTCAAATTTAAAGTCAAATTTAAAAACTATTACAAAATGAGCGGGAAATGCCTTTATAGGCTGCCCATACAATACAAAAGACAAAAATAACCCTAACTAAGCCAAACGACTAAAACAGATAACTAACCCCAAAAATAACCAAACTATCCCTACCAACATACCAATGAAAAGACCTCTAAAAACACATGAAAGTAGAGCATTGGGTTTAGACACGAGGACCCTCTTTCTCCGTTCTTGTTTGTCATTGTAGCAAAAACCCTAAGTAGAATGATTGATAAGGGTAGAGCATTGGGTTTGATACAGGGATTCAAGATTAGAGCTGAGGGCACGGTGGTGTCTCATTTACAGTTTGCAGACGATACACTGGTATTTAACTCACTTGAAGAAGAAAAAGTGTTGAAATTGAAGGTGATCCTAAGATGCTTTGGATTGGTTATAGGGCAAAGATCGAATTTAAAAAAATCAAGAATCGTGCATTCATGTCCCCAGGGCAAGTAGAAGGCTTAGCAGTGGTATGGGGTTGTAGTGTATATGTTCTTCCCTTTACTTATCTTGTTCTTCCTTTGGGAGCCGTACGACTGAAGAAAAGACTATGAGACACGGTCGTAGTGAGGGTGGAAAAGAGGACCTAGTCTCGTTGGGTGGCAGAATCAACCTGAGTAAGTCAGTGCTAGAGAACATTCCTATCTATCAATTATCAATTTTTAAGTACCCGATGAGTGTAATTGAGCGAAGTGAGCTGATCCAAAGAATTCTTTTGGGGGGTGCGAAGAATAAGGAAAAAAATCATTTGGTTTGTTGGGAGGAAGTTTGCAAACCTCTCATAGCAAGATGCCCAGGGATTCGAAAGCTCAAGATGGTTAATAGTGCGTTCTTAGGAAAATGGTTGTGGGGATTTGGCGAGGAGTCGGGTCAGATATGGGTTAAGGTAATTGAGGGTAAATACGAGGCTGTGCCTGGGAGATGGGAGTCAGATGATAGATTCACCAAGAGGGGAGTAACAGTTTGGAGGGATATCATGAGATTAAAGCACAAATTTAACGAAGGGATTAAATTCAGAGTCTATTCAGGGGATAGGATAAAGCTATGACAGCATAAGTGGTGCAGCGGCCCCCCTTAACGGTGGCTTTTCCCGATTTGTTTTGGGTGGTAGAGGATAAGGAGGCTTTTGTAAAGGATTGCGTGGTGGGAGAGGGTTTCCAATTGGCATGGAGGATCAATTTTAGAAGTTTTTTTTTTTTACGTCGAGTTGGACAGGGTGACTCGCTTTCTAAATTTTCTGCAGTCTAGCAATATAAAGATGAAGAGATCAGGAGATGACAAGGGTTTGAATTTGGAGCTCTTTCGGGAAGTTCAATGTCAAGTCCTTCTATCACCATATTGCACCTCCCCCTGCTTCGTCGCATCTCGCTAATTTAAAAGTAGCCCTCTTATTTCAATCCACTTAAGTTAATTTAAAAGAAATTTCCTATTCTAGACTTATATCTTAGAACATGAATAAAAATGCATTATTTAGTCTTCTATGTCTTAGATGGGGCCCACCTCAACATTATAACCAAGGTTCTGAAAATCGGAATCGAATCATAAATCGTAACAGGGTTTGAACCATATCGAATCGTAAATCGGATCGTAAATCATAAGATTTTTTCAGATTTATATATAAAAATGAGAAAAATATTTAAAAATATAAAAAGGTAAAAAATAAGAATAAAATGATTAATTATCTATTTTTCATTTGAAACTATTAAATTAAATATAAAATTCCATGATTTGTAATCCGAAGCACAAACCATATTCATCGCACAATAAATTGCTAAACAAAGCACAACCTGTATTCATCATATAATAAATCATTATATAATTTATCACAACAGTAAACAAAGCACATACTCAAATCTATAATAATCATCATAGAAAGAAATGTCAGCAATAAACAAAGCATTTTGAAATGATTTTCATTTTGAAATCACAATCAGTTCTCAAAATCCAAATCATCGTAAAAATCGTAAAAATTGCACGATTCAAAGTCGAATTGTACTTGAATCTTAAGATTTTTACAAAAAAAGATTCTTCGTCCCACTTGAATCGTTCAACCCATGAATCGATTTGAATCATAAGATTTTAACAACAGAGATTATAACTCCAAACTAATGCTTGAGGTTGACTTCTTTGACCCACGGTGTCATTGCAATGACTATTTTGCAAGAACTAGGTTTTGTTTAAAATTCGTATTAGGTCAATTGGGGTGAGTGGGAGAAGCTCATTTCTAAATGCATGCTGTGATTATCCTAGCTTACTAAGAATTTTAGAAAGTGCCTTGCAGAATTATGTGGAAAATGGAAATCAGTGTTCTTAATATCTTTTAGAAATTGACTCATGTACGTTTTATATTTAAAATCTATTGTATTAAAATATTATTAAATAATCCTTAATAAGAGTTGATGTCTAAAACAGGATTTATGTGAGTAATTGATGGGGTTATGTTTATGAGTATTTAATGAGACACCTTCTGAGGTTTGGCTTTTGTACGAGGACTTATCCTGTAAACTTGTTTTGATGTGTGAGACGACACTCTTTTGACTTTAGTTTTCCCCTTCTTTGTTTTTGGATTTGATTTTAGCACCATGTGCGCAATTGCTCAGTTACTTTCTAGTTATGTCCTCATGGAACATTGAATGGGTCAAGTTCAATTCTTGAATTTGTTGCATATTTTCTGAAGCATGGTTCTTGGTACCATTTCAGTGGCATTCAAGTTATCAAGACGGAAAACTGATGATATTGTTAAGATGCTTCACGTGATTCTTTTCGGAAAGAGAGGAAAGGTAATTCCTAATAGACCATCCATGCTTATTGTTGTCTAAATTCATGTTTTTGGGCAGCTTTAGATTGTACTAAGAGTACATTTCTTATTTGCATGACTTTTTTCCCTAAAAATAGTGTTTCCCCAGGTGATAATGCCAAAGGAGTGTATTTAGACCTTACAAAAATTCATCTCAAGTTCCAAATAAAACTTATGTGGATCTTTGTTCTAAACCCTAACATTAGACCTATGTGAATAAAACATATAAAGCTATCAATCCCTATAACTTGTAATTCTAATTAGTCGCGAAGTCTTCTTCACTACTTGTAACTCTAACCGACATTAACCCTTCCTATATTCCTCTCTTTCCATATACTTATATTTTGCTTCCAATGAGACTTATTAGTTGCTTCATGTTGACTTTTGACGAGGCATCCTACATGTTTTCTCTTGGAGATTTTGGCTTCTCGCATTTTATTTTTTAAGATCCCTTCCTTTTTTGCTTCCGCTTCTCGCACCTGCTTCCCACTTTTGCAACTATGGTCATTCCATCTTTTTTTAAGGAAAAAAATTGGGTAAGATCCACCGAAGTGGTGAGCCTTAACTGTGTGAGGTTAGGTAAGCCCGACAGCGGTTCCCGTCATTCCATCTTCACTTCAAGTTCATGTCATCTAGTTTCAAAAGTTGATTTAATGAAAATCCAACCTCTCTATGCGTTTTGGTCGAAATTTTGATATGTTGACTGAAGGATTTTGTTCCGGCGGGGATGGAAACGGAAACATGTGCTTTTCATATTGCTTTCGGCTAACATTTAGAATCATGCTCTCCCCTACTCCGGATTAGTTATTGTAACCGTGCTGATTTTGTGAAATGACATAAAATAGCTCGGATAGCCTAATTTCATTCATTTTAATAATTTTGGGGACTGGATTTTGTCCGTTTTAAAAATCAAGGTGCTTTTAATCGTTTTGTTAAACACTTAAACTCCAAAGGTTTTATTGGTCCAATTTACGATTGCTTTGGTGTACTAGTAGCTTTCAGATTCATTTTGGCGACTTTCATAATTCTTCATCCAAAATTGTTCTATTTTGCTATTCTGCTTTCTTGGCAGAAGATTATTGATGCATATATGTATTGCAGGCATTTCATTGCAAAAGTAATCTTTCCCAATTCTCTGGTGTTGTATGGCATGATAACGAGGTAAGAAACTCAAACTCAGGGAAGTAACCTGTTCTTTCTACTTACCCTTGTAGTTTTTCTGCTTCATTTAGAGGCTGATGGAAATGGGTATGTTTTGTCCATCCACACGTCTCCTACATGGTTGATCTGATGTACTAGATGAGTGATGAATGGGATATACACTTGCATTTTTAATACAGGAAAGGCAGAAAATTAAAATGAAGGAGAAACTCGACAAATGTGTCAAAGATAAACTTTTGGAGTTCTGCGATTTGCTTGACATACCTGTTGTAAAGGCTACAGTGAGGAAGGTTGGTTTATGTTATTATTATTACTTATTACCTATGTCACAAATATCTCCGATATTTTCAAAATATTTCATTTTTTTATTGTGACATTTTGATAAAATGACAAAATTCTGAAATAATACCGAGATTTCAAATATATAGCAATATTTTCATTATTATCATAAAATATCGCAATAATATCATGTTATTATCCCGATATTTTTTTTTCGTAAATTATATATATATATATATATATATGAGAAAACGGTTCCTACACATATGTGTAGATAAGTTATCTACACACTAGCTTAAAATACAGTGGGGGCCACATTATTTGGGTGATCCAAACCATTCATTTTTAAGGCTCTCACATAGATAGGGTGTCCACAAAAAATCAGATCCATAGGATCATCCTAACCATTCGAACTGTGGAGGCAAAAAATGGACTAATTTGTGAAGGTTTAAAGACATCCATTTTACCTCCACAAATCGTAGGGTTGGGATGATCCTATGGATCTGATTTTTTGTAGACACCCTATCTATGTGAGGGCCTTTAAAATGGATGGCTTGGATCACCCAAACAATGTGGGCCCCCACTGTATTTTAAGCTAGTGTGTAGAGAACTCTCTACACATATGTGTAGGAACCGTTTTCTCTCTCTCTCTCTCTCTCTCTCTCTCTCTATATATATATATATATATATATATATATATATATTTTTTTTTTTTTTAATTTTTTAAATAATTTTATTTTTGTCATTTTTCCCGATATGAACACGAAAAAAATTAATATATCTCGAAAATTTCCCTTGCCGAGAAATTCCTGAGAATGATATTTGTGACATAGCTTATTAGCACAACACTGCGGCTTGAAATAACTTTGCCATTGCAAGACCGTTGAGAACTGAGACTAATCATATCACTATTATCACTTTGCAATGTACATGTAGGAAGATCTTGTGGTGAAGCTATTAGACTTTATGGAGGCTCCTCATGTGACGACTGATGTGTTACTTGCAGAGAAAGAGCAGGTTTGTTTGTTTGTTTGTTTTTTTTTTTTTTTTTGAATGGTAGAAAGAGCAGGTTTGTCTTGAATAAATCCTCTTTGTATGAGATGCTATCTAAAAGCAACCGCTTTGCTGCCTTGGAGTGAATCTTAATTTGTATCGCTTACGTTGCCAGTCAAGCAAAAGAAAGCGTAAAAGGACAGCTGGAGTAAGTGCCTCTAAGAAGTCTGTAAGCACTCCAGGAAAGAGCTCAGCTAAGGTATCTCACATCTTTTCCCCCACACAAGCTTGTTGTATATTCCTTTTATTCTTTTTGTGCCATCTCTAGATGTCTTGTTTTGTTGGGCATCTTGAATTTTGTATGGGTTGTTAGCAACATCATTTGGATTTTAAATGATTATAATCTGCTCTTATACGTTGGGGTACTTTCGAATGATCTAGAAGCTATAATTTACTTGATTACCTTCACTGATGCAAAGTTTTGTGTGGCTTGCTTTGTGGCATTACATTAATTTCGAATTATTTTTAGGGAAGTGATATCAGCACAACCATGTTTTAACAATTGCACTAACTCATCTTGTCTTTTATTATATAAAGAGCTGTCAAATGTTATTACAATTCCCAAAAAGCTCTGACAAGCCAATTAAAAGAGAAAAGACAAGCTGAGTTTATGCAATTATTAAAACATGGTTGTGTTTGTATCATTTCCCTATTTTTATTGTTTTTACTCTTGTTTGTGTTTCACATGGCATTTATTTGTATATTCTGCAGAAACAGAAAAAGAGTGCTCCGGAAATAGAAGATGAGGACGAAGAAGAGGAAAAACAAGAAAATGAGAACGGTGTTGCCGATAGAGATGAGGATGAAGTGCCTGGGCACTCTGGAAGTGACAAAGAGGAAGATGAGTCTGAAGATGAGGACGATAAATATTCAGAAAAAGGAAAACTAGTGTCAAAGAAGTCTTCAAATAAAAGCTCCGCCCGGAAGGCTAATGCCAAGAAAGTGACGACTTCAAAGAAACCACCTGCCACAATACCCACAAAAAGCCCTTCCAAAACACCTTCCAAGAACTCTAAGGCCAATAGTACCAGTAATATGAGCCCAAAGGTCTTCTCAAGGAAGAAGAAAAGCGAGGACATAGCTCCAAAGAAATCCTCTACCCCATCAAAATCTAAGGAAAACACTGGTAATATTTGTGGTGCTTCTTGTGTTTCAAGCTTCTCAATTTGCCATGAGTAAGGTTGATTTGGTTTCATAAACTATCCACACAGGAAGAAATTAATAAAGAAAACTAACTGTTATAGGGAACCATTCTTACTATTTCTAATGTTGCTGTCAATTTTTATGAATAACGGTTACCTTTCACAAAAAAAAATAATAATAAAAAAAATAAAATAAAAATTATGAATAACGGAACCATCTATTTATCCAGGCTGACTGTTTTCTGAAATTGTTTGGGATTTTATGAAGGTAAACAGGTATCGAAAGGGAACAAAAGGTCTAAATCGAAAGAGGAATCTGGTCCAAGTGCAGAGGAATTAAGGAACACCATCTGTGAAATTCTAAAAGAAGTCGACTTTAACACGGTACCATATATATTACATGAAGTTCTTGAGAATCTGGGGTGTTGAAAACCTAATTATAAAGAAAATATATTCTTTGGTAAGTAATTTCCCTGACTTCTATTTTGTCGTTCTTGTTCTTCAGGCCACATTCACCGACATTTTCAAGAAACTAGGTATGCACCATTGATGGTTATTTATTAATTTTGTGTTTTGATTTGAGATATTTGTGCATGCTTAATGAAATTCTACCTGTTCCAGCTCGCCATTTTGGTACAGATCTTACACCTAGAAAATCAGCTATAAAACTCATGATCCAAGAAGAGCTGACCAAGTTAGCCGAAGAGGATGAAGAAAATGAAGATGAAGAAGAAAACCCATAACCCTCTGGCCACCAAATGGAGGCATGATGAAGATAAACACGTAAATTAATGCGGTATTTATTTTCTTCTCTGCCAAAGAATTTATGCCTCTGATATTACATCACTTGTCTGTGGGGTCCGGCAGTAATTTATCGCAGTGATTTATCTTCTTCGATGACTGGCTCGGATTTTTTGCGATGACAACTGGAAGCGAATTGATCCTGTGTATGACATGTTATGTATACATAACATAGATTTGTAGGAATTTCCTTCTCCTAAAATTATCTGATCCATAGATGTTATAAGTACCTAGTGTTTGGTGTCTTGTTTTGTGCAGCATTTGATTAAACTAACCAAAATAAGATTGACCCCTCCAAAATCAGATTGGTTGCAGAAACTTCAACTTTCCAGAAGCATTTCTGTTTGGGTAAGTTTACTTTCTCATTAGATTACAATGAGATAAACAGTAAATAGGAAGAATGATCCTGTGTATGAAATATACACAAAAAAAGAGTGTATATACAGATTTGATTCAGGCACTCCTTAGATCAATGGGACATGAGCAGATCAAACCACTCTGTTTGGATGTGTTATGAACTGCTTGCTCTTTAACGGTCCGCAGAAAAACATATTCATCCAAAGATATGGTCATTTGATCGGTGGAATTATCGCTCTAAGAGCCCATTTATAGCATGCCCTGGATTTACAAGTCTTTTAAGATTAATAGATTTCAATGGTGTTTTAGCATCTAATTTGCTAATAAAATGATATTTTTTTTTCACGAGTTTTGCTGCATTTTCAAAGACAACAAAAGGCATGGAAGTGCTGGATAAAGGGTTGAAAATATAGTGTTAATTGCAAATTAGGACCTAATATTGGTGATATACATAGAAGTCCTTAATGTGGCAGTTAAATGTGTTCAGGAAATGGGGTGCAGCTTTTAGTTTTGATTGCTACAATATAATATTTTGTTGTGACCCCTAAAGACTGGTACATTTCTTATTTTTTAATCCATGAAAAAGAAGCCTTCCACAAACTAAAAAGGCTAAAGCCTTAACCTGCTCAAACACCTCCTGCGTAAGGCCCTGTTTGTTTTGGATTTTGAGAACTGATTGCGAGTTGAAAACTGATTATTGGACTCAAAATTAAACGTAAACGAGTGCCCTATAAATCGGTTTTGGACGCACAATCGGTTCGCGCCCCAACATGAGAGACAAGATTGGGAACAGCACTTAGATAGCGATGACCGTTGCGTGCGATACCAGGTCCGGAGGTTCAGAAGAACAGAGAGAATCTTTCTTGAGTGAGACGAAAGCCAGGGAAGGGATAGCTGGGTAGTAGCCCGAGCGATAGAGCTGGCTGTGTCTCCGGCATTGGTCAGTCAACCCCGCGCTCTCTCTGGTCGGTCGGTTGTCTTACCTGAGAGACTATAAGTTTCATTCAAGGGCTTTATTGAGCTTAACTGCCCTCCAAGGCCTTACAATTTTTTTCCCTTCATCAATTTTAAGCATAAAAGTGTGTTACTATTGTTTTGGCAGTGGTGAAAGTATGGGAGTCTGTGTCTTACTTTTGGAGCCTCCTTGGATACCTCTCAAAATTATTTGTATTTGTATCTGCATTTGCATTTTAGCTTTAGCCATTTTGTTTTGAAGTTGGGTATGAATTTTTGCAAATAATAGTTGTAGTAGTTTTCAAAATGATATAGTTAATGGGTTCTAAAGAGGCTTTAATGTCCCATTTGCGAGTAAGATTGAATCAAAATTGCCTCTTATTTCAAATAAAAACCAACTTTGAGAGCATTACCCACGTATAATAGACCCTGTTTATCCGTGTTCATTGGCACATAATTTGACCCCTGCTCAAATTCTCTGGTTAATTGTGTATTTTTACACTGTTTACTTGGAGTATACAGTTAGAGCGTGTTAGGCAAGTCTTCTCTTTCCCAGCCTTCAGAATCGGGTGGAAATGGATTAAGGAGAATCCGTCGAAGAGACTGAGGCAAGTACGGCAATGTTTCTATTCTTGCTTAAATAAGGAGGCGGAATCTGACCAATGAGACCAAGGAGAATCTGTGGAAACGACTCTCAACAGATTCTCACGCAAAACACTAATGTTTGGGCTCAGAGAGTAGTGGAATAAGAAGTCATAAGGAAGGAGACGAACATTAGATTTGTCTAGAATTACCTCTCGGTGAATATTGGAATAGATTACGGTAGTGTTTTGCGCGGTATAGATTTGGAAGGTAGGAAAAAAAGTAGGGTGTCATTACTAATATAGAGAGTGAAGAGAGAGAGAGAGGGGTGACAAAAAGGCATCATTTTCAAGATTTTTATCCAAAATTCACCATTTTTTAAAGTGAGAAGAAGAGGAGATGAATGCGACATGTGCAGACAAGCAATAATTATGTCAGAAACATTGCCGGTGAACCTAATAGAATTTCAATGCAGTAATAGCAACCAAACAAGGAATCGGCTCTACTTTTCTCTACAAAATTCCAATGGATGCGGAGCATTTGTGCAACCAAACACAGCCTAGAGAACTTGGTATGGGCTTTACGGGTCAGGGATACGGAAAAAGATTTTGGAGATTCTTAGCACTTTCCATTCTCCACTCCTTAAAAAAGCGATGGAATCCATTATTATAAAGGTTGCCGAATAGGTACTGAGTGGCTGTGGAATCTCATCTCTTATCCGTCCATGAAGGATAAACGAAGGAAATAGGCTTTGCGGGTTTGGCTGTTGAATGAGATTTTTGGTGGTTTTTGTCTGTGCATACGGAGGCAGGGAAAGCCATTTTAATAATTGGAACTCACATACATAATCTCCTCACAAGCATAAACAAATCTCTGGGGAAAGTCTTATAGTTTCACAAATATGTTGGAACTCAACCGTCTCTTTTTATAGAGAATAGAAATTAGAGAGAAATGCTCGCCAGAGGTGATTAATCCAATCCATCAAGTCTTCAATTCTTGGAATAAAGTTAATAAACTACAATTAAAGAAAAGTAAAAGAGGGTGCAGAATAGGTTGGGCTGCTAGCATTATTTCCATAAGTTGATCCAAACCGTCGAATATTTTTCAAAAAGTACTGTACGACCCACCCCATAGGCCGACCCAAACTATCCATTTGATGGGCCAAAGGTAAATAGGACGTGCCCCTAAAATCATTTCCATAGGATGATGATCTTCGCCCTACTATTTATAGAGGAACTGCATATTATGGAAACCACTATAGATCGTAAGGTTGGGGTCATCCTATGGAAATGATTATTTCTGCACAAACCTATTTATGTTGTGGCCCATCAATTGGACGGTTTGGATCATCCTATTGTGTAGGCCGTACAATACTTTGTTAAAAAAAATACTAGATTATACGGGCTAACCCCATATAAAAACTCTGTAAAGACATGAAGATGAAGGGCAGTGATAAATAGACCTCCAAATATCTTAAATCGACCCCATATGTGTGTCTCTCTCCTCTGTGAGAGAGAGAGAGAGGTGAGCTGAGAAAAAGCCCAAACTCCAAGATGACTCTCGAGTATAATACCAACATGTTAAAACGAAAATGGATTAATAAAAGCAACATTACCAAACTGGGTTATTTTCATAAACACTAAGTGTTAAACATGTCACATCAAAATTTGAAAAGAAAAGCAAGCAAACCTATATTATTCAAAGGTAGTTGGTGTCTTTAAACAGCCCTCTGTTAATTAGAATTTCTTAAGAGCTATCTCTATGAAGGCATTCTCCACCATTTTGCCTCTATATAGAGGAGTAGTTAGATTTCTATTGTAACAGTGTAGACCAGTTTCATATCTCTAGGGGACCTGTCATAACCAATTTCTGTTTTAAAGTTTGAACTTCAATCAACCAATGATTCAGTTCCATGTAACTTATTTAAATTAAAAATAGGGTGTAAATATACTAAAATTACATTTAATTTTTGACTCCAAACATTAGTTTTGGACTCATAATCTAAAAGGAAGCAGGCCTAAAACATCTAATGACTTACTGATTATATGACCTACCAGATGCACCTACGTAACGACCCCACCTAACATGTATTTATTAGATAACTTACTGGACCCCACCTTTTTCGAAGATCGAAACCGTTCATTTGTTGAGTCCCAATGCCAACAGCCATTTCCCCAAAAACAATCTCCATCGGACCATCCTAACTCTTCGATCTGTAGAGGTTTATATATAGATCTAGGGTTAGGATCATCCTGTAGAGAAGATTTTATGGGAAGGCCTATTTATGTTGAGGCCAGTAAATGAAGATTCAAGTTAGATTTTTTTAAAAAAAAATACACTTTATACGGTCTATGTACGTCCGTGTGAGAACTGTCATTCAATCCGGATACAGGATTCCAAATATTTTACTTTTCGTCAACCACGTAGCAGTGTCCTCTCAACGGCCCAGATCGGTCTCATCTTAAAGTAATCGCACGGTACATAACAATCCAAAGAAGGCAAACTTATCGAGAAACCAACGGTCTACAATCTTCCACATGTCACTCACGATGAGATATTAGACCCTAGATCAAACGGACTCGGCCATTCGTTACCCAGAAAAAAGAATCCAAAATCCCTTTCCGAGAGAGAGAGAGAGAGAGAGAAACCCTTTTTCCGGGAACTGGAAATCTCAACTTTTCCGGCGCGTAAGGTAAAAACCCCTAATTCCCTTTTTCCTTGTTACAGGAAACCCTAATTTGTCTCCTCTTTTATTTTTTGCCGGATTTTGATACTTACCCAATTTTATTGGATTTCTGGAACCTTAACTGTTCCTTTTTTCTTTTCTTATAACTGATTTCTTTTTTTGGCCGGGTTCGGCGCCGAAACCCTAGTTTCTCAAATCTTTGTTTTCTTGTATTACTTGAAATCTCAATTTCTCTAACATTTTATCACTTTTTTGACAGAATCACCGAGGAAAACCAATTTTCTTGCTGGATTCCATGGCCGATACCCTAATTCACTGAATTTCCAAGAAATCCATACCCTAAATCCTCCCTCAGAGAGAGAGAGAGACAGAGAGAGAGAGAGAGTCAAATTCATATCAGAGAAAACCCTAGCTCATTTTTTTTTTCGATCTTCTCTGATTCGATGGCGAAACCCTAGCTTCTTGAATACCTGGATATCCCAATCTCTTTACTATTGCCTCTCTTTGTGACAGAATCACCAAGAATAACCAATTTTCTTGCCGGATTCAACCACCGAAACCCTAATCCACTGAATTTCCGACAAATCCAAATCCTAAGTCCAAGAAAACCCTAACTCTATCAAGGAAAACCCTAGCTCTTGTTTGTTTCGATCTTTTCCGATTTAGCCGCGAAACCCTAGCCTCTTGGTTCTCTGGAAATCCCAATTTTTTTTGACAAAATCACCGAGAAAAACCAATTTTCTTGCCTGATCGCAAGACGGAAACCCTAATCCACTGAATTTCCGAGAAATACAAACCTTAAATCCAAAAAAAAAAAAACCCTAGTTCATATCAGAGAAAACCCTAGCTCATTTTTGTTTGGATCTTATCGGATTCAATGGCGGATTCAGACAACGAATCCGGTGGGCAAAACGCGAACAGCGAGTTCTCTGCACGAGAACAAGACCGATTTCTCCCAATTGCTAACGTGAGCCGGATCATGAAGAAAGCCCTACCCGCAAACGCAAAGATCTCAAAGGATGCAAAAGAGACAGTTCAAGAGTGCGTATCAGAGTTCATCAGTTTCATCACTGGTGAGGCATCGGACAAGTGTCAGCGCGAGAAGAGGAAGACGATCAACGGTGACGATCTTCTCTGGGCCATGACCACTTTAGGGTTTGAAGAATATGTGGAGCCATTGAAGATTTACTTGCAGAAGTTTAGAGAGATGGAGGGGGAGAAGGGTCCAATGGGTAGGGAGGGCCCGAAGGATGGGAGTGGTGGGTCCGGTGGTGGAGGAGGAGGGAGTGGGGTTGGGGGTGCAAATTTGGGGAATTATGGGGGTGGTTATGATGGGGGGATGATGATGATGGGTCATCAGGGTCAGATGTATGGGTCCATGCCTTACCATCAGATGGGTGGTGTGGGTGGGAGGAGTGCCAATTCAGGTGGTGCTGCAACTGGTGGTGGTGGTGGTGGTGGTGCTTATTTGGGACAAGGAGGGCAAGGTAGGGGATGATGAGAGGTTGGTGGGTGTGTTTTTTTACACTTTTTTGGAGAATTTGTTGGGTAGTGGTAGTTTTTTAGGGTTTTGGGGATGCATGTGGGGATGATGATGATGGGTCACCAGGGTCAGCTTTATGGGGGGTATGCCTTACCATCAGATTGGTGTGGGTGGGACGACTACCAATTCAGGTGGTGCTGCAACTGGTGGTGGTGGTGGTTGTGTTTATTTCGTACAAGGAGGGCAAGGTAGGGGATGATTAGAGATGGGTAATATTTTTTTTTTGGAGAGTTTGTTAGGTAGTGATAGCTTTTTAGGGTTTTGTAATTTTTGGGTGGAGAGAGTAAAAAAAGGGGAGTTTGAATTGTAATTGGGTGGGAGAGAGTGGTCATGGGAAGAGTACCAATTCAAGTGGTGCTACAACTGGTGGTGGTGCTTATTTGGGACAAGGAGGACAAGGAGGACAAGGTAGGTAGGGGATGATGAGAGGATGGTGGGTATTTTTTTACACCTTTTTGAACAGTCTGTTGGGTAGTAGTAGTTTTTAGGTTTTGTGATTTTTGGGTGAAGAAAGTTAAGAGGGGGCCCTGGAATTGTAATTGGGTGTGGGAGAGAGAGTGGGAAGAGTATACAGATGTGTAAAAATGTGACTTTTGCTGAAGATGGGTAGTTCTATTTTAATGGAAGCAAGAAATTTGAACTATCTCTGCATTACAATTATATACGATCTCTGTCATACAATTTTAGGATGATGAAGTTGAAGATGAATGGCTTTTGCTTTTTGGGTCTCTCTAGGCTGCTGATGTTGGTACTGCTATGTTTTCATAATTGCACCAACTCATCTTGTCTTTTCTGTTTTAAACGGCTGTCAAAAGTTATTACAGTTCCCATAAAGCTCTCATAAGGTAGCCAATTAAAGAAAAAAAAGACAAGCTGAGTTTGTACAATTATCAAAACACGGTAGTGCCAATATCAGTAGCATATATTATTTTCCTTTTGTGATGGTGGTGGTGGTTATGGGTGCAACTGTGCAAGAGGGTCGGCCTGGATCCCATTATCTCGGCCCTGATGACCCTGAGTCAAGGTCGAAAAACCTCAACCCATTGCCCGCCCTACAGGGCTCAGCACGGCCCTAGCCCACCCTGATTGACCCTAATTGGGCAGGGCCGGGCCGGGCTAGCCCTGATTGACCCTAGTGCAAATACCTGTTAAGAGTGTCAAAAATAAAGCAACCATATATCATATAGAACAAAATGATCAATAAACAGATAAATGGAACAAACTAAGACAATATGAATTCAAAAACATGACAGGCAGCAGAGACAATTAATAATAATAATCTAAAGAAACATCAATCCAAGATGATAGAAAACATTAGCAAAAGAAACATGCACAGATGGTTTAATTCTATAACAGAAAACTTAGGGTCGGGCCAAGTCAGGGAGACCCGAGGCATTAACCCAGAACCCGACCCTGAGTCAGGGCCTAAAAAATGAATCCTGACCTACCCTCTAGGTTGGAAAATCCAGCCCAGGCCTGTTCGGATTTGGAGAGTTTGTTGAGTAGTGGTAGTTTTTTACGGTTTTGTTATTTTTGGTGGAGAGAGTAAAAAGACGAGGGGAGTGGGGTGGTTGTTGAACTGTAATTGCGTGGGAGAGAGAATGGGAGGATGGAGTGTAAATGGAGATGTGGAAAAATGTTACTTTTGATGAAGATGGGTAGTTCTATTTTAATGTAAGACATTTGAAATATCTCTGCCATTCAATTTTATACAATTTTAGGATGAGGATGGTGATGACGAAGGTGAATGGGTTTTGCACTTTTGCCTTTGCTCTCTCTCTCTCTCCCTCTAACAAGTAATTTTGGCTAACTGTTGTAACTTGCAACGGTACACATATTTTTTCTTAGCTTTGCTTTCCATAGTAACAAATTATTATTATTATGGACAACCCTTTTAGTGTATATATTAATATATAATATATATTTTTAAATATATTAAATTCTTAACGAGCCGAGCCGAGCTTCCGGAGCCCGAGCCAAAATTGACACCCTTAAATTCATGTATTGATTTTAATGGGTTTTGTTTTTTATGGGTTTAGAAAATAGAATTCAGGCCCAATACTAGAAACTTATTAATAATCCTGGCTTATGAAGATTGTATGAGTTTATGGAGAAATCAGCTGGATGGCTTTGTTTTCTTCACTGGCAAAGAAAGCTAGAAAGCTATTTCTCTCAAGATAACTTATGATATGTGAGCTCTCTATTCTCCATGTTAGCTTATGATATGTCTGGCCTTTATTCTCCATATCTAGGTTGTATACCCCCAAAAGAAACCCTAATCTTAATGACCTTCAAGTGAGAGTGGATACAAAGGATTTAAAGGGAAATGATATTTTCACATCCATTTTTTGTCTTTTCCTGAAATGTCAAAGATGAAAAAGAAGGGTCTTGGGTAAGTTATTTTATTATTTAAAGCTTAAAAAAAGGCTCTTAAGGACAAAAGGCCTATTAGCTCAGTTGGTTAGAGCGTCGTGCTAATAACGCGAAGGTCGCAGGTTCGAGACCTGCATGGGCCATATTTTATGTTTTTCTATTTTTTGAAGCCTTTTAAAACTTTAGACAGCCTGCTCCAGTGTATTTATGACCACTCTTTTACACTAGAATGGGCTGTCCTAATTAAAAAATGGGGGGCAAATTAATACTTAAACATGTGTAGCATTGGTCCCAGCATTTTCCCTTGTGGAAATTAATACTTAAGCACGTGTAGATATTGGCCCATTCAATAATTATATGCATTTTAATAGTTCAATTATATTAGGCAAATTTCAAAACCATATGGTTTTAATAGTTTTGTGTAAATTTCATGGGCCGTTTGGGTGTAGGGAAAAAAGATAACAGCATCTTTTGTAATCATGAAAACAAAAATCCTAATTTCTTTTTTTCTCTTGGAAAGTAAAATTTTTAAATGTGTGTAACCTTTCTTTTTCTCATGTGAAACTTTCAAAGGTTTTTTTTTCTGGAAAAGGTCTAGGCGAAATAATCCCTTAAAAATGAAGAGAAATTATACGGTGGCCGACCGTGAAGTCCAGTGAAGGTGGTACATCAAACGTACCACCCTTGATATTTGATCCAACAACAGCACAACGATCAAATATCAAGGGTGGTACAACCCATACAGGTGTGGATCTTTGGCTTAAAGTCGTGGACATGCTCTCCATTGATGCGGGTTCGAATCCCTCTGTTTGGTTGCTCATTTTGGGAGGATTGTAGGAGTTTCAAATGCTTGAGATCTTCCAAAGACTCCCCAAAGCATGTTTGGTTGTCATTTAGACCATAGACCATTAGACAACTTATAGACATCTTTATTGCTTTTTATCCTAGGTGGCGCCTACATGGCGGAGATGTTTCCCCCCATAATCTTCTCCCCTTTTTCACCAATATCGTGAAATTTGTGTGAGGAATTAGAAGAAGATTCTTCTCTTATTCTTTTCTCTCTTTCTCTCTCTTCCACCCTACACTTTGCTAACAACACCCTACATCTTCCACTAATTTTCTCGCACAACCAAACACTACTCACAAATCTTCTCCCCATCTTTCATGCTTGTCTAGTTCTCTTTGACTTCTTCTTCTCCTAATCTCCTAGCAATCTACAAGCAACCAAACAGAGCGAGGCTTAGCCAATGCATGTGGTTTATGGGTGATTGCTCACATCCATAGGGAATAGTCCCATCCTAAAAATTGGGATGGGGATACCCTATGTCATCAATAATAATAAAAATAATAATAAGAGTTCTAAACTGAAGGGCGCCCTTGCAAAAAAAGGATCAAAGGGCGGCCCTATTGGTTGTAAATCACCAAAGTACATTAAGCCCTTTCATCCCTTTTTTGCAAGGGTGCACTTCAGTTTAGAACACCCCTAATAATAATATCAATATCAAGGGTGTTACCGCTTTCAAGGTACTTGACGATCGGCACGATATAAAAACTCAAAACTGAAATTAACAAACCCTGTAATTAAAAAGTTATCAAGAAATTATTTTCATCGTCGCCAAACACTGTAAAAGAGGCAGCTGGCACTGGACCTATCATATTCTGATAATGGCACTACTCTATTTTACAATTTTATGATTGGATGGTGATAGCATCTCGAGTACTGTAACAGCCCTTAAAGTGCTAATTAAAAACTGTAAATCAAAATGAGTATTGCCCTTATCAAAATATGATACTGAAGATATCAGCCTTGAAAGAAATGCAAGATATTTTAGGGTTGTAATTTTCATTGAAAACAGGAAAAAAAAATCCATTAAAAAGTAGTTAACCAACCTGGTAAATGGAACAAGAGGGCCATTGTGGATAATCTACAACAAATTTTCTGGGCCCACCATGAATTCGCTTGAATTTGATGGGCCCCAACCTGGTAAATGGTTCCAATCAAAGGACGCGTTCCCATTGAATCTGGACCATTGCTTTTCCCATACAAACATAGTCCTGGTCACTACAGGGACCCACCCTGATATCAGCAATCTAATATTACCCTACTAAACCCTTCCATTTAAATCTCTCATAGCTAAAAGCACTAGAACACAAAACAGTTATATACAACCAATCTTTTGTAAGGACACTGCAGACTGCAGACTGCAGCCGAATGTAACTAAGACCCTTGCTATTTTCAAAGACTAGAAAAAACACCCTCTTTATTCACTATTTTTGCCCTTACATTATACAGGTAGATCCGAAAAACGTATGATAAACCGGCATTAGTGAGATTCAACAAGGTCCAGAGGTTTCGGGCGGCCCCCAGTTTCTTTCAAAGTTAGAGTTCTCAGCTTCTATAACACCCTGCACATACAAAACTGAGTGTTATTGCTGAAAGATTCGGATCTGCGAACTGGGTGTTATTGCAGAAAGATTCGGATCTGCGAATCTAAACTTTCGAGATATAAATCGAATGATACAAACATTGAGAATCATAATGGCTGCTCTCTTGTCTAGAACCTCGTTGTATTCACGGCAAGAAAGAGTCTGCAACATGCAAAAAACCTTGAGAAAAAGAGTTCATACAGAAAAAAGAGGCACTGAGTAGCCATTTCAAAAATAAAGGAGGTACTTTAAGTTAAAGCTGACCTGAACACAATTTGGGCAACCGGCGTTGCTTGAGCAGTTACAAGCTGTGAGAAGTTCCAATGCAGCAGTTAGGAGTTCTCTGAAGATCGGTTGCACCTACCACACAATTCCAAAGCAGTTAAGAATCCAAGTATTTCTTCCCACTTAATAATCCTCCAGAAGGGTACGAATTCATAGCCCTTTGTTTGCTAGATATATCCTATGCCGAGACATGTCAATTCAGCAGACAGGAAGAAAACTAAAATTTACAGTTTTCTTGCTATTTGATATTTGTTCATATGATAGTCACATACATTTATAAATATTTACTTTTTCCTTGTTATTTGATTTTGTTCATATGATAGTCCCATACATCTATAAATATTTACTTCTTTTTTTTTTGAATGATTTTATAAGTATTTACTTTTTCCTTGTTATTTAATATTATTCATTTGAACGTCACATAAATTTATTCATTTCAATATTGCTACACCGCCTCTATTTATGTAGATCTAAACTAAAATAGGAAATGGTTCTTCACCAAGAGGATACTGTTATTCTTTCATTCTTCAAGTGCTCATTGTTGATTCAGAATTGCAGACTCTGTTCAATTGTCATTGGGAGAGCTAATGAGAATGCATGTGTGCTGGTCATGGGTTAGCAAGAACATCTAATGAAGGCCTAGTTAATATGGTGACACAACGTGTCTTTTCTTTGAGTATCAGCATCAAGGAAAGACCTGGTTTTCCTTTGGCGCTGCCATCAAAGTAAAGTTTCAACCAACCGATTATTGGACTCAAAATTAAATCAATTTGAGGGCTCACCATTGGTTATCATAATCTAAACGAAAAGGGCCTAAGCTGACGTGTGTCATGAAATCAAGCAGCTCATGTCCAGCCTATTGAGTTCCAATCACCTTACCACATACGGTTCAAGAGCTTACTTGACCCAAAATCAAGTAAAAGCATATAATTAAATATAATCAATATCATAATTGTTCAACTAAGTATTCAGATCATCCATATGTTTTACTTCAAGAAAAAGATTTTGAGCAAGATTAGGCCAACACCTTCAAACAAATGTCCCGATGTATTCCCATCCGATAATAACTCCTTTTCGTTCTCTATCTATTCAAGTGATGGAGCTTATAAATTCAAATAAGAGACAGTACATGGCACCCTTGATAACTTACCAACTTCTTCAAAAGCTTAAGCTGTTGGAGAAAGGCAGTATTTTTCTTTTATACTTTAACACTCTCCCGCACGTGTGACCCACTTGGCAAACATGTGGCACATGTGGTCCCACTTTGGGCCAACCATTGCATGTGGATTTTTGCTATCCGGGAGGTTTGAACTCGAGACCTTTGCTCTGATACCATGATAACTTACCAACTTCTCCAAAAGCTTAAGCTGTTGGAGAAAGGCAGTATTTATCTTTTATACTTTAACAACCCTCACATCCGAAAATTCACCTTAAATTATGATAAAACACAGACATTACAAATAAACGGGCATTAAGTCATTTACCTGTAGTGAAATACCGATGCCCCCAGGATGCTGATCGTACAACAGAATTCTTTCTGGGAAATAACGGGTTTCATGGGGATTTGCACATTCTGAACCCAAGTCTGAGGAATTACACATTATATACCTATACGTGAAGTAGCGTAGGGCACCGATTAATGCCATATGATATGGTTTTTTAAGTTGTAATGATATTTGAAAAATTATTTTGAATCATTACAGACTTACAAAGGTACTATATTAAGTAGAGCATGAGAGGCAGCATGAAGGCCTGCACGAAATGAGAGATTTTGAACCTCCACTGCTGTTTTTATTGACTGGGGAACTCGAATCCAGACTGCCTGTTTTGACGTTAAGATAAAAGAAGAATCATAATATGAGCAACCATGGAAGCAATAATACAATATGAAAATCACCAAATGTACTTTATCCACTAGGAATGTCAATAATGCATCTAATACAAACCTGTGAATCATATGAATATTTAGGAAGAGAGAGATCAACTCTATCAAAGATTTGGTTGCTTCCTCGGTAAATACGATAGAAGCCAAACCAGTTAGTTGTTACTTTGCACGTATTTGTTTGGGCACTTGTTCTCAAACTATGGTCCTCAGAAACCTTCACCGGATAGGCCTAAGCAACAGAAAAATATGCAGCAAATGAGAATCTATAACTTTAAGAAAAGTTGAGAGTTCTCATTTTCAAAACAAAAACAAAAGATAAGTTGAGAGAATTGTGATGAATTTGTGTTTTGAGGAATTCTGAACCTGTATTTCTCCACTTATAATTGTCAGTGTTGCAATAGTGAGAACAAGTAACGTACAAGGACTAGGGAACCTTGAATTTGTCCATGGGCATTAAGGTCCTCACAAACATTTCAAAAAAATCAGAACTTGCGGAAGAGCCAGAGAACTAGGGAGTTCAGTCAGAGGATGATAGACGCTCTTGGTTATTAGGTAAGCTAAGATTGTGGTGCCTTTCATTGCCGGAGCCTAGTGAGCTTACTTCTGGGTTTTGTTGTTTGTTTTTGCGATGGTGATCTTACTTTTCTTTCTTATCTTGTTGCTCTGTCTCCCCTTTCCTCTTTGTGATAGGGTTTGCTTTCAATCCTCATGTATATCTTTTTACTCTCGTTAATGAATTCTGGTCAGGGTCCTGCCTAAACCCCAGCTTAACACCCCCCCTCCCCCCCAAGAAAATAAATAAAAATATGAGCAAGTTGGACTCCTTGTCCAACAATGTGATTAAACTCAACCTTTATAATAGCTAGTTCAATAATCAAGGCAACGCTAGGATGGAAGCGTGTTTATGAACCGAAGGTGGGTAATCGTAAAAGCCTATTCTGATCCATTAGCTGTCACAGACTCCGATTAGGCTGAGGTAGGCCTATTCTTCATGGCTTTTGCAACATTAAGGAGGAGCTAGGAAGAAAGTTGTTGGTTTAGGAAGATTACTCCAAAGCAATCACTTGGACTTCCATCATAGTCACAACCCAGCGCGATACACTCGCATTGTAAATGAAATTTCAGACCTATCTAAAGGACCTCATATTTGAAGAAGCTAATGACGTGGTTAAGCCTTTGAGATAGAGATGGTGAGAATACAGATTCCTTGAGCACCATACAATATGTGCGCCGTTTGTAATTCTTCTTTCTATTTTAATAAATTTTGTAGTTATCGCTCACAAAACATTGTCAGGCATCCATCAAACGAACAATTTTCCAACGGAATAACCCAAACCTAAAGAACCTAAAATCCGTTAAACATGATGGAACTTCCCCTAAGAGCAGCCATTCAAAATAACCCTAAGAGCATTGCAAAAGCGTGTAATCCGTGACCTCTCACAAGAGGAACACCACCATCAGCTGAGCGTCGAAGTCCACTTGGCTCAGTAAGCCAACCCTTTCATTGCCCCATATATTGCAACATGTGCCAGCATTTAGATAAAAAGTCCAGCACAAAACATACAATTCTGCCTCCAAAGAAGAGTAAGTAGGATTTCATGATAGTTCTGTAAAGATTATCACAACAAGATTATAATGATTTTAAATTTCAGCCGAAACATTTCATTTTGGCTGAAATATTTCGATTTCGGCTGCTAGTGAAACAAAATTCACTTGGATTTGGAAAAATACTAGATTTGGGTTGAAATATGCGAAACATACAACTTTTCAGATAAAAAAACAAAGTTTCCGTCGAAATGCCAACATTCTGACAGAAATCCTTACAAAAACCAATTCCACTTCTAGAAAAGAGAAGAACAATGAGATTCCATTAAGATAATTCTTAAAAAACATCAAAAAATAAAAAGACAATCCCCTGGTTAAGATTCTTACCTAGATCTAGGCTGTGATTTCATACCAAAAAATTTACAAGATTTTAAAAGATTTCAGAAGAAATTTCGTACCAAAACCGAAATGTTTTGGTTTCGCGGGTGATTGAAATCAAAACTGAAACCGAAATTTAAAACCTTGGTCACAAGATGAGGTTTAACGGAAATAATGAGATCAGAAATAATGGGTTCCAAAGATGTGGTATGGAATTCACGAGATAAACATATGTTTCAAATGGAAATTGACAGGCTAGGAGAAGGTCCAATTTTGGCAAATAAGAATTGGCTTTATAGGTGATAAATAAGGGTAAATCATTTATGGACTTTTCAGGCAAGTTGGGCAGCAAAACGTTCCTATAAAAAAAAATAGAAAAATAAAAGGATTTAAGAACAGGTTAAGCAGGACCTAGATTTAGTTCTATGGGAATAAAAGTTTGCCTAATGGGATAGTCATGAATAACAATAGCCATGGACATAAGTTGAAAAATATCGAAAAAAGAAGAAGAAACAGAGAAGTAGAACAACTGAGTTGGCAATAGTTGATACTCACGCAAATAAAGATGGGCATTAGCGAAGATGGTGGATGGAAGAGATAGGAAATGCAGATGGAAATAACCTACTGGTGTGTGCGAGCGCGTTGGTTGGTTGGGGGGGGGGGGGGGGGGGGGGGGATTACTGTTCTTGCTCTCGAGCGCCAATAAGCGCTCGAATGCAAAAACCAGGGTGGGCCCACATTTTTGGGGCAATCCAAAGCATTCATTTGGAAGGCCTTACCTAGATAGGGTGTCCAAAAAAAATCAGATCCATAGGATCATCCTAACCCATCCAAAAGTGGAGGGGAAAAATGGGCAGATTTGTGGACAAACAGCGTCTATCCATTTTCCCCTCCACTTTTGGATGAGTTAGGATCATCCTGGGGATCTGATTTTTGTACACACCCTATCTATGTAAGGGCTTGTACACACCCTATCTATGTAAGGGCCTTCCAAATGAATGCTATGGATCACCCCAGAAATGTGGAAAAATGGGCAGATTTGTGGACAAACAGCGTCTGTCCATTTTCTCCTCCACTTTTGGATGAGTTAGGATCATCCTGGGGATCTGATTTTTGTACACACCCTATCTATGGAAGGGCCTTCCAAATGAATGCTATGGATCACCCCAGAAATGTGGCCACACGTGTGTTTTTTTTGCACTCGAGCGCAGATAAGCTATCTGCGCTCGAGCGCAGAAACACTTATTATATATATATATATATATATATATATATATATATATATATAGAGAGAGAGAGAGAGAGAGAGAGAGAGAGAGAGAGAGAGAATCGCAAACAGATCTTGGTTCTCCAACTATGTGTTTCACATTTAGTTTTCCAACATGAACAGGCAATCTCAGCTACGTCATTTGCTATTTGATCCACAAATTGTCTCTAGCTGTTTTTCTTGAACCTTACTAAAAAAATCACATGAATATCTATATCGATAAAGCCAAAATAAACCGCCTAAGTTTGAACTTTGTCCAATGAAATAAATGGTCCAAATGACTTAAAGAAAAATAGAAATACACTTGTACTACTAGCAAAAGCCAAAAGGATTAATGCAGGGAAAAAAAAATATATTCAACTCTAAATGTGCATTCTCTCCTCTAAAAAATGTCACTTTCATACCAATCCTGAATTAGTACTTTAGATGTATATATTGAAGTATTGAACTGAATTCCAACATGGTGGGTCTTACATAGCAAAAACGAACATGGAGAATCTCCATACTTGTATAAGCTGTAGTTTAACAACTGGCGATGGAAAAAGAGGAATGCAGCATATTCAAATTACTCTACCAACTTCGGGCATGAATCATACAATAATTAACAACAACGCCACTCACAGTAGCACTATAGATCTGAACAAGAAGCATCACAGACAGATAAGCAATGGAACAAGTAAACAGCAAAGCCTTAGGTGCTTCCAGGCATCATTTGTGTCCCCAGTGGTAGAAAGATTCCCCCAAAGTCCAAACCATGTCCTCAGATCAACATATCGTATATTTCATTGACAAGAATGGGCATAATAGTCAAAAACCATGGTGTAAGAACAAGTGTAAGGTTAAGAGCTACACATACAAGGTCACCACCAATAACATGAATATCCGTGTAATCGCGTGTCTTCGTGTAATATTTCAAGTCAGCTTCTTCACAGAGAGCAATTTTTTCTGATAAATCAAGGGTCTTGACTAGATAGGTTCTCCTTGATGCATATAGACGGCACCTTCATAAACCTGAATGATCAAATAGGTGGTTGATTCTCAATATATGTCAACAAGTATCAGAAGCTATAATAAGTAGAAAATGCATCTCAATACAGGAAAAAAAAATGCCAGGACAACACATTCACTTGAAATTTTCTTCGTTAGGACAAGAAATATCTATCGGGAATAGAATTGGTACATATCAAGGAATTCTAAACGATCATTTAAATATAGCTCTTAAGCATGGCAATAACTAAGTATTTCAAATATTTACCAGGCCTGATGATGGTGAGATATATAAGACCCACAACAAATCTCCTCCACATCGTAATGTTTCAAGAGGGTCAACTGAGTCATGAAAAGGTTATGACTTATGATTATGTGGGAAATAACAAATTATTCAAGCTAAAATTCAACTTTTATCCAAGAGCTCAAGGGTATCCATTTCCATGTTTAAGCAATCTCAATAACATGCAGTATTTCACATTCCTTACCCTTCCACTTCAAACTTTTCTACCAAGTGAATTCTTGATTTGATATTTATTCTTTTTTGGCGATTCAACACTTACTATAGCAATGTCATTCACATAAACTAGGGCAAGAGAAATGCCAACAAGAACCTTCTCATTCTCATCCCCAACATTCTTAAATACTCCACAACCCAAGGCCCATAATTTCATGATGTTTTGTGGGGGGGGGTGGTCTTTACAGTCAACTGAAGTAATGGACACCTTGCATTGCCACAGTAGATTGAGATTCAAGATCTTTTCATAAGCATCTACTTTTGCAAATATCTAACTGAGTTCGATATTTTATTTGATCCATCAGGGTTGAATAACTAACTCTTTGTTGAGTCATTTGCCAACTCATAATTAGTACTGGTCAGTGGCTCAACTTTAGTATAAACAGATCTGTGGATCTTATAATTAATTATAATTAACAGTTTTTACTATCAATACAGATACTGAATTCCCATGAATTTGCAAATCTTGTTCTTTAAACCGGTAAGTTACTTAGGCAACAACTTAGAGGGGGCTGATATCCCATCAAGACGAAAGCATGAACCAGATAAGTTAGTGTGGTTAGATTGTTTCATTTAATAGTATAATCCACCATAATAGTAATAAATATTTACATATAATAGACATTACATTAATATCCCATCTTCTAAAGAATATACTGCAAGTAGATAGTAATATTTAACAGCTGTTATGACAATATATAGTTATAAATAACATTCCAAAACAATCTGACATATATATATATATATATATATATATATATATAATAAAAATAAACAATCATATAATAGTAGAGAACATTCCTCGATAATAATGATATAACTTTCTCAAAAAAATTCATAATGTGCAGACGAATAAGCCAATAAAGCTTGGTTGTATAACAAATACTATGACGTTACCCTCACATTATGCATACCAATCCTTTACATGCTAAAACATTTTTACACAATGTTCAGATGAAAAAAATATAAAAAGGAGGCTACAATTCATGTGGCCAAGATGCCACAAAAAAATATAACTGTTAAGAGTTAAGTTAGTTTAGGCTGGTTTATATTTAGGTTTTGGTGAAATTATGTAGCTTAGTTTTATGTTGATGTACATGTGAAGGATAGGCCCATAAATAACGGTACTTAGTCGTTCTTTTATGTAATTAAGTGAAGTTAAATGTTACAAAGGAATGGACGTAGTGGGGTTGGAAGAACAACTCCCACAAAATATTTCTCTCTTCTTAATTTTCTCCCTCTAATTAATTCCTATTCATCTATACAAAGTGCTTGTGAATGGATTCTTCAGAGCTCAAAATGGTATCAGAACATGGTTGATCAAGAACTACAGTTATGTTGTCCATCTCCAAGCTCTAACCTTGCATCTTTAATCGTGTCCACCTCCAGGGGCGGAACCACATATAGCGTAAGTGGGGCCATTTTATAAGTAAAAACAAAAAAGGTATTTACCTGCGTTCACGAACGTCGCTAAAGGGAAAAAGACATATACCTGCATCAGCCGCCGCGCCCCCCCCCCCCCCCCAAGTGTAAATTCCTGGCTCCAACCCTGTCCACCTCCCTAATTTTTCTGCCCAGATTGTAGAAACCTAATCTACTTCTATTCCATGTTTGAAATCCTAATTTCCAACAACTATTCTGTAACCTTCTTTATTTTTGAAAGCCTAGGGTTTCTCTTTCTTTCATGCACAGACATGCCATGGGATGATCAGTGTTTGTTGCTCTAGCGTGTTTCAGTCAACCTACACCTCTTAGGTGCTAATTCAAGCTAATTCAAGGAGGACAAATTGTAATGAAGCTATTTCCGTAGATTTTGAACTGTGGTTCTGCCATGCGTGAAGTGTGGACTGCCCTTTGTGGGGATTTATAGGTGGAATTGTTGACTGTTGTATCTGACAGTGGGCTACTGTGCCTACCAGGGAAGGAATGGAATCTACTCTGTGTGGACTACTATCAACGTCCTTGCACTTGTAAATCAATCAATATCAGATGCTGTTCTGGAAAGCAATCCAAATCACAAGAACAATTCAGAGCATGCTCCAACAGAAGATTCAGATGAAATAATTTTTTCGGCGAAGTCTCTTTGCTGAAATTAACAAAGGTAGAAAGTCCTCAGTCAGTAGAATCTGGAACTCTTTGGCACCGCCGAGCGTGGTGGTCTTTGCCTGGACAGTAGCACATAGGCGAATCAATACCTACGACCGGCTGCAACAACGGAAGATTCAGATGGCCAGTATGTGTGTCATGTGTTTGGGAGCTAAAGAAACGCTAGACCATTTAATGTTACACTGCCCCTTCTCCTCGTAACTGTGGGGTAAGGCAATGCAAGCCTTTGGAATGTCTTGGGTTTGCCGTTGTTCTATTAAGAAGGTGCTTCTTCACTGGAATAAGGGCCCTTTTGGGGAGATAGGCATATTGTTGTGGAAAGCAACCCCGTTCAGTATAATCTGGAACATTTGGAGAGAAAGGAATAGGCATATCTTCGAAGAGGAAAGTAGGAACCTCAATCGGGTGGTATTTGACATCAAAATAGAAATCATTTCTTGGGCGAAGTCAAAAAGGAAAATTCCCTTCACTATAAGTGACATCCTGCAAAACTGGCGGTCAATCCTATGGAATAGAGCAGTCAGAGCTAAATCTCAACCTAAATGGAAACCACCACCGCTGAGTTGATTCAAGCTAAATTTCGATGGGAGCCCGATCAGCAACCCCGGTAGGGCCGGGATTGGAGGACTTATAAGGGATGACAAAGGATCAACAATTATGACTTATTCTGGCCCGAGAATGTGATGCGAACGAAGTTGAAGTAAGGGCGCTCCTCTTCAGTCTTCGGTGGGCCCATGAGCACACGTTGGGTCATTTAATAGTAGAAGGAGATTCAGCCAACGTAATTAGCTGGGCATCGAGTAAATCGAAAGGGCCATGGTGATTTCAGGAAATAATTGCGGAAATTTTGGACCTGGTATCAATGCTAAAGCCGTGAATAGAGCATAGAAGGAGATCAACAAACGAAGTAACAGACTCTTTAGTAAAGGAAGGGGTGCTGAGTGATTCAATGTCTGTAATTTCATCTTTATCCTAACCTGTAATTGGATTAGTGTACTTGATGTAACATCAGTGGGGGACAACTTGTTCCTATCTGATTCCTTTACACTTAATAAAAATTCAATTTTCAAAAATTAAAAAAAAAAAAGAATTGCCAAGATCCTGTTCTGGAATTGCCAAGAAAAAATGCACTTCAATCTAGATCAGATCATGTTCTAGAATCTTTGTACTCTGAATTGTAATTCTAAGATGTGAACATGATCATGAAAGACTCCAATTCGATGATCCCTATGCATCCAAATCTTGAATGGCTCCCCTAACTATGACCTTTGTTCTAAAAGGCGGCCGCTCAGGCCGCCTAGGCGCTGGGCGCAGAAAAAACGCACCGTCCAGGCCCTGGGCGTTTAAAAAAGCGGTCCCACCGCCTGGGCGTTATTAGGCAGCCCAGGCAATGAGGAGGCGCCTGGGCGCTGAGCGTGGGCCTGGGCGCAGGGGGTGGGGGGGGTTGAAGACTCAGATGAAGATAGTGTCTTGGTCTTGGTCTTGGAGGGAGAGGACAATGGTTGATGAAGACTGAAGAAGTGCTTGGATTTTAATCTTTTTTTTGTCATGGATTTGTGTTGTATTATTAAATACTTAAATTATTAAGTACTTTATGCTTAATTTCTTATTATGTTTTTAATTTTTTGTTGTTATTTAATGTTTAGTGCTTATGCATAGAATGGTTTGGATTGTTATGTATTCAAGTATTTATATTTTATAAAAAAAAAATGAAAGACATTATGAAAATATATTAATATCTAAAAAAAATGAAAAACGCCTAAAAACGCCTGGGCGGCCTGGGCGCTGGGAGGTCAGTCAGCCGCCCAGCTCTGCCCAGCGCTTTTTAGAACACTGACTATGACTGCATTGTTATTGCATATTACAGTGATGTGAATTATGTTAGTTATATGTTTACATACATGGGATAGATGGGGTCCATCATTAATGGTCCTTAGTGGCATTTTATGCAATTAAGTAAAGTGGACCGTTATAAAAGGAACGAAAGTCTTGGGGTGGGAAGAACAACTCCCACAAATATTTCTCCCTTTTCGTTTCTTTTCTTTGTTTCTGCTTCTCTTTCGTCTTCCTCCCTCTTCTCCCATACGAAGTGCTTGGGGATGGATTCTTATAGGCTCAATAATCACAAATAAAGGGTCAAACACTACAAAAATAAACTTGAATGGAAAATCATGATAAATATACACTAGCAATACATTGGCAATCTCTCTCTCTCTCTCTCTCTCTCTCTCTCTCTCTCTCTCTCTCTATATATATATATATATATATATATATATATATATCTGTGTGTACATTCACTCAAGTGATTACCACATAATACATGTCTTGAAAATAATAAAAGAGGCCCATTTATAATCCTCTACAAGCACAATATGTTATACTCATATATATTCTTCCGGATGTTGGTATCTCATGTCTAGTACACAAGGAAGACTATGTGATCGAGACCATTCAATTGGTACCACATCATGGGTCTCGGTCCTAACAAATGACGGTTAAGAAAAATTTGACCACCGGTCCATATTAAATTGTTCTTCTAACAATTAAGAACATCTTACTAGTGTGCTTTTGGAGCTCTGATACATACAAAATGAGACCAACAAGATGAACATCCCAGTTACTCTCAATAGCTATGATCCATACAAAATGCTAGGGTGTTTAAATTAATAACTCTTTAATAACAAATTGTATTGTGAATATTTGGGGCCAGGTAGCTAGCAATAAAACTCAAAATTGGAGAATTATGGCATACACTAAGGGGCTGTTTGGATATGTGGATTTTAGAATCCAGGTTTTACTTTGAAAGCGGTGTAAAATTCTGGATTTTACAATCCATTATCCTGGATTTTAAGTAAGAAATCCAGGTTTTAGAAATCTCTCCCCCATCCTGAGATTTCTAAAACCTGGAAACATGGGACGATCTCCTTCTTCTCTCGTCTCCCATCCAGAATTTTGAGGAAATCCAAGATTCTAAAATCCGTGTATCCAAACGGCCCCTACAAGTTTTGTAATGCAAAAGTGTTACAGCTTCTATCACCCGTAAAATGATAACCAATTACATAATTCTCAACATGGATAATCAATGATAACATACAACCTGAAAGAAGGCCTTGCTTTCCTCAATCTCTTCAAGGACTTCATCTCGTTTCTTTTCTATTACTTTGTATCTTTCTGTCTCTATTGCTCGAATACTAATTGCATGTGAAGGACTTTTCTGATTACAACGAAAAACATCATATTAGAACTTGGAAAGAATTTCATGAATGTCAGCACAATTCAATGATCAACACAAACAGAATTTATATCCATATATGAACAAAATACCTCATCCCCAATATAGCTCCACATTTTAGCAGGAGAAACACGGGATGAATCAGAACCTAGATAACCTTTGTTCCCCACGGCCAGTATTGCACTATCCAGACCAGGACCAAAATATTTTTCATCATATAGCACACATAGTGGGTGTTCAAGAGCAGCACAGACAATGTGCTGCTCAAGCACCTGGATAAGCAAGGAGAAAGAAATGAAATGAGCACAAAGTTTAAACACAAATTTGAATCCCACACACACAGAGACAAACACACAAGCACAAATATATATATATCTGTGTGTGTGTGGGGGGGGGGGGGGGGGGGGGCTCACATTTTCTACCCCGTCGGAGTAGATAAATTATCTACTCCATCACCAGAATTAGGGTGGGCCCACATTGTTAGGGTGATGCAAACCATTCATCTGATGGGCCATGATATAGATAGGGTGTACCCAAAAAATAATCTCTATGGGATCATCCTAACCCTTCAATTTGTGGAGGTTTAAAATGGACAGATTTGTGGGGGTTTAAATCTGTCCATTTTACACAAATTGCAGGGTTAGGATGATCCTATGGAGATGATTTTTTGGGCACACCCTATCTATGTCAGGGCCCATCAGATGAATGGTTTCCATCAGCCAAACAACATGAGCCCACCTTATTTCTGGCTGTCGGAGTAGAAAATTTATTTACTCCAACGGAGTAGAAACATTTTTCCCACACACACACACACACAGAGATAGATACATACATACATAAAAATGCACAAAGTTTATTTCTTTCATTACTGTATAATTACATGGATACATACATAGACATTCACATGCACGCAAAGATATTACATATGGTAACTTCAACATATTTTGTGGTGTCCTAGCAAAAAATAAAAATCAAATGATGATTAGTAGAATTAACCAAACCTGCAAGTTGTGAGCATCAACTTGGCAACACTCAATTGGGCTACTAAAAAGTTTCTGTGGAAATTTCATGAAATACTGATCAAGAGGCCCTTCAAATGCAATATATACTGCCAGTGATGGCCTCTCTCTTCTACCAGATCTCCCAGCTTGCTGCCACAAACTGCATAACCCAATAAACTCAGCGCCGACTAAAAAGTTTATGCAAAATGGTGAGCAAATCCAATAGACTTATGAAAGAAAAAAAACATTTAAGGTCTTGACCTGGCAATGCTGCCAGGAAAACCAAGATGCAGAGTTGCATCTATGTGACCAACATCAATCCCCAGTTCAAGCGCATTTGTTGCAGCAATCCCTCTAAGCTTTCCCCCAAAAAAATCGGCCTCTATTCTCCTCCTATCCTGTTCTAACATGTCACCCACAACGAATATAACAACTGTAAGAATCAATGATGAACATCATAAAAAAATATAACAATTATTGTGTATATAAGTCGTGCAGGGAGTAGTTTAAATACACATGGTTTAAATACACATGAATGGGTGTATATAAGTCAATTAGGTTAGATTACCATAATGCCCAGCAGTTCTGTGGGCATCCATGGGCAAATCACAAAAATTGGTTCATCATAGAAATGTAAAAAGGATGAGGCAAGTGTGAGCCCTAACTTGAATTCCTCCTTCCTCGAAACAGTTTGTGTGGTTTGCCTTTGATTCGTTCCTTTTCACTCTTTTCTTCTCCACTCTCTTGAAATCACATGGTCTAACAAATTGATGTAGTCAAACGGAGGAGTAAAGGACACATTCAAACAATCCAAGGTTTTTTCCAGCATGGTGTCATACCACCCTGCTCTAATTCAACCAATTCCTGGTCTCAATTGATTGAGGAGCCACTTTGTCCAGTTTGGTTAGCTTTTAAATCTGAATATTGAATAGAACATTAAGATGAGAATCTAAATGTGTTTTTGATGAAAATTGGAACTCACGTGGATGTATTTCAAAACAACAAATAAAATACACCTTGGAAATATTTGATTTTACAACCTATTTTTGACCAGTTATCGTGCCCCCTAATCATGCTTGTTTCATCAAATCAAGATCCTGAGAAGTACGCAGAGAATGATTACAAATCACTATCATCAAAACAGGTTGAACCCATCGTGTGCAAATAATGGCACAAATTGGGACTTCCAACATAATATGTCCTCAGCTAACAAAAACAAAACTTCATAATGTTAATGGTACAATATCAATGAATAAAACAAAAACAACCTGAGCCATGTAGCCAGCACGGTAAGCACTGATGGAATCAACCAGATATGGTGCAGTCTCCTGAAGAATCTCGCGCCTATCATAGGTGTAAAAAAATAATGAACATCTTCACAAGAAGTCGTGCTATGATATAAGAAGAAAAAAGAAAAAAAAAAAAAAAAAGTTATAAGAAGAAAAAGAATAAGCATTGCTTATACTAGTCTGATATGTTCACGAGGCTGTAGACATACGTGTAGCATAGAACAAGCTCGCTGAGTTTACGTGTTTTACAAAAAGCAATGCAACGAAGCCCATGTTGAACCATTTCCGCAAAAATGTAAGAAGCCTCCAAAATAGAACTGCACAAAAGAAAATAATCGAAGAGATACAGAAAATCGTAGTTCCATATAAAACTCGAAATGCATTCACAAAGCAATAATTCATACTGTTAGGAAAATAATTCAGATTAACCAGCACCAGAGTGACACTGTTTTCATGAGTGTTAGTATGTCTTCCATCAACTAAATGCACACATCCCATGACAATGCTTTTAGATTTAACGTTTTTCATGTATTTTTTTATAAATAGATGTACCGTTATTTATTAAATAAAAGTAATAATTAAATGCATATACACAAACACAAGCACATTATTTTTCAGGGGCACATGCCTCAGATATTAAAGGTTCTAGGGAATTTGGAAAATTGAAGTTGGACCATTTGTGTTACCTGAAATATACTACATTTTCCAAAACAATCTGTAGATTTACCTACCTTTTCAATATAAAAACGCAATGATCAGTTGACTTTTCAGACCGAGCCCACCATGAACTGGTAAACTATCCAGGTCCCGACCTTAACTAATAGGCCCCAGAAATATGGGTGGGGCATGGTCCTAAAATAAAACGTATCCGTGCCTCTGGTACAATGTGCACTAACTTCCGCATATATGTTACTTGACAATATTGTAAGGTGGTGTTCAAACCTTGAAGGTATTGGAGTACCTTGAGTCAGCCAATAGGTGGGTAACAACTTTTAAAAGAGGGCCTAGAAAGACACTGCCAAAGTCATGGCGTTGTAGATTGAAACTAGGACCTAGAAACCCATAAGAATACCAGAGAGTTTACAAAATGACCAACCACTTTTAAAGTAGTTTGCAATATGAGAAAAGTGTAGCTACACATACGTGTAGCTAACTTAGCTACATCGACGGCTTAAAATACAGTGGGCCCCACATTGTTTGGGTGATGCAAACCATTCATTTGTCAAAGTGGGAAAAAAAATCTATTATTATTTTTTTGAATGGTTTTTTGTTTCAGGATTTTTCAGGCTTTTCTTGCCCTCTCCTCAGTGAGTCCCTCTCATATTCCAGAAAACAAATCCCTCTCCCAGCCTCCCCACCACTTGAAGAAGCTAATTTATCGTGAAAATAAATTCATGGTAGCCAGACGTGCCCTTAATGTATCTCAATTCCCTCGCTAATGCTTCCTAAAGAGCATTTCTAAGATTGCAGAGGTAGTTGCTCAAAAAATGTGAAGCAGAGAAATTTGGCCACAAAGTTCTTTGTCAGTGATAGCCACTTCAATACATTTCATGTGCTGGTAGGCAAGGTTAGATGCATTTTGTATTGCACAATCCCGGTCCGGCGGGCATTGGAAGTGTATTGAGAAATGATTTGGCAGAGGTAATTTGGGTCTTCACAGAGCCAATTGGAGTAGCGGTCCTGGCGGATGTGTCGGAAGTAGAAGTTCGGGCAGTTCACCAAGGTCTTAAACAAGTGGAACAAAATCTAATGGATTCCTTGGTGGTGGAAGGAGACTCCTTGAATGTGATTCGTTGGTTAAAAGGATCACATAATCATCCCTGGAGAATTGATAGGTTTTTTGATGAAATGTTTGAGCAATTGCTTCATCGCCTATAATGTTTTCAGCATGTGAGGCGATCTGCCAACTCGGTGGCGGATAGTCTAGCGAGGGTTGGTTTTTCTAAAGAAACACTAGTGTTATTTGATTCCCTTCCTCCCTTTGTAATTGCGGGGAGCTAGCAGTTTCTCTCTTTGTTGATCTTGAGTACTTTAACCATCTCGGTCTCCCTTTTTAATAAATTTTTTGGCTATTATTCAAAAAAAAAAAAAAACATTGTCTACAGAGTAGTAGATGCACAAAGACATGATCCAGAATCACTTAGAATGCCTTAGAACCAGAAAATCTCAATAAATATAAATGACATGATTTGATATTCACCTTGAGCAGTGGGTTTTGAAACATTGCCCTACGATCCACATTTTCAAGAGATCAGTTACTAGCCAAGAAAATAGCCCGTGGTACAAATCCCCTAACATAAACCAATTACTTTTATGGTCATCATTTGCCATGCACCGTACAAGTATTAAACGGAAAATTGTCACTTTCCAAACATTATTAGATAACTAACACACCACGGAAGAAAAGAATTGGGTAGCCATTACCATTCAAAAAAAAGGAATTGGGTAGCCATTACATAGAATATATCTCTACTCGACACTTATTCCACTTTCTAGTGTCACTCACACTTATTATGTCAAGCAAAGAAACATGTAATTCAAAGATATCAAGAGTACAAAACCACTGCTTGAAAGAATTTTTTTTAAAAAGCTTCAGGATTGAGATAAATAGATTACAAAATATAATCAACCCAAATATGGTATGTTCAAAGCAGAACTCCTATGAAATACAGGATCATGACCAAAAGAAGTATTTCTATGGGACTTCATATTTAGATTTGCCAATGATCAATGAGACCGTTGAAAGTATGTTGAGAAAACACATTCAGATCAGCATGGAAATGTACATAGGATCCCATACCTAGAGCGCCTGGCAACCACTTCTGTATCTGTAGATTTGCTTCCATATTTTTTGTCTGACGACTTTGAGATCTGCCATTTAGACAATGGTTGCGAGTTAATCAAATTGAAAAGGACAACAAAAATCAGAAAGAAGGAAACCTACGCTCTTCAAACGTAATGGGGGATTCCACAAGAGAAAGATCTTTGGACCCGAAGGGCTTCCATCATTCTGGATCAGCTCCAAGGTCAGTAGGTTGGCAAGCTCCTGAGGCATTTCAAAAAACTGTGAAATTGAAATAATATACACTAATTTATATAATCATAATTACTGCTCATGAATGAAATAAAACAATAAATATTGTAACTGTTCAGATACCTCCAACCAACTAAACATCCAAGATTAGACACCATGTCAAAGACAGTTGATTTTCGCCCCTCTAAATCACCCTTCCATGTTTTCATTAGACAGATAGGTAAACTTTACTCATTTACAGTTTCTTATTAGACTCTTTTCAAAATCTTCCCTTAAGGTTTTATGTCACATTGGTAACTCAATTTCCTAAAGAATAGAAATCCCTCACATGCTCTTCACCAAAATCTCTTAGGTTCCTACTCCAATTCACAAAACCTAATATTTTAGAGTCAAATATTCAACAAGTCATATCATTTAACAGTTTTTATTCATCTGTTATTAGCTTTCTTAGAAGGTAACACCTTGAAACTCATGTACAAGAAATATAATAGCACAAACAAAGACTTTTGTGTTTCCAGAGAATCATACCATAGCATGCTCACGAGGGTTCGCAGAGGTTGCGGTACAAAATATAAAAGACGGGTCACTACCATACACTGCACAAAGATGCACCACAAAGCATTTCTTTAGAAAAAAAAAGAGCAAAAATAACAAAAGAAAGAAAACAAAGTACAGCATTGTCCATAAACCATTCAAAAAAAAAGTACCATGGCTACATATGCGGCGCAGTCTCCTCAAAATGAAAGCGGTATGGCATCCAAATGCTCCTTTATATGCATGAGCTTCATCAATGACAACAAATCTGATAGAATAACATCCATAAGAAAGTTTTCAGTAGAAAGATATATTACAGTTACCTGCAACAAAAAACACAGAGAAGTTTTAAACAAGTTCGCTTGATAAAAAAAAATGAAGTGAGAGGGTAAATGGCATCAAATGGCCTTTGGCTTGTATGAATAGAATTATGGGATCACAATCATGGTTTTAAATTTAGGCCAAAATACCGAAATTTCGGCACATTAATGAAATTTGCTTTTTTTACCATATTTCGGCCGAAATTTCGGTTTCGGCTAGGTCAAAAACAAAAACCGAAACCGAAATTTTAAACCTAGATCACGATTAGTCTTCAATGTGAAAAGATTAGTTGTGGGTGTAATCAGAAATCAGCAATACTAATTAAACACTACCTGAGATTTGATAAAACCCGTTGGAACTGTCGATGACACGGCAAGATTGACACATGTAACATATCTGGGTTTGTAATCAACTGCGTGCATTCCATGATCATTCAAATTTCAGCAAACACTGGGCTAAATGGCCCCGAAGATAATATTTGTGCTATTCGAGGTAACCCAAACTTACAGATATACCAGTCTAGCATTATCACGAAGCCATGTCCGTTGCCCTTGAGAAGTGTCACCATCATATACACCAATATTTAAACCGCCACCAAATCCCTCTGTCATCTCTAATAAAGCTCTCAACTGATCTTGAGCTAAAGCCTGCATGCATAGCAAACTCAAATTATTTCAAGCATATTGAATTACTAGAAGAAAAAAGGTGAACCTCAGAGAAGCAAAAAGTGGGAAAGTGACACGCGAGGAGAATTAGGTGATTGTAATATGTATCCACCCAGAATAAAAAAGAAACCCAAACAAAAAATTCTATCCAATTTTCAAATATATTTCAAGGGCATAAGAGTATATTTTCTGGATATGAACCTTTGTGGGAAACAAGTACAGGGCACAAGATAATAAATTCTGAGACAATTCTTCCAGAACTGGCAGGTTGTAGCAAAGAGACTTCCCACTGGACGTTGACGTTGCCACAACAACATTCTTTCCAGAGAGTGAAGCCTGTATCGACTCTGCCTAAAAGTAATAACTAGTCAGAAGACTAGGAACTCAACGAAAATAGGCATCTTAAAATCTTGAAGCATAGCCATGGTTTTAAGGCTCAGCCGAAATACCAAAATTTCGGATTTCGGCCGGGACCGAAATTTAAAACCGAAACCGAAAATTTAAAAATTTCGGCTGAAATTATAAGATTTACACCGATTTTTTTATTTTTTTTTGCCACTGAAATTTCGTCTTTGGCTGAGGCAGAAACCGAAATTTCAAACCTTGAGCATAGCCCCATATCTATACCTGGTGGTTGTATAACCTGGAGATTCCAATCCTTTTAATCGCGGACTTTGTGGCTTCTGAGAGAGCAGTTGGGAGTTCCACATGAACTGCAACTCTTGCATCAATTTTTTCGACATGCACAATCTGAATAAGCCAAAATCACCTTAGTACACCCTTTTTCATATTCACTCAACTTAGAAATGCATACGAAGATGAAAGAAACCTGTCCATCTGCTCCAATGCCCTTTCTAAGATGTTCAATCATTTCCATTGGCTGCAATGGGTTTGTGTCCTGCGGATTAAGTTACTGAAATGAGATGAATATGTAATATTCCAGACTTAAAAGGTCTGTGAAATAAAGATGCACAATAAGTTCGAATTAAAGGGAAGATGTCTGCTTTTGGTAGATAGGGTTTTTTTTTTTTTTTTTTTTTTGAATGATTTGGTAGTTAGGGTTATTAGATATTTAGATGTCATAATAAGTTCGATCCAATAGTTTGCTATTATCCAGAATCCATTGGATGGCATGTGAAACCTTTGTCACAAATATTGTTCTCCGGAATTAGTTGGCAAGGGAAAATCTTGAAATATATTAAATTTATTTTATTTTTTTCAGGTTTATATCTGGAAAAAACGACAAAAATAAAATTATTTAAAAATATATTAATTAAGAAAAACTAAAAAATAATATCATAAAAATACAGTAAAAATATCAGGATATTATCGCGATATTATCATGGTAAATGAAAATATCGCAATACTTTTTAAATCCTCGGGATTATTTTGGGATTTTTTCGTTTTATCAAAATGTCGTGATAAAATCGCTATATTAAAAAAAAAGCACTGTATTCATAGTGTGAAAAAACCACATGAACCTAGCTTAAAACCTATCAACCATTACACTCAGTAGAATCTTGACAAGTGCAGAGTCGAGCAAACATTAAAATCACTAAGATAGAGAACAAGGATTGCAGAAAAATTACCTTGCATTTTGTCTGTCCATAGCAAGAATTTGAATCCGTACATCCAGTCCTCCTTGCATGCTTATGTTCATTACTTTTTGAATCGCCACTGCTTTCCTTTATTGATATGAGCAGATCTTCCAGAGAAAACAAATCAGGCATTTTGATTCTGAACAGTTGTTTACCCTACATGATAGATGTTTCGATTAGCTAATTGTAAAGCACAGATAATATAATTAAGCCATAGAAATACCAACACAACATCACAGAGGCATGATCTACAAATTGAAATCTTAAGAGTAACATCTAGAAGCCATATTGAAGCCTTTTCTTTTGAGCCTAGCATCAATTGGAATTCTAACAAGACAGGCCATCAACAGAAACAAAGGCAATATTGGGAGGAAAGAATTTATTCCAAACAAACAAATGGCAACAACATTTTTCCTGGCAGCATTCCAAGCTTGGGAGATGTAGAGGGTCCCATCTGGAAAGACAACCCTGACCAAGGCGTCTGCAGTGTCTTCCAATGAGAGGGAGATGATATTGGTCCTAGAAAAAAGTCACGAATATTCTTATACATATACATATCTTGTATTATTTGAATCTTGTAAGGATAATTGGGTTGTTTTTGTCATGGGTAGTGCAGGTATTTTATCCATATTATCGTGTATAAATCAAATTGTATTGAAATGTGAAAGGAATACAACTCCCTCTGAGTTTAAACATCATGGTCAAGGTATCAAGCGAATCCTCTATAGGTTTAACTGTCATAGTCCTATCATCCTATGAAATACTGAACCAATTTAATGGTTGAATGAAAGTCATGATAACAACAGTATGAGCATGTCGTAATGTAAATTCAAAGGCTACTTTTCCATAGCATGACAAATTCTTAGCAGAAAAAGGACCTTTCTACACCACAAACCATTACACTCCAATTGATGAGGTTGCATATATTACATACAGAACATACCATAAAATGTTTGATAGCCCTCCAAACACTTGCTTTGAAAGTGTTCGCCCGTTTTTTAATAGCATGGATGATTGCCCGAACAGATGACTGTATTCCATCTGGGAAAACATACATGTGAAGAAAAAACACAGATAATCCCAGCTTTGAAGTCTAGCTAAGAATTCGAATGCGGAAGAAGGAAAAGGCACATCCATACCAGTCCTTGAATTGCTTGTTGATTTCCATTCATCTTCCAGTTCTTCTGAAGAATCATTGATAACAATGGTATCACCCAAAATGGTTTCCCCACCTCGATTGCCGAGCATCACTACCTGGGAAGAAAAACCATTAGCACTTGAATCAAACCAAGGTATGAAAAACCATTAGCTCTTGAATCAAACCAATGTATGCTTAAGGAATCATTTATGCAAAAGAAACCATTTGTTCTTGAATCAAACCAATGTATACCTAAAGAATCATCGATGCAAATGAGTATAATAAATGAAAATTTGGAAGAGTTCCTGCTAAATAGTGGAGATACAAGTGGAGAAATATTTTACAGGTAAAGAGTACACAACATTTTCTAAAAACTGGAGCGGGAAACAAATGATGGGTTAAATTTCAAGGATTAAGTCCTTTCACCCTTTGCCAAAATGTTGTAACTTGTAAGAGTAAAGACAAGCTCAATTGTTCTGTACTTATATAAACCTTGTTGTATTGTACAATGAGAATTGGTTTGAATCACCTGACTTAGAGGTAGATAATACTCCAGCATCCTAAACCAAAAGTGTTTCTGATGAAGTATACGCGCGGAAGCGCTTCTCAAAGGTGGTTAAGTGTGCCTCAAATCTTCTATAGAAATTGAAGGCAGCTCTTAACCCTTTCAAAAAAAAATGAGAAATTTCCTTTGAAATGAACTGCTAGAAGTTGAAAGTACTTACGGTCAAACAATAGAAGAACACATGAATTTTATATGGCAGAATTCGACTATCTCATTAACCCGGGAATGAGACTTCTTGGATTTAAAACTGATGGCAAGGCAACAACATTTCTTCTTCCCAAACCAAAGGCAAACAGATTCTGCACAAAACCAGTCAATCACTGGCTAATACAATGAGACAATGCAAAACAACATTGCTAACTTCCACTGGACATGAAGCGGTGATAAGGTATTAAGCCTCTAGCTCAATGGTAAAGGCTTTGCTCCGCAACCCAGAGGTCAGAACGAATCCTTTGTAAATCTTCATGGAACAAGCAGATCCATATGCTGTGGATCATTCATCAAAACATTCATTTAAATCAAAACTTGGAAATTCAAATGTTAATGCCTCTCAAGGAATCCAATTCAAAAAAAGAAACAGTCGCAATTCACTAAAGGGGAGATCTATTTGGAGACAGTCCAGCTCACAAAATCCAAGAACGGTCTGACCTCTGTTAAAGTATAAAAGATTAAACAATGCCATCTCCAACAGCTTAAGCTTTTGGAGTAATTGATTGTTTCACATGGAACCAGAGCAAAGGTCTTGGGTTCAAAACTCCTTGATATTAAAAATTCACATCTAATGTTCAGCCCAAAAGAGGGGCCACACGTGGCTGCCACGTGTAAGCCAACCCTAAAAAAAAGGGGGGCCACACGTGGGGGGAGTGTTAAAGTATAAAAGATTAAACAATGCCATCTCCAACAACTTAAGCTTTTAGAGTAATTGGTTATTTCACAACCTCAAATGTCAATCTTCTCCAAAATTGGTACAAACTTCAAAAGAATTTTGTGCTCTTTATTTCCTTTCCTCTTTAAATCAGGACGTAGGCTAATGTTCAAGTATCAATTACAGCAGCACAAAACAAAACCTACAGGCTTTCCGTGATCCATACCGAAATATAATTGCCAGTTCTTGTCTAAAATCCTCTTTGAAACAGATTTTTTTTTTTTTTGTAAGATGTGGATCTCTGATGGAGAAATCCGATTAAAGACAGCTAGGAGAGCAAATTAGAGGTCCAGACCAGGGAGGAAATTCACTCAAAATCTGGATCTACAATCGAGTTTTCGATGCCTGGTTTGTAATATGCAGAGATTGCAATAGATCAACCAAGACTGGACTCTACGCTGCTTTTTACTATCGCCTTGACTCCGATCCATTCAAAGACTGTCTAAATAAGCAGGTTTAACGTGGATCTGAATGAAACTAGTTAATTTGAAAGGCTTGCCCTCAGAATTTGAAATGAACAAAGTCTTCTGGTTGGGATTTGTAAATTTCAGCAATTAGAACCATTGGAGCAGGTCTCGGTTTTGTCTATGTCACAAATATCGTTCTTGGGAATTTATCGGCAAGGGAAAATCTCAGGATATATTAATGATTTTTTTTTTCAGGTTTATATCGGGAAAAAACATTAAAATAAAATTATTTAAAAATATTTAAATTAAGAAAAAATAAAAAAATATCATAATTTTTTTGAAGTCTTTTTTTGTTTTTTAATTGCAAACTTAAATCCAATGTGCAATGTAAGTAATGTCTGATATGAGTAGCAGTATTAACATATTTATGGCATGCATGGTATGTTTGTATGTATGAATGAATATAAAATACTCAATTCAAGAAGGTAAAGAGGCTCAGCAAATGTTCAACGTGGTTAGAAATCAAAAGCTATGAACATAAAAGGAGGAAAGAAAAGAGTCACCAAGTCCACACTCCACAATCCAATTCTTAAGTCCTAGGTACATACTTCACCCTTCTGAAAATAAAACTAAAAGACACATCCCCATGCACCAATTGATTCATTTAGAGTGGCCTTCAGTGTTGAGTTTATGTTTGTATGGATGAATAAATATAAATATCTATGACGTGTAGGTAGACATGTAGATGGACCAGTGAAATATCTCAACCACAATTCCAATAATGAAGAAGGGAAAGAAAATACATTTCTTTAAAAATACATTTATAGTCTTATTTCGTGAACAATTACCTTCGGGCAAAGAACCAACAGATGCTCTATGCTCGTGATACTAACTTCCTTGAACCCAATATCATTAAACTGCTTAAGTGCGCTCTTCAACCGATTCCACGTGACGTCTTGACCATTCATTTGCTGAAGACCAGAAAAAATGTTTAAGAAAGTAAAAAATTTCAGTGTGATCTTCAACCACGACGGACACAGACACCGTTTTGTCTTGTCAGCACACGGCCCCACTTCTGCACCAAGCTGAGAAATTCTATCAAGTTCTTGAAACAACAAACAGTCACCCTTATTCACAGATAGGCAATTGACCAACTCCAGAGCTTGACAAAGCCTTCTACAATTCTGTTCATCAAGAAGAGTCTTGTCATTCAGAATACTGCAAAGGAGGGTATCAGTAATCCTTTCCTGACCATCACGACCCGACCCCCTCTTACGTTTGACGTTCAAAGAATGGGTACTAGAGCTTTCTACCATGAATGAATTTTTATCTTGACAATGTATATTGCCAGAATCTAACTTGGGTTCTATTCCATTTGTGGAGATATCGGAGAGAGATGATATATCGTGCATCATATCAGACCATGCTGAGTCTGCAAATGATGATAAAGTGGTTGGACCGGAATTGCTTGGCAGGGCCGTGTTTTTGTCGGAAGGTTCAGAATGTTTGGGAAGCCGGTTCTTCTTGGTGAAAGGAACAAGAACTATAAATTCATTACGCTCGATTGAGTGACAATCTATCCGAATTTCCGAGCTCATTTTAGCGCCCTTCAAGGAGAAAGACGAACAACAGACAGTTACAGCCAATGATCACCCATAACAAATTTCCAAATTGAAAAGATTATAAATTTCAAAAAAGTATTTATGTTTTCCTAAATATTATTCAATTACCAGAGTTCTCAAAACATCAAAGAAATTTAGAAAATATGAAATGCAGTGACATTACAAGAAAAATAAAATAAAACAGTGGATGGATTTTGTGATTTGCTGACTAAAATTATTAAGCTTGATTGAGTGACAATTTACCCGACTTTCCGAGATAATTTTAGCGCCCATAAACGAGAAAGACAAACAACAGACAATTACAGCCAATAATCACACATAAACCATTTTCCAAATTGAAAATACTATAAATTTCAAAAAACAAGTTATGTTTTCCTAAATAATATTCGATTGCCAGAGTTCTAAAAACGTCAATGAAATTTAAACAAATGTGAAATACAGTGACATTAAAGAAAAATAATAATAATAAATAAATAAATAAAAACAGTTGATGGATTTTTTTTAGGGCGCCGATGTTGGCACTACCATGTCTTGATATTTGCACTAACTCAGCTTGTCTTTTATTATTTAAACAGTTGCCAAAGGTTATTACAGTGCCCAACAAGCTGTCACAAGCCAAGTAAAAAGGAAAAGACAAGCTGAGTTTGTGCAATTATTAGAATATGGTAGTGCCAATATCAGTAGCCTTTTTTACTACTAGCTACCTTGAAGAAGAGATGGAAATTCTGAGAATTTGTTGCAGGACGGAAAGATTCCTTCAAAATAGCCATTTTTAGGTCTTCAACGGTGCAATCTGGAGAGATAGAAACCCTAATTGATTCACCATCGAGACTTCGAATCTCGATCTCTCGCACACTTCCCATCATCTCCTCGATCACTCAACGCCTATTCAATATCCTTCGATTGCCAATCTCTTGAAATCTTCCTCCGATCCGAAAAAAACCCTAGTCATCTTTCTCCCGCGTTGTTTTTCAGTAGTGTTTAAAACCCTAGCATTTTTTTAGCGGGGATCGTAATGCTTGGCATTAATTAATAATCTCTTCTGTGTCGCGAAATAAGAAAATGACTACGCAGAAAGTCGCTTTCACGAAAAATGGGAAGAGTGAGGACCGTATTGGTTGCCGGAATTAATAATCTCTTCACCCACGTTTGGTTGGTGGGCCCAAAATAATCCCAGGAACCAAAATAACCCCTCAAGAAAACCCAGGAAGGAAAAAAAAATACTCCCAGTAACCAAAATTAAGCTTGCAGAAGAATTTTTTTTCTTCACAACAGTTCAAGCAACCAAACATTTTCCCTCCATAGTCCAGTCGACCAAACATATGGGATTTTTATTTTACCGGGATACTTCAGGGGAGTTTTTTTCCCACCAATCTCCCAGGAAGTATTTTGTTCCACAAAAATCCCAAGAACCAAAAAAATTCTGGCAACCAAACGGACTTGGGCCTTTTTGCATTGTAATTTGGACCAGATCAAATTCTTGGATTTCTAATTCAGCAGCTGACAGTGAAAAACAATCAGATTTCTAAATTTGCTGTAGTTTCCTTCACCCTCTTTGCTCCTCAACCTCTCCCCTCCACTAGGAAGTACCCCCTTCCATCCCTCTCTCCCTCTACATGAGCTGCTGTATCTATTCAATTTGTATTCAAAACTCAATTCCAAATCCAAATACAAAATGGGAGGTATCCAAACGGGCCCTTATATTATTTTATTTTATGGAAATATTCTCTAATTTTTTTTATAAATTTAAGTATTATTTGGGGGGTATTTTATTAAAAATAAGCCTTATGTATTTTTTCGAAGGATTCCTATTTTAAGTATTTTCATGAAAATTTTCTAAAGGATTCATTAGCCCACCCCAACTAGTTTGGGACAAAGGTTTAGTTGAGTTAGAATAAAAAAAGAATTACATAAGTTGTGTGTGAGAATCAATTATATCACACCATCTACAAGCAAATCTATGACAACAATGAAGTCGAAATAGCTTACTCAATCGTGCGGTGCATAACTTGAAACTTCTGGGTTTTCTTCACTAAGATTCCCCTAACGAACATTGTGTTTAGCAGCAAGATAATGAGCTCTGATCGGTTCTCTGCTACCGTACGGGTACAGCTCCGGTACAGTCTTTTTTCTCTTCCAATTCTTTTAACAATGGTGTGAAAAGAGCCCATGCTGCATCGAGTTCATCGTTTCTATTGAACAGTCGACACTCTCCTTCTATAGCATCAAGAAGGGGCCTCTCATATGCATCAGGTAATGCGTTCGAATACCTTTGACTACAAAAACCAACAGTTGATTAACATTTCTTTCTTTCTTTCTTTTTTGAATGATTTGAGTAATATTTCTTTCTTTTTTAGTTTTATAGGAATGAAAGCAAATAGAACTAGAATACATGTTCTAGATTGGAGACTCTAGTAGGGCTTCTTTTTTTTTTTGAACGGTAAAAGATTTCATTCAAAGAAGGCAAAGACTGAGGGGGTCTATACAAGAATGAAAGAAAGAAGAGAAAAAAAAAAACAATAAGATCCCTATGGGGCAAGAATAAAAAGCAGTCAAGGGGAGGGGGGAATCAAAGAGCTCACCTCCGCCCTCGGCACGCTCTCTCTGGCTAATCTATCCGCTGCCTCATTGGCCGACCTCTTGACATGAATGAAAGATATGCTAGCTTTGCCCACCCTATCATGAATCTCATAAAAAACGAAGAGAATCTATGAGCCTCTAGCCATCTTCTCCCCTTCTATCACCACTTTATTTAGGTCGACATTTTTAAAGAATTTAATTCCTTAAATAGCAAGCAAACTCCGGCTTCAGTAGCATTTGATACACCGATGCGGACTCTAGTAGTCATGGAAGTAACACGTGCTTAGGACCTAAAATACATAGAATTTGGCAGTCTGACAGAATTGGAGTTTATACACAAGGCCTATCTAATGAAGTGGTCTAAGTTCCGTCTTGCCCGAGCTCTGTTGCACCAAAATCAGCCTTTCACTTTTGGTGACTGGCTGAGACTAACAATAAGCCATCCAAAAATGCTTATCTTTCATGCCACTAGGTTCGTTGCGACAGACGCTAGACCACCTTATTATATAAATAAGGAAAATGATATCAGCACAGCCGCGTTTCGTTATTTGCCCGGTTCTATCTTGTCTTTTCTTTTTTTAAAGTGGCTTGTGAGAGCTTTTTAGGAACTATAATAACCTTTTGACAGTTCTTTAAATACTAAACGACAGACTAGGTTAGGGCAAATATCAAAACATGGTTGTGCTGATAACATTTCCTGAATTTGATTATAAGTATAGGTTACTAAGGTCTAAGGTTGATCTCATAGCTACACTGGATAGTGCTTTGTGTATCAACCTAGTCAATTTTTCGCTCGCAGCTTACCTATTGAAAACATTAATGTAGATGTAAGAGATTTCTTTAATCTAAGCTTAGCATTTCATAAGATGATGTCTATTGAAGCATAGTACATGTAGTTTATATAAATGAGGATGCTACAAAAAATCCATTCCTTTTTTATAGAAATAAGGAGTTCATTCCTTTTTTATAGATCTATTGGTTTCTATTTTTGTCTCTATCTATATCTGGGCATTGTAAGGATAAATAAATACTGCCATTTTCAGGCATTAAGTATGCTCTTGTCAAATAAGATTCAAGATAATGCTGAAATAAAGAGGTCAACCTAAAAGTAACAAGAAGGGAATGCAAAGCAACATCTCTCACCAACCATATGTTTCTCATAGTTTCTCACCTTGATGCGTAAAGTAGATTCAGACTACTGCGGTCTATTCTCATGCTTAGTCCAGGAATCTTGTTATTGATCTTCAGATATATGGCTTCATCAGGTTGTGCTCGAATCACAAGCTCATTTGTCGCTTTATCTAAATCCGTTCCAAAATTCGTCTTGAACAAGTCACCCGGTACATGCCTAAACTGAACTCGAATTTCTGCTCTGAATCCTCAATGCAACAACATATAGTCACTCATTAAGCGCATGGTCACCAAAAGAGTTAAGCAAAATAAGTTGCTGAAATATAAATTGGTTGTATAAGACCAACTCTACGGCCAGGGCCGGAGCCAGGAATTTACACTTGGGGGGCCAAACTAATTTACACTTGCCCTCATTGGTCATTGCGGGGGGGGGGGGGGGGGCATGGCCACTAAACTAGCTTTGAATGCAAATACAGCCAGAAACCATAAAAGAGATTTTGCAAGTCATTGGGGGGCCATGGCCCCCCTCATGCTCTATGTGCCTCCGCCCCTGTGTACGGCCAACCCAAAAGTGGGGCCACATGTGACACGTCTACGGCCAACCCATTAAAAGAGGGACCAAAAGTGAGGGGGAGTGTTGAAGTATAAATGGATAAATAATTCCAACACTATGGCCCTGTTCTTTTCAGATTGTGGTGATGGTGAGCGCCGTAACCGATTATTGGCCCAAAATTAACCTAACAGCTTAAGATTTTGTAGTAATTGATTGTTTCACATCAATAAGGCCCTGTTCGTTTTAGATTATGACAACCGATTGCCAGCGCTGAACATATTATTGGACTGAAATTTAAATCTAATTTTGAGCCCAATAATAGGTTTGGAGCTCACAATCGGTTGTCAAAATCTCAAACGAACAGGGCCTAAATAAAGAGAATCATACCACCTAGTGTGTCGTGCTTTGCCGGCTTTCATTAAGAAGGGCACCCGATGTCCCCATCCCATCCCATCATGTATTATCAATGAAAAGAGCAAACGCGGAAAATGTCGCTGTAAGACCATTTTTTGGTACAGTTGGGTCATCTGTATATGCAGGATGTGCTTTCTCAACCTTTATATGACCCTTATTCTGTCCAATTATTCCTGAAATGCCTTAATTTTGTGTGAGAGCAGCCACCTCGTGAGTGAAGACAAAATCTGCTGAAGAGTGAGCCTGTGTGGCTACTCTCACATGCAACAGGACCCCTGAAATGCCTTAATTTTGCGATGGACGCTAGCAAATCTCTTATTTTAAACATTTTTCCTTTAATAAGAAAAACCAAGCTTAAAAATAGCGAAGAGGAGATATACCAATGACGGTAAAAGATACCATTACAATAACATAATAGAGTTTGAAGGAATATTATTATTAACTCTGACTTACAAAAACAGATAAAATTTCATGCACCTCAACAGGAATGAGAACCCGAAAAAGAAAGCAGCATTTCAAGGTTATCTGGATATCGATGGTCCAAGGTTTCTTGGAGTCCAACTTATCTCCGGTCACGGTGAGCATCCCACAATCTGGATATCGATGGTTCGAGGTTTCTTGGGGTCCAACTTATCTCCTGTCACGGTCAGCATCCCATGCTCATAAATGGCACGGATTGAATCGGGATTAAAATCCTCTGGAAGCGAGAATTTTCTAGAGAATTTGCCGAACTTAATCTCGGCTGTTGCATACTTGACTCCCTCCTCTTTCTCCCTCTTTCGATCGCCGCTGATGAGCAATGCCTTGTTGTTGTCCACCAACTGTACATTGAAGTCATGAGTTCCTTTTAGACCAGACATTTCAACCATGACGGCGTAGGAGTTGGGGTACTCCTTCACGTCGGCACGGGTCAACATGAAGGACGCCCCTTGGTTCTTCGGAATAACATCAAGGACAGTAACTTCAACTTCGATTATACACGTATCATCCACAATAAATCCTTCAGCTGGATCGTGAAATTTAGTGAGAGGCATGAACGATCTGTAACCCCAACCACTTGAAGAACCGTTCAGTTTTCGTTTTTCCATTCCTACATAAAAGATAAAGAAGCTAGAATTATTAGAACCACTTCATGATTTAACAGTATCCCAAAATCAGTTGAGAAATATGGGTGCAACTTGGGTGGGGTCGGGTTGGGCTTTTGTAAAAAATGAATTCCAATCAACCGATGTTGCTATTTCTCTATCAATTACTAAAATCCACACTTCCCTGGTTTTGATAATGCTTTTTATCTATCAATTGTCATTCAAACAAAAAAAAGATATTGCTATATCTCTATCAATTGCCAACCGACAACTTCAAGGGATGAGAGGGAAGCAAATATTTAAAGAAGGGGGGGAGAGAGAGAGAGAGAGAGAGACCTTTTTTTACTGTAGATTTGTTGTTGGGGAGTTGATCAATCACAGCGAGCCTATACTCAACATCTCGACTCCACCCAGCCGGTAAGCTCATTGAATCAGCAACATAGACGAATATCGACAACTGTTCATCCTTGGCGTCTCCGACTCCTCTAGGATAAATCCGCACATTCCTATCTCATGAAAAGCAAGGATTGAAGATTAAGCAAATCAACCTTAATCACTAACAAGAAAAAAATTATGGCAGTCAGATTCCTCAGATCTGTTATGAAACAAGTGGAATTAGGAAGAGTAGAAGGCCATATGAGTACCATTGACAGTCGCTAATAAGAAAAATGTCCGAGGAGTATACATCACTCTTCAATTTAGAGAAGTTCTTTATCGTCCACCTTACTCCCCCACCTAATGCTTCTATTTGTGGCACCACTGAAAATAAAAGGAGAAGTTCAAAAACATATATATATATATATATATATATATATGAGAAAACGTTTTCTACACACATGTGTAGAGAACTTCTCTACGCACTAGTTGCTCTTTAACGCTTATACAACCTCAGCAGTTGGATATGTTTTGTAACCACCGTAGGATCAAATGTAACTTTTGCGTTTTTGTTTTCATATATGAGAAAACCTCGTTTGTTTCGTCTTCTCCCCTCTAACAGCAGAAACCCAAACCTTGCTCCAAACCGATTGTAACCCTCGGGAGAAATCCACGCTTCCGTCTTCTCCTCGTACTCTCGCCCGATTGCAGACGCCCTCTCTCCGCTGGTTCTAGCAAGGTAAGGGTTCAATTTGTGAGCTTGAGCGTTGGAACATATTCGTGAGCTTGAGCTCAAAAACCATTGAGGCCCACATTGTTAGGATGATCCAAAGCATTCACTAGAAAGAGCCTTACATAGATAGGGTGTGTACAAAAAATCAGCTCCCTAGGATCATCCTAACCCATCCATTTGTGGAGGTCAAAATGGACAGACCACAAATCTGCCCATTTTTGCCCTCCACTTTTGGAGGGGTTAGGATGATTCAATGGAGCTGATTTTTGGTACACACCCTATCTATGATAGGCCCTTGCAAATGAATGGTTTGGATCCTCACAGAAATTGTGGGACCCATGTGATTGGAGCACTCAAGCGCACCATTCCTTATTAGAGCTTGAGCGCACGAACATATTCCTCATATAAAAAATGCTTTCCTTCATCAAAATTATTAAAAAAGTAAGAATACTTTCTTGAGCAAAAAGGGGCAAAAGGGTGCCCCCATTGGTTATTACCTTCCATTGCAAGATATAATTAGAAGAAGATTGTCTTCCACAAAACTTATCAAGAAAAAAGAAGGAAAAGCTCAAAATCTGTACTACTCCTCCCTGCATCGGGACATTGAAACATCTATTATATAAGAGAGAGATTAATCGGGCAACCCATGGATAAGAACAAATAAATAAAGATAAGAATAAACAAAAAACAAGGACTCTCACACCTAACTCTATGGATAAAAAAAGACTTTGAAAAAGAATAAACAAAAAACAATGACTCTCACACGTAACTCTATGGATAAAAAAAGACTTTGAAAAAGAATAAACAAAAAACAAGGACTCTCACACCTAACTCTATGGATAAAAAAAGACTTTGAAAAATCAACTCCTCCAAAGCTTCTCAAAGAAATAATTTTAATTGAGCTGGACTCTAAACTTTAGTTTGAATTAGGTTTTTTGGGGAAGAACTACTTACATCAGGGTCCAACAAATGAATTTTCTAATAAATAAACATTATATAGAGCCCATAAATACGTACACATACTTATGGGCACCATACAATGCATATTTATTAGAAAAAGCCTTTCATTTGTTATGCTTTCCTCCAAAAATTATCGGCTACGGATTGATTCCAACTCTTAAATCTAGCATGTGGTTTCTTCCATCTACTGAACGCATGTGCCCGTAGAAGTGAAACAAAGTAGTTTTTTCGTAATTTTCATATTTTTACACCTCTTCTTTGTAGTTTTTCTCATATTTCTACACCTCTTTGTAGTCTTTCTGTAATTGTCATATAAAGGTACCATTATCAGTACTTTTTCAGTAATTTTTCTACTTTACGGCATTTTTTCCGTAATTTTCCTCCAAAACTTTAGTATCTTATGCTTACTATTATTATTGCTAGTTTCTTTCGGTACTTATTATTGCTAGCCACCTTTTCAGGAATAGTATTTCCGTGCAGCTTTCACCACATCTAATAACACAAATCTCTCAACGCATACAATTGCAAAGGATGGGCGAGAAGTAGCCTTTGGAGAAGGTGGCTAGCAAATACCTATAAAAATCTTGAAAAAATAGAAAAAAAAACAAAAATTCATTAAAAAACCGGGTGACCCACGGGTCGACCCGGCCCGTACGGGCTGGGTGCGGGTCCAAGCTTAGTGACCCGTAAAATTTTCCAAGTCAAAATAACCTGGACCGTTCCGGACCCGTACGGGCCGGGTCAAACCCCAGCCCGGCCTGCCCGTTTGCCAGGTCTATGTGCAGCCCAAAAATAAACATAGTGGGCTCCACATTGTTTGGATGATCCAAACCATTCATTTGTCACGCCCAGATAATCTTCTCCATAGGACGATCCTAACCCTCTGGTCTATCGAGATTTTTATATGTGCAATCAATTTTAAACCTCCGCAAATCTAAGAGTTAGGATCATCCTATGGAGAAGATTTTTAGGGCACTCCCTATCTATGTCGTCAGGGCCTGACAAATGAATGGTTTGGATCACCCAAACAATGTGGGGCGATATTTTTGGGCTCCATACTCGTCCGCTCATAGGTTCTTTTGATGTGTGTGTGTGTGAGAGAGAGAGAGAGGTGAGCGGACATCAAGGCAAAAGGGGGCGGATAGGTTCTGGCTGGGGGCGAATTTATCATGGTTTAGATTTTTTTGGCAGAATCCTAAATGAGGCCCGATTAGATGGTCCGATGAAGGTGTTTTCAATACAAAAAACACACCCATGGCCCAATTCTAACATCCAACCATGCATGTTTTTTCTTGTAGCAACATCCATTAGAAGATATGAATATTCTAAGCAACTACATGAAGAGGAGATTCTCTTGGATGCAAAAAATTCAAAGTCAAATATGGATACATGGATTTTATAGTCCAAGATTGTAAAATCTAGGGTTTAGCTTCTACAATTTAGGATTTATTCTAGGTTTTAGCTTGTAAATTCCAGGATTTTCCAATCCATAATTATAAAATCCTCGTATACAAACAGAAACGAAGGCCACTATTTTTTAGGTGAGTATGTTGGCTTCAACTTACAACCTCCGTGGTCCATCAAACACTTTCTGACTAAGAGCTACAAAATTATCTAAAAATTCTTTGGTCTATAGGCTCACCACACCTTCACAAATTAATATCGTATTTTCAATGTGCATTCGTTTTTAAATGATGGACGTCCAACAATAGCTTCACAAAGCACCGGATTTTATCGGACCGCCCGGATCCCTCAGATCGGAAGATATAAGATGCCCTCTAAATCAACGTGATTACTAAGTGTAAAAGAGTCATATTTTAGTTTGTTTTTTAATTATGTTTTGGAGTTTTAATTTTATAAGGATTGAGTTAGAAAATTTAGGAAGATAGGTTGGATTGAGAATTTTTAGGAATTTTAAGTAATTGGATGAGTTCTATGTGAAGAGTTTTTAGGAAGTCTCTTTTTTAGTTTTCCTTGTTTGAATCGGTTAGGAAAATTCATTGAAGCCTATAAATATAGGCAAATTGCAATCTTTTCTACAGCTTTTGATTAATGAAAATCTAAGAAAACAAGCCACTTGCTGCTTGTGTTGTCACCCGTTTCCATCCCAAAAACGACCCATCTGCTGCTCGCTAGAAGCCATTAATCTCTCCCTGTCGTTAGTTTAAAACCCATACCATCAGCCTTTTGCTCTTCCTAAATTCTAGCTGTTCATATACCATCACTGAAATCCAGTTTGTTTCACACAATAGCCCAACCATAATTATTGTTTCAATTGATTACACTCCCTTGTATTTCCTACCCAAAACCATGGTTTAAAATTTCGGTTTCGGATCCCTGAAATTTCAATTTTTTGACCGCGAAACAAAGAAAATAATATTTTATTCAATATTCAATTTGGTTCGAAATTTCGGTGAAATATTAAATTAATTTTAAAAAAAAACAGGTTTTTGGGTGAAACTTCAGAAAAATCGAAATTTTGGCCGAAATAAAATACCGTTTCGGGTTTTCGTGATTTCGGTGTCGGTCGGATTTCGGTCGAAATTTAAAACCATGCCCAAAACTACCATCCTATTACTTGCTTTGCCATCAGACATAGAGCCTTCTAGACCATCAGGGCATAGTCTTCTAGACCACCTAGCTTAACTCTTAGCCCAAACTGCCCCTCTTAATCCTATCAGTTAGGAGATCTTCACCCTTGTTTTAATCCCAACCCAACAGCCTTTATACCATAACCTATTTCCACTAGAAACCATCCCCCCTTCCATCAGATCACATCCACCACCCCCTTGAACTACCTTGTTTATTTTCAGTCCATCCGAGAACCCTCCATCTCTAATCATCCGAGGGATCCAAAACCATGACTTTCACCTATTGAAAACCTACCCAATTTCCCATCCTTGTTCTTTTAATCAAGAACTTCCACTTCTTGTTTCTTGAAACCAAGATTTCTCTTAACCACCCAAGATCATTACCCTATACTTAAGCTTTCGCTATACACTCCTGCGTTAGGTTTCAAATAGCCTTGGTTGGCCACCTATGTTTCCCCATTCTAGCCATGTTTGGATTGCAGGAATTTTCTAGAAAACTTTGGAATATCAATATTTCTAAATTTTCCTACTTTTTTACACCCGGCCCTTTTCAATTTTTAAATAGAGTCCACCTAAACTAACCAAAATCATATCATCTCCCTCTAAATCGCGGAAAGAAAAAAAATTCCCAACAAAAAATATTCCATTAGAAATGTTTTTCTTGCAATCCAAAAGGGTCTAAAGAAAAAACTTACATTTATAAGGTTTTAAATATCAAGAGGAGCCACCCAAGTTTTAACATTATATATAGCCAGTATAGATTGAACTGTAAAATAATGAGTGACATTATTGAAAAAAAAGAGTGTGAACATCATTTCTGTTAGCCCAAGGGTTCTCCATGGGTCCATTCAATCACCTTATTTTGATGATTAACAAACGCAAATTGATTAGTCTTTTATGGACTAATTGTTTGCCTTGAGTATTGTGCTATAGACAAGAAAGTTACAGGTCAATCCAGGCTAGCACACACACAGACGACCTATGCTTGAAAATGAACCAAACAAAGGACAAAAGAGCTAGAGCATACTTGGAACAAGCCATCATTGGAGGATCAACCAATGAGAAGCTCAACACATTCATCTCAAAGCATTGAACACGCAAAGGAAGATCATGAAGGCCAAAGCTTGTGGATCACCAACCTGCAGAGGAGCTTGAACCAACACTTGAAGATGTCAAGCATAAAAGCTCATCCATAGAAGATCCCAGCTCAAGAGAAGAGTCCAAGAGAGTGATAGAAAGGGTAAAATGTATTCCTATCTCTCTTACATTTTCTCTTGATCAAGGCACATCTTAAAACCCCTTAAAAATATATTTTTCAAAGAGACTAACACACCCTTTAAGGACTTAAATGGATAAATGAATGGCCATGGTGGTGTACCAACATGTTGGGACCCATATGGCATTTTACACAATATTGAACAAATAGAGTTCCGAAGAAACAACCTGGACCAGCAACTAAATCCTATCAAAACTTGTTTAAAAAATTTTCAAATATTTTTGAAAATATTTTTAACAGATAGCTCTCATTTTTCTCATATCCGTAGAGTATAGGAACGTCGAACTCCGATAGTATGAGTTTTACAAAATCGGAAAATCCTGCTGGAAATCCAGTTTCGAAATTCCGAGAATTGTTCTCGAAATTCCGAGATATTTTCTCGGAACTCCAAGAAAGCCCCTGGACTAAAGAAAAAAATAGCCATTAGGGGTCCAACGGCTAGTTGACTGTTTGACCCGAAAATAACTGTTTTGCCCCTGAAACGGTCATATGGAGTTGAGACTTCATATATACCCATTCAAAGGGTCCAAAAGACTTGATGAACATGCTCAAACTCTAAAGAACCCTAGAAAACTACTTGCAACCATTTTTGAGTTAATTTTCTCTCACCAACCTCTTGTGCCTTGATTTGAGAAAATCATTTGAGATTGGTTTACGCATTACTTGTAATCATCTTTGAGAGTGCATTATGAGCTTTACTTTGTATTAGCCTATCTAGAGGAAAGTGAACAACACCTTCTTTTCTTCATTGTATTTGGCAACAAAGGGCGCCATATTTAAGACCCTTGGAGCTTGAACACTCGGATTGTACAAGGCGAAATGAACGCCGTGTTTAAGTTCCTTGGAAGATAGTGGATACCTCAGTGAGAGCAAACTTGAGAAGAGTGGAGTAGGTCTTAGGTTTAAGACCGAACCACTATAAAAGCCCTTGTGTCAAAGCCTCGTGTCTCTCTACCTCCTTCTCTTGATTGGTGATTGGCACATATCTCTCTTACTCTCTCTTGTATGTGCTTTAATATTCATATCCTTGCTTGATTGAGTGATTAGCACTTAAGTTGAAATTGCATATTCATCTCTTGCTAATTAAGCCTCCCATCATTCTAATCAAGTTATAAAATCAACTAAGGAATAAAGTTTACATAATTACTATTAAGCTTAATTAATCAAACTATCTTGATTGATAAAAGTTAAAACTAGGGTAATTATGGTGAAGAGATTTTAAAGAGGATAAGCATTTTAAAGAAATCCAATTCACCCCCCTCTTGGGTTGCCTATTGGAATTTCAATTTCCCTTCCAAGAAATACCAAAAAGCCTTCCCAAAAGCCCAAGCAAATTCTCTTTTTTATTTCATTTTTGACTTGCGTATGTACATGCATATATAGTACAATGAAAAGAATTACAACAGCAGCAATAAAAGAATTACAGAAGTTGTGTGTGTGAGAATCAATTCTATCACAATCTACAAGCAAATCTATAACAACAATGAAGTCGAAATAGCTTACTCAACCATGCGGTGTATTGGTATATAACTTGAAACTTCTGGGTTTTCTTCACTGAGATCCCCCCAACGTACATTGTGTTTAGCAGCAAGATAATGAGCTCCGATCGGCCCTCTGCTACCGTACGGGTACAGCTCCGGTACAGTCTTTTTCTCTTCCAAATCTTTTAACAATGGCGTGAAAAGAGCCCATGCTGCATCGAGTTCATCGCTTCTAATGAACAGTCGGTGCTCTCCTTTTATAGCATCAAGAAGGAGCCTCTCATATGCATCAGGTATTGCGTTTGAATACCTTTGACAACAAAAAATAACAGTTGATTAACATTCATTCATTCTTTCTTTTTTGAATGATTTGAGTAATATTTCTTTCTTCTTTTGTTTTCTAAGGATGAAAGTAAACAGAACTAGAATAAATGTTCTAGAATGCAGACTCTAGTACGTTGTTTTTTTTTTTTTTTTGAACGGTAAAGATTTCATTCAAAGAAGGCAAAGACCGAGGAGGTCTAAACAAGAATGAAAGAAAGAAGAGAAAAAACAAACAAAAAAAATAAGATCACCTTATATAAATAAGAGAAATGATAACAGCACAACCGTGTTTTGTTATTTCCCGGTTCTGTCTTGTCCTTTCTTTTTTCAAGTGGCTTGTGAGAGATTTTTGGGAACTGTAGTAACCTTTTGACAGTTCTTTAAATACTAAAAGACAGAATAGGTTAGTGCAAATATCAAAACCTGGTTGTGCTGATACCATTTCCTGACTTTAATTGTAAGTATAGGTTACCAAGGTTGATCCCATAGCTAAACTGGATAGTGGTTTGTGTATCAACCTAGTCAATTTTTTGCTCCCAGCTTAGCTATTGAAAACATTCATGTAGATGTAAGAGATTTCTTTAATCTAAGCTTAGCATTTAATAAAATGATACACTATTGAAGCATGGTACATATAGTTTATATTAACGAGGATGCTACAAAAAATCCATTCTTTTTTATAGAAATAAGGAGTTCATTCCTTTTTTATAGATCTATTGGTTTCTATTTTTGTCTCTATCTATATCTGGGAATTATAAGGACAAATAAATACTGCCATTTTCAGGCATTAAGTATGCTCTTGTCAAATAAGATTCAAGATAATGCTGAAATAAAGAGGTCAACCTACAAGTAACAAGAAGGGAATGCAAAGCAACATCTCTAACCAACCATATGTTTCTCATAGTTTCTCACCTTGTTGCGTAAAGTAGATTCAGTTTACTGCGGTCTATTCTCATGCCTAGTCCAGGAATCTTGTTATTGATCTTCAGATATATGGCTTCATCAGGTTGTACTCGAATCACAAGCTCATTTGTCGCTTTATCTAAATCCGTTCCAAAATTCGTCTTGAACAAGTTACCCGGTACATGCCTAAACTGAACTCTAATTTCTGCTCTGAATCCTCAATGCAACAACATTTAGTCACTCATTAAGCTCATGGTCACCAAAAGAGTTAAGAAAAATAAGTTGCTGAAATATAAATTGGTTGTATAAGACCAACTCTAACAGCTTAAGCGTTTCGAGTAATTGGTTGTTTTCAAATGGTATTAGAGTTATTGCCTCATGGCAGGTCTTGTGTTCTAAACCCAACAACTCCTTGATATTAAAAATCCACTTGTACGGTCAACCCAACAAGTGGGTCCCAATGTGACACGTCTACGGCCAACCCAAAACAAGAGGGACCACACGTGAGGGTGAGTGTTGAAGTATAAATGGTTAAATCATTCCAACACTAAGGCCCTGTTCTTTTCAGATTGTGACGATGGTGAGGGCCCAACCGATTATTCGCCCAAAATTAAACCTAACAGCTTAAGATTTTGGAGTAATTGATTTTTTCACATAGATAAGGCCCTGTTTGTTTTAGATTATGACAACCGATCGCCAGCCCTAAACCTATTATTGGACTGAAATTTAAATCTAATTTTGAGCCCAATAATAGGTTTGGGGCTCACAATCGGTTGTCATAATCTCAAACGAATAGGGCCTAAATAAATAGAATCATACCGCCTAGTGTGTAGTGCTTTGCCGGCTTTCATTAAGAAGGGCACCCCATCCCATCGTGCATTATCAATGAAAAGAGCAAGCGCGGAAAATGTTGCTGTAAGACTATCCTTTGGTACAGTTGGGTCATCTGTATATGCAGGATAAGATTTCCCACCCTTTATATGGCCCTTATACTGTCCAATTATTACATCATCAAGCTGTAGTGGCCTCATCGATCGCAAAACTTTCACCTGATAACATAACATATTCAATATAAAAATAAATAAAAAATCAACTCATGGAATTTCTATAGTAAGGGTTTGATTTAAAGAACCTTTTCATTCCTAATGTCCTCCGCATCCAAACTGACAGGCGTCTCCATCGCAAATAAGGCCAGCATTTGGAGGAGATGGTTCTGCATAATATCTCGGATAATTCCATAGCTATCGAAATATCTGTAGATGAGAAGAAACCTTGTTGAAGACTTGAAGTATAAATGATTGAATAACACCAACTCTAACAGCTTAAGCTTTTGGAGTAATTGGTTGTTTCACATGGTATTATTCAAAGCTATTGCCTCATGGCAGGTCCTGGGTTCAAAACCCAACAACTCCTTAATATTAAAAACCCATGTGTACGGCCAACCTAAAAGAGGGGCCACATGTGCCACGTGTTCCGCCAACTGAAAAAAGATGGGCCACACGCGAGTGGGAGTGTTGAAGTATAAATGATTAAATAACACCAACGCTAACAGCTTAAAACTTTTTGAGCATGGTTGTTTCAGATGGTAATTCACCAAAACACAACTAAATTATCTGATGAGAGAATTTTTTGAACTAACCCGCCTCGACCCTCTGTCCCAAAATCTTCTAAGAATATCAATTGAACATTCCTGATATACGTCCTGGACCATAGTGGTTCAAAAACAAGGTTGGAGAAGCGAAGCACTGAGAGATTCTCAACAAGTTCCTTGCCCAAGTAATGATCGATCCTACACAAGAATAAAAGGTGAAGCATTTCCTATAATGTATACCAGAGCAAAAGAAAAGAATGAAATGTTTTTTCCTTTTTTACCCCTTTTTTCTGTTTATAAAAGACAGACAAAGGTGGCATGGATTGGGGAAATATGTAATTTCCCAATGTATCACAAAGTATACCTGAAAATTTGGCCCTCAGTTAAATACTGCTGAAGAGATTTTGTCATCTCTCTAGATGACTCTAAATCACGACCAAATGGCTTTTCAACGATGACCCTGGTCCATCCAGTGGCAGATGAAGTGCAACGACTAACACATCTCACCACGTCTACAAATATATTCGGAGGAATTGACAAGAAAAATAACCTATTCGGGAGTCTACCAACCTGAAAGAATCATAGAGATCAAAATGTAGTACGTATGCAATTGTGGCAAAACAAAGGGATTTCAAGAACCACAATGTAGTTAAGAGCCAGTTGCACCAAGCTGACTAGGGAAGTTTGACATAGAGAAAACACAATTAAACAAATACAAATGTGAGAAGCTTAAACATTAAATCTTCTAACAGTAACAGTAAGTCGAAGTATTGTTCTTCCTTGACATTGATGAAGCTATTCTAATATGTGATAATTATACAACATGATTAAGTGATAACCATTCGTATGACCCTTGCAAAATTATGAATATTAATAAAATTGTGGTTCTCATCATTATTTGGCATACGGGTCTAACTGTTTGTGAGAAAACTTTGGGAAGATCCTATTTCTAGAAAATTTGCATACCTAGAAAGTCTATATTTCACCTTCTAGAGGAATACCATGATATTTAAAGGTAAAAGTGAAGGGTTGGGAATTATGATAAATGGAATTGTTTTCGTAAGAGAGCTTCTAAAACTAAAATTTTCTCTGATTCTCCAACAAATTTTCCTATTGCTGACCACTTAGTGTTTGCAGGAATTATGTTCCTATTATAGGGGGCAGATGTTTGAAAGCCTCCACTTGAAGGCCTGTTTGAACTCTTCCAGAGGATAGTTACTAAAGGACTCATTGAGATTACAACAAAGTGTTTAATGCATTTAGCTACCTTATTAGTATTTTGTGCCTGTAAGTATTAGGTCATTTGTGTGGAGATTATAATCTAAAAGCGTAAAGCTTCAAGGGTAAAGGTTCAAGGGAGAAGAAGTGTGAGATTCTAAGGAAAAAGAGAAAAGAACTTCAAGTCACTTGTAAGTTGTTTTGATATATGCCCTCCACTGTATTTTAAGCTAGTGTGTAGATAAGTTATCTACACACTAGCTTAAAATACAGTGGAGGGCATATTGTTTGGGTGATCCAAACCATTCATTTGATTGGGCCTCACATAGATAGGGAGTCCACAAAAAATCAGCTCCATAGGATCATCCCAACCCTATGATTGTGGAGTTAAAATGGACGTGTATAAACTTCACAAATCTGTCCATTTTTTGCCTCCATGGTCCACGGTTCGAAGGGTTACGATGATCCTATGAAGCTGATTTTTTGGGCATACCCTATCTATGTGAGGGCCCATCAAATGAATGCTTTGGATCACCCAAACAATGTGGGCCCCCTCTGTATTTTAAGCTAGTGTGTAGATAACTTATCTACACTTGTGTGTAGAAACCGTTTTCTCATATATAAATCCTTTTATTATTTGTGTTTTTAGTGGAGCTCTACACGGGCCCTTTGGCTGTGTATCTCCCAAGCTTCCTTACCTTGCTTTTATGATCACAACACTGCATCATCAATCCATCCAATTGGGGCCAACACAAAACACAATTATCAACGACATATGTTCATAATGTGTCAAACATGAAAGAAGAAGTGGCATAAGAGATAACGGAAGCCCAGGTTTTCCAAAACAACAGCACAGTTTGGACCTTTACCTCCTTTTCTTTCAGTTTTATGTCTAACTCAGAGAAATTTTCCTCGGAGTTGTATTGACCCGAATGGTAGAAGCATCTCTGCAAGAACTGATCCCTCTTGTCACTGCAATTTCCCCTGTAAACCAGACCAAAAGAAAATAGTAGAAGCATAAATAAGTATAACCAACCCAATCACCTGTTAATGTCATTCAACAACGGAATCCAAATAAGAAAACAATTGTACTGAATTCTGAAGATAGAGATTATCATGTGGACAATGTAGGATGAATTAAATGAATAAAACAAAAAAGTGAGCCTATGTGGCTGCTCTCTCATGCAACAGCCCGTCCAAGAAATGCCTTCTGCGATGGTCCCTAGCAAATCCCTCTTGTCAAACAATTCCTTTATGAGCATTGGGTTTTGCTCACCTAGTTTTAACTCAGACTTTGGAAAACTTAAAAGAGAGTTTATGGGTTTTAAAGAAACCTTCTCTCTCTCTCTCTCTAAACTGCTTGTGAGCTAGAGCTCATATAAGCTTATATGAGCTAGAGCTCACAAACATAGGGGGCCACATCGTTTGGATGATCCAAAGCATTCATAGGCCCTCATATAGATAGGGTGTGCCCAAAAAATCAGCTTCATAGGATCATCCTAATCCTTCCATCTGTGGAGGTTAAAAATGGGCAGATTTATGGAGATTTATACCCGCCAAAATATATTTGCAAACTCTAAGTGACTATGCTCAAGGCTCTATGCAATGCCATGAATCCTTAATTTCTCTTTTGAATTTAGAAAGGTTCGTGGACCTGAGGAATCAAAGGACCAAAGAAGGAGGTGCACACAATCTATGTGGTGATTCCTCCACCAAGGGTCCTCAAATTGAATTGATTCAGTGGTCCTCATAGTTGGTAGTCTACTCCCTGCGGACGCATAGACCTTTGTGTATTCCTTTGGGTTGCATGCTAGCTAACACACCGCTATATAAAGTCCCAGTGTCATAGTGCAAAGATGCAAAAAAGTCATTTGGGATCAAACAGTTCTAATAGCCTTAATAGTGCTTTGTAAGAGAAGAATTAGACAAGTGGATAACTAAGTAGGGTTTCACGACAGAGACCAAGACTAGTGTTTTAAACACTTTTCTTATTTGATTTAGCACAATCATTGTTTACAGTGTCGAAGCTAACCAATTGAATCAAAATTCTCAATGTTTATAGTGCCTAATTGACTGCATAGATTAATTGTCAATTGACTTCCACTCAAAGGTGTTTGTCTTTTATTGAATATAATTTTAATCATTTACAGATTCGATTAAATCATAGTTCATTTGATCAAGACTTATCCTCATAAGTGCCAAACGACGACCTTAGCCCCCAATCGACTTCCTAAATTTAAATTTGTCAATATCAGATTGCTCAATAGTGATTTAGGTTTATCTAATTAGTGAGATATAGAAATATCTCTTCCAATTTCTAAAACACTTGTGAGCTTTCAGTGGGAAGTAGTTTTAACTTGTAAGGCATTCAGATAAAGGGGGGCCCAACGCAATAATCCTGATTGGTAGTGCAAACCACATCAAGGGTACAGATTGGGTCAGGCTGAGTTGAATCCAAGAGATAGTGTTGCCTAAATTCCCTGCACAATTGGGAAGCTTCATTCATCTTCAAGAAGCGGCTTTGGTAGAGCACCTCTATGATAAGATTCAAGGTTAAGAGCTAGTCATTGTGAAATTTTGTTTTTGCCAAGGTTGCAAGATAAAGCAACAAGAAAGGGGCTTTCTTAAGGTAGGAAGAAGAGGGTTCTTGGTGTGGTTTCACAAGGCTGTAGGCAGGTGAGTGCTAGTCTCATCAGAGTATCTTTCATTTTTTTTATAGTGGGTTTTTTCTTGCCAGATTGTCCATAGATGAAGACCTATTATCGGTGAACCTGAATATCTCTTGTATAGGAATTGTGTGGCTTTTGTTCTTTTGCTCCATATTTCTCTTTACTTCTGGCACATAATTCATTGGATTTATTCCATGGGTTTGCGGCATAGTTTTAAAATTCCCCGAGTCAACTCCCTTTTTAACTTAGCCGCATTCCGTGTTTTGTCCTACAAAGTCAATAAAAGCTCCTTCGACCCTCCCGAGTTATGGCATCATCAACCGACTACTGAGGCGCGTCAACCGAGTAGTCGACCGTATTGTGCCGAGTCGACTAGGATTTTTTTAGGCCGCATTTGTACCTGCATCCGCATTTTGAAACACTGGTTTCCATAGTCAATTACTTGAGATCAGAGTGTTTGATTTACAACAATTGGATTACAAGATACATGTATTCTCCCAACAAACAACATGAGGTAGAATTCCAACAGTAGAAAGAAAATCCATAGCCATTTCACGTGCATAAACATAAAAAGAAAAGAATAGAGAAATAAACACAACATTAAAATCTGTAAAGATCCTGTGAAATAAGAAAATGATAGTGGGGAATTATTTTAAGAAGAATACCACTTGTCAATTCTGCAAGTAAGGGTCTTGCTAATCATATTCCTCAGCTCTTCATCAGTCAATTTACTACGGGCGTATCCATAAATTGTAAAATGCTGTGTAAACAGAAAAAAATATAAATCAAACACAAGGGTGAAAGCCAAATCCATGCAGTTCATATACCATCAGACTAAAATATCAACAAAAAAGCAAAAATAATAAGGAAACAAACCTTGGGCAGATGATCTTCATAGAAAAGTACAAAAAGTGCAGGAAAGATCTTCCTCTTGGCAAGGTCCCCAGAGGCTCCAACAACAGTGATACTGATAGTAGGTTCAGTTTTATCTGATTGAGAGCAGGAAGTTCTCCCGTCATTTCAGACACACCAATAGCAGAGCAATCAAACAAGAAAAAGCCCATTTGGAAAGAAGACAAGAGTGCAGTATTCAACCTAAGAATAAAACCCAGCAAAGCATAGCAATCAAGACAGAAAAGCCAACCCATTTGGGAAAGAAGAAAGCAGAAACAATCAAGCAAGGAAAAAGAAACAATGCAATTAGCCAGGCTCTCTGTTCACTTGTTTTCCCGGGAAAGGAAAAGAAAATGTTTCTCGAGAATCTGACGTGGCATTAGGAAAAGAAATCCAGGGAAGCTGTGCAGGAAAAGGTTTCCCTTGACTGTTTCTGGTCTGTTCACTTGCGCAGGAAAAGGTTTCCAGGGAAATTGCTTGCCCTTCTTTTTGCACTAGTTTCCTAGGGAAACGAAATCCGTGTGTTTTTTGTCGGAAATGAAATCCTTAAAGGGTGGAAAATTGGCTTTTCCATGTCATTTTTTGACTTATTGCAGAAATTCCATATGTGTAATTCTATTTTCACTGGAAAGCAAGTGAACACCAGAATCCTGTCTTGTCAAGTAAAAAAGAGGCTGCTTTCTAGGGATTTGCTTTCCAGGGAATGCAAGTGAACAGAAGGAGAACGGAGCACTACAAAATAAGGATAAGGCTATTCGGCCATATACGACCCGTTATATGTCCTTAGACTTCAGGGGTCATATTGGTATCTAGGCCGTGCTATGGCGTTGGTCTAACCAACAGTGGTTTAGGTCTTGGGCTCACTTTCAGGTAGTACCGGGTCATACGATAACCCACGAGGTCAATATGGATGCCCAATAAAGAATCCCCCCGTCTTATATAGAGAAAAGTCCTTCACAGTTTCAGTCTCAGTGAGGACCCTTTAAATATGTCTAGCAAGATGATTTTGATAAAGTGTTTATCAAAAGGTTTTCGAAAATGATGCGTTGTTTTTCAAAGGATTTTGTAAATTCATTTGCGAGCCCAGGCTGCTAGATTGAAAGGTATACCTTCGGGTGGCCCAGGGGGTAGTAAGTGTCCACCCCGCGTAGGAACTAGCTTGGTAAATGAGGAAAGGAGGGAGGATTGGGGTATTTGGATGATCTGACGGTCATCTTCAGGGTAACGGCCTGATAGGGGCCATTTACCTAAGTGTGATTGTAGTAGGACTACAGAGCATGGCTGCAATTGGGGTTTAGGAGTCCTGCAGGGTAGGCCATTGGATCCCTGAATTGATCCCACTCATTACTCGCTTAACCCTTGAGGGTTCTTGGAGAGTCTAGGTCTTGGATTTTATGGATTGTGCGGACGGATCAGATCAACTGTATTGGATACAGGGAGGATTTACACCATAGTTTTAAAACTCTCACACGGCATCGTGGACTCCTCTGAAAAAACTCCCTTTTCCCTTGGCCGCATTTCATATTTTGCCACCGTATTCTGCATTTTGCCCTACAGAGTCAATAAAAATTCCTTTGTGGAGAGATCCATCACTAAGGTCTCTAGTGTCAACTCCTTTTCCAGCATCCAAAACAAAGTTTCTGAAATATGACCGTTCTATTTTCAAAATTTTCGCCTCTCTCTAACCAGTCTTATATCTCCAACCCGACCTGGGATCACCCTTAAACTTTTTGAAGTAATTCCCCTGTTAGTAAAGATCGTCATTATATGATAGCCAGAAAAGTCTCCAATTGTAGCCAGTAATTAGTTTTCATGGCGTCTGTCTAGAAACCACAAGTTCTATATAAAAATATGGTTTTTATCATTTTTCTTCCATTTCCTTTGGTTTTGAAGGCCTACAATCTTACTATTTGAAACCAAGTGTTATTCCAAATCCTTATGTTTGGATCCCTTTGGATCTTTGGACTTCAAAAACAAAGAAACAGTACATGTTAATGGAGGGAAATGACATACCCGCAACTATGGTGTTCATCTTCTTTTCCTAGCCTTTTCCAAGGCTTGTATTCGTGTTCTTGAGCCTTGAAACTCTCCCAAGAACTGCACTAAGGCCTTCTATTTTCTCTTACAACCTTAGCAAGATTCTAAGTTAGGATTAGCAAGAATCTTATGAACTCAGAGCTATATAACAACTTGCCAATGGTCTAATGGTATAATGAACTTGGCACAGGTTTGCTATTCTTAGAGATTTTGTCCCCATGAAAGGCCACCGAAAAGGAAACATTCCAACAGGAGGCTCTTTTGATACCTTGGGTTGCCTCGCATTCAAGTAAAAAAAAAGTAGTAGAATGTTTCATTTGTTTACAAAAGAGTAGCATACAAGGATTGTGAAAAACAAATAAAAACAACTAGCCCACACAAAAACAGATTGATTAGATGGTTAGGATTGTCCAGTCACATTATAATTTTGAGGGATGGCAATCGAAGCCAGGACCCACCGAGGGACAGATCGTGATAGGCACCACCATAATATGATAGGGTATGTTTCTATGTATTTGGAATAATTAGTAGTAGAAACGTGAGAAGCAAGTAAGAATCAATCTCAATGGCTGCTTCAAAGCATTCACTCCATTTGATTCTTCTATAAAGTGTTACCATTTTTCATAAAAGATCACTAACATCAGAATTACTTCCATTAAAAGTAGTGGTGTGCAACTCGGGATGGGTTGGATTGGATTGAGTCCAACCCTAACACAACCCGAGTTAGCATTACCTCTGTTGCTGCTCAAATCCGGCTCTCTTGTACTCCAAAGGCTCCCGCCCTCGGTCTCGTCAAAGCGTAGTTGGATGAAAGGAAGTCGGCTAAACCCCGTGCCCTGCTCTCACAGGCAAAAGGTTAAGGGCGCCCGTAGCTGGAACTCCTGGAAGTCCTTCGACACTCAAGTCAGATGGAGGCAACAGAATGAGAACCGAACAGAATGGACGAGAGAGTTCTCAAAGTGTGATTCACTCTCCTCCAGCTGGTTAAAGGATATGGGTCCCTGCTCCTAGAGTTTAATAGGGTGTCAGCAGGGATGGAGCCATGAATTCTCTCTTAGGGGGCAGAGAATGGTTGTTAAGTAAAAAATTAAGGTCCACCAAAACCCATTCATAGGCCGGGGCCCACCATTTTAAACATTATGCTTTGATGAGGTGGGACCAACCATTTTGCATCACATGCATAGCATGTTGGGGCCCACCATTTGACAAGGCATAACATGTTGTGGGACCACCATTTTACACTTCATGTTTTGATAGTTTGGGCCCACCATCTCCCCCTAACCCGTGCATAAAGTAGAGCCCACAATTTAGACCTCATATTTTGATATACAGAGGCCCATTATTTGCACCTCAATTTTTGAGGGGTGGGCCCCACTATTTTACCCCATCTATAGCATGCTCAGAAAGCCAGTGATATAAGAAATTTCAAGCACAACGAAAGGATCGCTTTATGGTTTGAAAATCCCAATAATTCCTTGGACTTTGTGTTGTGTGTGCATGAAGTCTTGTATTTTTCAAAAAGTACTATGGGCCCACTTCTTAAGATGATCCTAATCGTTCATTTGTCAGGCCACAACGCTAATAGGATGCACCTGTAATTCATCTCCATAGGATGATCCTAAGTCGTCCTCGACCTATAGAGGTTTAGATAACGGGCTATCCCTTATGAATCAAATGGCTAGGATCATCCTACCCTTGAAGATCGGAGGGTTGAGATCATCCTATGGACATGAATTACGGCGTACAGCCTACTAACATTGTGGCCTGACAAATGAACAATTTGGACCATCATATGAGTGGGTTTAGTACCTTTTTAAAAATATTGGACTTGAGGTGTGGACAAGATATAAAGTTTCCCAATCCCCTTACTCAGTTACTTTTCATTTTGCCCCTTAAATTTTTTAAGTCTCCCAATTCCCTTGCTCAGTTACTTTTCATCTTGCTCCTTAAACTCTTACGGGTCATTCATTTTACAAGCTCCTCCAGATTCATTTGCCCAAATAGAAATGCAAACTTCATACAGAGAGAGAGAGAGAGAGAGAGAGAGAGAGAGAGAGAGAGAGAGAGAGAGAGAGAGAGAGAGAGAGAGAGAGAGAGAGAGAGAGAGGAAACATGCGGAAAAACTCTATGATATGGATACAACAAAAAAAGGTGATGATTTTTTTTATTTTTTTATTTTTACTTTAACCTAGAAAATGAGGGCAACTAAAATTCTAGATGAAAGATGGAATTTCAGTTACCCGGGACAAAAGATGAAAACTATAAGCTAATTTTTTTTAAATCCTAAAAAAGAAACAGAAAATCCTAAAACTCTATATCTTATAAGAAATGGCCAAAATACCCCTATATCAGAGAAATGATCAAATACACATCATCAAAACTGACCAAAATAGTCATATTTCATAGAAAAGGACCAAAATGCCCTTATCTCATGAAAAATTAACTAAAATAACCCTATTTTTATAGAAAGAGACAAAAAAACCCTACACAAAGTTTATGTATTCATAGTAGGGATTTGCTAAGCTCCATTGCAAAAGGCTTTTCGCCGATGGTCTATCGCATGTGAAACCAGCCACCTCGTGAATGGAGACAAAAACTTTTGTCACCATTAAAGAGGTAGCTGGTTTGATTCGCAACAAACCAGCCACGAAAAGCCTTTTGCGATGGACGCTAAAGTGGGGAGTTTTTAAAAAAAATCCAAAAAAAAAGAAGAAGCCTAGAACAGCCGCATTTCATAGGAAATAAAAAAAAAAAACACTCATCTCATAAGAAAACTACCAAGTAGAAATGATCTTATAAGAAATGGCCAAAATACCCCTACCTCATAGAAATGATCAAATACAACATCAAAACTGACCAAAATAGTCATATTTCATAGAAAATGACCAAAATACCCTTATCTCATGAAAAAATAACTAAAATAATCCTATTTTATAGAAAAAGACCAAAAAACCCTACACAAAGTTTATGTTTTCATAGTTTGAGAAAAATATAAAAAAAGTGAGTTTCTAAAAAATTCAAAAAAATAAAAAAATCCTAGAACACTCTCATTTCACATCAAACAAAAAAAATACTCATCTCATAAAAAAATTACCAAAGTACCGCTATGTCATAGAAAATGACCAAAATACCCTTATCATGAAAAATGACCGAAATTCCCCTTCCTCATTAAAAATAACCAAAATACTTTATCTCAAAAAATGATCAAAATAGCCATATCTTACAAAAATGATTGCATTACCAATATACCCATATATTAAATAAAATAACCAAAGAGAAAAGTGTTCATGCGCAGCTGCTCAGATAGCTTATCTGAGCAGCTGCTTCAAAAACTCATGTGGGCCCACATTTTGGGGGTGATCCAAAGCATTCATTTGGAAGGCCCTTGCATGGAGAGGGTGTGTACAAAAAATGAGCCCTTTAGGATCATCCTAACCCTGCCATTTGTGGAGGGAAAAAATGGTCAGAAACAGTGTATGTCCATTTTCCCCTCCACCTTTGATTGGGTTAGGATGATCCTATAGGGCTGATTTTTGGTACACACCCTATCCATGGAAGGGCCTTTCAAATGAATGCTTTGGATTACCCAAAAAATGCGGGTCACATGAGTTTTTGAAGCAGCTGCTCAGATAAGCTATCTTAGCAGCTGCGCAGGAACACTATTCTCATAACCACAATACCCTCATCTTTTTCAACCATAACTCCTAGGCATTAGGGATATTTTGATATCTTTTTTATGAGATAGGAGTACAAAATAACCAAAATACCCTCATCTTTTTCACCCAAACCTCCTTGGGATTATGGTTATTTTGATAATTTTACAGGACAGGGGTACTTTGGTATTTTCCTCTAAGTAGAGTTATTTTTGGTCATTTTCTTGATAAGGGTATTTTGGCCATTTTTCATGAGATAAGGGCATTTTGGCCATTTTCTTTGATATAGGGGCATTTTGGTAATTTTAATGAGATAAAGCTCTTGCAACAGCGCCCTTCACTCTATCATTCCTCCAAATAACTTATTCCTTTTATTAGTACTATATGGAACAAACAAAGACAAAAATATCACCACTACCGTATTTTGATGAAAACACTCCTCACTATATTAAAAGGAAAAAATTGAAAAATTGTTAAAGAGGGTTCTAACCCCCTTTTGAGAGTTTGATTAACCCCCTTTTGGAGACTTGATGACCCCTATTTCGTCCCTCTCTAACAATTTTTCAAAAGTGTGTCCTCCGTTGGCAATTCTCGTATTTTGATGTCTCCCATCGGCAATTTTTCCTTATTAAAAAAATAAAAAGCAGTTTCATATGCATCAGTTTTGAGCTTCTCTACCTCAACTCCTCACTTTTATTATTGTTCTTCCTCTTCTTCAACCTTGCAAAAATGGCTTTGAGATATCTTTTCAATTCAATGCAGGCCCATATTTTCAAGCTTCTCAAGGAAGGGAAACGAATATGTACCCAAATTGTAGGGTACCCAGATGAAGGAAATGGAAAAGGGGACAGTGAAAGCTCGAAGGACCCAGATGAGGGATTGTCACAAAGGGAGAAGTACAAGTGTAACTGCATAGCAGGATTCCAAATGCCTCTCCATTACCCACGTTACAAGAAGGAAGACTATGAGCAGATGGAGGAATGGAAGGTGGACATGGTCCTTGGAGAATATGGGCTCTTTCTTAAGGGCACTCTTCATCAGAAGAGGGAGTATGCAATTGGGACCTTCTTATGGCCTGATCAACATTAGGCAAAGCGGTTTACACTGCGAAACCATACGTGGGGGTGATTTCATGATCGAGCCCGCATGTTTTTCGGCTGATCGGAACATATTGGACCGCTTAGATTTGATGTTTTCAGTATATTGCAGTGAGAGAATAAAGTTTACAATGTTAGCAATAATATTTGCATGTATTGAATTTTCCATACTCTAATGGTTTTCTATTTTATATGTACCAAATAATCTCATGGTTTTCTTCAGCTAATAAGATGAAAATCATCAGAAAAGTATCGATTACAGAAATTTAATGGCCTCTACATGTTCTGAAAACTATTAATACAGGGTTCGATGGAAACACAGAAAAAGACAACTCGGATTGAAGAAACAATAGTACTAACACTGGACGAGTTGACTTGAAACTAGACCTACCCGACTCAAACTGGCTGAAATTTAAACAAACCCGTCAACAACTCGGGTTGGTCGAGTTAATTAGAAGTTTTGTCCTGTCAACAACCCTAGAAATTAGATAGAAAAAACCATAGTACTAAAACTAGACGAGTTGACTCGAAACTCATCCTACTTGACTCGAACTGGCTAAAATTTAGGCAAACCCAATAACAACTCGGGTTGATTGAGTTATTTAAAAGTGTTACTTGATCGATTCTAGCTAACTTGATCGAGTTACACGAGTTTTTAAAGGGACACGAGAAGTCATTTTTATCATCTACAGAAAGAGTTGGATCTGGATCCATTGGCGTTTCAGTCACAGCAAAGTCACCGGGTACACTCAAAGCTCATTCAAGTTGACTCGACTTGCTAGTAAAATGAGTGAACTCACCAACAACTCGACAAGCTTTCGGGTTTATGTATTTCAGTTTATGTTCCTAAGGCCCTTATGAGATGATTATGAATTGTTTAGATTAGGTGACTGAACCTTTCGGTGAATTTGGGGGAAATATAATAATTCAACGTAGAGGTACGTAATAACGTACTATTTTAATTGGGTGAACAGTTAACCCATTCTTTTCGATTACATATGTTACTGATTGGTAGACCTATGTACCTTCATTTTGTGCAGTAGAATAGCCGCCACAAGCTCCAAAACTACGACCTCTTACTTGGCATAAAAAGAAACAAACTCAGTATTTTGTGTTGAGTGCAGTGCCTAAGAATGGCATTGGTGTGTAGTATTTGCAT